>NC_135809.1:26092095-26744952 GCF_964213995.1 Mustelus asterias | reverse complement strand
GATTCTCGCTTTGGGTCACTGTCTGTGTGGAGTCTGCACGTTCTGCCCGTGTCCGCAAGGTGTCCTCTGGGTGCTCTGGTTTCCTCCCATAGTCCGAAAGACATGCTGGTTAGGTGCGTTGGCCATGCTAAATTCTCCCTCAGTGTACCCGAACAGGCGCCGGAGTGTGGCGACTAGGGGATTTTCACAGTAACTTCATTGCTGTGTTAATGTAAGCCCAGCTGTGACAAATAAATAAAATTCTGCCATATGCATCACTCCACGCCCCTCACTTTGCCTTGGAAAGCCTAATCCACCATGTCACTCCTCACACCCACTGGCCCTGCACATTCCTCTTTCTACAAACTTCTTTACATTTCTTCTCTGTCACTTCCATGTGTCCTCATCCATATGCAATTTCACACCTCTCCCTGAGAGTTTCCCTCATCCAGTGTACCACATCCACCAGGTGAACACATGCCAATACAATCACTCCTAGCTCTGTCCTTCCCTTATTGAAGGAGAAAAGAGCACAAAACACAAGGGTGAGGGTAAGAAACAGTGGTGGTCCTCCACAGATCTTCCAACTCACAAATACAGATGAGTAGGTACTGAAGATCAGTTGGGTTTCAGCTTCCCTTTCAGTCAGAGCTGGGGACCTCCCAGCTACATAGTGACAAAGTTAAATAGCAGTAACCCATATATCCGATAACACTCAAATCATATTGGCTTGATTTCAACTTTTTCTTTAATTATTTTTACTTGTATCTTTTTATCCGTTCACAGGATGTGACTGTCCCTGGCAAGGCCAATAACAAATGCTCTAATTGCCATTGAGAAGTTGTTGCTGAACTGCTTTCATGGACTACTGGAGTCCAGCTGGTGTAGGTACATTCACAATGCTGCTATGAAGGGGCGTTCCAGAATTTTAACCCAATGACAAGGGAAGGATATGCGATATAGTTCCAGTTGAGGATAGTGTGACATGAAGGGGAGTTCCCACGAGCCTGCTGCCCTCGTCCTTCTAAGTGTTCATGGTTGCAGACTGGGGATGTGCTGTTGAAAAGGCTTATGGTGAGTTGTTGCTGTGCATGTTGTACGTGGTATATATTGCTGCTCCAGTGCATCAATATCGGAGGGAGTAAATGTTCAAAGTGGTGGATGGGGTGCCTATTGAGGAAGCTGCTTTTCCTGGATGGTTTGATTTGATTTGATTTATTAATGTCACATGTACTGGCATACAGTGAAAAGTATTGTTTTGAACTTGGATAGTGTTGAACTTCTTGGGCATTGTTGGTGCTGAACTCATCCAGGCAAGTGGAGAGTATTCCATTACATCCCTAAACCTTTTCCTAGATGGTGAACAGCCTTTTTGGGGCGGCACGGTAGCACAGTGGTTAGCACTGCTGCTTCACAGCTCCAGGGACCTGGGTTCGAATCCCGGCTCAGGTCGCTGTCTGTGTGGAGTTTGCACATTCTCCCTGTGTCTGCGTGGGTTTCCTCCGGGTGCTCCCGTTTCCTCCCACAGTCCAAAGATGTGCGGGCTAGGTTGATTGGTCATTCTAAATTGCCCCTTAGTGTCCCGGGATGCATAGGTTAGAGGGGTTAGTGGATAAAATATGTAGGGATATGTGGATAGGGCCTGGGTGGGATTGTGGTTGGTGCAGACTCGATGGGCCGAATGACCTCTTTCTGCACTGTAGGATTCTATCTATGAACTAAGTTAGTCACATTACTTATGTGGCTGATCCAGTTAAGCTTCTGATTAACAGTAACCTCCAGGACATTGCGGGCGGGGGATTTGTTGATGGTAATGTTGTTGAAAGTCAAGTGGAGATAGTTAGATTGTCCCTTATTAGATGGTCATTTTCTGGCATGAATATGCTTGCCACTTATTAGTCAAATCCTGAATGTTGTCCAGGACTTGCTGCATGCTAGGTATTGACAGTAGCTGAAGAGTTGCAAATGGTGATGAATACAGTGTAATCATCAGCGAACATCCCCTTTTATGATGGAGGTAAGGTCCTTGGTGAAACAGATTAAGATGTTTGGGTCTAGGATACTTACCCTGAGGAACTTGTGCAATGATGTACTGAGATGATTGGTCTCCAAGCACCTTAACCATCTTCCCTTGAACTATTTATGACTTCAACCATACCTGAGTGGAAACCTGACTGATTTTCCATCCATTTAAATGAACAGTACTCTGACAGCAATAGTTACATATATAGAAATCAACTCAGAATTTCATACATAATCACCATTTTAAATTGAGCTGCTGTAAAACTTTGCAAATGACACTTCGATATATATGGAGGATCTCAATTGTAAACTTTTGTGCAATGCAGACTATAGTTTAGATAACCACCCTACCATAGTATTAAATCCCTTTTGGTTCTCGGAACAGAAATGGAGCATAGAATTACCATAATCAGATGTGAAACCAGTCATTGGAGTTCAATTGGAATTTACAACTTACTTCCATTTTCTATTCAGTTCTGCATTGAAAAGGCTAATGATTAACTCGTTTGAACTTGAATCAGATGCAAACTAAGGATTTTGTATTAATATTGCAACAGGAATAACCAATTTTCATTCTTCCTTAATGGTTTTATGATTGATTCTTAAATCATTGGTGCAAAAAGTAGCCAGCTGGTTCAATGGTCAGAAACTGAAATGGTCATTATATTCTCGCAACATATGTCTTTTTTTTTAAACTTTCTCCAACTTGTTCAGTTGGAAGGATGCAAAGCCAAAAAATGTTTCCATTTTATTTTGAGTCCAAAGGAATAAGTCACCTTGGAGATTGGAAAATGTGGAAAGGTTATATTGAAGTTATAAAGTTCAGTGGAGCAGCGATGTTTCTGATTACGGCTGGCCATCTTTTCAATCGGTACAGCTATTGAAATTCATTGAATATCCAATACGCACATTCTGGTTATTGGCTTACTCTGTAAACACCTTACCAAACGACATGGATGTGACCAGTATATAGTTATTATATATTTATATATCTGCCTATTTTCCTGTGGCCATACTAGTTTATCCAAGGCGAGACAATTATTTGCAAAGTCAGACATTGTCAGATAACTGTTAAGTTCTAAATCATTTTAGACTTAGTCAATGCTAATAAAATCTGCCTTGTTATACCTTGGCTTGGTTTGTAATCGATTTTCTTTTGTTCATGCTGACCAATTGCACATGACAGGACTCTACAGCAATGTGGGTCAAACACTTTTTATCGTGCTTTCAGTCCCCATATTAGGATTTTGTAGTAATGCCATGGAGATAACGATTGATGTCTCTGGGTTAGTCTGTCAAAGGAGCACCAATTGGAGCTGAAGGCCTTTTTTAATTCATTGAGCTATGCTCTCAATAGATAAATGGATAGGATGTTTCTTGATATGGGTAAAGGGTTTAATTGCCATTTTATGTTTTGTGCAGCTGATTTGCCCATATTATTAAAATGTTAACACAGTTATTTGCAGATTAGCATTGGGCATTTGGTGATCTATGGTGCTTGCAGTTTATTACAAATCAACCAAAGTGCAAGCCTGGTTTGGCAGTCACTTAGGTATCCATTTGAAGGATATGGAACTGGAGAGCTGACCTTTTATAACGTCGCCCCAGGTGTTTTTTGTTTCAGGTTGACAAGGCAACTTGCAACCAGTTTTTAATCAGTTTTTAATTGAGTGGCAGGACTCTTTGAAGGAGCGTGCAGTGTCCTGAAGGATGAAGCACAACAAGCAGTGAAGCAATATCAGGTTGTTGACTTTGCTTCAATGACATGGGGGTAATGCTGTGGTTCTTCCCCACAGCTCTGAATTAGTGCTGAAGATTTGCTTTTGACAAATTAGGCTGAGTACATAGCAATCACTTATTTATGGACACAGGCTAAAATTTTGTTAGGTTCATTTTTCCATGCAGGAGTCTTACAGCAAAATCTTGCTGCCATTCACACCAGCGGGATCTTACGGTCCTGCTGGCGGTGCACCTCTGCCATGGGGTTCCCGGCGGCAACAGGTGCATTCAATGGGAAGCCCCATTGACAATGGTGGGACCAAAAGGTCCTGCTGCTAGCGAGCGGTGAGCTGCCTCCCATTGCTGCAAGGCACACCACAGAAGGGAAGCAAAATCCCACCCATAGTTTGTGACCTGCCCACACCTGTTGCAGTTGAGGGAGACAGTATGCAAATTGGGGCTGAATTGGTGCTCCTCACTTGGGTGATCCTTGAACCCAACAAAGAAGAAATTGTGAGATTTTTATTCCAGACAGGTTGCGTGTGGGAGGAAGGGGAGAGGCTACTAACTGGAATTGGGCACCGCACCAGCACTCCCCCCCCCCCCCCCCACCCCCCCACCTCCACCCACAGTCCCAGAAGCAGTGCAAAAGGCAGGGGACTGCCAGTGTTGAGACAGCTGGTTAGAAGGCCCATCTTGGTGCTCTGGGACTTTATCCCAGTTGTAATAAAACAAAAAAAGCAACCCTCAACCTCTCACCTCCCACATGGTATACCCATGTCAACCTACTGTCAACTGATGGCAATCCATGAACCCCCACTCCTCCCAATAGCCCTTACACCCTCCATCTCTTACCCAATTTCAAACATGGGCAAACCTTAGGAGCCATGCTGAGATGAAATAAAATGAAGTGCTACAGACAAGAGGGAGTCAGTTCAAATAGCACTATTTCCTTTTACCACCTGTCTGTAACTAAGTGTTTTTAATTCGATTTTTTTAGAATAAGCCATGGCACAGCTTCCCAATCCTTTGGTTTATTTGTGATCCAACTTTACTAATAATCTCACAGCAAATTTGAGTTAAGATTAACTCAGCAGGTTAGTTTATTGTACACATTCAAAACCTGCAAAAATGGAGTGTTAGCAATGTCCCACTCCACATTCTCATAGTCAAGGGAAGGATAAGAAAAGGATTTTTGGAGTACAAGGACCAAAGAGAAAAAGGAATGTTGGTTTGTGAAGGAAATGCCTCATAAATTTAGGATATTATACTTTAGAATTGAGAAAATGGATAAAAGCTAATAAAAGTCTTCACACATGGACTACAAATGGGCTATAAATTTCCTTCACCCATGCGTCCTTGACCCCATGTGAACAATCCACCAGGTATCACTGGACCTCTTTCCTTTTTGGAAATAGAAGTAAGCTTAATTGCCTTACTCACTAGCAAAGGAATTTTAGGGAAGATTAATGATGGTACAGCCAGCAAATCAGAATTGGACATGATCAGACACCCAGTACAAAAAAATATATAGGAATGCACCTCTATCTAATCTGGTGGAGGAAAAAAATCTCTATTTCATTGTTAAAAGTTTAAAATCACTTTGTGAAAATATAGAAGCAATTGAAAAACAGGAATGATATTAGATCGCATTATAAGTGCATGTTGACCGACTATAGGCTCACAGTGTTGATATAATAAACCAACATAATTAAATAGCTCCTTTATTCTTCCTATTGAAAATGCATAACTTCACATTTTCCTATGATATATTCTATCTGCCAAGTTTTACTCACTTAACCTGTCTATATCCCTCTGTAGACTCTAAGTGTCATCCTAACCATTTGCCTTCTCATGTATTTTTGTCATTCCCAAATTTGGCAATAGTACATTCACTTCCCTTGCTCAAGTCATTAATGTATATTGAAGATATATTGTAAATAATTGTGGCTCCAGCACTGATCCCTGTGGCAGTCTATTAATTACAGGTTGCCATCCTGAAAATGTCCCTCTTTTCTATTAGTTCGCCAATCCTCTATCCATGCTAGCATACTACCCCCAACAACATGGGCTCTTACCTTATTCAGTCGCCTTTTGTGCGGTACCTTATCAAATGCTTTTTGGAAATCCAAGTATATTACATCTACTGGTTCCCCTTTATCTATCTTGCTTGTTACCACCTCAAAGGATTCAAATAATTATTTCAGCCATGATTTTCCCTTCATGAATCCATGTTGACTCTGCTTGATTATTTTGGCCCATATCTCCTGCCTGGCAGCGGAAAGCCGCCAGATATAGGAGAACTCCTTCCGAAGTTACTTGTGTTCAAAAATCCCGATCTAACTCCCGATGGCAGCAGCAGCAGCCTTCAGGACAAAATTCCACAGGCCCAACGTGGCACAGGGTGACTCTAGCCTTGCCCCTTTATGACAGGGCCAGATTGGAGAGCCCCTTTGAGGTAATGCTTTGAAACTTTAAAGTGAAAGCAGGATATCCTGCTATTACTAAGGTATGTTGAAGTCTTTTTTTTCTTGCTATTTCTTTCAAGTAATGAATCCTATTGTTATTGGCTCATTTAAAGTGTAATTTTTAATTTTATTTTTATGATTGAAGATGAATATTATTTAATACGTATGAGTGAACAACGGTTTTATTATTTGTTTTAAATCTGTGAAGCTACTATTTAAATCTACATTATATTGTTATAAAACTTTACGTGTGGCATGCTTAGAAGTGTTCATATGTTTTACTTTCGAATATAGAAACTGAAAATGTAATTGGGAAGAAGAAAGATCAGAGTTTTGAAGATGAACCAAATAATGCACGGTGAACTTTCAAATCTTTATTTTTTTAATTACCTGCTAGAAAGGAGAACAGACATAATGAATAGTGAATTTCACGATGGTGTTCTGATTCTTGCAGATACTTAGCAGTTATAGGTAATTACAGCAAATGAGAAACGAGCAACTTTCTAATCCTTTATTTGCATACCACCAATCATAGCATAGCTTTTTGCCCTTTTTTATCCAATAGAAAACCATCTCCTTCATTAGCATTATATGTCAACATATCCTGTTATTTGGTATTTGTCATGGTAACTTGTCTTTGTTTTCATCCTAGCCTGGAATGCAGTGTTTATGAAACTGATGCAAGGCTAGATTAGTCTCTTATCCTGAGTACGCAGGCACTGGCCTCACTGAAGGCCTCGTTTACTAATATACATTTTCCATTACTTGACAGAGTTGTTTGTCATAACTTAATTTCCACAATTGTTGTAACTTAATTCTCCCCTACTAGCACTTTGCAGTTTTTAACTGCTTTTAACTATAGTTTCACAAGTTCCAGCAACTCCATTGTGGCCAAACGGGCCACCTAAGATGGTGGTTTGGAAGAGCACACTAGGATAATTGGACATGCACTGAAACAGACAGGCTGCCACCTCAAAAGAAATTGGACAGAAATAAACAGGCTGCAGCTGCAGGAGCTGGGATACACAGGATATAGGCCATCTCCAGGACAAAGGACACTTTCTGGTCTAACTGGGCTGTTTACCTGAAATAGGGGCGCCTTAACCCCTTATTTGGGAGGGAGGTATGTGACCTACGTGCCTCCAGCACCTACAGGGATGGCCGTTGGGTACACACCCAGAGATCGATGTGGCAGCATCTGATTGGACCTTATCGATCAGGATGATCAAGTCCTGATTGATTGATTGGCAATGACCAAAAGGGGCGCGAAAACCAACAAGGTATAAAGAGTGCTGCGCAACAGAAGAATCTCTCTCTCTCTCTTCCCCAACGAAGGAATGACAACAACGGTCACCATCACCAGCAACAACCAGCATGAGGAGAGCCACCACACCCAAGAAGGAAGGAAGACCACAGCCAGAATATCAGACCAGACCAAAGGACCAGACTACGCAGAGGACTATGAAGACCAACATGTGGATAAAGGCCAATATCTGCCTGGGTATTTGCCAGTCACGCAAAAGTTAAGTCAAGGTCTAGTATTGGACTTGAACTTTAGTATTCTGTAAGATAACTTATTGTTGATTGGGTGGGTGATTAATAATTATGTGTAAATAAATATTATTTTACTACAAGAAGCCTACTCGCAATTCTTTGTCCACCGTATAAGGGTTAAAACAGACTGTGCGGCAGGCACAGCAACATCGTGGTGTTTTATTTGAAGTGAGCATCTTTAATCTTGCAGAAAAAAAAATGAATTGAATATTTGGCCATAGCTGGAATTACAATTTAATTTCCACAAGAGCTTCTCAGGCTATGATTTGGATACCTTTATGCATGTGGTTGAACAAAGGAGAGTTCACGTTTTGGGCCGTGGAAAATCTAACCCACCATCATTAGTATTCTTCTGCCTTGTTTACTTCAATTAGGTTATTCATTTATAATTATCTCCTATTTAAATGTTGTGTTTTGATGTTTCAATAAAGCATTTGTAGAATTTTGTAAAATTTAATGGAAAACATTTATTAACAAAAATCATATTATAAATACAAAACTGTGATGCCATATTAACATTTAACTAAACATTTAACTTTAGCAGCTGCAGTATGGCATTTCATATTATTACATTTCTTGCAATAAAATATATTTTATTCTGTTTAACACAAGGAGCAATAAAATATTTTTTAGTTTAACAGAACGGTTCTGTTGTCTTTCTGTAGGCAAGGGGGTAAGGGAGGGAGGGAGAGAGGGATGTGGGGAGGGATAGGGGAGGGATAGGGGAAGGTTTGGACATATTAATTGTACATTTTACATGTAGCCTGACTCTTCTCTCATGATTTCAGCGCCTAAGTCGAAACCCCAAAAGAACTTCAGTGATTTTAAGAAGCCAAGCTGATGTACCAGCGGTGTTGGAACGTGACTCCAGATTTCGTTCTGCACTGGATTCTGCAATACCTATCCGAGAGATAGTTCACATCAGCTTACAGGAGGCTTGCATATGTCATCTTAAGGATTACATTTTCCGAAAGCATTTGAAATAGCCAAGTTGCATATTTCCTACTGTAAATATGGAACTCATTTCACCCTATATCTTCAGGAGCTTTAAGGATCAAGATTGCATCAGGGAGACTTTTAAAACTGGGATAAGCAACACTGTTTAAAATACATAGCAAAATTGAAATGAGCGTTAGCTGAAACTTATTACACACACTTCAAACCCACTTTTTAAGAGTATTAACGGTATGTCATGACAAATATGTAAAAAAATCTTTCTTTCACCTTCTGTGCATTACATATATTTTAACCATCTTTTAAACACATTTCCAAAAATAATTAACCTACCCAAAGAATGTCTGCTGCCTCTACTCACTGCATCGAGAGCAGAAAAAGAGTGTGCAAATAAATAGGGCAAAATACTCACCCATCACCGGGGCAAGTGAAGTGAAGTTAGTGCTCTCCCATCACTTTTCTTGAGGCACTTCAGCGCCCGACAGCTATAAAAACTCAACCAGAGGTTCGAATGCTGTGTGCTTTCAGTGTGCATGTCCATGCATCGAGACTTCCATATCGTCCTGACATGCATATGCGGTGTACAATCTCTATATGCCGGGACTCTGTATGGAAGGTAAGGTCCATTATGTATTTCTAAGTGCTCTGCTTTATATGTTTAATAAAGGGACAATTAAAAAAAAATCATTCAAGGAATATGGGTTTCGCTGACTAGGCCAACGTTCTTTGCCTATCCCTAATTGCCCTTGAGAAGGTTGTGGCGAGCTGCCCTCTTGAACCACTGCAGTCCATGTGGTGTAGCTACACTCATTGTGCTGTTAGGGCAGGAGTTCCAGGATTTTGATCCAGTGACAATGAAGGAACGATGATAAATTTCCAAGTCAGGACAGCGAGTGGTTTGGTGGGAATATTCCAGATGGTGGTGTTCCTATGTATCTGCTGCCCTTGTCTTTCTAGATGGTAGTGATTGTGGGTTTGGAATATGTTGTTTAAGGAGCCTTGGTGAGTTCTTGGAGTGCATCTTGTAGATGGTACACACTACTGCGCCTGTGCATCAGTGGTGAAGGGAATGAATGATTAAAGGGACGCCTATCAAGCAGGCTGCTTTGGCTTGGATGATGCCAAAATTCTTAAGCGTTGCTGGAACTGCACTCATTCAGGCAAGGGGAGGGTATTCCATCACACTCCTGACTTGTGCCTTGTAGATTGTGGACAGGCACTGGGGAGTCAGGAGGTGAGTTACACGCCACAAGATTCCTAGCCTCTGACCTGCTCTTGTAGTCACAGTACTTATATGGCTAATCCAGTTGAGTTTCTGGTCAATAGTAACCTCCAAGATGTTGATAGTGGGGGTTTCAGCGATGGTAATACAATGAAATGTCAAAAGGCAATGGTTAGATTGTCGCTTGTTGGAGATGGTCATTGCTTGGCGCTTATGTGGTTACTTGTCAGCCCAATCCTGGATATTGTCCTGTATTTGGACACACACTGCTTCAGTGTCTGAGGAGTCACAAATGATGCTGAACATCGTGCAGTCCTCAGTGAACATCCCACTTCTGACCTTATGATGGATGGCAGGTCATTGGTGAAGCAGTTGAAGGTAGTTGGGCCTCAGACTAATCTTGTACACGCAAATCTCGCAAGACAGCCACTGAAGAGCGAGCTGCAATTGATTTAATAATACTCAAGGCAGAATCTGATTAGTGAAATAAGGGAAACCAGATCTACAAATTTGAAAAACAATTGATTAGAGCGAAAGATAATTCCAACACCAAACAACAAACTCCCCATGAGTATTAAGAGAGAACCTGAAACAAATCTGAATCTGAGAGTAAGGAGAGTGAATTAGAAGGAGAAGCAGGAAGAAGAATGGCTTAGAAAGTGTTTTTTTTTATCTCAGGCACCTTGCTGAGGTCCATGAAAGCCAGAGTTGAGGTTAAGAACACTTCGATTGCGCTCTCAGAACTAAGAAGTATTAACTCTAACAGCTACCTTCAATTAACGGCTGGGGCTCTTGCTTCCAGCCATTAAGATTACACATCTATACAGAATGAATGGGTTATGCTGTTTGTGTAAAATAAGGAATACTTTGGAGTGGTCCAAAAGAAAGCCAGTTTTATCTGGTGCAACCCTGCTTAGCATTACTCAAGATCAAGAAAATAAAGGAGTTTTAAGAAAGAAGTGTGATCTTTATCAACTCATTAAAAATTGCTCATTTTAAGACTTTTACTGATATCTTTTTGAGGTGATTGTATTCTTTAAGGAATCCTTGCATTTGAATAGAACAAAGAACAAAGAAAAGTCCAGCACAGGAACAGGCTCTTCGGCCCTCCAAGCCTGTGCCGATCATGATGCCCTAATTTTAAAAAATCTCTAAAATTCCCTCTCCTTACTCGAACTGTTTATTTCCTCCCTATTCATGTATCCATCCAGATGCCTCTTAAATGTTGCTAATGTGCCTGCTTCCACCACATCCTCTGGCAGCGCATTCCAGGCACCCACTACTCTCTGCGTGAAAAACCTCCCCCACATATCTCCCTTAAACTTTCCCCCTCTCACCTTGAACCTGTGCCCCCTTGTAATTGACATTTCCACCCTGCAAAAAGCCTCTGACTATCCACCCTGTCTATGCCTCTCATAATTTTGTAGACCTCTATCAGGTCTCCCCCCACCTTCCATCTTTCCAGTGAAAACAATCCTAGTTTATTCAACCTCTCCTCATAGCCAACACTCTCGAGACCAGGCAACATCCTGGTGAACCTTCTTTGCACTCTCTCCAAAGCTTCCATGTCCTTTTGGTAGTGTGGTGACCAGAACTGCACGCAATACTCCAAATGCGGCCTAACCAAGGTTTTATATAGCTGCAACATGATTTCCCAACTCCTGTACTCAATACCCCAGCTGATGAAGGTAAACATGCCTTATGCCTTCTTAATCACCTTTGCCATCTGTGTTGCCACTTTTAGGGAACTGTGGACCTGCATGCCCAGATCCCTCTGTATGTTATTGTTCCTAAGGGTTCTGCTATTTACAGTATAATTCATACCTACGTTTTATCCTCCAAAATGCACCACCTTGCATTTGTCCGGATTAAATTCCATCTGCCATTTCCGCACCCAGGTCTCCAATCTATCTATATTCTGTTGTATCCTCTGACAATCCTCGCACTGTTAACAGTTCCGCCAATTTTCGTGTCATCCGCAAACCTATGAATCAGACCACCCACATTTTCCTCCAGCTCATTTATATCCACAACAAACAACATAGGTCCCAGCATTGATCCCTGCGGAACACCACTAGCTACAGAACTCCATTCTGAAAAACATCCTTCCACTGCTACTCTCTGTCTTCTATAACCAAACCAGTTCTGTATTCACCTAGCCCGCCCAACCTGAATCCCATGTGACTTTAGTTTTTGTACTAGTCTGCCATGTGCGACCTTGTCAAATGTCTTACTAAAGTCCATAAAAACTACATTCACAGCCCTTCCCTCATCAATTTTCTTTGTCACCTCTTCAAAGAACTCAATCACACAGTTGAAACATGACCTTCCCCGTACAAAACCATGCTGCCTGTCACTAAATAGTCCATTTCCCTCCAAATTTGCATATATTCTGTCCCTCAGTATCTTCTCCAAAATCTTAATTCATTACATATTGAAAGAGGTGGGAAAAGGCTTAATGATTCTGTGAAATAGTCTGGAGAATAGATTTCGGCCTCGCTCGTCCCGAAACTGTAAAATCCCGCCGAGGTCAAAGGACCTTCCCATTGTCCACCCCTCGCCCACTCCGATTCCCGTGGCAGGCAGGGCGGTAGAATTCCGGTGTATGTTTTTGCCAGCCAAACCAGGGAAGGAAAGATCCTGAAGGGAAGAAAAAGAAGATGTGCAGTGTGAAATTTGAAAGTTATAAAATGTTTCGGGGTTATCACAAGAAAGTACAAGGAAAAGGGATACCCTGACCCAGGGTAAGAGCTTATTATCACCTTATCTCTCCTGGAATATTTCCAAAACATTGTGGGCCCAGAAAAGCTGAACAATGGATATTCTAAACCTTGTAAATAGTTATGTAAATAAAGGTATTTTGAATGAAAGACGATTGCTTTAGGTAAGATCTCGGTGAGAGTAAGAAACCAAGGAATCCTGAGACAGTCCCACAATAACAGACTTACCAATATAATTTTCTGTTAGCTGTGCATGGCTGGCTTGTTGCATTGTGTAGTCCTGTCAAGATTGACGCAGATCCACACATGATGTTGCTTTCGTGCTACTTGTTTACCCACTGCACAGCGCATTCCCCACCACTGTGTGGCCACTCACCAGCACAGCTTAAGGATAACAGTGGTCCTTCTGCAGAGCAGCTGTTGTCAAGCTAACTGTGGGCTCACTAGACTAATGTTGCAACTTTAGTTTGTGCTAAATCTAGCCCAGCTGAATGATATTTGAACCAAGGCAGTTTGAAGCTCTCTGGGTGAATAATGGCAGCCCAAGTAGTTTATTGTCTCTGTAATGCTTAATTTTATGATGGTTTTAATAGTGTTAATAAATTGCTGTTGGTGAACGGATATAAAAAGAAATAACTTTATATTGTGCTTTTAATGTCTAAGGCTATCCCACTGTGTCTCACAGTTAATGTAGTGCAGTCACTCTTGTAGGTATGTGTCCGATTTCATTCCTGATGACCTTGGCAAGAAGTTAGCGAACGTTTTGGTTAAATGCAGTGATTCAATTGCAATTTATTTGGTTTGTGTGATCTTTAGTATACCTCCACATCTTTGTTTCTTTCAGGAGGCCATATTTTATGATACTACAATTCAAAAATACTCTATGCAGCACATCAGAATGATTATCAATTGGTTATATTATTATACAGGTACACTGGAGACTAGTCTATCATTTAGCTGTCAGATTTTGATTTGGTTTATTGCCATTATTTTTATTTATTCCTGGGATGTAGATGCCGCTGGCTGGGCCAACACCCATTACCCATGTCTAATTTCTCTTAAATGGAATGGCTTGCTAAACCATTTCAGAGGGCATTTAAGAGTCAACCACATTGCTATGGGTCTGGAGTCGTATGCAGGCCAGACCAGGTAAGGGCGACAGATTTTCTTCCCTAAAGGGCATCAGTGAACCAGATGGGGTTTTTTTTTTACAACAAATAGTTTCATTAGCCTTTTAATTCCAGATTTTTATTGAATTCAAATTTCACCATCTACCATGGTGGGATTCTAACCTGGGTCCCCTGAGCATTATCCTGGGTCTTTAGGTTGCTAGTCCAGTGACAATGCCACAATGTCACCACCTCTCTGGAATGGTAGATTTGTCAACTCTGTAAAAAAAAGGATAATCAAGGGGTATCAGATGAAACCTTAACCCTTTTTTCCCATTCCACATTAGATAAAAATATTTCTCAGTTATCTTCTATATTCAAGGTTTATTAGATAAGATAAAATCGCCATAGTCCCAGATGACTATAGGCTGCTCTCCCCTTTGAGGGGGGAGCTGACTGGTGGTGATTTAACCTGGGTATCACCATACCTCAGGCAAGGGGCAAGGTTGAGAAGGCAGGGCCTTCATGAATAACCTCAGCCAGTACGGGAATTGAACCCATGCTGTTAGCATCACTCTCCATCATGAACCAGTCATCGAACCAACTGAACTAAACCAATTAAATAAATAAAATTTAGCTTGCCTGATCAATCTATGTAATACCCATTCCCCTAGAATCACATTGTTTTGTACCAATATCTTTTCAATATGAACACCAAGTATAATGCTTAATCAGGGACCTTTAAAGGGCAGAGTCAATGGCTGATCCTCAACTGCATCAAGGAACCAATTGAGTAGATCAATATCAGCATCAATTGAGTCGTGGATTTCAAATGTTTAAATGCTGTTGCCTGTACTGATCTTAATGAAATGTTGAAGATGGTTTGAACTGTAAACACATTTGGCTGGCACTTACAGTTTTCCGGAACTGCATCAACTAAATTAGGACGGGAATTTATTTGCCTTTGGGGATGGGTTGGAAAGCAGGTAGGTTGGCAAAATGGGAAAGTATTTCAATTCCCATCTCTGGGACTTGCTTGCCTGGTCTTGGCATCTGCAGACCCCAAAAATGATCGAAAAAAGTCTTGTTCCAAAAATGGAGCCTGGGTGGGGTGGACAGGAGAGGGGCTGGGAAGTTTGGTGCGGGCAGGTGGGGGGGAAACAAAACTGGACTTTGTTTCACCTGTTTTTCAGACATGAAATTGAGGCAATAAGATCTAAATATTTGGGGCCATGTCCAGTGCTCCAAGGTCACCTGTAATACATCCAATACCATTTTGGTTTGTGTCATATTCCGTTGTCCCTGGTAACCGCCTTAATGAGGTGTTAGGCCACAGCACATGCTAATGAAGGGCAGTGGTGGACTGGGAGACATGTTGGTCAGTAAGTACAGAGATCATAGGCAAAGGGGATAGAATGGACATTAGTGTCAATGAAATGTCCAATGTAGATTCAGGTGGGTATAATGATGATTAGAATTAAAACGGAAACACTCGATTAAATGGTGACATGATAGAGGTGTTTAAAATTATAGAAGAGTTTGGAAGTAAACAGTAAAAGATTAGTATTATTGGTGCCAGTAACAAGAGGGCATAAAAGAAGTTCCATTCCAGAAGGATATAGGGCAGGTTAAAATAAATGTTTTCATTCAAAGGATTATTAAAATATGGCAGAATTCATTACAAGTTGATATTGAAGATGAATCAATCACAACATTTATGAGATTGAGGAAAATACATGAAGATTTTTTTTTAAAGCAATCAAGGAAATGAGGAGAAATGTAAATAAAATTAAGTAGTTACAGTAAAGGAGCTAGCACCAGCACAGGCATAATGATCTTGTTCACATACTTTAGTGCAGCTATTTCTGTGAAGATGTTTGGCATTTTAGGTCAATGTCCTATTTTATGCCTCTGCAAAAAGTTAGAGGTCAATAGCAGCAACATTTTGAGGGGTTTTTTACTGGCTGAATGTTTATAGGGTAATTAATACACATAAAGGTTTTCTTTCATTAGTACATTCATGTCCCAATTGGTCATATTTCACTGCTGGGATAGCTCTTAGCCTATTTTCAGGTCCCTGCTCCTTAAAGCGAGCTCACCATTTCACACAGATATGGTTGGTACTTTAGCAGTAACTAACAAAAGATGCAATATCGTACACGTATCTTAAACCTAGGACTCCACATTGTATTCAGCTTTTGTTATGTCTTAGCCAGTTCATAATGAAGTTTGTGATCGTATTATTCCCATTATTTAGCCATTCAGACATGGAGTTCCAATATCAGAAGATTCTGGGAATCGGAATGAGATAGAAGATGGCACTTTGAAATAAACTTTGATTTCACCAGAATGCTGATTCAGGAGGGAAGAAGTATGCTGAAGTTTATTTATTAGTGTCATAAGTAGGCTTACATTAACACTGCAATGAAGTTACTGTGAAAATCCTCGAGTCGCCGCACTCCGGTGCCTGTTCGTATACACTGAGGGACAACTTAGCATGGTCAATGCACCTAACCAGCACGTCTTTTGGACTGTGGGGGAAAGCCGGAGCACCCGGAGGAAAACCACGTAGAAATGGGGACTCCGCACAGATAGTGACCTGAGGCTGGAATTGAATCCAGGTCCCTTGGCGCTGTGAGGCAGCAGTGCTAACCACTGTGCCCCCATGCCACCCACCCACCATGCTGCCCGCCCACCGTGCTGCCCAAATATGAAGTCACATTATTTAGAACTTGGAAAATAAAGGGATAATTCCACCTGATTTTCTGCAGGATTAATGAAGTAGTCAGGCCCCAACTATAACCTTCCCTGCTGGCCTGAGCAGGGGACGTGTAGTGACTATCTTGCCAGATGAAAGTTGCGGAAGATGACTCAGACTCTGAATCAACCCAAACAGGTGAGTTTTTTTTCCTTTTTATGATATATTTGTGGGGGCAGCCGAACTAGCAGTGCTAATCCAAACCCCAAGATGGGATGGTCAGGCCTCACATGCCCCAGACTTTTCTTCTGTGGTATAAGCACCTGGCATATATATAGGGCGGCACGGTAGCACAGTGGTTAGCACTGCTGCTTCACAGCTCCAGGGACCTGGATTCGAATCCCGGCTTGGGTCACTGTCTGTGTGGAGTTTGCACATTCTCCTCGTGTCTGCGTGGGTTTCCTCTGGGTGCTCCGGTTTCCTCCCACAGTCCAAAGATGTGCGGGCTAGGTTGATTGGCCATGCTAAAATTACCCTTAGTGTCCTGAGATGGGTAGGTTAGAGGGATTAGTGGGTAAAATATGTAGGGGTATGGGGGTAGGGCCTGAGTGGGATTGTGGTCAGTGCAGACCCGATGGGCCGAATGGCCTCTTTCTGTGCTGTAGGATTTCTATGATTTCTATGATATAGCATTAATGTGGGACTGAGAACAGTATATATGTACATAGTTCTTGTAGGTAATAAATACATGGGGTCAAACTACCTAAGACTATGAAGACTTCATTAAGACCTATCAAATGGTATCTAACACCCTACAACATGGTGGCAGTGAATGGAAAAATCCAAAACCTTAAAAACAATAGAGAGAAAAGCTAAAATCTACAAAAGTCTATAAAAAATCTACAAAACTTACAAAATATTCTGAACTGGAGAAAAGCTCATGAAGCAGACATGCAGAGAAAAATCACCAGGGAAAAGTTCCAAAGAAAGACTTGGAAGCTGAAGGCAGAAATTTAAAATTACTCACTGCAGCAGAACAAAGAACAAGAACAAAGAACAATACAGCACAGGAACAGGCCCTTCGGCCCTCCAAGCCCGCGCCGCTCCCCGGTCCAGGATTGAATCCTGAATCCAGGATCCCCACCCAATTTTCCAGCCTATCTACATACCAATATCCTATCCACCGAGCTGTCCCTCACAGCTACGATGCTTTGTTCATTACAACCTATTAACTTACCCCCACCCCCCCATTCCAGACCATGTGATCTCCAGGGAGAGGCGAAAACCCAGAGTGAAAAACCCCAGGGCCAATATGGGGAAAAAAAAATCTGGGAAATTCCTCTCCGACCCCCTGAGGCGATCGAAACGAGTCCAGGAGATCACAATGGCCCCGATCGGAAAATGCTTCCCAACCCTAGTCATTTCCACTTCCACGAACACCATATGAATCCCCTGCCCCCGAGACAGGTTCCCAACTATCCGCAGTCTCACTCTGTACTGGCACCAGCAAGATGATCGTAGAATGAAGCCTTGAAACGAGAAACCAGGAACAATTAGCCCGCGCCGCTCCCTGGTCCAAACTAGATCACTCTTTTGTATCCCTCCATTCCCACTCCGTTCATATAGCTGTCTAGATAAGTCTTAAACGTTCCCAGTGTGTCCGCCTCCACCACCTTGCCCGGCAACACATTCCAGGCCCCCACGACCCTCTGTGTGAAATATGTCCTTCTGATATCTGTGTTAAACCTCCCCCCCTTCACCTTGAACCTATGACCCCTCGTGAACGTCACCACCGACCCGGGGAAAAGCTTCCCACCGTTCACCCTATCTATGCCTTTCATAATTTTATACACAGAAGACTCCATCAGGTCTCCTGGAAGCCCAGCTTCTGTTCCCAGAGTGCAGAATCAGTAGGCCCAGATGGGGTGAGCTAAAACTTTTAATTTCCAGGACACGGTAAGTTCTGAGAAACTTTTAAATAGTTCAATGGTCAGAAATTGCCATTTTAAAACTCTGTCAGAACACCCAGATTCTCAAGTTGGCACCTGAACACACTCCCTGAAAATGGAAATAATATTAATCAAAGACCAGCAAAGGCCAGAATTTGAAACTTTCATGACCCCAATGCATAGCACTGAAATGGAGGAGTCTGCAACTAGTCGATCCAAGCAGCCATTGTTTAAAGTTCTTACAAGGCTGAACATGAGTGTCATTGCAAGGGGAGCCTGCAAAAAACTGCCAAGTGGGGATAAAGCCTTTGCCTTCAAATGGACATCATGTCATCTTGAATTTCAGCAACTTATGCAAGCTGAATCTGCACTTTAAAACTTTCTTGCCATGCATTCAAATCCATTCTTGCAGATCAATTTGCACTTATCCAAGCTCAGGTCAAGGAAAGGGGGAGATGGGGCAATAATGATGTAAATATGTGGCTAAACTGAAATAACTTGAAATGCATTGGATAAAGACTTGTGGGAGCCATAGTATAAGGATTCGGTACTTATAGGGTTAACGTGGGACTGAGTACAATACCACTCACACAGCAAGAGAACACATGAACTGCACCTAAGAGTTAGCCTAATGCTGGACAGAGCCATGTGCACTAGCAAACATTGTGGCAGCTCTGAACTTGAATTCTTTACTGCATATTTATTTACATACTTCTTGCAGTTAATAAATACATATTGTTAACCCATTTAAGACTACAAAGACTTCAGTAAGACCTACTAAATGGTATCTAACCCCCTACAACACCTTCTTTCTCAGTGTAAGATCCTTCTGCAACTTTCTCCCCATGACCTGAGGGCCATCGACTGTTCCTTTGTATTGGCTGGCAATTGATTGGCAGCCGGTTTTGCCCATAATTATGCTTCCTCCTATTAGTCAATGGCTCATTTTGTCTGGGCAGCTGAATGGACTCGCGCTGATAAAACCTGGAAATTTTTTGGTCTTACGTTGCTGATGGGATGATTCTTCCTTCTCCAACATATCCCATTTAAAATCCTAATCTCAGGCTTAAATCTCTTCATGGTTTTGCCCACTCATAGAAACATAGAAACCCTACAGTGCAGAAGGAGGCCATTCGGCCCATCGAGTCTGCACCGACCACAATCCCACCCAGGCCCTACCCCCACATATTTTACCCGCTAATCCCTCTAACCTACACATCCCAGGACTCTAAGGGGCAATTTTTAACCTGGCCAATCAACCTATCCCGCACATCTTTGGACTGTGGGAGGAAACCGGAGCACCCGGAGGAAACCCACGCAGACACGAGGAGAATGTGCAAACTCCACACAGACAGTGACCCGAGCCGGGAATCGAACTCAGGACCCTGGAGCTGTGAAGCAGCAGTGCTAACCACTGTGCTACTGTGCCGCCCCTAACTCTGTAATCTCTAACCTGCCAATCTCCTAACTCCTAACTCTGTAATCTCTAACCTGCCAATCACCCCAAGGCTACCTAAAAAAAAAACCTTGGTGAATTTAGTAGTGGTCCATCCCCATCCATGCATCAAACACAGAACATTATACCGCTCAATTTGTCATTGTTTTCACCATTTTATGCAAGTTCCTCTAATTCTAATCTTTGTGAAACCTATTTCCTTTGCCCCACCAATGCTTCAGTCATTAGATTCCATGCTCTGGAATTCCCTCACTAAAGCCTTCGGCCTTTCTACTTCCAACTTAAAATCCTCCTTAAAACTCATCGCTTGGACCAAACTTTTGGTCATCCCTTCTAACATCTGTTTCAATGGTTAGATGTCTATTTTTGTCTAATTGTGCCTCTGTGAAATGTCTTGGCAGGTTTTTCCATGTTAAAGCTGACTAAAGAATTTCCCAGAGGATTTTACTGGACTCTTGTCAGACAGGAGTTTGTCAGAACCTACTATACCTGTCTCATTGCCCGATATGTTTCTTTCATCCTCCTCTGTGAAGGAGAACACCACTCACTTGGCCTAGCCAGTCCTTGATATTGTCCCATTTTGCTCACTGAGCCCAGTATACCAATGTCCAAAGATATACTTAGTTCTGACTAAGCATTGCAAAATGGCATTCTTAGATTCGGGGGTCCCCACTCTAGCTGTCACCTCATCTACACACACTACATGAAGGACAGATGCAGGTGCCGCCTCCATTTCTAGAAAAGCATATCATACAAACCCAGGAATAGCAGTGATGCATCTAGTCTTTCACTAGAGTAACAACGGAAGATTGGGAGAACCTCCAAGAATTGTGAGGGCAAATGTAATTTAACATGAGCATAACCATTCTGACTCTGATTTTCATCAAGTGATAAAAGGGATCCTAATATTGGGTCAGCTAAATAGAGGATAGGGTACTTAAGTTGTAAAAGCAATTGGCTTATGCTGCTTAACAATTAGCCATACAAAGAATGTAAAATATATCTAGATATTTCCCGAATATAGATATTACTGTCTGCAAGAGGAGTAAATTTAAATACTAACCTTTATTTTCTGGCATTTGCATGAAGAGTTTATTAATAAGTTCCAGCACCGTGTTTAATGCTTATAGCAGTCTCATTTTTAGATTACAGACATTAAAGTTGATTACTATATGGGAGGAATATTAAAGCATTTGAAACAACTATAGTTATGGTGATGGAGCAAAGATGCTGTGCTATATTAGTGACTAAAGGATTCATACATTTGTACGAAATTCCCTTGTCCTCTTGACAAAGATGTGAACCTGTTTATTAACCTATTTAAAATAAATGGTATAATATCTATTCAAAGCAGCGGCCTTCATGCAAATGTGTCAGCATATTAATTGCAAGTAGTGCACAGTGTAATTCCCAAATTGCACGTACAATAAATAGCTTGTAGCTATTCATTGTATTGAATTGATAATGGTTGATCACAAAGCGACATATTTAATAAATGATTACACCAATATCAAGAGTACAGCGAGGCTTTTTGAACTGATTGGAAGACACTGGGAGCAATGGAATAAGCTGAAGAATTTGAGGCAGAGAACAGATTTTATCATGGGGACCATGTTTTTAAAAAAATCATGCAAACACCAAAGTACATCATTATTTATTCATTGACTAAACTGTTTGAGTAGCAATGGAGAACTCTCTTAGGTTTCACTGGGTACATACATAGCAAAAATGTGATAAATGGAGCAGTACGAGGAACCAAAGAAAGCAGATTTACACATGGAGGAAGAAGTCATAGCTCGAGTGTTAAATAAAAACTCTGCATCTGCCTTTACCAAGGAAGAAGATGCTACCTAGGCCATGGTGAAGGAGAAGGTAATTCACACACTAGAAGGGAGATAAAGAGGGGATATTGGGTGGAATTCTCCCAAAACATTTTTAGGTGTCATAACGGCGAGAATAATGGTGTGGCCCGTGCCGGTCTTTCAGGCGTCCCCCGCATTGCAATCCATCGACATTTAGTGCACTTAAAGAGCCGCCACATGAATAATCCCATTATGGAGTCTACAGGTGCGTGACACGCCCGAGGTGGTCGCAGCTGTGCATTGCTAACAAGGAGAAGCTGCATTTAAACACTCCTGCTGCATTCACAGCCTGTCACGCCAGGACGGTGGCAGCACACAGACCAGCCACCCCCCCACCTGCCCCCCCCCCCCCCCCCGCACCTTCCAGGTTTACAGAGAGAGAGCTTGGATGGCTGCTGGATGCCGTGGAGGAGAGGCGGGCCATCCTGTACACCTAGGAGGGAAGATGAGCCGAGTGCCGGGACTCCCATGCGGCCTGGGATGTGTTGTCCGCACTAAGCCACTGAGCCTGCCCAGCTGAGAGGTGGCTGGGTGGAGGGTGTGACAAGAGTGGGATTTGAACTTGACCTCACATGCAACTCTTCAGGTATCTTTCAGCAGCAGAGAGAATGATTGTCACACGACCCCAACCCAGCAGTAACATTGACCTGAGGACACCCGGCCCTGGCTGAGCCCCCCAAGCCCCTTTGACCAAGGGGGCCCCCCCACCCCACTCTGCACCATGGCAGCTGCTGACCCACCCTCTTGCACCCAGGAGGTTGGTGCTAAGCGATCCTCACTCTCCCTCGCAACTGTTGCACCAGAACCACAATTTAAAGGAGCAGCAGTGATTTGACAATACGCTAGAGAGATGGGTGCATTCTGGGAGAGGATCATGTACCAATTTCACTAATGAGATTGAAATGCAGTCAATCTCATGCTAATCACTCCTGTGCCGATTCTGGGCGAGAATGGGTGCAAAACGGTTAGCGTCATTGGACAAGGGCAGGGGAATTGCAAACTATTTTGCATCGGGTGTGAAACAGATTTTTAGACTCACACGCTATTCTCTGGCATCAGGACGATCTACTAATTAATGTGGCAAGGTTGGAGAAACTTCCCCCTTTTCATGCAGCGACTTGTTCAAGTCTGGAATATGGGGTTGGATTCTCTGGCCATGCGCTCCCCAGGACCGGAAATTCCTGCCTGAGCTCAAAGGGCCTTTAAATGGTCCTCTGAATTTTCTGTCTCGCCTGCTATCATTCCCCCGGCGGGTGAGACGGGAGAATTTCACCTCTAGAACTCGAAAAGGAATTAGTCCTGAATCTGAAAGGGAAGAATGTGCAGGATTGTGAGGAAAAGTTGGGAGAGTGGCCCAAAGGGATATACTCATTCGGAAAGCCAGTGCAGACACGATGGGCCGAATGTCCTCCTTCTGCACTGTAACCATTCTGTGTGACACTAGGAAATGCATTGGCTGTGATGGTGGATATATTTAGATTAAAGGGCTATTTCCTAATAACAAATAATAACATTGTAAAATTATCAAACTCAAAACCATTATATTTGGAACAAAACAAACATCGGGTATTTTGCTTTTTTGTCACTCACTGGGAGGCATCCAGGCTGGTCAGTGGCATAACATTCAGGAAAAAGATTATGCTGGTGTCAGGTGGAACCATAAATAGCTCACACCATGACCATGAGCTGTCCAAAGATATTTAATTTAAATCTGTAGGTGCTAAAACTGTCAACATGTGGGCACTAGCTCACCCCCTCTATTCTACTGTGAGCAACACTTTGCGGTAGTACTAAGAGTAATGATGAGTCTTTTCTTTTTTTCGATACTGCAATCACATTGACAACCATTAGCCCACCATGTGCACATACACACCCACATTCATCACAATTGCACTGTGGAAAAGGACAGCAATAACCTACCCTTCTAAAATACAGACACTGAAGAAGATATCAAGCACTTTGGTATTACTGCTGTTTTTCCAAGCATTCTGGGGCCTTTGATAGAACACTAACTTTCTCTGAAAGGAGCACATTGCAATTTGAAAGAAATTATCCAATAATCAGGCAGATATCTCATTTCATTCCTTCTTTCCACTTCTTGTACATTTAGTTAGAAGTCTGGCACACCAAGACAGTCTTGCTGTTGAGGATTTCAATTCTTTGTCGATTATATGCACCAATCTGAGGAAACAGTCCAGAGAGAAGAAAGGCAGATATATTTGCTGATATTGTCAGCAATTGTGTCCTTCCTCAATATGTTAGGGACAATACTATAGATTTAGCCCTTATCAGTGCTGGAAACAACTTTGGTCACCATGATGTTGAAATGTTGGGGGTGGCACAGTGGCACAGTTGTTAGTACTGCTGCCTCACAGCTCCAGGGACCTGGGTTCAATTCCTGGCTTGGGTCACTGTCTGTGTGGAGTTTGCACGTTCTCCCCATGTCTGCGTGGGTTTCCTCCGAGTGCTCCAGTTTCCTCCCACAGTCCAAAGATGTGCATGTTAGGTGAATTGACCATGCTAAATTCTCCCTCAGTGTACCCGAACAGACGCCAGAGTGTGGCATCTAGGGGATTTTCACAGTAACTTCATTGCAGTGTGAATGGAAGTCTACTTGTGACTAATAAATAAACTTCACTTTAAAAATGATGCTGTGTCATCTTAGTAACTGATGAATTAATGCATTTGAATAACATTTCTTTGCCTTCTGCTTAGAAAAATATGCGATCTGTTCATTAACCAAGTCAAAGTAAATGCCATGATGCTGATTTACAGCAGAATTTTTTTTATTCATTCAAGAGATGTTGGTTTCATTGACTAGGCTATCATTTATTGTCCATCCTTAACTGCCCTTGAGATGGTGGTGTGAGCTGCCTTCTTGAACCGCTGCAGCCTATGTGGTATAGGTACACCCACATGGAATTAGGGAGGGAGTTCCCAGGATTTTCACCCAGTGACAGTGAAGGAACGGCAGAATATTTCCAAATCAGGTTGGTAAATTGCTTGAAGAACTTCCAGGTGGTGGTGTTCCCATGAGTCTGCTGCCTTTGTCCTTCTAGATGATAGTTGTTGTGGGTTTGAAAGGTGCTGTCTGAGGAGCCTTGCGTTCCTGCAGTGTATCTTATAGATGGTAAACACTGCTGTGCATCAGAGGGAGTGCATGTTTGTGCATAGGGTGCCAGTCAAGCGGGCTGCTTTATCCTGTGTCAAGCTTCTTGAGTGTTGTTGGAATTGCACTCATCCAGGCAAGTGTAAGTACCCTGACTTGTGCCTTGTAGATTGTGGACAGGCACTGGGGAGTCAGGAGGTGAGTCATCCACTGTGCCATTGTGCTGCCTATTGCTTGATCAGTCAGTAAAAAGGCACAACACAAGGTTGCAAGATTCGCTGCACAGTTCTGAAAAATTAAGGAACTTAATTTAAATGCTAATTTTTGTGAGGCATTGAGAAATTAATAACAAAAATACACATATTGATTAGACTCTTACTGACATGAAGCAATGTGCTGCATAAAGGTCATCATATTTCCGGAAATCAATATTTATCACTGAATTAACATATTCAAACAGCTCTTCACTATTAAATAATGCAACAATTGAATATATATCAGTTGCATTGCTCACGAAATATCCTAAATTGTTAAAATCAATTTAATCTGCTATGGCACCAATTACATTTGAATGAGGGTAAGTTTGCAAGATAGTCAAATTCCTTCATGGCCTCAGCCCTCGCCATCTCTGTAACCTTCTCCAACCTTGCCATGCTCCGAGCATTCTGCATTCTTCCAACCCTGACCTCTTGTATTTTCCCCTTTACTCCACCATTAGTCATCATGTCTTCAACTGCCCAGGGCCTTAAATTCTGGAATTCTCATTGTAAGCGTGATAACTTAAGGCAGGAGCAAGTTTGTTGGGAAAAAGCGTAAACTTTATTGGGAGCGCACATTGAGATGTTTACAGGCTCAACGCCATCTTACTAACTGGAGGACAGCACTGGCACTGCCCATCTTTGAGTGGCAGGGGGGAGGGTCAACCACTCATATTACTACAATAAACAAGAACTGAGGAAAAACTCGGCAGGTCTGTCAGCATCTATCAGGAGAGAAACACGGTTAACATTTTAAGTCCATAGATTCTTCATCAGGACTGAGAGGGAGAGTGTAGAAACTGCAACAAAAAGTAGCAACTTTAAGAACAAAAGACAGATGGCTTGGTGCGAAAGGGGTGGGGGTATTTTTGCATTGAGGCAATAGATGTACAGAATATTAAAAAAGAGAAAAGGGGGGGTTTTAAAGTGGAGGAGAAAGGTCACAATCTAAAGTTGCCGAACTCAGCGTTGAGTCCCGAGGGCTGCAACGTGCCCAAGTGGAAGATGAGATGCTGCTCTTCCAGCTTGCGCTGAGGTTCATTGGAACATTGCAGCAGGACAAGGACAGACATGTGGGCATGAGAGCAAGATGCTGAGTTAAAATGGCAAGTGACACGAAGGTCATGCTTACAGATTGAACAAAAGTGTCCTGTAAAGCAGTCTCCCAGCCTGTGTTTGGTGCCGAGGAGGATTCCCATATCCACACCTTTTATTTGCAGGAAGTGAGACAAGTTAAAGGAGAAATTATTGAGTGAGAGAATGAGTGCTGCCAGGCAGAGGAGAGGGTGGTGGACAGGGATTGTTCGGGCCTCCACTCAAAGAAGAGGCGGAGAGTCTTTGGACCTTCCTGGTGGTGGCAGATGGAGGTGTAAGCGGATTGGATGTCCATAGTGAAGAGGAGGCGGTGAGGGTCGGGAAAATGGAAATTGTTGATGTAACATAGGGCATTAGATGAATCGTGAATGTAGGTGGGAAGGGACTGGACAAGAGGAGAGAAGATAGAGTCGAGATAGAAAGAAATGCATTCCATGGGGCAGGTAAAGGCTGGTACAATGGGTCTACCAGGACAGCCCTGTTGTGGATTTTGGGAAGGAGATAGAAGTGGGCTGTGCGGGGTACGTGGACTATGATGTTGGAGGCTGTGGAGGAAAGATCACCAGAGGCGATGAGGTCAGTGACCATCCTGGATTGGCTGGCAGCTCTCTAGTTCCGGCATGTAATTTAGTGACAATATGCATCTGAAAATTACAAATGACTCTTTGTAGTTAAGAAAACTTTTCCTTTATTACTGTTCCAGTGTGATTGCTATGGAGAGATGTGCAGAACCAGTACCCACATTTACTTTATTAAAAAAACAGCAGCTTAAACCCAACCACACAATCATATATCCACACTTTATTAACATGTAATATAATCCACATTAATTTCCTGAGCATTGAGTATTCAATACTTTGGAGTCTATTCAAATTTATTTATTAGTGTCACAAGTCGACTTACATTAGCACAACAATGAAGTTACTGTGAAAATCCCCTAGTCGCCACACTCTGGCACCTGTTTGGGTACCTGAAGGAGAATTTAGCATGGCCAATGCACCTAAACAGCAAGTCTTTTGGACTGTGGGAGGAAACCGGAGCACCCGGAAGAAACCCACGCAGACACAGGGAGAACATGCAGACTCTGCACAGACAGTGACCCAAGCCAGGAATCAAACCCAAATCCCTGGCGCTGTGAGGCTGAAGTGCTAACCACTGTGCCACCGTACGGCCCCAAAATAAGGATGTCGACATGTGCGCCATCAGCTTCAGCCCCATAGTGTCAACCCAACTTGAAATACACCAGAATTCAAGATTTCACATTTAATAATGCAGCCTGAATGACCTCCTCACAACACAGGATGGGCCACAGCAATAAAAAGTGATCAGGTAGTCAAAGTTAAGTAATTTTGCTTCTCATTCTTGCATATCCAGTCTTACACAAAGAGGCCACCTTATTACTCTATCTGGGTACAAGAGTTTGTAAGAGCTCTCTGACTCGGTCTTGTTGCCTTTAGCAAGGAAGTTAAATTACACTTCACTCAGTATTGTATTGCCATCTTGCTCTTGATTGATTTGGCTTGGTTATCGGGACAGGGTGGTCCATTCAGCCCCCAAGCATTCAATTAGATGAAGGCTGATCTGGACCTGAACTCTATTTTCCTGCCTAACCTTTGATGTCTTCACCTGACAGAAATCTAGCAGTCTCAGTGTTAAAAATGTCATAGGCCCACCTATCGATGGCCTTTTGCGTGAGCGAGTTCCAGACTCTGTTTGAAAAGATGCTTACCGATTTCAGTTCTAAATGGTCTGACTGATGCCTTTTGTTCTGGATTCCCTCACCTGAATAAAGAATTTGCCTGCATGACAAACATAAAAGGACATGAGAAAAGAGCCGATATTTCTAGTGTGGGAGAAAACATTTAAAGTAAAATATATTCATTAGTCACAAGTAAGGCTTACATTAACACTGCAATTAAGTTATTGTGAAATTCCCCTCGTCGCCACACTCCGGTGCCTGTTCGGGTCAATGCAACTAACCAGCACATCTTTCAGACTGTGGGAGGAAACCGGAGGAAACCCACACAGACATGGGGAGAACATGCAAACTCTACACAGACAGTGACCCAAGTCAGGAATCGAATCTGGATCCCTGGCGCTGGAAGGCAGCAGTGCTAACCACTGTGCCACCATGCTGCCCCTTAACAGCACCATGGGTGAACAACCTCTTCTCTACTGGAATTTCTATGATAACCAGCTCAAAGTACCCTCCCGAAGTTATCTCATGAGAAAACAATAAATACTATAACATTTATTGACAATTGTTTCTTTCCCAGCAGGCGATTTTACTGTTCTGAAACTCATGTTTTATTCACCATAAGTGCAATTAGAATTTTAAAATAGTATTTTCTAATTCAATTTTAAGAACTATTGTAAATAAATTGGAAAAGTAAATGTTGTTTAACGAGAATGCGATTGGGATGTATCCTTGAAATGAAATGGATAAATAGAGCAACATTGGGCAATGGTGAAGCATGGTGCTTCACACATATTTATTAAGTTTAAAGATATTGATATTTATTGAGAAAATGTTGAGCTGATCTTAGTGGCCTGATCCTACTGGGCGGGGCACCGTAGTTAGCACTGCTGCCTCACAGCTCCAGCGGCCCGGGTTCAATTTCCGGCTTGGGTCATTATCTGTGTGGAGTTTGCACATTCTCCCTGTGTCTGTGTGGGTTTCCTCTGGATGCTCCGGTTTCCTCCCACATTCCAAAGAGGTGCGGGTTATGTGCATTAGCCATTCTAAAGTGTCCCTTAGTGTCCCGGGATGCATAGGTAGGAGGATTAGTGGGGTAAATATGTGGGATTATGGGGATAGGGCCTGGGTGGGATTGTTGCTGGACTTCATGGGCCGAATGGCCTCCTTCTGCACCTAGGGTTTCTATGAACCGAAAGTGAATGCAAGACTCATGTTGCAATGGCAGCATCATATATCTATGCAAGTGAAACTATTTCTTGGAGCTCTTGGGGAGACTTATAGTGAAACTTTGTTTTTGCAGGATTAAGATCAGAGCACCACAAATGGTTCTGCAACCTGTGGGTCATTCATAATTGTGGGGTATCTTTCCCACTGTGCAATTTTTCAGAATGATTTACGGAACAGTTTGACGTCAAACTAACCATTATTCTGGCAATTAATTCTGCTCCATTGCCTTTCATGTGAGAAGCTGGGTTTCAACATGGGAGAGAAACCAGAGATCAAGTCACTAATCTTAGAATCATAATGCACAAAGTCCAAGGACATCGGCAGCCAATATACAGAGACTCATATAATCCCTTCAGTGCAAAAGGAGGCCATTTGGTCCATTGCAACTGCACCGACTCTGAAAGTGCATCTTACCTAGGCCCACCTCCTCTGCCCTATCCCCGTAACCCCACGCAATTACCCCACTAATCTCCCCTAACCTACACATCCTGCGACACTAAGGGGCAATTTAGCATGGCCAATCCACCTAACCTGCACATCCTTGGACAGTGGGAGGACACCGGAGCACTCGGAGGAAACCCACGTGGACACGGGGAGGAAGTGCAAACACCCTACAAACGGTCACCTGATGTTGGAAACGAACCATGGTCCCTGGTGCCGTGAGGCAGCAGTGCTAACCACTGTGCCACCGTGCCGTCCACATGTGCTTCATTGATTCTGAAAAGGTACTCAATTCAGTCTCACATAAGTATCTCTGTTTGCCAATGTTAGACATGGGATGCCCACCACATTGAATCGTCTGGCTAACCAAGCTTTATTGTAAACAATGAGCTAGGGTCAGTTGCTGGCACCCTCTTGGAATGGTTCCCAATCAAAAAGAATGTCACAGAATCCTCCCACCAGATTTACTCAACATCCCAGCAAAAATACTTATGAGAGAGACAGTCAGTACAAAGTTGTGATGCTGTTTGGTGGGTGGCGAATATTGAATCTTTAATATGGTGGCTCACTATTCAGCTCACTATAACTCGGTGGAGGAGCTACAGGAGTTGGTGGGTCCTCAAGTTATCCAGGAATACAGTCTTCGGATTAATGTCCCCAATATAAAGGTAACATGGATGGGTGGAAAGACCTGCAAGATTATGATTAACTGACTTCAGCTTGAACAGATTGACGATGTCTTCTGCTATCTTGGGTCACTCATCATGAAAGCAGAGTCCACCAACGAAATTCGGGCTAGATTTAACAATGATCATGGCGTTGTGAACTCACTGAAAAGAATATGGACTCAATTAAGGCTGACCCCAATATAATATTGCTGGAGGTGGCCAAGTTTTGGTCGACACTGAACGTTTTGGGTAATCCCTGCCCCTGTGAAATCCACCCTCTTGTATCTGAACTGTAGAGTAATCTATCAAAGATAAAGGGTTACTTTCTACGGATCCCCCATTTAACCATGACGGTGGGATTCTGAAGCCCCTGGAGGAAAATCCTGCAGTACAATGTTCCCGGTGCACCATAGGAGCATTATTGGACAAAATTGGCACTGAGTTACATAAAGATAATGATGATCAAAAGCTTTATCAAAGAGGTAGGCGCGATCTCACCGGCTGTTCATAGCACACTCCTGCTGCAGCGAGGTTGGAGAATTTGGCTCACTGCAGCGGCATGGGAAAATCCCACCGGTGTGAATGGCCGTAAAAAAACTCAAAAGGAGAGGGGAGAAGCAGAGAGGTTTAAAAAGAGAGCTCTAGAGCTTTGGGCTCATGTACGGTGAGAAATAGTGAAGGAAATTGGGAATGCAAAAAAGTCAAAATTTGAGGAGCAGGAAGATCCTGGGCAGAACTTTCCCATCCCACCTGCCATGGCAATCATGGTGGGCAGAGGGCTGACCATGCAAAGATCCATTGACCTTGCAGCAGGCGGAGGGCATCACCATGCAAAGGTCCATTGACCTTGGGCAGGCTTTTCCATCTTGGGGTGAGCGCGGCCACAGAACCCCGCTCCTTGTGTGGTTGAATTGCTGGGGGAGGTTACGGCTATAGAAAATGGCAGAGCAGCAGCTGAGAATTATTGTGCTAGGGTAAGTACATTTTTGTTTTACCAAGGCCACTTCTCAGTACAAATGCTCTTTCCAGGTGAGATCATTCAGTACTCAAAAGGTTGAACAAATTGCGAAAAGAGGCCTTGAGGAAATATAATGAAATGTGACATGACAAACTCAAACAAGTTTAACCCCCTTGCTGGTAGACGAAGAGACATAAAAGCAATTAGAATGGAGATATTGAGGATGGTCATCTCGTTCTTGTGCTTTACTTTAATGCAATCAAGTGTCCCATATACATATCGGCACATTGCAACCAACAACCTTTGAACCACTTTTACAGAAGCTCACTAAAATATGACAATTCCTTACTGAACAGGCTATAATATTTTCTGCCACATTTTGGCATGATCAGTCACATTCTCACAACACTGTTTTCCTCTTAAGCACCGTTTCCAAGGTCACCACTACCTACCACAGTCCTATCGTACAAATAGATTCAATACATATATGGAAAAAAAAGCCTCAATGCCAGTGGAGTTTGTAATTTATGAATTATCTATGAACTCAGTAACTATGATGGATTCAATTTTCTATTCCTTTCAAAGCATTGGAAATCGATCATGAAAGTGCTTGTCTAAACTTTAATCCGTCCTGTATATGCACTGTAGAGATCATAAATGTATGCACATCCCATTGTACATGTGCAGTTCTTGGCTGATGTGCACACTTTCTATTTCCACAAAGTGTACAATTCGTGATTCATTGAGTACTTCAGTGTAAGTGTGTGAACAAATGGAAGCAGCAGACTCAAAAACAATGTAATTTTTAAAAAAATCCTCTGTGCACAAGTAGGAGGATAGAGGTAAATAAAATGGATAATTATTTTTCAGTGTATTCTGTCACTCACTTCCCAAGAGGGATTACAGTTTTTTATCTAAAAAAACACATCAAACAGAAAATAATTTGGGGCGGCACGGTGGCACAGTGGTTAGCACTGCTGCCTCACAACGCCAGGGACCAGGGTTCAATTCTGGCCTCAGGTGACTGTCTGTGTGGAGTTTGCACAATCTCTCCAGGTCTGATTTTACCATTTTGAGTCCAAGTGCCGAATCTGGGTGTCAAATAGATCCGAGCCTGGAATCCTCTTTCCAGCGTGCCCATATGCGTTTTGCCGGCTCCAGTCCGAACCGTACTGTGGGCGGTGCTTAGCGCTGCTGGACCGATCGGAGCTCTGAACTGCGCAGTTCGAAAAAAATCCGAAGCAGCGCGCCCGGGCGCGAAAGAAAAAACAGCAGAGAGAGCAGAGAGGGGGGAGGACAGACTTGGGAGAATCTTGCAAACTGCAAATAATGTAGCATCTTCTTTGTGCTGCCTAATTATCTATGGGAAAGGTAATTAAACTACAGTGTCCTAGTGAGCAATTAGTGACCTGTATAATACATTTGTGATCTGTAACTGGGTTGTTGATGCTCAAATGTTCAGAGTCCTGTGGTGAACTTGGAAGAATTGTCCCCGTGGTGGAACTTGGTTGGAAATAAGATTCAAGGAGATTACTAAATCTTGTTTTCATCTGAACATTGCACAGAATTAGAGGAATTCCCTTTGGAAGATAATGTCAAAATTATATTCGCAGGAACTAAAAACCTGACCGTCAAAAATTTGGGAAAATATTTCAAAATATGGATGGGGGGATATATATTTTGAAATATTTTCCCAAATTTTTGACTGTCAGGTTTTTAGTTCCTGTGGATCCAGATTGGGCCGCGCGGTGGTAAAGTGGGATTTGGTAGTAGAGTTGGGTGCGCGGTTCATTAAGTCGATTTAAATGCTTGCAAATACATTTAAATTGTCGGTAAAGCCGCGATCTGCACGGATTCGGGTGCAGATCGCGTGAAAGGCCCGACGATTTGGTAAAATCGGGCCCCCCGTGTCTGCATGGGTTTTCTTCGGGTGCTCCGGTTTCCTCCCACACTCCAAAGATATGCGGGTTAGGTGGATTGGCCGTGCTAAATTGTCTGGGGGATTAGCAGGGTAAATACATGGGGTTACAGGGAAAGGGCCTGGGTGGGATTGTTGTCGGTGCAGGTTCGATGGGCCGAATGGCCTCCTTTTACACTGTCGGGATTCTATGATTCTATGAATTAGGACATTTCTATTTCAAAAGATATTTCGAATACACAATGTCATATTTGAATAATTTGGTAGGCAATGCTAATCTATTGGTGCTGATTACTGTGGTCCCCCACAGGATTCAGGTTAAGAAAATCAAAGCTTTCCTATTTTGTGAAAAAGCAAGAGAAGAGTAGGGCGGGATTCTCCTGAAAACCAGAGATTCCCACCCGGCTTCAATGGACCTTTAGAAAGTCCGCCCCCCGGCCCGCTAGAATTCCAGTGGCGGGAGGGATGGGAGAATTCCGGCCCTCGAGACCTGTTAAGAGAATGTCAGAAGGACTCATTTTATTTGGTGTCCTCTCGTACAATACAGCAAAGATCATATTTCCATTTATAGTTGAATCAAATGCGAAGGTTCAGCTTAAGGATGCAGGAAAATGCTGGATAAGTGCGGATTGTGCAGTCAATCTGGCTAGTCTCAAGGTTTGAAAAAATGTCACGCCACGCACTGCTCTATCTTTCATCCACTTCAATTGCTTTCTCAGTCGCTGCTGCGTACCTCTGGGCCTTGGATTTGAATTCAACACAAGGACAAAATCATTCAGCTGAACGTATTGATTTGTTGAAAGTATTTTACAAGACAACACAGCTAAGATGCCAAGTTTTATTTGCAGTGTGGTCTCAGTGGAGGCGCAGGTCAACATCACCAGCAGCATATCAAAAGCACACGCGTGCATTATCACTGCCATGATGAGAGGCTGCAGCTACATGGAGTTAGAATAGGGAAAGATAATTACAGTATCGTAAAACATCTATTTGATATTGCAACATTCTGCTGACAAACCAATGCAAATTGTTAATTGTGGTTTTCTTTCAGAGTGGCCACATCATCAGTAGATACTGTACCAGGACTTCTAAATAAATAAACTTGTCAAATAAATAACAAGTCTAAGTGATGCCAGTCATATGCCAAAATCTTTGCCCCCCGGTCATGCCGGAGAGATCTTATCATCCCACCGAAGATGCACGCCTGCCGCGGGTTCCCTGTTAGTGAGGATGTGTTCAACAGGAAACCCAATTGGCAATGGCAGGATCATAAGATCCCACTCCCAGCAAGCACACGCCACCTCCCACCACCCCGAAACACGCCTTAGAGTGGGAGAACAATCCCGCCCATTGAGTCATACAGTACAGAAGAGGCCCTTTGACCCATCAAGTCTGCACTGATTGAACTACACTAAACCTACACTAATCCCACTTTTCAGTACCTGGCCCAAAACCTAGAATGTTGGGACATTTCTAATGTTCATTCCAGTACTTTTTAAAGGTTGTGAGATCTCTCACCTCCCAGGCACTCTGACCACCCTCTGGGTGAAACAATTTTTCCTCAAATCCCCTCTAAGCCCCTCTCCCTAAAATTATGCCCTCTCGTTACTGACCGTTCAGCTAAGGGGGGACAGCTGTTTCCTATCCACCCTGTCCGTACCGATCATTATCTTATACACCTCAAGCCCCCCCAAAGTCTTCTCTGCTCCTGAGAAAACAACAGGAGCCTATCCAGCCTCTCTTCATGGCTCAAATGTTCAATCCCAGGCAACATCCCGGTGAATCTCCTCTGTACCCTCTCCAGTGCAATCACACTCTTTCTATCGCGAGGTGGCCAGAACTGCACACAGTACTCCAGCTGTGGCCTAATCAAAATTTTGTATAGCTCCAACATAACCTCTCTGTTCTTAGAATCTATGCCACGATTGATAAAGACAAGTATCCTGCAAGCCGTCTTAACCACCCTATCATCCTGCCCTGCTACCTTCAGGGATCTGTGGATGTTCCTCTGATCTTCCTAGTCTCTTGCCGTTCATTGAGTACTCATTTTTCATGTTACTCCTTCCAAACTGTATCACCTCACCCTTTGCAAGGTTAAATTCCATCTGTCACTGATCTGCCCATCTGAGCAACCCGTCTATATCTTCCTACATCCTCAGACTTCCTTCCTCACGATTAACCATCCTGCCAACTTTATGTCATCCCCAAACTTACTTATCATCCCCCCATTCCCCACATTCTCATCTATATCGTTTATATAAAGGTAAAGTCGTCATAATCCCAAATGACCATAAGCTGTGACTGGTGGTGATTTAACCTGAGGATCACCACACCTCAGGTGAGGAGCAAGGTTGAGAAGGCGGGCCATCATGAATAACCTCAGCTGGTCCAGGAATTGAATCCGTGCTGGTGGCATTGCTCTGCATCACTAACTGTCTAGCCAACTGAATTAAACTGACTGATCTATCATGATCAGTAAGGGACCCAGCACTAATCCCTGTGATATGCCACTGGACACTGGCCTCCAGTCACACAAATAGCTTTCCACCACCACCTTCTGTCACCTATCACTAAGCCAGTTTTGGATCCATCTTACTAAGTTACCCTGGACCCCATGTTCTTTTACCTTCTTTAATCAATTCTCATGTGGGACGTTGTCAAAGGCTTTTGTGATGATATTGTGCTATTTTTCTATATTTTATGTTCAAGGTTTTAAGAGGAAGTGTTTCGTTACAAGAGTCAATTTGTCTGGGAAAACATACAGCTCCAATGGTGAGAATGCAAGATAATAACTGATTTTAGCTAGGAATGTATTACTTTGTTGAGTTAATGGAACTATTGTTTACTTAAACTCTCCTGGGATTTTAGACTAAGTATACAAAGCCATGTGATTAATGGGAGGAGCTAAGAAAGAAGAGTTTAATTTTCATTTTAAAATAAAGAGTAATTGCTGCCTGAAGCTGGTGGCAGACATAAGTGTTTCTCCAGAGGCTTTCTGAAAGCTCCAATACTGTTAATCTAAGACAAAGCAAGTATGCTTGTGTTTTGCTAACTAATTCTAAAGAGGGGCTTAAGTCTATAAGAGAAATATTGCTTGATTGGAACTAATAGTGATACATTAGCTGCTAAGAATTGTATCTTGTCATGTTTAAGTATCATTAATTATTAAAACTTAAGCTAATTCATTTGTTATAGTTAAACTGTGTTGTTAGATAAAGTTTGTTTTGATAAAAGCTCCCTAGTTTGTCAGCAGAATCATGCCAGGAGTGAAAGAGTGAAACACTCTATCCCCACATTGATGCCAAAATAGAAAATTGTTGGGTTCTAGTCTGGCTTCTTAATATACCTTGGGGTTTCTGATCCGGTACCCTAACACTTTGCTGGAATCCATATAAACTACATCAAAAGCACTACCCTCATCTACACACCTGGTCACCTTCTCAAAAAATACAACCAAATTTGTTAGGCATGACCTCCCTCTCACAAAGGCATGCTGACTATCCCTGATCAAATCATGCCTCCCCAAGTGGAGATTAATTTTCCCCTGCAGAATTTTCTCCAATTGTTTCCCTACCACTGATGAGAGACTCACTGGTCTGTAATTCCCTGGCTTATCTCTCCCACCCTTCTTGAAAAGTGGAACCACATTAGTTCTCCAATCCTCTGGCACCTCCCTGATACAGTAAGAAGTCTCACAACACCAGGTTAAAGTCCAACAGGTTTATTTGGTAGAATTTGGTAGAATTTGGTAGAAAAACCTGTTGGACTTCAACCTGGTGTTGTGAGACTTCTTACTGTGTTCACCCCAGTCCAACGACGGCATCTCCACATCATGACCTCCCTGATACCCAGGAAGGAATTAAAAATTTGGGTTGGAGTCTTTGTAATTAAATATTACAAATGTTTAGAACAAAATGAACCACATATATAATTCAGAAATGTGCCACTTAGCAATAAGCAAACTGATAAGAAAGTTGTGGAGCCTATTTGCACTGTTTATGGTGAGGTAAACCTTTACTGACTATAGTACTTTATCATCATTACTTATAGGATATTTCAGTTAAGCTGTGGCTGAAAACACATAAAATTTATATCACACGGAACTAACGGTCCTGTCAATGTTTCCAGGTGATTTTTCTCGGGGGAACCAACCCAATTTAATGAAATGTTTTTCAATGAACAGTAACCAGTACTCATCAAATCAGGAATAGCGTCACGTGCTCTTAACAGCGTTGTTTTGTGGTAAAGAGGTAGACTGGAATGAATAATTAAAAACACATTTCTCAGTGCAGCAGGGAACAAATATAAAAGGTATTCATTTTGTGAGCACATTATATCTAGTCTCCACTTTCATTATTGCATTTGCTTGGCAGTGGAGTTGATTTGAGCACAATGTTCAGTCATTGCCTACCTCTGGGGTTTGTGTTTGAATGCAACACAAGGACAAAAGATGAAGGTTTTGCCCTGACGACAGGTATGATAGGTCACAGTTAGACAAAGATGCGTCTCTCTCATTTTGATCTGAAAGAGATTTAATAAAATAGCAGGGCTTAATGTTTTGAAGTGTCTCAAAGCATTTCACACCGTGATCCAGATATTTGCGATGGGAAAGTTGGGGGAACTGTCAAAGTTTGCTGTCATTACGCTACTGAAACTGAGAACAATTCCGGGGATCTGCACATGCTCAGGATAATACAGAAATCCAGAAGTTGCTGTGAATGATTCTACGATGCTCTGGAGGGTGTGCTGTTGAGGTTTCCCCCAGAGTACAATCCCTGATCAATCAAAGAATTGATGAAAACTTTCACTTCAACACACTTACTCTCAGGAAAAAAAAACCTTGTAAAAGTTACACTTTAATTCATAATTAATCACGAGAAAGACATTAATTTTATACATGTGGAATGTCATATTTCTCTTATGATTAAAAGTCCATATATTTTTTTAAAATGTTGAAGTTAAAGAAATGATTGAAGCTGTGATGTGAGTTGGTGAAAGTGGGCTAGAAAGAGTTATCTGAAGGTGTGGTGAACCATAGATGGTTACCACTATGGGTACTGAACCATAGATGGTTATCACTATGGGTATTTGTACATATGTTACTCTTGTTACTGTTGGGGTTAGGGTTGGGGTGTTCCACCTGTTGGTATTGTTCTGTGGTACACTCCGGTTGGCTCCGCCTACCTATAGGAGTATAAAGGTCACTGCACTGCCTAGTGACCCTTTAGTCTGGGATTGTATTGTTATGATGTGGAGATGCCGGCGTTGGACTGGGATAAACACAGTAAGAAGTTTAACAACACCAGGTTAAAGTCCAACATCTCATCCGCTTCATCCTGGACCACAATATCTTCACCTTCAACAACCAGTTCTTCATCCAGATACACGGAACAGCTATGGGGACCAAATTCGCACCTCAATATGCCAACATCTTCATGCACAGGTTCGAACAAGACTTCTTCACAGCACGGGACCTTCAACCGATGCTATACACTAGATACATCGATGACATTTTCTTCCTTTGGATTCATGGTGAACAATCACTGAAACAACTCTATGATGACATCAACAAGTTCCATCCCACCATCAGACTCACCATAGACTACTCTCCGGAATCGGTTGCATTCTTGGACACACGCATCTCCATTAAGGACGGTCACCTCAGCACCTCACTGTACCGCAAGCCCACGGATAACCTCACGATGCTCCACTTCTCCAGCTTCCACCCTAAACACGTTAAAGAAGCCATCCCCTACGGACAAGCCCTCCGTATACACAGGATCTGCTCGGATGAGGAGGATCGCAACAGACACCTCCAGACGCTGAAAGATGCCCTCATAAGAACAGGATATGGCGCTCGACTCATTGATCAACAGTTCCAACGCGCCACAGCGAAAAACCGCACCGACCTCCTCAGAAGACAAACACGGGACACAGTGGACAGAGTACCCTTCGTTGTCCAGTACTTCCCCGGAGCGGAGAAGCTACGGCATCTCCTCTGGAGCCTTCAACATGTCATTGATGAAGACGAACATCTCGCCAAGGCCATCCCCACACCCCCACTTCTTGCCTTCAAACAACCGCACAACCTCAAACAAACCATTGTCCGCAGCAAACTACCCAGCCTTCAGGAGAGCAGTGACCATGACACCACACAACCCTGCCACAGCAACCTCTGCAAGACGTGCCGGATCATCGACACAGATGCCATCATCTCACGTGAGAACACCATCCACCAGGTACATGGTACATACTCTTGCAACTCGGCCAACGTTGTCTACCTGATACGCTGCAAGAAAGGATGTCCCGAGGCATGGTACATTGGGGAAACTATGCAGACGCTGCGACAACGGATGAATGAACACCGCTCGACAATCACCAGGCAAGACTGTTCTCTTCCTGTTGGGGAGCACTTCAGCGGTCACGGGCATTCGGACTCTGATATTTGGGTAAGCGTTCTCCAAGGCGGCCTTCACGACACACGACGGCGCAGAGTCGCTGAGCAGAAACTGATAGCCAAGTTCCGCACACACGAGGACGGCCTCAACCGGGATATTGGGTTCATGTCCCACTATTTGTAACCCCCACAGAGTTTCACTGGCTGTCTGGAAACAATACACATCTTTTTAGCCTGTCTTGATGCTCTCTCCACTCATGTTGTTTTGTTTCTTAAAGACTTGATTAGTTGTAAGTATTCGCATTCCAACCATTATTCATGTAAATTGAGTTTGTGTCTTTATATGCTCTGTTTGTGAACAGAATTCCCACTCACCTGAAGAAGGGGCTTGCAGCTCCGAAAGCTTGTGTGGCTTTTGCTACCAAATAAACCTGTTGGACTTTAACCTGGTGTTGTTAAACTTCTTACATTGTATTGTTAAGCAGTATGCTCCATTCTTGTTGCTAATAAAAGCCTTTATTTCCCGGGTACGATCCAGCCTCCCGAGTGAACTAATCGCGCATCAGAAGGTAAGTCCATTTCTGAGAAATGGGAGGTATTCAAGGAGGAGGATGGAGAGGGTTCTTCCCAGAAAGAAAATAAGTTCCTAATCTGGAATGTCAAAGAGCATACGGAGTTGGATAAAGGCAACGAATGAAGCTTATATTTGGTATTAAGAGCTCACTACTACAGAAAGCTGAGAGGAGTTTAAAGAGTGCAGAAAAAGGAAATTAGGAAATGAAGCGATAACATGAAAAATAAAGGAAAACCCAAAGACGTTTTGCAAATTCACAAAGAGCAAGAGCAAGAACAAAGAATTCTGCTAATTCCTTTTGTTATATTCTAATCATGTTCTTAAATAAAGTTTGTTTTGATAAAAGCGATCGAGTGGGTCACTTAAATCATACTTGGAGTGAATTACCTTATGCTCACCCTAATGCCAGATTTGAAGATAAAAGTTAGGGTCTAGGCTAACTTTATAACATACCTTGGAGTTTCTGATCTGGTCCTTAACACGACTCAAAGATGGGGCATCCTCGAATTTGGGGGACATCATGACCAGGAATGGGTGCGTGGTGATGGGCTGGCAAAGTTACTGCACCTGAGGGCCCCTCCAAGGTCCATGGTGTATCCATAAAGGAGAGCCTCCCTCCCTGGAACATGCTGCTGGTTTTCTCACACAACGGTGGGCCTTTGCAGTGTAGGGAAAATGCCTATGGAGGCAGGAAGTGGCCATTAATTGGGCATTTTTAGTGGCTCAATTGGCCACCAGGCATGTGGCTGCAGTGCTACACTCCCTGCTGCTGACAATATGGTATGACAATGAGAAGATAGTGAGATCCCCTCCCATGATGTTGCCTCTCAGCCCCTCTCCAATGGGTCAGGAAAATACAGCCCGCCATAACCTTTAAAAAATACATGAATGAGCACTTGAAATATCATAACATTCAAGGATATGGGACAAATGCAGGAAAATGGGATTAGCATGCCTTTAGTGGTAGATATTGTCAGTGCAGACTTCATGCTGTCTCACAGCGCCAGGGACCCGGGTTCGATTACCGGCTTGGGTCACTGTCTGTGTGGAGTCTGCACGTTCTCCCTATGTTTGTGTGGGTTTCCTCCAGGTGCTCCAGTTTCTTCCCACAGTCTGAAAGACGTGCTGGTCATGTTCATTGGCCATGCTAAATTCTCCCTCAGTGTACCCGAACAGGCGCTGGAGTGTGCCGACCAGGGAATTTTCACAATAACTTCACTGCAGTGTTAATGTAAGCCTACTTGTGACACTAATAAATAAAACAAAGATAGGACGAAGGGCCTTTTCTGCGCTGTATGACTCTATGGACGGGATTTTATGGCTTCGCTTGAGCGAGACCGGAAATTCCCACCGAAGGTCAATGGACATTTCCATTGTCTGCTCCTCACCTGCTCCGATTCCGTGGTGGGCGGGGTGGTAGAAATCCGGCATATGACTCTCTAAAATGAATTTCCTTAAATTCAACCATCCTGGATCCTACAGGAAGCTCTTCTAGCTGTTTTTTTTTAGCTGCAAGGGCACATTTTAAAAGATTGTTTTAAATTAATTTACTGAGAAACTGAACTATCCATCAATGTAGCTAATAAATGGTTTTGAAGTCATTTTTTAGTCATTTAAGATTGGATTACTCACAAGTGATAGATTAGACACTGATTAAAAATGCTTATTTCTTGTGATAGACCCATTTATAGCTGCATTAATAAAACTGCACCAGGTTAACACTCTTAAATACATCAATAGAATATGTTTTAATGAAACATTTAAAAAATAATGCTACATTCTAAAACGCTGCCAAATTGCGTTGGTCTATGGAAGATTCTATGTTCAACAATGAGCATGAACGGGAATTTCAGTAAAATTGCGCTTTGCTAAACTAGTGCAATCCTGGTGGTAATTGGGTTGTCAGTTGTGCCCAAAGTGGAAAATCTTGGCCTTTTCTGACAGGAAGATCATATCCGATGTCTAAACATTGCCTTCTGGATTTTCTTGGAAGGTAAACAGCAGGTATATCACCTTTGGCACGACAAGTGATACCAGGCATTATGCAGACATCGTCCTGTAAGATTACCAAGCAAATTGAACACCGTGTACAGACACCGTTCTCTGGCCTACCTGAGAAATTGATTAGCAAATATAGACATAGGCTTCAGTACTGCCAGGAAAGTGAACATTATGCAAAGATGTCTGCCTCCAGACAGTGAGTGATATCAGGTCGTATGCATAAGAGATGATTCTGGGGGGGCTGTCCAGAAATGTGAAGAGCATGCGCAGTACATGATCCTCAATGTACCAGACATTATCTTCTAGATTACTGCTGATAACAGAAACCAGTTGCAAATGGCTGACAAACACCTTGCAAAACAAGTTGATACAGCATGAAATTAACTAACTCACAAGCAGACGTGAAATGACCCGCAGCCAAGGTCATGGCCATATCTTTAAAATGATTATTGATGGTTTTATTCCTGCTTTTGGGGATCGCATTCTGTGGCTCTTGATTTTGTGTAAACCGAACATTACCTATCATATATGAAAAGTGGTAGTCACGGTAAAAATGTCGTGGAACCTACAATTGTGACCCAAGTTGCACGGACACCTGAGTGACCTTTTAACCCCCAGATCAAGGAGGGTTGGCAGCAATTAGGGGTGTGGAAGATGGTGAAGATTTGTAGGGTTTAGAGTGGCAGGGCAACCCAGTTCCAGAATGTCCTCATTTAAGGTTTGAGAAACAAACTGATCAAAGTCGGGCATTTCATTAATTGGAGGCAGACAGTTACTTTAATGGTTCCAGTTTATCACCTCAGGAGATGTTAATGAACTCTTTTTAAACAGTTCTTAACTTGGCTCCAAATGTAACTTGAGCCTGTGTTTCTCAAGACGCAGGAAACAAAACAGGGAAATGAAGGCGAGTTTCAGTGGCAATGCACATGGATATTTATGGAAAAGATTAATTTACTAGCATTTTTGACACAAGGACATGATTTACCTTCTGCCTCTCCCCATTTGCCTTGAGATAGGGTGCATTCAAATTCCATGCAGCCTTCTCATGTAAATAATTTCACAGTGCAGCCAAACACCGCCACAATACTGATTGGTTGCATGCTCAATGGGGTGAGGGGTCAGGGGGCGGGGCTAGGTTAGCACTCAGCTAACCTCCAACTCTTAAAGGCAGTCTGTCCCTCTCAAAGGGAGGCTGCTCAGAATGAAAGGAGGCTGTTGCTGACAGGTGCATTAGTGACAAAGGAGATGGGGCACCAGAGCAGAGAGAAGTTATTGCAGTTCACAGTTTCAGTGCTGGAGGTCTTGGTTGTAGAGATGGCTCAGAGGAGAGAGGCCATGCTTCTGCAGGGTTGCCAGGAAGCCTTCAAAGAATGCCTACCTAGCGAGTGGGGAGCTGGTGACCAAGTAGGTGTACTGCCAGAGTCTGGCCCTGAAGTCCTGCCAATGGGACCAGAAGAGGTTTAATGACTACATGATTGCACAGTGGTTAGCACTGCTGCCTCACAGCGCCAGGGACCCAGGTTTGATTCCGGCCTTGGTCACTGTCTGTGTGGAGTTTGCACTTTCTCCCGTGTCTGAGTGGGTTTCCTCCGGGTGCTCCAGTTTCCTCCTACAGTCCAAAGATGTGCAGGTTAGGTTGATTGGCCATACTCAATTGCCCCTTAGTGTCAGGGGAATTAGCAGGGTAAATGTGTGAGGTTACAGGAATAGGGCTTGGGTGGGAGTGTGGTCGGTACAGACTCGATGGGCCGAAGGGCTTCCTTCTAGACTGTAGGGATTCGATGATTCTATGTAGTCAAGGTCAGTAAATGTATCTTTTATGTTGTTTCCTATCAATGGCAGCACCAACCATGAACAGTGCTCAATGCAACCCCCCCCACCCCTTCCCCCCCGAACACTCACCCAACTGTCACTAGGCACAATAGGACTCACCCCCAACATCTGATAATCCAGCTCACCCTCACATACCTTCCAATGATGCCAGCCTCACACCCACCCCCATCTGCTTCCACATATCCCAAACAAGGCATATCAATCAAGCCCAGTATAATACGCTCACTGATATCCTTCCCCCTCTCTTACAGAACCATGTTGTCCACAATGTAAGGATGCGGAAGCTGAAACGATGGGGGTCAGGCATGCCTTCCTCCCCTGAGCCTGGCGGAGAAGATGGTGTTGTGTAAGAAGGGGCAGAGTCCGTAGCATAAGAGCATTCAGGATGATGGTATGTTGCTGCCTCATTGTCTGTCTCAACTCCCATCTCCCTTAGCCTGCTGCCTAGCATGATGTGTAAGCTGCAGTATTCTGTACAAGGACCATTTCGATCCAAAACATTGCAGGGACGGGGGGAAATTCTCTGGCTTCCCCACAGCGTGTTTCTTGTAGTGGGGAGGCAGCATGCTGTTTGCTGATGGCAGGATCCTCAGATCCCAATGGCATTTCCTATTTACTGTACCCCATGCTATCGGGAAACCAAACATCCAAGGAAATCCGGCCATTAACCATTTCTCTCCACAGATGCTGCCAGACCTGCTGGGTTTATCCAGCATTTTCCGTTTCTCCTCTCAGCCAATGGTTTGTTTCTTTATGACAACCATGACCACTCCTTTTGCCTTTTGTTCCATGATACCTTTGGTATTTAATCTTCCCTACTCTCTGACCCTTATGTGACCTTCCCCTTTGGTTTACCCGATCCTCCCCCTTTTTCAACAGTATAAAACCCATCACATTTTGACCTCTCTTAGTCCTGAAGAAAAGTCTTTTGTGGCCTCGCTCGAGCGAGACCGGAAATTCCCAACCAAGGTCAATGACATTTCTGTTGTCCGCCCGCTCCGATTCCGTGGCGGGCAGGGCGGTAGAATTCCAGCGGTTAACTCTGTTTCTCTCCACAGATGCTGCTAGACCTGATGAGCTTTTCCAGCATGTTCTGTTTTCGTTTTCGACTTCCAGCAGACACAGTGGCCGGAACTCTACCACCTTTCCCGCCATGGAATCGGAAATCTCCGTTGACCCCGGGTGGGAATTTCTGGTCTCGCCCGAGCGAGGCCACAAAAGTCTGCCCAGTATTTTGCTTTTATTAGTATAGCAGATTGCTTTACACCCCACACCAAACCTCTCTTTCTTATTTTATGTCTTCAGCTACCTGAAGTCTATCACTTGCACAGCCACAGCAATTCCAGGAGGAATAATGAGAGCAGCTCCACTCCACAATCACAGAAACAGTTCCTGGGTCTGACTCTCACAGCTGGACTCAAACAAAAGGGGTCACGTGTCAGGAGGGCGGGAGTTCTCCCCCTGGGCGCAGGCAGACACACAGCTTGTTTGAGATGCGGAGTATCATCAATAAACTTCTATTAACTATAGGGTTCGTGGTGGGAGATACAGGACGGATATCAGAGGTAGGTTCTTTACGCAGAGAGTGGTTGGGGTGTGGAATGGACTGCCTGCAGTGATGGTGGAGTCAGACACGTTGGGAACATTTAAGCGGTTATTGGATAGGCACATGGAGCACACCAGGATGATAGGGAGTGGGATAGCTTGATCTTGGTTTCAGATAAAGCTCGGCGCAACATCGTGGGCCGAAGGGCCTGTTCTGTGCTGTACTGTTCTATGTTCTATGTTCTAAACCTTTATGGCTGTTAGTCCCTAGTTCCTTGGGTGGCATGGTGGTACAGCTGTTAGCACTGCTGCCTTCGCACCAGGGACCCGGGTTCAATTCCGGCCTCGGGTGACTTTGTGTGTAGAATCTGCCCATTCCCCGCATCTGCGTGGATTTCCTCTGGGTGCTCCCATTCCCTCCCACGCTCCAAAGGTGTGCGGGTTAGGTTGATTGACTGTGCTAAATTGCCTTAGTGTCAGGGGGACTCGCAGGGTAAATATGTGAGGTTACGGGGTGGGATTGTTGCCGGTGCAGGCTCCGTGGGCCGAATGGCCTCCTTCTGCACCGTAGGGATTCTATCATTTGAGTCACCAGTTCTTGCAACCCAGTACTTCTACAGGCAAGGATCAGTTCTGTTGCAGGAGACTCAGATGAGAATTTTAATGGGGCAGCCTAAAGGAGAATGCCAGTGAACGTACAGACGGCAATACTTGATGCATTGGCAACTGATCATCAGGTGCAATCGCTGCTGAACTCACAACTTCAATACTTGAGAGTCAGATCTCATAGCGGCTACTAATTCTGGAACCCAGAACAACTAACTGAATTAAGATGTGAATGAATGAAAGCAGTGTGACTATGTTTCTCTTGAGCTTTACGACATGCTTACACAAACACGGCCACGAGTACATGGACAAGGGCTGGATGCTGGAAACCTGACATGAAAGCAGAAAGTGCGAGAAATACTCAGCTGGTCTGGCAGCATCTGTGGAGAGTTAATGGGCGGGATTCACTGCCCCCCCTCCACCGCGCCCCCCCCAACCCCGCGGCGTATTTCTAGGCAGTGGGAGGTGGCCTACCACTGGTCGGCAGTGGGATCTACTTGTCCTGCTGCTGTCAATGGAATTTCCCATTGAATCCACCCCATGCTGCAGGGAAACCCACACAGGGGTGGGCCATCGGAAGCAACAGAAGGCCAGGAAAATCCCGCCTAATGTTTCAGATCAATGACCTTTCATCAGAGCTTTTACATTTTCCTCCCAAGAGCGGAATATGGACTGTTTCTTTCTCGTTACTCTGTGGGTCTCCACTGCATCCTAGGTAAAGCCTCTGATCAGGAATATCGCTTTGTAGTTTCGTTAAGCTTTTAATTCGGTTCACAAATGAAAGTTCCAAGCTAATTTGTTGCCTGGCATTGTTCATATCAACCTAAACTGATCATTCTAATGATCGTTCTCAAGATCATTGTCATTATTCCACTTTCATTTACCGAGAGCAGCAATCGCACTCTGATAGTTGGAATGTGTCGTATGCAGATAATGCATTTTACATTAATCCCTCGAGTATATTTTCCTTCAATTTCTCCTTGTTACGCTTTACATCTGTTGAACTCTGACGGGTAAATTAAATAATCTCTGAATTATATCTCCACATGAAGACTTTCACAGTGATTTCATTACATTCGAGTACAGAAGTCACCATTTGACACATCATACACGCGCATGTTTCATTTGTGCATTCAGATCCTACACTGTCCAGCTTATATACCTACAGAATTCTGGCCTATAGTCAGTGCATTGTCCAGGTTATATACCTACAGAATTCTGGCCTGTAATCATTGCAATGTCAGGTTATATACCTACAGAATTCTGGCCGGTAGTCATTGCCTGGTCCAAGTTATTGAAGTAAAGAATACTGGCATGTAGTCAGTGCATTGTCAGGTTATGTATGTACAGAATTCTGGCCTATAGTCATTGCAATATCCAGGTTATATACCAACAGGATTCTGGCCTGTAGTCATTGCAATATCCAGGTTATATACCAACAGGATTCTGGCCTGTAGTCATTGCATTGTCCAGGTTATATACCTACAGAATCCTGGCCTGTAGTCATTGCATTGTCCAGGTTATATACCTACAGAATTCTAGGCTGTAGTCATTGCATTGTCCAGGTTATATAACAACAGAATTCTGGCCTGTAGTCATTGCATTGTCAGGTTATATACCTACAGTATTCTGGCCTGTAGTCAGTGCATAATTGAGGTTATATACCGGCAGAATTTTGGCCAGCAGTCATTGCATTGTGCAGGTTATATACCAACAGGATTCTGGCCTGTAGTCATTGCATTGTCCAGGTTATATACCTACAGAATTCTGGGCAGCAATCATTGCATTGTCCAGGTTATATATCTACAGAATACTGGCCTGTAGTCATTGCATTGTTCAGGTTATATTCCTACAGAATTCTGGCGTGTAGTCATTGCACTGTCAGGTTATATACCTGCAGAATTCTGGCCAGCTGTCAGTGAATGGTCCAGGTTATATACCTAACGAATTCCAGCCCGTAATCAGTGCATTTTCCAGCTTATATACCGACAGAATTCTGGCCTGTAGTCATTGCATTGTCCAGGTTATATACCTACAGAATTCTAGGCTGTAGTCAATGCAATGTTCAGGTTATATACCGACAGAATTGTGGCCTGTAGTCGTTGCATTGTTCAGGTTTTATACCGACAGAATTCCGGACTGCAGTCATTGCATTGTGAGGTTATATACCGACAGAACTCTGGCCTGCAATCATTGCAATATACAGGTTATATACCGACAGAATTCTGGACAGTAGTCAGTGCAATATCCAGGCTATATACTGACAGAATTCTGGCCTATAGTCATTGCAATATCCAGGTTATATACTGACAGAATTCTGGCCTATAGTCATTGCAATATCCAGGTTATATACTGACAGAATTCTGGACAGTAGTCAGTGCCTTGTCCAGATTATATACCTACAGAATTCTGGCCTGTAGGCATTGCATTGTCCAGGTTATATACCTACAGAATTCTGGCCTGTAGGCATTGCATTGTCCAGGTTATATACCTACAGAATTCTGAACTGCATTCATTGCATTGTCCAGGTTATATACCTACAGAATTCTGAACTGCATTCATTGCATTGTCCAGGTTATATACCTACAGAATTCTGGACTGCATTCATTGCATTGTGCTGGTTATATACCTACAGAATTCCGACCTGTCGTCATTGCATTGTCCTGGTTATATACCTACAGAATCCTGGCCTGTAATCATTGCAATGTCAGGTTATATACCTACAGAATTTTGGCCTGTAGTCATTGCAATGTCCAGGTTATATACCTACAGAATTCTGGCCTGTAGTCAGTGCATTGTCCAGGTTATATACCTACAGAATTCTGGCCTGTAGTCAGTGCATTGTCCAGGTTATATACCTACAGAATTCTGGCCTGTAGTCATTGCCTGGTCCAAGTTATTGAAGTAAAGAATTCTGGCATGTAGTCAGTGCATTGTCCAGGTTATATACCTATAGGATTTTGGCCAGCCGTCATCGCATTGTGCTGGTTATATACCTACAGAATTCTGACCAGCAGTCATCGCATTGTGCTGGTTATATACCTACAGAATTCTGGCCTGCAGTCATTGCAATGTCCAGGTTGTATAGTTACAGAATTCCAACCTGTAGTCATTGCATTGTCCGGGTTATATACCTACAGAATTCTGGCCTGTATTCATTGCATTGTCCAGGTTATATACCTAAAGTGTATCCCTTTACAGGCCAGACCAAGCTGGGCCTGTAAAGGGATACACCATCACTGGTACACTACCAGCCACAGATTACTCTTCCCTGCAGGGGCAAGAGAGCGGGAGAGATGGCTGTGGCTGGTAGTGTACCAGTGATGGTGTATCCCTTTACAGGCCCAGCTTGATCCTTCTCCAGTGTCTCCTCTTGGACTTGTACTGATCTTGTAGCCGGTTTTCATGCAGATCAGCCGGTTCTGCTTCATCTTCTTAGCGAGGAATCGCTTCATCCTGAAGGTTTTGTGGGATGGCATGGCTGCACATCCACTCCGGCAGGAGGGATCGTCCGCAGACAGGCAGCGGAATCCCCCCCCCAGGGGATGATCGGTCACACCCCCTCCCCTCCCACCCCTCCTCCCGCAGAGGATGAGATGTCACACCCCCTCCCCTCCCACCCCCCCCCCAGAGGATGAGACATCACACCCCCTCCCCTCCCACCCCCCCAAAGAATGATGAGACGTCACACCCCCTCTCTTCCCCCACCCCCTCACCCCCTCCCCTCCTACCCCTCCTCCCGCAGAGGATGAAATGTCACACCCCCTCCCCTCCCACCCCCCCCCAGAGGATGAGACATCACACCCCCTCCCCTCCCACCCCCTCAAAGAATGATGAGACGTCACACCCCCTCTCTTCCCCCACCCCCTCACCCCCTCCCCTCCCACCCCCCACCCCCCGACCAGAGGATGATCTGGGTCCCGCCCCCCTCCTCCTCCCATCCCTCCCCGACCAGAGGATGACCGTCAGAGAGCCGCTCTCTCCGCTTTCTGTTCTTTCTTTCGCGCCGGGCGCGCTCTGTCAGATTTTTTTCGAACTGCACATGCGCAGTTCAGAGCTCCGATCGGTCCACCAGCACTAAGCCCTGCCCACAGCACGGATCGGGCTGGAGTCGGCAAAACGCGTATGGGCGCGCTGGAAAGAGGATTCCAGACGCGGATCTATTTGACGCCCGGATTCGGTACTTCGACTCAAAATGGTAAAATTCCCCCCACAGAATTCTGGCCTGTCGTCAGTGCATTGTCCAGGTTATATACTGTCCGCTCGGGAAGAGAATTCCAAACACTAACAATGCTTTAAGAGAAGAAAACCCTCCTCATCTCCATCTTAAATGGAAGACCTGATATTTTTGAACTGTGCTCCCATGCGAAGAAATATCCTCTCAGTATCTACCCTGTCAAGCCCCTTCAGAATCATATATGTTTCAATAAGATCACCCCTCATTCGTCTAAACTTCAATGGGGTATCGGCCCAACTTGCTCAACCCCTCCTCAATAAAACAAACCCTTCACCCCAAGAACTGTACACATTACTCTAGGTGCAGCCTCGCCAATACTTTGTACAGTTGAATCAAGACTTCCTGACTTTCATTGTCCATTCCACTTGTAATAAAGACTAACATTCTATTTACCTTCCTAATTACTTGTATCTGCATGTGATTGTGATGCTTTTGCTGATTTATGTACAAGGACACCCAGATCTCTTTGTTTTGCAGCATTCTGCAGTCTCTCCCTATTTAAATAGCGTTCTGCTTTTTCTATTTTTCCTACCAAACTGGGCAGCATCACATTTTCCCAACATTATTCTCCCAGTGGCATATTTTGCCCACTCACTTAACCTATTATATCCCTTTGCAGAAAAGCTTCATTTACAACGCTTCAAGTTTCTAGGTTTCCAGATCACCAACAACCTGTCCTGGTCCCCCCATGCCGACACTATAGTTAAGGAAGTCCACCAATGCCTCTACTTTCTCAGGAGACTAGGGAAATTTGGCATGTCCACTACGACTCTCATCAACTTTTACAGGTGCACCATAGAAAGCATTCTTTCTGGTTGTATCACAGCTTATTATGGCTCCAGCTCTGTCCAAGACCACAAGAAACTACAAAGGGTCGTGAGTGAAGCCCAGTCTGTCAGTCAAACTAGCCTCCCACACATGCCCACTGCCTTGGAAAGCAGCCAGCATAATTAAGGACCCCACGCTCCCTGAACATACTCTCTTCTATTTTCTTCTGTCAGGAAAACAGTACAAAAGTCTGGGGACATGTACTAACCGACTCAATAACAGCTTCGTCCCTGCTGCCGTCAGACTTTTGAATGGACCTACCTTACATTACGTTGATCTTTCTCTCCACCCTAGCTATGACTGTAACACTACATTCTGCACTCTCTCCTTTCTTTCTCTATGTATGGTATGCTTTGTCTGTATAGCGCGCAAGAAACAGTACTTTTCACTGTATACTAATACATGTGACAATAATAAATGAAATGAAATCAAATCAAATCAAATCACAAAACACGTTAAGGCCAAAGAGGGTACATTCCAATTAAAATCACATTAAGCAAACTGGAGATCTGAGAGGTAATTATTTTTTAAATTATCTACCTCAAAGCAATAGAAAGTTTTATATAAAACTGAGTACATGCCAGCAGCTCCCCTATTGCTTTGATCACTTCTGCCTTCATGCTTGGAGCCATACAAAATCCACAGGGCATTGTATTTACTGGAATCAGATGAAACATTGTTCTCTACTGAAGATAGAATCAAATCATCCACCAAAATCAGTGGGGCCAGTTTGCCTCCCTCTCTGCCACCCAGGTAGAAATTAAATGCAGAGCATCTGAAATGTACTCTCCCCAATGTAATTGATCCCAAGTTAGTTTATGAATCCATTTTAATAGGGCAAACATTTCCCTGACCCTATGGCCTAACACTATATCCCAAATCAGCATCACCCAGATTCCACCTCAAAGACATTTTTTAAAAACCTGCCATTGTGAAAAAACCTCTGGTTGTACCTTTCTGTTACTTACTTTTTCTTAGTTCTCCTGATGTTGAGTGGGGCTGAGGTAGGGTATAAGACCCTATTGTCCTTGGTGTTTTGTGTCTACTGAGTGTACTGAAAACAAAATGAAGTGGGTGGAGCTGTTATCTTATGAACATACGAAATAGGAGCAGAAGTAGACCATTCGACCCCTTGAGCCTGCTCTGTCATTCAATAAGATCATGGCTGATGTGTTTGTGTTTTGAGTCCCACATTCCCATCTACCCCTGATGATCTTTGATTTTCTTTACCTGACAAGAATCTATCCACCTATGCCTTAAAGGTATTCCATGACTCCCACCTCCACCGCCTTCTGAGGCAGAGTTCCAAAGTCGTACAACCCCATTGAGAGAAATAAATCTCTACATCTCTGTCCTATAAGGGCGACCCCTCATTTTAAGAGTTCCCCCAAGTTCTGGGCTCAACCACAATAGAAAACGTCCGTGTTGAGACTGTTCAGGATCTTATATACATCAAACAAGTCACCTCTCACTCTTCGAAACTCCAATGGAAACAAGACTCGTTTTTCCAACCTATCCTTAATTTGAATATTGGTTGAGATAAGCCACAGAAATCCTAAGAAAGTGTAACAGAGAAGGGGCTGCTTTCAGCTTTGCTGCTGCTTTTGCTTTTATTGTGCTCCAAAAAATAGTTTTTCCCCTCGCTAAAAAAATCTTTAATTTCTTCTCCAAGTTCTGAATTTGAATCCCTGGTTGATTTCACGATTGTGACAGCATTCGCATTTTCGCTGCAGCTTACACAAAGCTATTAATGTCTGTTTTATAGGAAATGAATGGTGGAGCAGGCTTGAGGGGCCAAATGGCCTATTTCTGCTCTTAGTTTAACCATAAGGAAATCAACTATTTTTGTGTTTATTTTATTACTGTAGGCTTACATCAACACTGCGATGAAGTTACTGTGAAAATCCCCTGGTCACCACACTCCGGCACCTGTTCGGGTGCACTGAACGCGAATTTAGCATGGCCAATGCACCTAACCAGCACGTCCTTTGGACTGTGGGAGGAAACTAGAGCACCCAGAAGAAACCCACACAGACACGAGGAGAACATGCAGACTCTGCACAGTCAGTGACCCAAGCTGGGAATTGAACTCGGGTTCCTGGTGCTGCGAGGCAGCAGTGCTAACCACTGTGCTACCGTGTCACTGTGCACATGCAAGAGCTGCGGCAGAAACATATTCAGAGAAGAGTAGGCGTTCTGGAATGACTTTAGAAGAGCCAAGAGGATGGAATGTACAAGGCTGCTTGGACATACAACCTCCAGATTGCACATACCACAGAACAGAATCATAGGGTATTCTGAGGCAACCAAGGAACAACATCAGTCAACCCTGCAAACTCTGATACAGCCATGTGAAAGCTGAATGTCAGCATCAGACTCTGGCAGTTGGGAGTTCTTCCATAGTTAATTGGATTTGGCCACTGTGATAACCCCCAGGACTTGATTTGATTTATTATTGTCACGTGTATTGGGATAGATGAAAAATATTGTTTCTTGCGAGCTGTTACAGACAAAACATACCCTTCACAGAGTATATAGGGGAGAAGAAAAGGATAGGGTGCAGAATGTAGTGTTGCAGTTACTAATAGGGTGAGGAGAAAGATAAGCTTAATATGATAGGGCCATTCAAATGTCTGATGGCAGCTGAGAAGAAGCTGTTCTTGAGTCGGTTGGTACGTGATCTCAGATTTTTGTATCTTTTTCCCAATGGAAGAAGGTGGAAGAGAATTTGTCCAAGGTGCGGTATCTTGCATGGGGAAATCATTGATTGACTTCTCTGTCAGACTTGTAAAATACAAGCTCCCCGGTGATCAGTAATTACTAACCAGGTAGAGCTCAGATACCGAGCCCTGTATAAAGCAGGCCCCTGAGTGAGTCCTTTATTGTAATGTCCCTTTTTGTGTTCGCCACAGGCTTGTGGTTTTTGCTTCACTTTATTTTGTGCAATAAAACACCGTTCCTTTGCAGCTGACTCTTGGAGTTATTATCGCCACCTAGTACTGGCCTCACCCCTGAACTATCGCACTTCTGACCTCATGTTGGACAACGTCAGCCAGCCTCCATAACGGCTAAACAAGATGGCATGCTGAATTTTGCTCTAAGTCACTGGCAGGCAGAACACTTCTTCAACTGACACATTGAAATCAGGTGGAATTGAGGCAAAAATATAAAGTCTAATAACTCTCATAAATTGAACACATTGATACTTGGTGGGGTTGTCTTTTATCTGAGAGGATTGCACGACTTTGGAACTCTTTGTCTCAGAAGCCGGTGGAAGCGGGATCACTGAATATTTTATAAGCCGGAGATAGATAGATTGTTGTTGGACAAGGAAATCAAAGGCTATTGGGGATAGATGGGGAATATGGAACTCAATCTAAATAGATCAGCCATAATCTTATTGAATAGCAAGATAGGCTTGAGGGGCTGAATGGTCTACCTCTGCTCCTATTTCGTACGTATAGTTTCCTTCCATTGTAGGAGATAAATATTGAAGTGTGAAAATGTAATTCTGAGTTATCAACACTGTATTTCATATGTGCAGAATGTATTAAGATGGCAAAGTGACCCATTTGCGTATAGATCACTGTTCTCCTCTATGGAATAGCCACATTCCCATAAACTGGGAGAATATTCAAATTCACTTTTGTTAAAAAAAGCCACACCAGATTAATTGGAATTCAGGACATGTTTCACAGCTCATTGCCAGGAATGAGTCCTGGTCACAACAATCATAGAATCCCTACTGTGCAGAAGGGGCCAGTTGACCCATTGGGTCTACACCGAGTCTCTGATAGAGCGTCTTACCCAGGCTCTCTCCCCTACCCTATCCCCCTAACCCCACACATTTTGCATGGCCAATCCATCTAACCTACACATCTTGGGACACTAAGGGGCAGTTTAACCTGGTCAATCCACCTAACCTGCACATCTTTGGAGTGTGGGAGGAAACCCACACAGACCCGGGAAGAATGTGTAAACTCCACACAGATAGTGACCCAAGGCCGGAATTGAACCCGGGTCCCTGGAGTTGTGAGGCAGCAGTGCTAACCACTATGCCACCGTATGTATGTACTAATAGCTTCATTATAAATGTGTCATTTATTTCAGCTCTGTGTGTGGTTATGCTCATCTGGTTTTTCTGAGTGGGATCTGCAGTAAGTGCTATGTTTAGGCATTTCTGTATTGAAGCAATCTATAATTTTCCCCTCTCTATTTCAGGTCAATTAGCAACAGCAGAATAGAACTAACACTAATTAACAGTAGCATTTTTTTTCACAAGAATAAACTTTTTCATGGTTAGGAGTCGACTCCAACAAGGATATTTTAAATTAAAACAAATCACCAAAGAATAATTTCAACTTTGTTTATTTTTTCAATAAATTATGTTTGCTGCATTAGGGAATCTGCTTTATTAACTGATATTTTTAATATATCTGTTGGGATTTTTTAGTGTAATTTCTCACGTTTGTTCTCCTCATTAACAATTCTATTTTCATCAATGAAATCGCAGATGCTGCATTAGTGAAGCCACCGTGGCTCCATCTGATGACTAGTATAGGAGTGTATGATTAAACTTTTTATTAATAATTATTCAGTATATTCCATAATATGTAATAGCTGCAAATTTTCAGGAATAAGGGAACGGTTTGAGTACCCTTGCTTTAGGGAGATTTGCGATTACGCCGCGCCCGGTTCTGTTTTGACAAGTAACATGCAACCTTCACGCTGCCTTCTGATTTGAATCATTCAGGCTGCAGCCAAATGCGACCCTTGCTTCTGGCTGCCTGCTTGCTGAAAAAGGGGGCCTCGCAGTGCGAAAGGCTTGTGTGTGTTTCAGCTGTCCCTCTTTTTAAAATGATGTGGAGATGCCGGCGTTGGATTGGGGTAAACACAGTAAGGAGTCTAACAACATCAGGTTAAAGTCCAACAGGTTTACTAGCTTTCAGAACAGGCTGCCCCTTCGTCAGGTGGGTGGAACTCCCACCCACCTGACGAAGGGGCAGCCTGTTCCGAAAGCTAGTGGCTTTTGCTACCAAATAAACCTGTTGGACTTTAACCTGGTGTTGTTAGACTACTTACTCCTCTTTTTAAAGGCAGCCTGCCCCTCTTAAATGAGAGCTGCATTCATTCATGTGAAGTCAGTAAGAAGTTTAACAGCACCAGGTTAAAGTCCAACAGGTTTATTTGGTAGCAAAAGCCACACAAGCTTTCGGAACTCCAAGCCCCTTCTTCAGGTGAGTGGGAATTCTGTTCACAAACAGGGCATATAAAGACACAGACTCAATTTACATGAATAATGGTTGGAATGCGAATACTTACAGCTAATCAAGTCTTTAAGATACAAACAACGTGAGTGGAGAGAGCATCAAGACAGGCTAAAAGGATGTGTATTGTCTCCAGACAAGACAGCCAGTGAAACTCTGCAGGTCCAGGCAAGCTGTGGGGGTTACAAATAGTGTGACATGAACCCAATATCCTGGTTCAGTCGGTGTCTTTATATGCCCTGTTTGTGAACAGAATTCCCACTCACCTGAAGAAGGGGCTTGGAGCTCCGAAAGCTTGTGTGGCTTTTGCTACCAAATAAACCTGTTGGACTTTAACCTGGTGTTGTTAAACTTTTACTGTGTTTACCCCAGTCCAACGCCGGCATTTCCACTTCATTCATGTGACACAGAGGTTGCTAACTGTTTATGGAGGAAGTGATTACAAGGAGAAGATGGGGGAGGGGGTTGGTGTGATGGTGGGTAAGCCTTCACTGAGATATGGTCTGTGGAGGTTCAGACCAAACAAACGAGGATCAGAGCTTCTATCATGGAGCAGGCAGAGGATAATGACAAGTTTCTGAGGGTAGCCAAATCTCTGTAAGCTTTCACCGTTTACAAAGCCAAAGGCTTTCAGCAGGATGAAAAAGGCCACGTACAGCAATTGGTGCTGTTCCTTGCATTTCTCTTGGATTTGGTTCGTCATGAAGGTCAAAGGCCGAATATTCCGAGTGGCAACTGCCATCGGATTGCCATTGAACTCCTACCTTGCACTTCAGCCGAGCTCCAATTTCCCACCCGGATTCCAAACTGGGCTCCTCAGGCATATGGAGCTTAGAGTCCTCCTTTGGCAAAGCTAAGCTATGGCTCATTTTTATGGCATCAGCTGTTGTGTTCCAGTAAGTTTAAAGATCTCAGAGCCGATTTGAGAGGCTATGGAGAGAAAGGGCCCGATTTTACCATTGTGTCGCTCCCTTTTTAGGACGCGAAAGATTGGTAAAGTCGGGCGTGAGGCGGTTAGCGCGATCCGTGCCCACATCCACGCAGATGCCCACTTTCCCAAGGCCCAAAAATGGCTGCAATCTGAATCGTGCCCGAAACGGGCGCAACAGCGATTTAAATGCATTTACATGCATTTCAATTGAATTAATGGGCTGCCCGCCCAACTTTACCAGCATTTCCCCCTTTACCATCGCGTTCGCCCGTCCAGATTCAGCACGAAACAGACCTGCTCGGCAAAGGTCTGTTTCGGGCACTCCAACTTCTGAAGAGGGGCGGCACAGTAGCACAGTGGTTAGCACTGCTGCTTCACAGCTCCAGAGTCCTGGGTTCGATTCCCGGCTTGGGTCACTGTCTGTGTGGAGTTTGCACATTCTCCTCGTGTCTGCGTGGGTTTCCTCCGGGTGCTCCGGTTTCCTCCCACAGCCCAAAGATGTGCTGGTTAGGTTGATTGACCATGCTAAAATTGCTCCTTAGTGTCCTGAGATGCGTAGTTTAGAGGGATTAGTGGGTAAATATGTAAGGATAAGGGAGTAGGGCCTGGGTGGGATTGTGGTCGGTGCAGACTCGATGGGCCAAATGGCCTCTTTCTGCACTGTAGGGATTCTATGAGGTAAGTTCAGAGCTTCCAATGGCTCTCTAACTCAGATCGGTGGTGAGGGGGGAAGGAAGGTGGGTCAGACCATTCTCTGGTGGTGGGGGGGATGGGAGGCAGGTCAGATCATTCTTTGGTGAGGGGGGTGAAGGAGGGAGGTGGGTCAGATGTATCTCTGGTGGGCTGGAGGGAGGAGGGAAGCCTGATCATTCTCTGGTGAGGAGGGAGGGAAGAGAGAGGCCCGATCATTCTCTGATGGGGGGAGGGTGGAGGGAGGCCTGATCGTTCTCTGGTGTGGCGGAGGGAAGAGGGAGGTGGGTCAGATGGATCTCTGGTGAGGGGACAGGGGGGACCACTGCCACTCTGCAGGCGATCAGTGGGGGGGAAAGGGGGACCGCTACCACTGTGCGGGCAATCGGTGGGGGGGGAAAGGGGGCAGGGGGTCGCGATCAGTCTGGCTAGCCAGGGGAGGGAGGGGAGTGGGTGGATAAGGGGTACAGTTATGTTGTAGGGGTGGGGCAATGTCTGTGAGGGCCATCGCTCCCGCGTTTTGCTCCCGGGCCACTTCATTCACTTTTTGTGGCCCGGGAGCAATGTGACAGGGGAGCGTTTTTCAAATTTTTTTTCACTGCGCATGCACAGTTCAAAGCTCCTGTGACCAGCAGCGTTTTGGGTGCGATAAGCCCCGCCCACAGTGTGATTCAGACTTGCAATTTTGTTTTCAGGCTGAGTGCGTGTGGGGGCGCCTGAGAACAGTTTTCCAAGTCGGAGCTGAATTGTGCCCAGATTCAGCACTTAGAGTCAAAATGGTAAAATTGGGCCCAAGGTAAATGTGTACGGTAAGTGGGTTAAGGAGTACTGTGGTGGATAAGTGGGTGAAGGGTTAGGGTGGTGGATAAGTGGGTGAAGGGGTAGGGTGGTGGGTAAGTGGGTGAAGGGATAGGGTGGTGGGTAAGTAGGTTAAGGAGTAGGGTGGTGGGTAAGTGGGTTAAGGGGTACTGTGGTGGGTAAGTGGGTTAAGGGGTAGGGTGGTGGGTAAGTGGGTTAAGGGGTACTGTGGTGGATAAGTGGGTGAAGGGGTAGGGTGGTGGATAAGTGGGTTAAGGGGTACTGTGGTGGATAAGTGGGTGAAGGGGTAGGGTGGTGGGTAAGTGGGTTAAGGAGTAGGGTGGTGGTTAAGTGGGTTAAGGGGTAGGGTGGTGGGTAAGTGGGTTAAGGGGTAGGGTGGTGGGTAAGTGGGTCGGGGCTAGGGTGGCAGTTAATTGGGTAAGGGGGTAGGGTGGCAGGCAAGTGGGTAAGGGGCTAGGGTGGTAGTTAAGTGGGTAAGGGGGTAGGGTGGCAGATAAATGAGTGAGGGATAGGGCAGTGAGGGTTAAGAAATCAGGTAAGTGGTAGGATGGCAGCTAAGTGGGTGAGGCGGTTGAGTGAAAGGGGTTGAGAAGGCAGGGTGGGGTGGTAGTTGGTTCAGGGGGTGTAGTTAGGTGGTCAAGAGGAATCGGGTGGTCAAATGGCAGTCAAGTGGCTGGTTGGGTGCACATGTTGGTTGGGGTTTCCAGTGGAGAGTAGTGGTGGTGGTGGAGGGGGAGGGGGTGAAGTGACTTCTGAGGAGTCCCCAGCATAGGACAATCCCCAGTACCTCCAGAGTATGACCATCCAGAGGTCAGAGGTTCTGGGTCGTTACCTGTGGTGTTGCTCGATGGGCAAAAAACACACTGCACCACTGAAATGAGCTCTCTGGACACTGGGATCAGGTAGTTGAGGGGAATCCTGGCAGTAATCTATCCTGTGGCAGAATAGAGGGAAACCCCTTTCCTCATATTGCAATCGGACTTGTCTCCCTTTTCGAGTATAATCATAATTACAGGCTTCCTGACATAGAACATAGAACATAGAACAGTACAGCACAGAACAGGCCCTTCGGCCCACGATGTTGTGCCGAGCTTTATCTGAAATCAAGATCAAGCTATCCCACTCCCTATCATCCTGGTGTGCTCCATGTGCCTATCCAATAACCGCTTAAATGTTCCTAAAGTGTCTGACTCCACTTTCACTGCAGGCAGTCCATTCCACACCCCAACCACTCCCTGCGTAAAGAACCTACCTCTGATATCCTTCCTATATCTCCCACCATGAACCCTATAATTATGTCCCCTTGTAATAGCTCCATCCACCTGAGGAAATAGTCTTTGAACGTTCAATCTATCCCCTTCATCATTTGTCCCAGCATTCACTCCTCTTCCTGGATGAGGGACATGGGATTGTGTAGCTGTATCTGAAGTGTATTATCGCTGGGTTTCAGAACTTTGATAGGCTCCAGAGACTTCATTGTTTTTCAGCTTTCGACAATTTTTCCAACTTCTGCCTGAGCTAGTGCGGTGGCAAGATGGAGCTAGATGAGATATTGAGGAATGGAAATTGAGAGAGATCAAATCGAAGACACACTCTTGCTTGAAGGGACCTTCAAGATGTTTTCTCCAGCAAGCGCTGACTGTCTCCCTGTCCTTGATGAGTTCCCCTCCATGCTTGACTCATCTTGTTTGGACATCATGCTTGTTCATATACCCAACACCAGACTTCGCAAGTAACTTCTCTGTTTGGAACTCACGGCAGGAGTCTCCGAGATAAACAATAGAAATGCTCATCCTCAAAGCATCCTCAAGGAGATCAAACATCCGTGCACACTTACACCTTTGGGATGTGACCAACCAAATGGGGAAGGCTGACTCAGGAAGGTATCAAGAGATGTCATCTCAAGCACGCAATGCCAAGGCATCAGAGAAAGAGTACACAAACCTCCCACAACCCATCTACCCAACCTGCCAAGCAGCAGCTGCTCTGTATGTGGCAGTCTGAAACCACCTGTTAGACTTATCAGCCATTCATAATCCATCAACTGGAGTGGAATCAAGTCATCTTTGATCCCGAGAGACTGCCTAAGAAGAATGACAAGGAGAAGCATACCAAATGAAGCGAGAAGCAAGACGGAACATCCTCCCACACAAAACTGGTGACATTAGTACTAAAGAAGGTGCAAAGGAGCGACCGAGGTTGAGGGGCAATCTGATAGAAGTCTACAAGATTATGAGGGGTATGGATAGAGTGGATAGTCAGAAGCTTTTACTCAGGGTGGAAGAGTCAATTACTATGGCTTAAGGTGTGAGGGGCAAGGCTTAAAGGAGATATACAAGGCAAGTTTTTTACACAGAGAGTGGTAGGTGCCTGGAACTCGCTGCTGGGGGAGGTAGTAGAAGCGGATACGATAGTGACTTTTAAGGGGGGTCTTGACAAATACATGAATAGGATGGGAATAGAGGGATACGGTCCCCGGAAGGGTAGGGGGTTTTAGTTCAGACAGGCAGCATGATCGGTGCAGGCTTGGAGGGCCGAAGGGCCTGTTCCTATGCTGTAATTTTCTTTGTTCCTTGCTCTTTAAGGAGAAAACAGTGTTCTTCCAGGTGACTGGGTTAATTCTCAAATTCCTGAGGATGTGGCAGCTATGCAGCAGAAAGTTCAATGACCTCACACAGGTAGTCAAGATCAGAGACTGCACCTTCACAAGAAATCTCCTGCCCACCACACCAGCCTGTCACACTGCTCAATGTACCATATCCACATCACACGCTCATCAGCCACAAGAAGATCTGCCTAACACTCCACCTCAACCTCAAACACATACCAATATCGCCAGCCTCATTGCCACCTCTCACCCCTTTCACACACTTTACCCAAACACAGTGCAACACAATCATTGGTATCCTTCCCTCTCTCGTGTGACGAAGTGGCCCAAGACAGGAGGGAGCAGCCTTGATGGGGACGGAAATGCCTGAGTCACCAGGCCAGCTGTGACAGAGCCCATTGCATCCCATCATCACCAAGAACATTCAGCCTGACGCTTATGCCCCTTCTCAAATCCCACCTTACTTTCTTCCCGCTATCTGGCATGAAGTGAAAACTGTTGAAAGTTGCTTATTTGTCTGGTTTCCACATGTAGGGCTAAAGATGAAATAAAAACAGAAAATGCTGGGAAAAACTCAGCAGTACTGGCAGCATCTGTGGTGAGAGAAATGGAGCTAACATTTTGAGTCCAACATGACTGCATTTTCTGTTTTTATTTCACGTTTCCAGCATTCATGGTATTTTGCCTTAATCTTGGGCTACTGATGACTTCCCCTAATGTATTGTAATTAAAATGAATTGGTAGAAATCCTTCAAGCCACCTGTTTTATAATATTTAAACTTTAATGCAAGGACAGTGCATATTAAAACTATAAATTTGAAATCTGCCTTTTTATATTTAACTCTGTAACAATAATAAAAAGCGTTTTACTCTCAGCGATGAGAGACCAGGTAGATCAAAGGAAAACACCTTGAATTGAATATTTTTATTATCTCTGCATCAATTTTGTTTGTCTTATGAGAAAACCATATTTTCAAGATCATATGGCTAATTGAATTTTTCAGAAATAATAACTAGTTGAAAGCAAAGGACAGACTATTCCTGTCTCATTACAAAGAAATGCTAATTAAGTTCAGAAAAAAATGTTATTCTCTAGGCTCTGAAATAAACATCTGCAGTAACATTAACAACTCCTACTGTTTTTGGATGTTAAATTCATTTTTAATTATTCCTGGGCTTTGAAAGAAAATGTTATCAATGTACTTTCTGGTGAACAGAAATGTCGAAAATTCGAAGAATTCGCCAATTGCCGCTAAATGAAGACACAATTAAAATCTGTAATTTATTTATGGAGATTAATGAGACTGATAAATACTTCTTCATCTTGGGAGTGAAATTAGCCTTCACCAGTAATACAAAATCAGTAGTACAAAATCAGCAGCCAATTTCAAACCATGCCCGATTTTCTTTCCCATTAACTTCAATTCCACTCAGATAGCCTTATCGATTGACCATGTCTTAAAGCTGCAGAATTCCACTGTTATCGTTCAGGTCAGAAACTCCAAAGTGTTTTATGGAACCTGCCTGAATCACTAATTTTGCATCTTGAATTTGGCTCGGATAAGCATAAGATGTTTCACTTCAGGTATGATTCAAGTGACCCACTAGGGAGCTTTTATCAAACAAAGTATGTTTAAGAATATAGTTAACATGTACAGTAAGAAAATTAGCAACAACTTTTATCAATTACAAACAAGAAACAAACAACCACTATAATGTAGAACTCTTAATGAATATCTCTAATTCCAATTAAAACCAAAATCCAATAAACAAAATCCTTTAAACAGATTTATCACTGCACAGGTTAAAGCTCACATGATTCCGGAATCCAGCTCCCTCGGTTGAATGCTGATTCCAAATGATCTTGAAAACTCAGAACAGTTTGAAGACAAGATAGCTTGATTTGATTTGATTTATTATTGTCACATGTATTAACATACAGTGAAAAGTATTGTTTCTTGCACGCTATACAGACAAAGCATACCGTTCATAGAGAAGGAAATGAGAGAGTGCAGAATGTGGTGTTATAGCTAGGGTGTAGAGAAAGATCAACTTAATGCAAGGTAAGTCCATTCAAAAGTCTGACAGCAGCAGGGAAGAAGCTGTTCTTGAGTCGGTTGGTACATGACTTTAAACTTATGTGCCTTTTTCCCGATGGAAGAAGGTGGAAGAGAGAATGTCTGGGGTGCGTAGGGTCTTTAATTATGCTGGCTGCTTTGCCAAGGCAGCGGGAGGTGTAGACAGAGTCAATGGATGGGCGGTTGGTTTGTGTGATGGATTGGGCTACATTCACGACCTTTTGTAGTTCCTTGTGGTCTTAGGTAGAACAGGAGCCATATCAAGCTGTGATACAACCAGAAAGAATACTTTCTATGGTACATCTGTAAAAGTTGGTGAGAGTCGTAGCTGACATGCCAAATTTCCTTAGTCTTCTGAGAAAGTAGAGGCGTTGGTGGGCTTTCTTAACTATAGTGTCGGCATGGGGGGGACCAGGACAGGTTGTTGGTGATCTGGACACCTAAAAACTTGAAGCTCTCGATCCTTTCTACTTTGTCCCTATTGATGTAGACAGGGGCATGTTCTCCTTTACGCTTCCTGAAGTCGATGACAATCTCCTTCGTTTTGTTGACATTGAGGGAGGCATTATTGTTGCCGCACCAGTTCACCAGATTCACCAGCTTCCCAAAACACGGACTCCTTACTGCAGCCACAAAAACATAGATTCTTTACTGCAGGATGGCAAACAATATGTGCTTTCAGCTAACTGGTAAAACTTTCAAAATAAAAGCAGAGAGAGAGACCCCTTCCAACTGTGCTTCTAACACTGCAGCCAAAACGAAACTAAAAACAACCCTTGTCACCTGAGCTGCACAGTTTTCTTTTTGCTCCTTCCAACAATGACATCAGCTAAGGCTGTGAGCTGAGAAGCACTAACTGTGAGAACTGCAGAGATCAAGATTTTAAAAAAAATCTCTTAAAGGGACACCAATGTCAGAGTGTTCATAATGTCTTAAAGCTGTAAGTTTCCAATTCACCATGTCTTAGCCACAGTGTCTAATTCGCTGCATTAAAACATAAGAAATAGGAGTACAAATAGACCATTTCGCCCTTCAAGCCCACTCAGCCGTTCACTGAGATCGTGGCGGATTTTCTATTTCAACGCCATTTTCCTGTCACGGACTTGAATGTGGGGAGAGTCTCTGATGGAGAAAGGAGAACACCTACTTTTCCTACACTACCATCACAGATGCCCAGTCTTCAGCCAATTCGATTCACTTCATTTGGTCATAGCTTGAGGATAAGGGGTAAACCCTTTAGAACTGAGGTGAGGAGAAATTTCTTCACCCAGAAGGTGGTGAATGTGTGGAATTCACTACCACAAAGTAGTTGAGGCCAAAATGTTGTGTGATTTCAAGAAGAAATTAGATATAGCTCTTGGGGCTAAAGGGATCAAGGGATATGGGGGTGATGGGGGATCAGGATATTGAATTTGATGATCAGCCATGATCAAAATGAATGGCGGAGCAGGCTTGAAGGGCCGAATGGCCTACTCCTGCTTCTAGTTTCTACGTTACTATCAAAAGACGCTGAGTGTACAGGATACAGCAAAGGCTCTAGTCTCTGACAACATTCTTGCTGTAATGCTGAAGACCTAATCTAACTGTGCCTCGAGCCAAGCTGTTCCAGTACAACTACAACACAGGCATCTACCTGACAAAGTGAAAAAATTGCCCAACTATGTTCTGTCCATAAAAAAGTCAGACAAATCCAATCCAAGCAATTACCCCGCGTCAACCTACTTTAAATCATCAGCAAAGTGTTGGAAGGGATTGTTGACAGTGCTATCAAGCAGCACTTGCGCACCAATAACCTGCTCACTAATGCTCAATTAGGATTCGGTAGGAACTCCAGAACTCAATCCAGCCTTGGTTCAAAGATGGACAAAAAGGGATGAATAGCAGAGGTGAGATGAGAGTGAATGCATTTGGCATCAATGCAGCTTTTGACTGAGTGTGGTATCAAGAAATTCTAACCTGAAGTCAATTTCCATCGACTGCAATCACACCGAGTAAAAAGGAGGATAGTTGTTTTCTTTGGAGGACAATCATCACAGCCCCAGGACATCGCTGTGTGGGAGTTCATCATGGCAGTGTCTTAGACCCCAACTATTTACATCTACATAAGGGCAGCACGATGGCACAGTGGTTAGCACTGCTGCCTCACAGCACCAGGGATCCGGGTTCAATTCCCGGCTTGGGTCACAGTCTGTGCGGAGTCTGCACGTTCTCCCCGTGTCTGCGTGGCTTTCCTCCAGATGCTTTGGTTTCCTTCCACAGACCAAAGATTTGCAGGTTAGGTTGATTGGCCATGCTAAATTGACCCTAGTGTCAGGGGATTAGCAAGGTAAATATGTGGGATTATGGGAATCTGGGTGGGATTGCGGTCGGTGCAGACTCGATGGGCCAAATGGCCTCCTGCTGCACTGCAGGGATTCAATCAACTTCACCAATGACTTTCCCTCCACCATAAGGTCAGAATTGGGGGCATACATGCTGATGATTGCAGTGCTCAATTCCATTTGCAACATTTTAGATAATGAAGCAGTCCATGCTTGAATGCAGCAAGATCTGGACAGCATTCAGGCTTGAGCTGATAAGTGGCAAACATCATTCATTTCACACAAGTCCTAGGCAATGATTATCTCCAATAAAAAAGAGTCTAAACACTTTCTATATTATTCAATAGAATCGCCATCACCAAAATTCTGCACCATCAGTATAATAATATTCACTGTTGCCCAGAAAAATAACTGGGCCAACTATGTAAATACTTTGACAACCAGATCAGAACAGAGGCTAGATATTCGACGGTAAAGGATTCACTTCCTTACTCCCCAAAGCATTCCAACAACAAACAAGTCACAAATAATAGTCATGGAATTGTCTCTACTGTAGTCTCTCACCAACATTTGCACCATAGAAAGTATTCTTTCTGGTTGTATCACAGTTTGGTATGGTTCCTGCTCTGCCCAAAAACGCAAGAAACTACAAAGGGTCATGAACGAAGCCCAGTCCATCACTCAAACCAGCCTCCCACCCATTGACACTGTCTACATTTTCCGCTGCCTCGGAAAAGCAGCCAGCATAATCAAGGGCCCCACGCACCCCGGACATTCTCTCTTCCACCTTCTTCCGTCGGGAAAAAGATACAGAAGTCTGAGGTCACGTTCCAACTGATTCAAGACCAGCTTCTTCTCTGCTGCCATCAGATTTTTGAATGGACCTCCCTCGCACTGAGTTGATCTTTCTCTACACCCCAGCTATGACTGTAACACTACATTCTGCACTCTCTCGTTTCCTTCTCTATGAACGGTATGCTTTGTCTGTGTAGCATGCAAGGAACAATACTTTTCACTGTACACTAATACATGTGACAATAATAATCAAATCAAATTAAATGTAAATTTTTGGGGATCTGAGTTATAAAACTCTTACTTAAAATATCTAAGTTAGGAATTCTTAATTTCTAACAATAGGTTCCTCAGCGTGCGTGGCCTAACAAGGTATGAATAACTAGTATTTATGAATAAGTAGAATTTATTAAGCAAAACGTCACATATACTCAACAAAAGCAGTGAAGACAACATGGGAGGTTCTTATCCCTCAAGGCGCTAAGATTCCTCACATGCTGCCAGGATGGGCAATGCCCTGAAGTGACGTTACATTGAACTGTGCCTCAGAGGAATTATACCACAGAAGCCATGGTAAAACTGTGCCAACAAATACTCTGATTTTCCAACTTTTATCCCAAATTCTTACTGTCCCTCCTCCTTATTAGGAAAAATTCCAAATTTTCCTCTTTCATTGGCTTAGGGTGATGGTCATCTGGTATCACCCCAACCTCTGAAATAAGAGTCATGCAGACTGAGGACAAACGTCCATTTCTTATTCCTTGGGCCCCCAGAGTTACATTCTATTGTGAACAAATGGCACATACTTGTAGGTACAAATTGCGGGAATACAAACAATGTTACACTCTCTTATCAATAACATAACTTATTGTAAACAATTCATTCAACATATCACCCAATTCCCAGGGACAGCAATTTATTTCAGTGTAATAATTCCTGCCAAAATGTCAAGAAAGGAATGTCTTTTACAATATAGATGGTCTAGCCCATAGGAATGGTTAACCAGCGATGCTCACATCCTCTGAAGGAAATAAAAAAAACCTTAAGTGCATTAAATTTCAATCAACCCATTCCACCAGCCTTCCTGTGTCCTCTTGAAGTCTATCTTTCTGCTATCGGCAAATTCTGAAATTGTGTCCGACGCATCAATCCCAGGGAACTCTCGTTTCAAAACCAACCATTCACCACTTTGCTCCGTCACTCAGCCAACTTCTCATCCCTGCTGCCACTATGTCTTTTACTCTATGGGCTTCAGCTTTACTGATAAGCCGATGTGGATGAAATGTAGAATCTGGGGCTGTTGAGATTTGAGAGGAGATTTGCTAGGTGAGTTCAAAATTAAATGGAATAGATAGAAACTGTTTCCATTGGCAGAAGAGTGAAGTACTAGAGGACACCAATTTAAGGTGATTGGAAGTAGAGCTAAAGGTAGCATCAGGAAAGTTTGTTTAATGCAATGAGTCATTGAGATCTGAAATGTATTGCCTGAATGATTTATAGGGGCAGATTCTACTGTGACTACCAAAAGGAAACTGGATAAGCACCTGAAGGAAAAGGATTTACAGGTCCATAGGAAGAGGGTTGGGAAGCAGGATTAGCTAAATTCCAGAGAGCCAACATTGGAATCAATGGGCTGAATAGCGTTGTCCTGTGATGTAATCATTGTATGATTTTATGGGCCCGATTTTACCATTGCGTCGCACCCGTTTTCTGGTGCGAAAACGTGGTAAAGTAGGGTGTGAGGCCATTAACGCGATCCGCGCTTGCGTCCGCGCAGATTGCCACTTTACCGAAACCTGGGAATGGCGGCGATCTGCTTTGCGCCCAAAATGGGCGCAACGGCGATTTAAATACATTTGCATGCATTTAAATTGAATTAATGAACTGCCCGCCCAACTTTATCAGCATTTCCCCCTTTACCACCGTGTTTGCCAATCCGGAACCGCGCCGTAATGGACCTGCTAAATAAAAGTCTGAATCGGGCGTTCCAGCTGCTGAAGGGTGCATTCAGAGCTTCCAATGGCTCGCTGACTCAGATCAGTGGTGGGGGGTAGGAGGGAGGCGGGTCAGATCATTCACTGGTTGGGGGGGGTATGGGAGGGAAGTGAGGCCAGATCGTTGTCTGGGGGGGGTGGGGGGGGGGGGGCAGGAGTGAGGCCAGATCGTTGTCTAGGGAGGGGGGGAGGGGGTAGGAGGGAGGTAAGATGTATCTCTGGTGGGAGGGGGGGAGAGGCCCGATCGCTCACTGGTGGAGGGGGTGCGCAGATGGATCTCTGGTGGGGTGGGGTGGGGGGGGGGGGTCAGATGGATCTCTGGTGGGGGTGCGGGGGGGGGCAGGGGTGGCAATCGGTCTGGGTAGCGGGGGCAAATTAATAAGGGGGACAGCGATGTGTGTGGGTAATGGGGGGGTTGATAAGGGGGTCAGTGATGTATGTGGGGGCCATCGCTCCCGCTTGTCGCTCCCGGGCCGCTTTCTTCGCTTTCTGCAGCCCGGGAGCGATCTGACACGGGCGCGCTTTTTCAAATTTTTTTTCCAACTGCGCGTGCGCAGTTCAGAGCTCCGATTGTTTCAGCCGCGCTAAGCCCCGCCCACAGCGCGAATGGGACTGCCAATTTTTTTTATCAGGCTGAGTGCGTATGGGGGCGCCTGAAAGCAGATTTCTAAGTCGGATCTGAATTATGCCCAGATTCAGCACTTGGAATGAAAATGATAAAATTGTGCCCTATGAGTTCAGCTTCAGAAGCAGTCAAGAAACTCAGCACCTTCCTGGTCAAAGCGGCCTGCTTGATTTACATCCTATCCACTACACGCAACTCCCGTCACTTGTGGAATCCCGTGAGATCTCGCAAAGGGTGAAATTGTGAATGGTGAATTTGTGCTTGCGGAGAGACGATGCATGAACAGTGCGCTCTTTCTACATGGGAAACATATAGGAAAGGCAAGAGTTTAACAGTCTAACAGCTTAAAATGAGAGATCAAGGGCGGGATTTTCCGCTTCTCTCCACAGCAGGCATCATGGTGGGCAGGAACAGAAAATATTGTCCAGAGGAGAAAAATTGTTTTTTACGACGTTGTGAAGTTTGTTTGCGATTGTGCCATAAAGACTCCAATGGCGAGCTGCGTTTCCTCCCGCCCAATGTTAGGAATGTATTTAACACAATTCTTAATATAATTAATACTCATGTAAAGGGATCCTCCCCACCTTTCTTTTTGGTAATTCAAATAAAGGAACAATGTAAGAACCCCCAAAAAAGAAGGGAACCGCCCGAAACAAAAACCAAAGCAGAAAGGAAACTTAAAACATTAAAACAAAATGTGATTAAAGGGGTCAATAATACACCTGGGTCCATGCGGTGCCCAACGAGTATGGAAGGCCTCGATGGTGTCCTCGGGAACCGCGTGCTCCCTCTCCAGGGACACCCAGCCGCGAATGTAGCCACAGTAGAGGGGCAGAAGGATCCTCCCCACCTCCCATACTGAATCAAGAGGCCACGGCATGCAATCACACCAACGTATTTCACAACAGACTCATCACAACCTTCTCAAGGACAATTGGGGTTAGGCAATAAATGCTTGTCAGTAATGCCCACACCTTGTGAATGAATAATAGATGCGATAAAAAAATATATAGCAAAGATGATTCTAAATAACAGTTGGCAAACTCAATTTAGATTAGGGTAATATTGCTGTTTATTGCAGCTTCCTATTGTTTTTCATTTTTGTGCACTATCTCTCCATGGTGTCACTTCTTATTTGTAATATTCTGTTCTGCTCCATCGGGTTTCTGGGAGAGCATGACAGTTGAGGTAGTTAAAACAATCAAAATGGTGAGGCCATCCAACACAATTAATGTAGCCAAGGAAGACAACTGTTAAGATAGCAAGGATAGTCGGGATAATCAAGAGAATCAACATAGGCAAGACAGTCAGGATAGCCAACACAAATAAGATAATCAATGTAGTTAAGATTGTGAGACAATTGGGACTGACAAAGTAAATAAGAGAGGTTAGATTTGTGAAGGCAGTCAAAACAGTCCAAGCTATCACAGCAGTGAATAAAGTCAGAGATCGTCAACACAATCAAGGCAGTTAGGCAATCATGATAGTAAATCAAATCAGATCACACAGTCAGGGAAGTCGACAAAGTCAAGGCTATTAAGATTGTTAAGACTATGAACAAAATAAAGCCAATCAGGATGCCAATCGATGCAAGCAAGACAGTACGGACAAAAGAAAAACAGTCAAAAATAATGAATGCAACCATGACAGGAAAGACAGATTGGACAGTCAGGGCAGCTAAGGCGTTCATGGCAGCCACAAAAGTTAAGGCAGGAAATGCATCAAGACAATCAAAGTTAATGTTCAATCAGGACAGCCAACATAGTTAAGACAGTCAAGGCTGACAGGACATTCAAATCAATTAAGTCAAGTAGCACAGTCAAGGCTTCTTGATGAGTGCTATGATTTGATGCCATTTTCTGATGGTTAATAAAAGTGTACAAGTTATGGTCTTCTGTTTTACTCCCAAATCTCTATCAACCTTCTTCTGCACAATGGTAATCGTTTTCATAAATTTTTAGCTAGTTTTTTGCAACAATGTGCCAGAGGAGTATGCCGTGAACATCAGTGACGATGACACTAATTTTGACGCTTACACGAAGTGGAAATAGGATTAGTCACAATGCGCTGATGACAGAAAAAAATAGTCACGTTGTAAGTGTTCGGGGAAAAAATGCTGAGTCTTTTGTATGTGCAGCTGTTCGAAGAGTTACGTATCAGTGAAGAGGGTGATGAAATATTGCACACCAGTGTGATGATTAAGAATTTTGATGATCATATGAATAGACGACCTAGCCATGTTAGTATACTCAGTGCTGCAAGCAAAATATTTTAGCTCTACTTCCGTTGTCCTATTTAAATGTTTAAATTAGCATTGAGTGTGCACTTGCTAGTTTTAACACTAACCTTCTTGACTTTATATTTAAATTATTTACTTTTTAAAGATCTTTGTTTAACTATCAAAACTTTATTTAGAAGCTTCAGCTAATTAGTGTTGTCTCGGATCCTGGTGTGATTTATCTTTTCCCATTAGGTCACAGACACGTTACTCAGTAATGAATTACTTTTGGATTGGTTCCAAATAGCATTTGCACTTACAATGTCAGAGAAAGTGATTATAGATTGGAGTAAATCTGTCATAGTAAGTAAATAATTGACATAAATAGCCATGAATGTTTGCGGGGTTGTTGAATATGCATTATTACCTATTACTGATTCATCCTTGTGGGAGATGTGTGTATAGTTCTGTAAGTTGTATGGCAGCAACAGACATTTAGAAAAAGATAATGGTTGATAATTGCATTACTTTGATACTTTTTCATATATTTTGCCAACTCTTATCTGGAGGAATTGACCTTAAGACCATAAGATATAGGAGTAGAATTAGACCATTCAGCCCATCGAGTCTGCTCCGCCATTCAATCATGGCTGAAATGTGCGGGTTAGGTTGATTGGCCATGCTAAAGTTGACCCTAGTGTCAGGGGATTAGCAGGGCAAATATGTGGGTTTACGGGAATAGAGCCTGGGTGAGATTGTGGTTGGTGCAGACTCGATGGGCTGAATGGCCTACTTCTGCACTGTAGGGATTCTATGATTCTATGATAAGTTTTTCAATCTCATTCTCCTGCCATTTCTCTGTAACCTTTGATCTCCTGAACAATCAAGAACCTATCTATCTCTGTCTTAAATACACTCACAACACCAGGTTAAAGTCCAACAGGTTTATTTGGTAGCAAATACCATAAGCTTTCGGAGCGCTGCTCCTTCGTCAGATGGAGTGGAAATGTGACGAAGGAGCAGCGCTCCGAAAGCTTATGGTATTTGCTACCAAATAAACCTGTTGGACTTTAACCTGGTGTTGTGAGACTTCTTACTGTGTTCACCCCAGTTCAACACCAGCATCTCCACATCTTAAATACACTCCACAGCCTTCTGTGGCAATGAATTCCATAGGTTCACCGCCCACTGGCTAAAGAAATTCCTCCTCATCTCAGGTTTAAAGGGTTGTCTTGCCATGTGTTGTGTTGAGCATACATTGAAAAATTGCAATTAACAAGCAATGTAATTATGGATAGTGAGCCTGCAATTTTCTGAAGCATTCTCATTGTACCTCATTGTGGTGACGAAATGCCTAGAAATTCTATACCACCGCACTAATCATTTTGGGGACTAAATGGGTGCTTAAACCTCCAATATGACAGGCAGGAATGGCACATGCCCATTACGAGCAGGAAATTTGCATACCACCAATTGGAGGCAAAAGAAAGATCGCTATCAGGGGTTTGCAGCTGAAATAGGCTTTTGGCACTTTTCTTAAAGTTTAAAGTTTATTTATTAGTCACAAGTAGACTTACATTAACACTGCAATGAAGTTACTGTGAAAATCCACTAGTCACCACACTCCGGAACACTGAGGGAGAATTTAGCATGGCCAATGCACCTAACCAGCATGCCTTTCGGGCTGTGGGAGGAAACCGGAGCACCCGGAGGAAACCCACACAAATACACGGGCAGAATGTGCAGACTCTGTACAGTGACCCAAGCCTGGAATCGAACCCGGGTCCTTGGCGCTGTGAGGCAGCAGGACTAACCACTGTGCTACCATGCCGCCTTCTGTTGATGGAGCCGCTCAGTCTTCGAAGCCCCTTCCTCAGCGGCCTGCCTAGAGCTGCCCATGAACTGCCCATGGTTGATATTGAGGCCCAAATCAAATGTTAGATACAGTTCAGGCCTATGCATTCCACCAGCTATTGAACTCCACTGGTTTCCTGCTGCTTAAAATTACCATATTAATCTACTGTTGAAATGTTTGCAATGCCTATACATACGCCTAAATTAAAGTATTTCTGTTAATTACAGGGAAGGGTAGTAAATAGACCACATTTTCCTCAAGATGATGGGCGTATTGATTTATACAGGAATGTAATTCTAAGAGAAGGCCTACAAAAGCCTAAAAGCCATAACTCCAGTTCAGGCTATTATTAAGTACAAAAGAAATGCTATGCATATAATACCGCAATTCATGGCATATCGAATAATAAAGGAAACAATTCTTGAATGCATATCAAAAGTAAAGTTTATCAAAGCCAAAGTGGATTTCTTGAAGTCCTTTGAGGATGTTATAGTTGGTGAATCAAAGTAAGGTTTGTTTCTTGGCATTCGTACAATATTTGGAAAGGTACTTAACAGAGATTTATGGTGAAATTGAAAGCTTGTCGCATTCAATATAAAGTGCAGCAGTGAATTATTAATTGTTTAGACAATGGAAAATCAAGGATAGATATCAATGGTAACAGTTCTAATTGGGCAGATGTGACTGAAGGACTCCCCAGAGAACTGTACAAAATGTTACACATAGAATGGTTACCTTTGTGAATGATTCAAAATTGTACGGAGACAGGGATTTTCAGGAGTTCTCTAAGAGATATAGCTTGGCAAGGGGGCAGAAAACTGGCAAAGAGCAAATATCAATGAGAAATCTAGGATAGTATGATGCTGAAATAACTAAAACAGTTTAACTACAGATGGGAAGGACCATTAAGGGAGAATATTCAACTATAGCTCTCTTATTCAAGGCAGAGGTTTGAGGGGATTCACAAGGTAGTAGACATTGGGGGACCCTAATTGGGAAAGGTGAGAAGGCATTCCTCCTCTTCTCTGCCCAAGTCCCAAGCAGGCTAACCTGCTGGGTCACCTCTCCCCAACCTACCCCCCCCTCAACCCCCCCATCCCCCCAGCTCCCTTCCCCCCACCCCGTCGCCACCCATCCCTCCTGTTTCGTCCCTGGTCTCCTTTGATCTGCCGAAAAGTCATGGCTGGGCAGAAAGTGGCAATTAACTGGCCACTTAAGGGTCTCAATTGGGGTGAGGGCGGTCAGACGGTCCTGGGGCAGAAAAATAGCTGCCAGGTCAGGGGAAACTGGGTAGATAGTGGGAAGGATACTTGCAGCATATTTTGTCCTCCCCCACCCCGCCCCCCCCACCCCCCCGCCGGTCCAACTCTCTTGCAAACCTAAAGATAAAGGTCATTTTTTTAATACTCATGTAATTCATTCACTGACTATAACATATGTAATATGCAGAAGATTATTTTGCTTCAGTATATAGGTCTTGGTGCATTTGGCAACACTGGAGCAGAAGGTGGAGGAATAATGGATGTTCTTGTAGGAAAATGAGTTGGCTGCCTACTTGTGCGAATCTCAAATAGTGAAAAAGAGCAGTAATGATTCATTTGAGGCAGATAAGGATTTAAGAGGGATATAATAGCAAAAGATCCTGTGATTATTAAATAATGACAGATTATATCTGATGATAGGGATTTCCTTCGAGATTTGCCCAACTGACTGCCATAATTCTGGCAGCTGATCTTTGACGGGATTTCTACTGATCATCTGCTTAAGTTATGGCAGCCAACTGGGAGAACCCTGAACAATATCAGGTGTTTATTTCTAGTTAGTAATGCTTTAACAAAAATGTTGGAATAAGTAAAAAACATTCAAAGTTACCAGCAAATTCTAATAGGTAAATCATCTATTTTTTGTGCTGAACTCGCAAAGAACTGGTAAAAGGCGAATCATAAAAATTTACATGGAGTTATGCATCAGCAGAGAACCTAACTCAGGTCAGATACAGTATTAGTAAACTCTGTGAAGAGACAATCTTGAAGTGTGATCACAACAACGACTGCAAGTATTAATATGGGGAAGGCTTTTATGTAAGTGCATAGATGCAGCAGCCTTTGACAGTTATCTAACAATGAAGGAGAAGGTATAGGACATTCTCAATGCTCAGCAGATACCTCTCCATTGACAGTTATCTGGGCATGATCAAGCAACAGGGCATAAGAGTTCTGAGGTTGAGATGTCCATCATGGTCTAAGAATGTCTAGAGGGAAAGGTAGCCATTCATATTTCACCATTGATGCAGTGATCCCAGTATATATGTCAAAGACGTGTCCCAGTAGCCCACAGGAGACATCCATAATGCCAACTTTTTTTTGTCATGAGCTGTTCCACTAAAGATAACGGAAACTTTGCATTAGAGTTTGAGAGCATCTCCATGAATATCTAAATCCAGCATAAATCTCTGGAAGAACATTCAGCAGATTGGACCTCTATCTTGTACCAACTGGTACCTCATCACCCATTACCACTTTTACCACTTTATCACAATTGCCTGGTGTCAGCCAACTGATTGTTCTTTTCATAAGTTTACCTTCTTCATGATATTTATTTGTAATGACACATGTACTTGTGATGGGTAGGATATGTTGATACATCTAGAACATAGAACATAGAGCAGTACAGCACAGAACAGGCCCTTCGGCCCACGATGTTGTGCCGAGCTTTGTCTGAAACCCAGATCAAGCTATTTCCTCCCTATCATCCCGAAGTACTCCATGGCCTATCCAATAGCTTCTTAAATGTTCCTAAAGTTTCTGACTCCACTATCCCTGCAGGCAGTCCATTCCACACCCCAACCTACCTCAGACATCCTTCCTATATCTCCCACCATGAACCCTATAGTTATGCCCCCTAGTTACTGCTCCATTCACCCGAGGAAATAGTCTTTGAACGTTCACTCTATCTATCCCCCTCATCATCTTATAAACCTCTATCAAGTCTCCTCTCAACCTCCTCCGCTCCAAAGAGAAAAGCCCAAGTTCCCTCAACCTTTCCTCATAAGACCTACCCTCCAAACCAGGCAGCATCCTGGTAAATCTCCTTTGCACTCTTTCCAGTGTCTCCACATCCTTCTTGTTGGATTTTCTTGAGGATGTCACTACCTTTGTGAATAGAGAAGTGTCTATGTACATTCTCTATATGGATGTCCAGAAGGCAATTCATAAGAGATCATTAGTAAAAATGTAAAGTGCACTAAGTTGAAGGTAACCTTGTGACACAGGTTGTGAAGTAGAAAAGACAGAATGGAGCTAAAGGGAGCATTCTCTGATTAGCAGCATTTGTGAAGTGGTGTTCTCCAGGGATATTACAACAGTGCTTATACTTCAAAAGCAGTTCAATAGCCGGAGAGCATTTTTAGATCTCCTGTGATCAACATAGGTGATATATAAATGCAAAGTTTTCTTTTCTGGGATCTGAGCCCAAAGGGCTTCAGCTTTTCACCATATATATCAATGACAGCGCACAGCACAACACACAAAAAGATTAATGAAATGTTGGTCTTTATCTCAAGGGGGTTGGAATACAGAAATAAGGAAGTGATGCTTGGATCTCATATCAGCAGTACTGCATCCTGCTTTGGCACTGATATTGTAATGATGAGGCAAGGAAGGGGGGGGGACTGGCACCTATCTTTTCCTACTCCTTGTTTGACCACAACAATGTTTTTAAGAAGGATATACTTGCTAATTCAGGGAGTGTTTAATTGTTTACAAGCAGTGACTGTAAAAGACACACAAACTGGTTCAGGTTTCCTTTTAAGTTTTTAAAAGGAAAAGAGAACAATATTTATTGTAGTTAACCTGGTCTGAGTGAAAATAAGACAAAATCTCCGACTCACGCACATGCATTCAAGGGCAGATACACACACACACACACACACACACAACTCGGGTGTTTTGGGCTGGTTATGTGCAACCCCTTGAGTATGCTAATGTACCAAATGCAGTTCAACACTATTTCAAACTTAATGGAGCATGTATGGATTTCCCACACTTCCTAAAGCTCTCCATTGAAACCTAGGAAAGAAGGTGATGGCAACTCATGGGGATCATTAAAAAACAAGCAAAAACTCCAGTTTCTCTGTATTTGACAAGCTTGTTTGGGTTGTTTGAGGATGTAGCAAACAGGATGGATAAAGGGGAACCAGTAGATATAGTATATTTCGATTTCTGAAAGGCAATCGATAAGATGCCACATAGAAGCTTACTGCTACCAAATAAGAGCTCATGATGTTGGGGGCAATGTATTAGAATGGCTGGAGGATCGGCTAATTGGGAAACTGAGGGTGGGATTTTCCGGCCGTGCTTGCCCCAACATCGGAAAATCCCGCCCGAGGTCAATGGACCTTTGCATGGTCCGCCTCCCCGCCCACTATGATTCCTGTGGTGGGCGGGACGGGAAAGCCCCCCTGTCCCCCCCAGAGAGCCAGGATAAATGGATCAATTTCAGGTTGGCAAGCTGGAGTGGAGTGCCTCAGGGATCAGTGCAGGGCCTCAACGATTTATGATTTATATTGGTGACATAGATAAAGGACCAACTGTTTTGTAGCAAAATTAGCTGATGATACAGTGATAGGTAGGAAAACAAGTTGTGAGGAGGATACAACAGTCTGCAAAGGGATATGGATATGTTCAGTGAGTGGGCAAAAAATTGGCAGGTGGAGTAAACTGAGGATAAATGCGAGTTTGCCCACCTTGGCAGGAAGAATGGAAAATCAGAAATTATTTAAATGGAGAGAGACTGCAGAATTCTACAGAACAGAGGATCTGCAGGTCTGGTGTAGCAGACCTGTTTATCTACAGGTCTGAAGGATCTGCTGAATGTTGCCTCTTACTGTGATATATTTTCAATATCGACTATGCAACAAAACTTTATCATGATATTTCAATATTTCCACAAACTCATAAAAAGCACCAAGATAGAGTGGGATAATATATAAGTATAGCTAATGTCCCCCCAGACCCCTAACCTACCCTGTAATCCCTCTCTAACCTTCCTCAATCCCCATCTCCAATCTCACCCCCAACCTGCTCTAACCTACCTCCAACCTGCACCTAACCTCCCCCGAATCGCCGCCTCTAAACTCATCCCAACTCTCCCCCAACTCCCCACTCATCTCCCCATACCCCCTCTAACTTCCCGCATCTCTTTCAATCTCCTACTATCTTCCCCACTCCAACTCTCCCCCCAAACCCTCCTAAAGGTTCTCCTTCCCACCTCCCCCAACTCCCATTCTAACCTCCCCCCTAACCCCAACTTGAAATCCCCTCAAGCTCTCCCCTAACCCCCTCAAACCTCCTCCCAACCTTCCCCAACATCTCCTCCAATGTCCCCCCAAAAACCCCCTCCAAGTTCCCTCTCCAACCTCCCCCCTAATCCCACTCTAAATCCACTCAAATGTTCATCTAACCCCTCCCCCAACCTCTTCCCAACCTTCCCCAATCTTCACTCCAACGTCCTCCTAATACCTCCTCCAATCTCCCCCATCCCCTCCCCAACACACACAAACTACACAGCATACAATTGGTTTTAAAATAATGGGGATTTGACTTATTAGTCTGTAACCGAGAGCACTCTCCTTCTGATCTTTGGGTAACTATGTGGTTTTCTGGTGGGCTTTTCAAAAAGCCGCCCAAAGGTCAGGAGTTGGGCAGCAACCCGGTCAAATTGACACTGACATTGAGAGACATTGAGAGACCAGATTTTTAAAACTCGGAACTCTCAGCTTGAGCGATCTGTTTTTCTTAAAACAATTTGTAAGGTCTGAAGCTCTGGTTCCTCAATGTGGATGATGAAAGATTCCATTTAGAACACTGAGCCCACCACCGACCCCCCACCCCCCTCCCCCCGATCCAGCCCATGGATCCCTAGTGGCATTAGAATCCGTAGAATCCCTACAGTGGAAAAGGAGGCCATCGAGTCTGCACTGACTCTCTGAAAGAACATCTTACCCAGGCCCACCCACCCCCTCCTCCGTCCCATCCCCATAACCCCACATATTTACCATAGCCAATCTACCTAACATGCATATCATTGGACTGTGGAAGGAAACTGGAGCACCCGGAGGAAATCTACGCACACATGGGGAGAACGTGCAAAATCCACACAGACAGTGACCCGAGGCCAGAATTGAACCCAGGTCCCTGGTGCTGGGAGGCAGCAGTGCTAATTGCAGCAATTTGACTGGATAATTATGAAGCATGCCAAGAAAAGTATGAGGTGGGAACTGAATAAGCAGGCTGAAGGAATGAAATTTGCAGGTGATCCCCAATTGCACTAAGTTAAGCCTCTGGTTAGTAGTTTTTGGCTGCCTGGGACTTTGGGAGGAATTTTAACTGCTCTGATTGAGTTTGGAAAGCCTTTCAAACTAAATAGTCGCTGGTGCGCAGACCTTTGGCTCCATCTGTGCTCTGTCAGTTCACCAGCTACAGAAACACTTAGAAAGGTGAGAATGTAGTTGATTGCCATTGAGACTGCTACACCAGACCTGCAGAGAGTAAAAGGAACATGCAAAGGAGGACCTACAGGCTGCCGATAAATTGCAGCGGGATGTTATACCTCAACATGGTAGAGGAACAGTGTATGTGAAGACTATGCTTCAACAGCCAGTTACTGATCTATGCCAGTTTTGGGGGAAGGAATTAGAGCCAAACCCATAGGGTACAACCAGGGTGGAGCCAACAAAAGCACTGGATCAGAGGCTGGTAGGGCAGCAGTTGTCCTGCCATCCTGAGAGAGGAAGGCATAAAAACCAAAGCCACTTGCATGAGACTGTGTGGGGGGCAATAATACCCATATTAATAATTATGGAGGAAAACAGTGGCCATATCATATTAGTAACTATGGCCAGTAAAAGGGTTAAAAACAAAAAAATACATACACTGCACACAGTTTCTAGTAGAGACATGCAAACCAGGGTAATAAGCTGTTTTACAAAGATTGACTGTCCTTTCAGATAAGAAAAGGGGGAGATAAGGAGTCTTAGTCTGGGAAAAGGCCATTAAGGCAGACATTGGGATGATTGGTGTTCTAACATTCAGACACAGCTATAGTGTCTTAAGGTAGTTGGAACAATACTCTATTGATGTAATTAAAAGCCTCACGCTGATTGGATGTTATAATTAAGCTAGAGTAAGGTGATTGTGGTTGATTTTAATATCTGTACCTTGTAAATTATGTAAGTTTAATCAGTAACTGTGAGTGGATAGAGGTAACTCCTATACTTTGATCAATATATGCTAAATACTTATAATCAAATTTGAAACTATAATTGCTTGTGTATTTCTGAATTCAGCACTCTGTCTGGTCTTAAAGATTGGCTTGGGGTACTGTAATGCTACAGTCGTCAATAAAGCTTCTTAAAATGCTCCATCACTTTGTCTGGCTACTTGAGGGGAATGGTAGTTTTAACTACAACAACAAGCGAAATGTCATAGTAGCACCCTAACACTGCACCAATAATCTTGCTCCACTGTTGACTGCATGCATTAAATGCCTCATTGGCTGATCCCACTCTTCTCTTTATTGTACATAAACCTGTTGATAGGCTGTTAAGTTTTAAGCTTGAATTTATTTATTAGTGTCACAAGCAGGCTTACATTAACACTACAATGAAATTACTGTGAAAATCCCCGAGTCGCCACACTCCGGCACCTGTTTGGGTGCACTGAGGGAGAATTTAGCATGGCCAATGCACCTAACCAGCACGTCTTTTGGACTGTGGGAGGAAACCCACGCAGACACAGGGAGAACATGCAGACTCTGCATAGACAGTGACCCAAGCCGGGAATCGAACGCGGCTCCCTGGCGCTCTGAGGCAGCAGTGCTAACCACTGTGCCACCGTGCCGTTTGGTACACTTAAAAGATTCTGGGCTTTGGACAACAGCCTTTTAATGTAGGCTGTGTCCAAATGGCATTTCTTAAGTTGAATCTCAGAAAGCACTCCCTGTCCCACAGGTGTGCCACGTTTTACTTTGTTGCAGCAGGAGTCTTATGGCTTTTGTGAGTAAGATCGCTCGTTGGCGCTAAATTAGGAGTCAATTTTATTGTTTCAGTCTATAACATAAATTGAAACTAGCTAAATATTTCTTTTGAAGTAGCAGTTTAGCCTGCATTAATTATATAGAGAAAAATTAATATGGATGAGGTCTTCAGTTATTCATATTATTAAAATACTTGTTTTGATCTATTGATTTTATGGGATAGAAACTTCAAATCAATGATTTCTTTTCATAGGAGTCAGAATATATAAGTATGCACTTAACCTGAAATATGTTACTCATTTATCAGATTATCTAGAAATCAGTTGTGCTCTTTAATCCAAATTCTATGATTTTAAGACAAGTATAAAATGGCCTAATTAGAAATTTAGAATAGGCCTACGAATCCAAGCATTTTTATGGGTCCAAATGTAATATTTCAAATCAGCCCATCACTTAAAGAAGCAAGAAAAAGAAGGAAAGACTTTATATCTACCTAGCACCATTCATGACCTCAGAATGTCCCCAAGCACTTTACAGTCAATTAATCATCTAGTAATGCAGCAACCAATCTGTGCACAGCAAGATCCCACAAATGATAATGAGCTATAATGACCAGATAATATGCCTCAGGTGTTATCTAGAATTCCTGAAGCTATTGGGAAAGAAAACAGGGGGAAAAAAACAGGCACTCAATTCTCCACATGTCAACTCTCTCAATGTTAAGAATGGGAAAGGGTTTTATTCTATTCCTTCCAGCTGATGTACAATGTCAATCACTTTATTCCACGTGGCAGTGCCAGGAATCCAAGAAGCTGTCATGATACTTTCATCTTGCGGCAATTCAACATGTTAGTGCTCATTACACAGCCATATATCCAGAAGGCTGATTGTTGATCTGGCCTATTCTTACACTCCCCGCACCCCCTTCCCCTCCACTCACCTCACCCCTGTCACAGAGGATGACTGCAGTTAAGTTGGTAAGCTCGATACAATGCTGCTACAAGAAGTGACATGCAGCAGGCAACAAGAACTCCCAACTCCAGGCCTGATGGAAACTGACAATATATCTTAGTGCAGCTCAAGAATCGTTGCAGTTTACTGCAACTTACATACTGTTGCTGTGAAGCAAGAAGAAACAGACTGAACACATGAATGTTCTAGTTCAGTGACATTTTATTCCATGGTATTCCAAGTAAAAAGAGTTATTTTAAATAAATTAAAACAATTAAACATATTGATGACAAGAGGTGTGGCTTGCCATCTTGCACACATTCGGACAAATGCAAGAATACCAAATTTCAAACAATCACAACATTTCATACCACGGCAGAAAAGGGTGCTGATTGCTTGGTTAACCAACTCTTATTGGCTGAGGCATTGCCAAGGAGATAGCCATGGGAAACTACAGGCTCTCCAAGCTCCTTGCTAATTCAGAAAGGTGCAAGGTTTGAATATATTCCTTTGCTTGCAGAGAATGGGTCTCTGTGTATCAATGTTTGTCGCTTCGAGCAAGTGTAAATGAACCATATTACAAGCTTGAGGCTGATTAAGTTACATTGGTTGTTGGTGTGGTTATTTACACACTCAGGATTGTTCAGCAAGTTCTTCCCAATTGTGGAATCACACCTAACAATAGGTGTTTTATTTTGGGTATAGCAAATACAGGCTGGTTGTGTGTTTTGCACTCTGCCTATAAGGAATACATTGTTTGACTAGTTCATCCAATCTTTGGGCTGTACATTCTATGTACCGGGCATCACACAAACACTGAAATTCATACACCACATTGCTCAATTGCATGGTCAGCAGAAAATCTTTTTGGACTGACAGCATCATCCTGTTAGTGGAAAATACTACTCACTGCATAGTAGCAGTGAGATGGCTTCCTTAACCAGTTCAAATTTTTGAGATATTTCAAAAGGTAATTTGAAGTGGACCAGGCACTTTTGAAGCTGAATGGTGACACCTCACTTGTGAGTTTCTGTGATACATAGTGAACGATGTTCTAATCAGGATAGCCATTGTCCCACAGGATGGCTTTGAGGTGTTCTATTTCTGCATCAAACTTGAATTGGCACATTGGGGAAAAGAAGTGCATTTGACTGTTCCATCTGAAAAGTGAATTGGAACACAGCATGGAGCATATTAAGGAATGAAATGAAATCCTGACACGTGACTGCAGAGTCAAAGATCACAAATGTATCACCCACATATTAGAAACATGCATGGGATAGGAGATTAGGGCTCATTCCATCAAAAACCTGTTTCTCTTGGAAACTGATGAAAATGTTCGTGAGTGCTGGACTTAGAGAGAATCTATTTGGGCCATGCAAATAAAACTGAACTTGACTGTGTGAGTTGCTAAGTTCATAAGTTCAATGAATACAGGTTCAGAAAATGGCAGTGTGTCACGATTGCCATGCTATAGTGACGTGGTGTAAATGTTGATGGCTTCTTCCAGGGGCACATTTGTAATTAAACTTGCAATGTTGGATGAGCACATCGACAAGGCATTGCTGTCAACATGTGGATCCCATATAATCTTCGCAAAGATGAAGAAATCCTTCGCTACATATCTGGAAAACTACTAAGAACTGGCTGTAGGAATTCATTCAACTGTTTGATCAGTCCATGTTGCATAGAACTGATCATTGTTAAAATACCGCATAAAAGAACAACACTTTTGTGTGGCTTTAAAGCCCATTCATGCATAGATGTAGTGAACCAGACCATCTTTGTCAAGCGAAAGAGGTCAAGTAGTTCAGTTTTAGCACTTCTACCCCTGAGCAGGAAGGCCCCCAAGTTCAAGTATAAATTCAGGAGTGTTCATGCAGTTCAAAGCAACTTGTTAATCAGCCTGCAACAGCCTTCCAACACTCCACGCCATTCCTCATGGGAGAAAATATTTGCCAAACAAACAGCTGGTAATAGGGAGTTAAATGTTTTCAACCCTCATGGAAATAAATGTGAATATCACATGCTCCAGGAAGGAGGCAGGCGTATAAAAAGTTTATGGTCCCAGTCATTTCAATAGCCTTTGCCACTGCCAATGTCACTCCTGCCCTGATCTGTGGTATCAGCAGGTGGTAGATTTTCATGACGTCCTCCTTTGTGAAGTGCAGACATTGTACACACTGTTTCTCCCTGAAGTCCAGGCAGGAGAAGTGCTCATAGAATACCCTGGATACCTGTGTCCCCTTGCTTGACCTTTATCCTCCTCCCTCTTTGGGCAAACTGCCCTGCCCTATGTTGCCTCTGTTCATTCTTCCTCTAATATAATGGGTCAAGTGGAATGCACTTCCACGTATTTCTGGGAGCAGGTGGTTTGAAGACAAGATAAGGTCATTCAACACTTATCAAACCGCACTCTGTCGATGGCAGCAACTTTAGATTGTTTTTTTTTTATACTTTTCCAATTCAATCAGATCAAATCCAATTCAGAGTCTCAACAAGTTGAGACATTTCCGATCCAGGCTGACAAGACAGGGCGGGTGACTAAGCCACTCTGTCCTGGGCCTGATCTACATGAGTCAAGCTGATTGGAGAAGGGGGAGGCTCCTCCTCCAAGACTTGAGCTCATTTGCATCTTAGCCAAAAGGCCGAGATGCAACTTTAGATTGTTCTGAGAACTTGTGAGCACTTCTACAATCGCAACAAGAACCAATAGAAATCAATCATTAGCCTGAAAGTAGTTGGTTATTCCTTTAGATGGTGCTGGTGTGGATTCTTTTTTTTAATACTTTTCCAATTCAATCAAATCAAGTCCAATTCAGAGGCTGCAGCTTTATAGGACCCTGGTTAGACCCCACTTGGAGTACTGCGCGCAGTTCTGGTCACCTCATTACAGGAAAGATGTTGAAGCCATTGAAAGGGTGCAGGGGAGATTTACAAGGATGTTGCCTGGATTGGGGGGCATGCCTTATGAGGATAGGTTGAGGGAGCTTGGTCTCTTCTCCCTGGAGAGACGAAGGATGAGAGGTGACCTGATAGAGGTTTACAAGATGTTGAGAGGTCTGGATAGGGTAGACTCTCAGAGGCTATTTCCAAGGGCTGAAATGGTTGCTACGAGAGGACACAGGTTTAAGGTGCTGGGGGGTAGGTACAGAGGAGATGTCAGGGGTAAGTTTTTCACTCAGAGGGTGGTGGGTGAGTGGAATCGGCTGACGTCGGTGGTGGTGGAGGCAAACTCGTTGGGGTCTTTTAAGAGACTTCTGGATGAGTACATGGGATTTAATGGGATTGAGGGCTATAGATAGGCCTAGAGGTGGGGATGTGATCGGCGCAACTTGTGGGCCGAAGAGCCTGTTTGTGCTGTGGCTTTCTATGTTCTATGTTCTATGTTCTATGTCTCAACAAGTTGAGACATTTCCGATCCAGGCTGGCAAGACAGGGAAAGCGACCATTTACCCTGTCCTGGGCCTGATCTACATGAGCCAAGCTGATTGGAGGAGGGAAAGCAATTCCTCCTCCAAGACTTGATCTCATTTGCATCTTAGCCAAAAGTCCGAGATACCGCTTTTAAAAATTGCTTCATATGAAACATATGAAGCTTCAATGTAACCTAATGACCTCAACCAAGTGCAGCATCCAATGTGTGGATTCTTTTTTTTATACTTTTCCAATTCAATCAAATCAAATCCAATTCAAAGTCTCAACAAGTTGAGACATTTCAGATCCAGGCTGACAAGACAGGGAAAGCGACCAAATTGCCCTGTCCTGGGCCCGATCTACATGAGCCAAGCTGATTGGAGGAGCAAAGCAATACCTCCTCCAAGACTTGAGCTCATTTGCATCTTAGCCAAAAGGCCGAGATGCCGCTTTTAGAAATTGCTTCATATGAAACATATGAAGCTTCAATGTAACCTAATGACCTCAACCAAGTGCAGCATCCGCATAACTACACTTGATCTTAGCCAAAAGGCCGAGAATGTGTGGATTCTTTTTTTAAAATACTTTTCCAATTCAATCAAATCAAATCCAATTCAGAGTCTCAACAAGTTGAGACATTTCCGATCCAGGCTGACAAGACAGGGCAGGCGACCAAACCACCTTGTTCTGGGCCCGATCTACATGAGCCAAGCTGATTGGAGAAGGGGGAGGTTCCTCCTCCAAGACTTGGGCTCATTTGCATCTTAGCCAAAAGGCCGAGATGCCGCTTTTAAAAATTGCTTCATATGAAACATATGAAGCCTCAGCGTAACCTAATGACCTCAACCAAGTGCAGCATCCTCTCCATGCTACACCTGATCTTAGCCAAAAGGCCGAGAAGCGATTCTTTACTGCAATTGAAAGCAAATTCAGGTTTAAGAGTTGGCATTAGCTGGAGCATTGGGATTAATGCTGGCATTAAATCATTGTTACATGATGCTTGACAACATCTGCATGCTTTCAAAGATACTTGTGCCTGTGCTAAAGCATTCAATGAAATGGATAAGTATATGTGCATGTTCCAGGTGTCACTTTGGTCGGAAAATTGCACATGAAAAAAAACGGGTGTCATGGAGCTGGTTTTGTGATATATCTTTCCATAATAAAAAAAGTATGCATATGAAGCGTTTGTCTATTCATTCAAGATTCTGACTGCATGCTGCAAAATTCTATAACTTCATTCCTACGCTCTTACTTTGAGATGAAAATGTAAGAATTAAAACTTGATTGAATCTGATGAAACAAAAATGAAAGCAGAATCTTGTAAGTGAGGAAGATGGCAGATACTTGGTGACATTTGAAATTTGTTACTGAGATGAATTGGGAAAACACACATTTGAGCCTCTTCTATGCCTCAGTATGGACTCTGCTGTATAGACGCGTGTATAGAATTTTAACAAAATTATAGTCAAAATTAAATAACATAAAGCACGTTGAATGTGTTTAAAATCATGAACAGATATAAATATTCAACATTACACCAATTAGAAGTTTGTTGTACTGCTAAATGAGAGCTTTAGATGTAAGTTTTAAGTTTATTTATTAGTGTCATGAGTGGGCTTATATTAACACTGCAATGAAGTTACTGTGAAAATCCCCTTGTCGCCACACTCCTGCGCCTGTTCGGGTACACTGAGGGTTAATTTAGCATGGTTAATGCACCTAACCAGCATGTCTTTTGAACTGTGGGAGGAAACCAGAGCACCCGGTGGAAACCCACGCGGACACGGGGAGAATATGCAGACTCTGCACAGACAGCGACCCAAGCCGGGAATCAAACCCGAATCCTTAGCGCTGTGAGGCACCAGTGCTAATGACTAAGAACTAACATTTCTTGGAATTTGAGAGTAGAATCCTTCTGTATTAAGTGTATAACAATAACATTCTGTTTTTCTGCACTTGTAGGATAAAATAACACAAAGTAATAGCACGTGGGGTTGGATGCAAGAAACAACGTAGATTAAATCTACATGGGCTTGATCTAGACTAGGCAAAAGCCCATCAAGCAGCTGATGGTGTCGCAAACTATACACATGACTAGATTCTTAAAGTAACAGCGCAACAACACAGCAGCAACCCAAAATATATAACACCTTCCTCTCAAGGATAGGGTCTTTCACCCCATAACTCCATTTGGACAATTGCCAATGCTCACCTGCTAACTTCCATTGAAGAGCAAAACAACGTCTCTGGCATTCTGTTAAATATGGTTGGCTTATTTTTGAGAAATTTACAATTAGGTTTTGTGCAGAACAATAAAATATTCCTGCTGACAGCACTACTGACTCCAGTGTGTAATTAGTTCTGTAAGTAAATTATCAGATTAAGAAGACAATTTTTGATAGCCTGTTAGATTAAAACCATATAATACATTTAACACATACGAAGTAACATATTGAAACTGAGAACTCGGACAGAGCATTCAAGCAATAGCAAGAAATAATGTTTTTCATTAACTCCAATAGTTCCTTCAATCCAAGTATTGCTCATGAAAGTAAATAAAAAGAAATTAATAGTTGATATAAGGTATGTGTAATGTGCATTGTTGTGGAATTTTAAATTAGTTTCAGGTGACCAAGCAAGGATGAACAAGATGAAAGTCGACAATCTGAAAATGCATACTGGGACCCATTAATTTGGCCAATAGCGCTCCTGTCATGATTGATAGCTACAATGCACAGTGGAGATTCACTTTAAATAATATTATTCCTGCACCAGCTGACTTGTCTTATGTGATTCAGATAGCAAAGACACTAAGTAAGAATGACGATCACATTGTCCACATCACAGTAAAACATTTAACTCCCTTGATAAATACGATTATTGTATTTCTCCTTAAGTATTGTATGTTACAGCTAGGGCAGGGATGAGGCCTTAGCTAAATGTCGGAAACAACGTAAAAAAATCTTAATTATGGATCTTTTACATTGAAAATAAAAGGGTTTGTGGAGCGTGCAATGAAACTCAAACTCATGTGAGGGATAGTATGTTAATGTTTTGTGTTTGTTATTATTCTTGCTAGCAGATAACTCACCCAGGAACATCAACACCAGATTTCTTTGCGAGTGCAACATACCAATAGTTGGTTTTCATTGGATATGTGCTTGAATAAACCATTGATCAAAGTCAATGATCCAAGGTGAGTAGTTTTATTTTATAAGGTATTTTTGATTAAGACATGCAGGATTGCATTTGCACTGGTGCGTTTCATTGAAAGGAACAAGAATCCGATTGTTGAGATTCAGCTTCATCGGGCTAAGATTTGGAGAGTGGGTGTGAAAATCCAATCTTGGTTTTACTGGTTTAGCTTGTGAAGTTCCCAAAGTACAAAGAATATAAATGTATTCCCTTTCCTCCACTAGCTCACCAAGGATCCGTTCTAAGCTCTGAGTGGAGACTGACGTCCTCTCCAACTAAACAGATCATATTCTATATACTTCATGCATTATATCTACTATGATTTCAGGACCAGTTACATTTTTTGTCCATTTCCTGGCAGTGCAGAAATGTACGGCAGACTGGAATAAAAATAATAGCACATATTTCTCTCAAAATATTTTCACCTCTATGCATGTGCACTATGATTGTTTGGTTAACCTAAGCCTGATTGATTGGAACAATTATGAAAACTGATACACTGTGATTCATGCAATAACAGAAGTACTACTTGCATTGATATAGATATCCTGGCCCAGCATTTGCTGTGAGCCATGAATGAGCAGTGTTGGCCTTTTATTATGCTCACAGCTGCCTATAGACTTTTAGTGGGCTTTTGCATACAACTTATGGTAATTATTAAGCCATCTCAGCACGGTGTCCTCTGCAGGGATCTGGGTCCTGTGTGGATGGAGCCAACAGCAGCGTGCCTATTCAACCAATCAGACTGAAGAATCCTTACTGAGACATGCAGAGTCTAAACCAGGAAGTGTGAGTTGGATTATTTAATTGAATCTAAAATCATGTACAAGAAGCAAAATAAAGAGAAGAAAAGAGAAGGGAAGATAAAAGAGGCAGAAAGAAAAGAAACATTTAATTTAATTTTTAATTTATTTAAATCTCTGACAGTAATTAAAATCTGAAGCAATATGAGACAACCCATTTATAAAAGGAGATTTTCAGAGCCAGAGGTGGTGTTTGGCAGCATTTAAGACTGATCATGTCATTACAACATAGAAACATGGAAAATAGGAGCAAGAGGAGGCCATTCAGCCCTTTGAGCCTGCTACACCGTTCATAATGATCAAGGTTCATAGAACATAGACATAGAACATAGAACAGTACAGCACAGAACAGGCCCTTCGGCCCATGATGTTGTGCCGAGCTTTATCTGAAACCAAGATCAAGCTATCCCACTCCCTATCATCCTGGTGTGCTCCATGTGCCTATCCAATAACCGCTTAAATGTTCCTAAAGTGTCTGACTCCACTATCACTGCAGGCAGTCCATTCCACACCCCAACCACTCTCTGCGTAAAGAACCTACCTCTGATATCCTTCCTATATCTCCCACCACGAACCCTATAGTTATAGTTCATCATCCAACTCAATAGCCTGATCCCATCTCTGCTCCCTGCACCCCCCCCCCCCACCCCCCCGACCCCCACCCTGCCATATCCTTTGATCACCTCCAAGCCACCCACCATCCTGACTTGGAAATATATCGCCATTCCTTCGCAGCTGCTGGGTGAGTATCCTGGAATTACCTCCCGAATGGCACTATGGGTCAACCCACAGCACGTGGACAGCAGCGATTCAAGAAGCAGTTCACCACCACCTTCTCATGGGCAACTAGAGGTGGGCAACAAATGCTGGCCAATCCGCAACACCTATGTCCCATGAATGAATAAAGAAAAATCCCCTTCACCCCAAGTGGTATATCTAACTGCTTCTTGCCTCAACTACTTCCTGCAATAGTGAATTCCACAGGCTGACCACTCTCTGGGTGAAGAAATTTCTCCTCATCTCTGTCCTAAATGGTCTACTCTGTATCCTCAGACAATGACCCCTGGTTCTGGACACCCTACCATTGGGAACACCCTTCTTGAATCTATCTCGTCCTGTTAGAATTTGATAGGTTTCTGAGATTCCCCCCTTATTCTTCTGAACTCCAGTCAATATAATCCTAACCGACTCAAACGCTCCTCATACATCAGTCCTGCCATTCCAGGAATCAGCCTGGTAAACCTTCTCTGCATTTCCTCTAGAGAAAGAACATTCTTCCTCAGATAAGGAGACCAAAACTGTACACAACATTCCAGGTGTGGTCTCACCAAGGTCCTGTATAATTGCAGCAGGACATCCCTACTCCTGTACTCGAATCCTCTCGCTATGAACATATCATTTACCATTTTTATGTCTGCTGCACCTGCATACTTACCTTCAGTGACTGGTGCATATTCACCTCCCTCAATCTATAGCCATTCAGATAATAATCTGTCTTCCTGTTTTTCTTACCAAAGTGGATAACCTCACATTTATCCACATTCTACTATTCACTTACATTTGGCTGGACATGCATTAACTTTTTATGACACATTTAGTGGATGTCTTGTGGGTACATATCCCAACTTCATGCCGTTCATATGTTTTAATACTGAGTATCTCCCCAGGATCCTCATGTAATGCAGCTTGTGGAAGAGCGGGGCTAATTGAACTGTCATTTTGATTTCAGTGAGCATAAGGATGCTGGATGATGGAGTTGGGGTGGCACGGTGGCGCAGTAGTTAGCACTGCTGTCTCACAGCGCCAGGGATCCAGGTTCAATTCCTGGCTTGGTCACAGTCTGTGCGGAATCTACACTTTCTCCCCATGTCTGTTCGTTGTCTGCGTGGGTTTCCTCTAGGTGCTCTGGTTTCCTCCCACAATCCGAAAGATGTGCTGGTTAGGTGCATTGGTCATGCTAAATTCTCCCTCAGTTTACCCGAACAGGCGCCAGAGTGTGGTGGACAAGGGGATTTTCACGCAGTAACTTCATTGCAGTGTTAATGTAAGCCTACTTGTGACACTAATAAATAAATTTTAATCCACAATAACAACAAACACAGTTAGCCCCACTCTTTCTGAGGAAGAGATGAATTACCTCTGTGAATTGGTCTTATTACTTGTTGGCCATTGAAGGAGCATTGAATGTGGTTTAATGGGTAATAAGTCAGCTTGGACTCCTTCCATCACTTCTCCCCCATTATTCCCCAAAAGGGTAAAAAAGCAATGCGAGTGTGAAGATATGCTTTAAAAATAGTCACTTGATTTCAGGATAGCCACAAGCAAACAGTATTTTTTAAAATAAGGCAATGGGGCACGACCCTAGATATGGGACAGGGCCAAGTTGAAAACGTAAAACCAGAGGACCAGATAAATTCAGAACGAGTGATTACCTGGTTTCAAGTTTGTGACCTAAAAGCCCAGAGCTTCAAGGAGGAATGCAACACTGAGTGAATTAAGAGTTTCAAGATGTTGAGTTGTGTTAGACAGTGAAGCTGGATGATGAATCTTGATTCGGGATGTCTGCAGGGTGAAGGATAATACACCAGATGAGCTAAACTGTCACGTCAAAGAGAAAAATATTGCAACAGACAGGTTGAAAGCTGAGATCACCTGTCAAAGATGGAACAGCTTTCCATTGCTGCCCAGAAGCAAGGTACTCGAAGAACATCTCCAGATATGGGCACAATCATCAAGTAGTAGTTGGACACTGGCTTCATATCGAGTTGAGACCTATCAAGGGCAAAGAAAGTGTAGAGTACAAGAAGGGAAATAGCATTTTACTCAATGTATATTTAGCTATGAATCTTTGCTTGGTGTTACAGAGACAGTGACATTATTGCACAGTAAGTGTGTGGCTATGTCCAGAAAAGCAAATACATGAAATGAATGGAATTTAAAGTTTATTTATTAGTGTCACAAGTAGGCTTACATTAACACTACAATGAAGTTACTGTGAAAATCCTCTAATCACCACACTCCAGCGCAGGTTCAGATACACTGAGGGAGAATTTAGCACGGCCGATGCACCTAACCAGCACATCTTTTGGACTGTGGGAGGAAACCTGAGCACCCAGAGAAAGCCCACACAGACACGGGGAGAATGTGCAAATGCCACACAGACAGTGACCCAAGCTGGGAAGCTTCAAACAAAAAACTTGGTATTTGCTAGTATTTACTGGCTCAGTTTTATGGAGATGTTTTATTCTGATCTCCTAGGTACAGTGGCTGTCAATGTGGAAACCAGTTGTCCATTCGGTGGCACAATGGTTAGCACTGTTGCCTCACAGTGCCAGGGACCCGGGTTTGATTCCTGGCTTGGATCACTGTCTGTGCAGAGTCTGCACGTTCTCCCTGTGTCTGCGTGCGTTTCCTCCGGGTGCTCTAGTTTCCTCCCACAGTCTGAAAAACGTGCTGGTTAGGTGCATTGGCCATGCTAAATTTTCCTTCAATGTACCTGATCAGGTGCCAGAGTGTGGCGAGCAGGGGATTTTCACAGTAACTTCATTGCAGTGTTAATGTAAGCCGACTTATGACACTAATAAATAAACTTAAAAGGTCATTTTTTATATAATGTAACTGATCATTGCTGTTTGTACAGGATATCAATGAATAAGTAGAAATTCAGCAGTTTGCAAACACCCTTACACAACGGTTGCTTGGAACTGGGGAAGTGGGCTCCTTCCATTAGGAAAAATTGCAACAGACAGATATCACTGAAGCAAGCAGATCTGGGAGGAGATTGGCCAAACCTGCCATCGAGATCTTCCTGCTCTAATGAGAACAGCCTTATCTTCTCCAACATACTAATATAACTGAAGTCTCTTATCATAGAAATCATAGAAACCCTACAGTACAGAAAGAGGCCATTCGGCCCATCGAGTCTGCATCGAACACAATCCCACCCAGGCCCTACCCCCATATCCCTACATATTGTACCCGCTAATCCCTCTAATCTATGCATCCCTAGAACCATTCTCATAAATCCTTTTCTGCATCCTCTCTAACGTCTTCGCATCCTTCCTAAAGTGTGATGCCCAGAATCGGATACAATTCTCCTGTTGAGGCTGAACCAGAATTTTATAAAAGTTTATCATAACTTTTTTGTTTCTGTACCTAATGCATTTATTTATGCATCCCGGCTGCCTTTTTTATGTTCTTTTTCAACTTGCCTTTCACGTTCAACAATTTGTGCAAATATATTCCCAAATCTCTCTATTCCTGCATCTCATTTAGAATTAGGCTCTTTACTTAATATTTCCTCTCCTACACAAAATGTTTCACTTCGTTCTTCTCTGCATTCATTAAATTTCTTCTGGAATTCTCCAATCTCGCACGCCCCTCTACTGCTGCCAGCGAGAACGGATAATTTGGCACTCAGCCAAATCCCCGCTCACAGCAACGGGACCGGAGCGTACCAGCCACAGGCGACGTTGGAGAATCTGGCCCTTCATCTGCCAGGTGTCTTCCCAATCCACCAGCTTGGCTTATGACCTCTTGGAGTATCCTCCCCACGCTTCACAATGTTACTGAGTTAGTGCCATCGGCAGATTTTGGAATTTTATCCTCTGTACCCAAGTTGAGATCATTAATATATTTCAAGGAAAGCAGTAGATCTGGTATCAAGCCCTGGGGAGGCACACTGTATAGTTTTCTCAAGTCTCAAAAACTTTAACTTGTTGAAGTTGTACAAAACATTGGTAAGGCCACATTTGGAATACTGTGTGCAATTCTGGTCACCCTATTATAGAAAGGGTATTATTAAACTAGAAAGAGTGCAGAAAAGATTTACTAAGATGCTACCAGGACTTGATGGATTGAGTTATAAGGAGAGGCTGAATAGACTGGGACTTTTTTTTCTGGACCGTAGAAGGCTGAGGGGTGACCTTATAGAGGTCTATAAAATAATGAGGGGCGGCACGGTAGCACAGTGGTTAGCACTGCTACTTCACAGCTCCAGGGTCCCGGGTTCGATTCCCGGCTCGGGTCACTGTCTGTGTGGAGTTTACACATTCTCCTCGTGTCTGCGTGGGTTTCCTCCCGGTTTCCTCCCACAGTCCAAAGATGTGCGGGTTAGGTTGATTGGCCAGGTTAAAAATTGCCCCTTAGAGTCCTGGGATGCGTAGGTTAGAGGGATGAGTGGGTAAATATGTGGGGGTAGGGCCTGGGTGGGATTGTGGTCGGTGCAGACTCGATGGGCCGAATGGCCTCCTTCTGCACTGTAGGGTTTCTATGATTTCTATGAGAGACAAGGTAGATAGTCAATATCTTTTCCCAATGATAGCGGAGTCTAAAACTGGAGGGCATAGGTTAAAGGTGAGAGGGGAGAGATACAAAAGTGTCCAGAGGGGCAATTTTTTCACACAGAGGGTGGTGAATGTCTGGAACAAGCTGCCAGAGGTAGTAGTCGAGGCGGGTACAATTTTATCTTTTAAAAAGCATTTAGATAGTTACACGGGTACGATGGGTTTAGAGGGATATGGGCCAAATGCGGGCAATTGGGATTAGTTTAGGGATTTAAAAAAAAAGGGTGGCATGGACAAGTTGGGCCGAAGGGCCTGTTTCCATGCTGTAAACCTCTATGACTAACTGTTCATTGCTAATCTCAGTATCCTGTCACTCAGCTAACTTCATATCCATGTTGCTATTGTCCTTTTTATTTCTTGGACTAGCATCTTGCAGGGAAGCCTTTTTTTGCCACTTTGTCAATTCCTTTTTAGATGTCCACCTGCACAATATCAACCACATTACCCTCATCAACCCTTTCTGTTACTCGTCAAAAAACTCAAACAAGTTAGTTAAACACAATTTGCTTTTAACCAATCTTTGCTGACTTTCCTTAATGAATCCATACTTGTCCAAGTGACTGTTAATTTTGTCCAGGCTTATTGTTTCTCTAAAAGCTTTCCCAGCACTGAGATGAAACTGACTGACCTATATTTGTCGAGTTTCTTCTTGCACCCTTTTTTGAACAAGGGTGTAATATTTTCAACTTGCCAGTCTTCTGTCACCACCCCTGTAACTAATGGTGTAGTTGAGAATTCTGATTAATTCTAAATACCCAACATGAGGGTAATTAGCAGCTAGTGTTTTAATATGTAGTTTGAGAACAATACAAAATATTTAAGTAACATGTTAATAATGTCTCTAAGAAATGAATTTGTAACATGCAATTAAAATGAAAGATATATTCATGAAAGATACCAGCACAAGTCAGGCACAAATTATGCAACAAGTAAATTATCCATGCATATCCAGGCCAGGGGATAATGCCAAAAGATAAAGGCGCCTTCATTTGGTATTAGAGCTGATTTAAACTGGTTAGAGAAATGCTGAATCATAAGAAGCCATTTTTGGGAGAGAACTCCTGTAAAACAGACAGACGAATATCAGATCAATATTTGAAGGTGTCAAACTATAATTGATTGAAGGACATGCCATTGTTAGGTTGACAGAACAGCGAATGAATGAAATTGCTTTTAATTAAGTGCTGGGCTGAATAACCTGATAACAAAAACTATAACCATTCTGCTTTTTGGCATGAAATCTGAAATCTTCTGAGAATGCCTCAAAGCTCGTTTGCTGTGTAGATGAAAGCAGACATCTTCCTTTTGGCCAAAAGAAATTTGCCTTGTCTTAATTGTACGTTTGTCTGAATATTTTTAATTTGTAATGTTTTTGATTCTAACATTTTAATAAAACTAGTTTAAAAAAAATTAAATTCTATCACACTTTGAAGACTGAGCTTTGTCTTATCAAAGTTGCTTTTTAGAACTTTCTAAAGTAATCCGGCCACCAAAATAGAATTCGCCACTACAAATGGGGATTGTAAAATTATGGTCAGTGTCTCCGTGATTTCCACCCTTTAAAATTTCCTTAGACACAAACTATCTGGATGTGGTAATTTTTCCACTTTTAGTGCAGTCTTTCTAATATCTCAGGTGGGATTTTCCACTCCCCACCTGCCCACATCCCCTCCCCTCGCATTATGTGTTTTGTGGTGATAGAGGTGGCTAGTCATTGGCCGATGGTGAAATCTTCTTGTCCCACCACCATGAATGGGGTTTCCTATTGTTCCTAATATTCTCCGTCGCCTGCGATCCCACAGTGGGGTGGTTGCCATCAGCAGGACTTGAAAATCCCATCGGTGGAAATGGCTGAAAAATCCCGCCTCTTTATCAACTTTTTAGCCCATCCAATGTCTCATCCACCCTCTCTTTCACTATGACCAGCAGCATGTTCTTTCTTGCTGAAGACAGATGCAGATTACTCGTACCTCAGCCATGCATTTTTACTTCCATGCATCAATCCCATTTCTTTTGTCCCTCATCAACCTCACCTCTCCTTTTACTGTTTATAACCTTACAGAAGACTTTTGGATTGCCCTTTATTTTAGCTGCCGGTCTCTTCATATACTCTCCCTTTGCCTCTCTTATATCCTTTTCCACGAGGTGGAGATGTCGGCGTTGGACTGGGGTGGGCACAGTAAGAAGTCTCACAACACCAGGTAAAGGTTTATTTTGAATCACGAGCTTTCGGAGCGCTGCTCCTCCATCAGGTGAGTGGAGGTTAGTCCACAAACATGGCATACATAGGCGAAGACATAATAGCAAGGTAATTACAGATCCTTATCCATCTCCACTCTATACAGCAGGCTATAATCAGCCCGGTTCTCACTAGTATGATCAACCTGGTATCTGTCAAATGCACCTTTTTTCCTGCTTCACCTTACTCTCTGGGCAGGATTTTCTGACTCTGCTTGCCCCAAAACCGTAAAATCTCGCCCGAGGTCAATGGACTTTTGTCTGGTCCGCCCCTTGCCCACTACGATTCCCGTGGTGGATGGGGCGGGAAAATTCCCCCCTCTGTCTCTTTCATCATCCAAGGGCTCTTGTAGTAGGGCAGACACAAAGGTGGAATTTTCAGCTGGAGTTCATGGTATCACTTAATCAATTAATCCTTTTCTTGTTCTATTTTAAATGTTACACATAGGTGTTCCAATGGTATTGTTAAGGGTTACATTGCTTCCTTTACTCTTGCGCTATTTCATGAATGGAAGCGTCAACCATGAAATAACAACTTTAATTTGAATGGCTATTTCCTCACACAAGTGATGGAACATTTGATTATTTCTGTCGGAACAATGAAGTTACTGAGCCAATTGAACACAGAATGGCCACCAGCTGAGGGGACTTTTAGGAAGCATTTTAACTCTTCACATGTGGAATATTCTTTGTAGTTTGTAAAAAGCAATAATCTGTGAATTGTATTCCTTGTACTTTTCGAAAGCTGATGGATATAGCTTGCATTTTTGCAGCAGATATTGACATTTTCCACAGCACCATTATAAATGACCTCTTTTGGATATGATTGTCATGTACACTGGACACGAGAAAATGCTACAATTGATTGAATCTCTATTAGGAACAATACGGATTCATGTCAACCAGGGGTGATGTTGTAGATGTAACTTGCATTAAAGGGACAGAAAGTTAAAAAGGTGACTTACATTCAGTTTGGGATGAAGCATTTCGATGTGCATCAGTATAGAAATTTCTCTGACCTCGCCTCATAGCTGGGATTCTCCGGTCCCGCTGCAGTAAATGGAGATGTGGCTGATCACCAAATTATCCGTTCTTGCTGGAAACGGCGGTGGGGTGTGAATGGCTGGAGAATTCCGACTGAGGGGCAGGAAATGTGGCTGAGCGGTGGGGAGGTCTGAGAAAGGAAGGGGGGGCCTGAGTGGGGGTCTGAGAGAGAAGGGGGGATGAGTGGGGGGGGGGGGGAGTGAGGGCCTGAGCAGGAAAGGGGGCTGAGTGTTCGGTCTAAAGGGGGAGGGAGTTGAGGGGCGGCTTGAGTGAGGGTGGGTCAGATCACCCTCATGCTTGTGAGGGGTGGGAAGGTGAGGTTACCTGTTATTTGTGGGTGGGGGAATGGCCCTCTTTGGTGATGGGTTGGTGGTCTCCCCTGGTCAGTTTGGGGCGTGGGGGGGCACCATTTTTTGCAGGGGAGGGGAGCCCGTTTTTTGAGTGCGGGGATCGGGGTGCCATTTAAAAAGAGCGCCCCAATCTCTGAACAGACGGGCTGACCTGTAGGTTTCACGGCCAGAGGGCTCATTTACATCTTTGATGTGGTTGAATCCCACCTGACAGATGCTGCCAGTGCCAATCGGAAACACTCTCATTTTTCAACCGGCATAGGCACTTAGCCTGAAAAGGGGGGAATTCCACCCTTGGTGATCATATACATCAAATCCTGATCCTTGTAACACAGAAAATAATGAGAAATACCAAGAAGTCCTGAAGAATTTAAATTGCATATGTTTTTCTTAACATTTCATCACCAATGGTATAAACATGAACAACTTGCATTTATATTGCTTCTTTAAAGTTGAAAGTATTCTGAGGCTCCTCACAAAGGAATATAAAAAATGAATCTTGGGTCAAAGGAGCTCTAATCAAAAACTTGGCTACAGATGGGCCTTAAGGAGGATTGCCAAGGAAGAGAGGGAGATAGAAAGATTGAAAAAAACTTAGAGACTGTGGTGAACCATAGATGGTTACCACTATGGGTACTTGTATATATGTTACTCTCATTGCTGTTGGGGTTAGGGTTGTTGGGTGTTCCACCTGTTATTACTGTTTATGTGGTACACTCCGTTTGGCTCCGCCCAGGACTCCGCCTTCTTACAGGAGTATAAAGGTCACTGCTACTTCCTAGTAGTCTTTAGTCTGGGATAATATTGTTGAGTAGTGTGCTCCTATTTGTAGTGAATAAAAGCCTTTATTCCCGGGTACGTTCTAGCCTCCCGTGTGAATCAATCGCGCATCAGAGACTGTGCGAGTTAAGATGCAGATCAGCTATACTTTAACTGAATGGTGGAACTGGTTTGAGGAGCTGAATTGTTGACTCCTCTTCCCAAGATCTGAAGGGATTTGTTCCTGACATGCAGATAGTCACTCCCCAGTGTTTGTAGGCCTCAAGGCCTTAATAAGATTTCCTCACAAGTCACTGGGTGGGATTTTATGGCCTCGCTCGTCCCGAAACCGTAAAATCCTTCCCGAAGTCAACGGACCTTTCCATGGTCCGCCCCTTTGCCGGCTCCGATTCCCGCGGCGGGCGGGTCAATGAAGTTCCAGCCGCTGTCTCAGAAAGTTGCATCCCTCACTGCCCACCCCATGGAAGCTATTGAGGCATCTCAGCTGCTAGCTGAGGCCTTCTGGCATTGCTACTCCTTCTCCCCATTCCAAGTCTCTTTCCTACTTGGGGATGAAATTGATCTTTTGGCAGTCGTGAGAAATGGAAAGGGAACTCAGACACAGCGTAAAGCCGAATGGTGATTCGCTTATGGGGAGGTGATGGCCGAGCGGTGTTATTGCTAGACTATTAATCCAGAAACTCAGCTAACGTTCTGGGGACCCAGGTTCGAATCCCACCACGGCAAATGGTGGAATTTGAATTCAATAAAAAATATCTGTAAATAAGAATCTACTGATGACCATGAAACCATTGTCGATTGTCAGAAAAACCCATCTGGTTCACTAATGTCCTCTAGGGAAGGAAATCTGCTGTCCTTACCTAGTCTGGCCTACATGTGGCTTCACAGCCACAGGAATATGGTTGACTCTCAACTGCCCTCTGAAATGGCCTAGCAAGCCACTTGGTTGTATGAATCAAGGGCAACTAGGGACGGGCAATAAATGCTGGCCAGCCAGCAATGGCGATAATGAATGATTCCTCCAAAATATTACACAGAAGGGATAATTCATTGGTGTCAATAATTGATGATCCATTCAGTGTAAGAACTTCTTCACCTGAAGTACGAAATGGGCTGGTAGCCTTTTTTATTATTATTTTGTGGAACACGGGCATTGCTGGCTGGCCACTCTCAACTGCCCTCTGAAATGGCCTAGCAAGCCACTTGGTTGTATGAATCAAGGGCAACTAGGGACGGGCAATAAATGCTGGCCAGCCAGCAATGCCCGTGTTCCACAAAATAATAATAAAAAAGGCTACCAGCCCATTTCGTACTTCAGGTGAAGAAGTTCTTACACTGAATGGATCATCAATTATTGACACCAATGAATTATCCCTTCTGTGTAATATTTTGGAGGAATCATTCATTATCGCCAGTTGCTGATCATTTTTCATCATTTTAATAATGTGGACTTTACATTATCATTATGTTCAAAGAAGACAAAATTGATTGAAGCAGCCAAGAAATGGCACAGATTGTCCAGGAAGAAAAGTGATGAGTATTCTTAACATGGGCAACAGGTGATTGGGAGATTTGGATTTTAATTCAGATGGGGTAAATTACCGAACATGTTTTAAATGGACAATGGATAAGTAAGCAAGTGGGAACGGAACTGTTAACTTGTTGCATTAATGTTAATCCCTGCATTTATACAATACAAACCTTTAACCTTGACTGATTATTCATCTGTGACAAAGATCCCTGAATACGAGTTTTCATATTAAACTCAGTCTTCCCTCTTTGTGCACAAATGTTCTTCCTAATCTTTTTACCTGCACAAATGTCTAGTAAGATAATAATGACTCCTCATTGACTTTACGGCATGGTGGCACAGAGGTTAGCACTGCTGCCTCACAGCGCCAGGGACCCGGGTTCAATTCCCACCTCGGGTCACTGTCTGTGCAGAGTTCTCCCTGTGTCTGCATCAGTTTCCTCTAGGTGTTCCGGTTTCCTCGCACAGTCCAAAGATATGTGCGGGTTAGGTTGATTGGCTGTGCTAAATTGCCCCTTAGTGTCAGGGGTACTAGTGGGCTAAATGCATGGGTTTACAGGTTTACTTGGAATCACGAGCTTTCGGAGTGCTGCTCCTTCATCTGGTGAGTGATGAAGAGCAGCGCTCCGAAAGCTCATGATACCAAATAAACCTGTTGGACTTTAACCTGCTGTTGTGAGACTTCTTACTGTGCCCACCCCAGTCCAATGTCAGCATCTCCCCATCATGGGTTTATAGGGATAGGGCCTGGGTGGGATTTTTGTCAGTACTAGCTCGACGGGCCAAATGGGGCCATGATTCTATATGTTTAGGCTAACTAGTAAGGTTGAGCCTGTCTCAATAGTCAGCGAGCAGAGTGGATTTCAATAATCCGGAGTTCTAAAGAGGTTAGCGCAAGCTATAGTAGAGATGCTGGAAGGGACATATTGGTAAGTGAAAGGAAGAACAAGTGTTCTTTATCATCTGTGTAGCCTCTGCAGTATCCAATTATTTTTACTGCTTCAATTTTTTTCTTAACATATTTTAATTTAGCTATCTCCAGGGGGAGCCTGTGTGGAATAGGCAATGTAGGCAATTATTTCAGTATGTTTATTTCACTGAAAGGGGACGTCCCTTTGCTGCTTTCAGATAGATCTTTTCTTAACACTGATGATTTTGTGTTTTGACATAAACTACTGGGGCTTTACTCCGCCAGTGGTAAGTGTAATTGAGTGGAAGGTGTGCCCACTGAAACTGGAGGAGGCCAACCCCTTGTGAAATTCAGCTCAATTAAACAAGGCTGGGGGGGATAAAGGTGGGAGCCTCGCATGAAAATGTGTTTGAATCGGACAGAGAAGAACTCACCTGGTCACAGGAGGATGTGCATAGTGGCAAAGTCAAATTACGCTTCTGTAGGTCGTGGAATAAATCAGGGGGATATTTGGTGCATCGTTTGTGTGAAGTTATTTGCAAGAAACTGTGCCTGTCATCACAAATCAGAGAATATAGAGAATGGTTCATATATAAAAGGGGGGTTACATTGGGGGCACATAATAACACATGGTTTCAATCAATAATGCCCACAACACTGGGGAAATCCAGCATATCTGTAAATCTGATAGCCTGTGAAGGAACACTGTTGATACGTATAAATTGGGAAACCTCGACAAGGAGAGTATAAGTAACTTGCTTTATGAAAGAATGCAGAGCAAATTGGCCGGCCTAACAAAAAGTCTCCTGTGGCTCCTTGGAATGAGCTTGTGATATAAAGGTTGAGAACGTTAGTCACTTTCTGTGCACATTGGTTGATGATGTGATTGGCGGTGGAGCCACTCCAATGTTTCATTACAGAAGTGCAGCCTCTTGGGACAGAGGAACTGGGACAATTCTTAGAAACCCTGGGTCTGTACATTCCGTTGGATGGGTCATATTTGCTCTGGCTCTCGGTGGTGCCTGATTAATCTAGCTTGCCTTCCAGGCTTCTAATACTTATCTTCCTCCAGCTCATATAGATCATGCAAAGCAGAAATCCCATTGGGATGCCCATTGTGCAGTCCTCAGTATCCTAGCTCAGTAATTGTGTTGAAATAGAATGCTTCCCATGAGTAAAGCAGAATATATGGAAAGACTTCTTGCATATAAATTGATACAATGTCTACAGTAAGCCTTGGAGTTGGCTGTGCTCAGTGGAAGCCAGCCTCTGAGAAGGTTATGGATTCAAGTTCCATTCAAGAGATATGAACACAAATTCTAGGCTGAAGCTTCACTGTAATGCTAAAAGAGTGCTGCACGGTCAGAGGTGCTGGCTTTCAGACCACACATTCAGTAAAGACTTCTGGGCCTCCCCAGTGAGTGCAAAAAAAAATTGATGCCACTTAGGGTGGCACGTTGGCACAATGGTTAGCACTGCTGCCTCACAGCGCCAGGGACCCATGTTCAATTCCCGCCTTGGGTGACTGCCTGTGTGGAGTTTGCACATTCTCCCCGTGTCTGCGTGGGTTTCCTCCGTGTGCTCTGGTTTCCTCCCACACACCAAAGATGTGCGGGTTAGATTGATTGGCCATGCTAAATTGCCCCTTAGTGTCAGGGAGATTAGGAGGGTAAATATGTGGGGTTACAGGGATAGGGCCTGGATGGAATTGTTATCGGTGCAGGCTTGATGGGCCAAATGACCTCCTTCTGCACAGTAGATTCTATGAAGTCAAATAGGTGAGTTTTCCCTGGTATTTTAATCAATATTTATCATTCATCAACATCTTGAAAATATATTTGCCACAAAATTGGGCAGGGTCTGAAACTAGGCTCGGAGATGACAAATCTGTAATTAACCCACATCTATTGCTTTCGATTCAGACAGCAAGCAAACATTGTACTGCCTCCTTATTTAAATGTTTGCAGCCAGTGTCAAGCACATTGCTGAATCCCTGTAAACCTGCCTAATATTATGTGCCCTGATATCTCCTGTGTTGAGTCTTATTTAATAGTGCTCCGACAAAGCATTTTGTGGCATTTTGCGATTTTAAAGGTGTGTATATTGTTGACTACATCCTCCAGCCCAAAGTAGCGTGAATATAGGTCCACTTCTGCTCTCTCAAATTTGATTATCCTGCACCAATTCTAGTTGGGCCAACTTCAGACCAGACTATGGAGCATGAATGCAGACTGTTTGATCATTTGTAAGCTCCTGATGAAGTTTATTTAGAGACAGAATGCAGCTCCCAATAATTTAGACTCCTGGTGGCACTCAGCCTCACTGGTTGTGCTCTGGATTGTCTTTTCGTTCAGCAACTGTGACTTAGAAATTTTGGTTGCCTTTCAAATGCCCTTCTTCAGGCTCACATGCTGCATCATCCAACCTACAAGTTGGCTCCGCCTATACTTGTGAGGTTGCTGAAAGGTTGGCAGTTTTGGCCACCTGACAAAATCAGAAAATGCCGGGAAACCTCAGCAAGTCTGACAGCACCTGTGGAGAGAAAATAGAGCCAACGTTTCGAGTCTGGGTGAGCTTTCATCAGAGCTGAAGACAAAGATGTTTCTTCACTTTTTCCTCCCCTCTCCCCTTTGCCCCTCCCCCCACCCCACTAGGGCTATCTGTGTCAAGTCTCAGGTTGCCCATTAACACTCTGCTTACCTTTGTTCTGCCGTTTACACATTCTGATCTGCTATCAGCATCCTTCTTAGCCAAGATCACCACCATTTACATTACCTTTATCTTTTTGTCTATGACATCTTTGTCAATTGCCACCACTCCCTCACCCTTACAGTATAAATCTTATCCTATTTGCTTTGTCCTCATCTCTGATGAAGAGTCATCCAGACGTGAAACGTTGGCTCTATTTTCTCCTCACAGATATCGTCAGACCTGCTGAGATTTGCCGCCATTTTCTGTTTTTGTTTCAGATTCCAGCATCTGCAGTAGTTTGCTTTTATCTTAAGGTTCTGAGACTTCGATCAAACAACTATGCTCTTAAATTATTTTGAACCATTTACAGAAAATATTAATTCATTCACTTCATCTTTTCTTCACTGTTGCCTGTGAAGCTGAATTTAGAATCATAGAATCCTACAGTGCAGAAGGAGGCCATTTGGCCCATCGAGTCCACACCAACCACAATCCCACCCACACCCTCTCCCCAAAATCCCATGCGTTTACCTATCCCCAAAATCCCATGCATTTACCCCTAGCTAGTCCCCCCTGACACTAAGGGACAATTTAGCTTGGCCAATCCACCTAACCTGCACATCTTTGGACTGTAGGAGGAAACCGGAGCACCCAGAGGAAATGCACACTGACACAGGGAGAACGTGCAAACATCACACGGACAGTGACCCAAGCCGGGGATCGAACCTGGGTCCCATGTGCTGTGAGGCAGCAGTGCTAACCACTGCGCCATCGTGCTGACCCAGCTGCCTGTGTCAGTTCAAATTTCTTCCTATATCTTCCTGAGATTTGGTTGAAAACCGCAATAATCCCTCATTGTGCTAGATAATGATCCTTGATGTGTGTCGGATCTACTTGGCAAGACGATTTCAGGTATATAAAATCTTTGTCCCATCTATGACAGTTTGCAATTTCAATGACACTCTGAACCTGACAATGATCAAGCTTAATATAGTAATTTTGTGCTGAATTCTGTGCGGAATCATGGCTTATCTAGTTCATGGTCCTTAACTCTTTCTCTGCCAGTTTGCGAGCATGTGCCTGCTGTGCCTTCTTTCTCTCACTTCGTGTCAATGCTGCGACACATGTGCTCGTGCCAGTCCTGGAGTAGGGATCAAACCCACAACCTTTTCATTCAGAAGGAAGTCATTTCATTTGAGTCAAGCTGCCAAATAGCAATGTGATTTGTCCTGTTGGGACCTACTCCAACCAAACGAATTTATCATATCAGTGGGGTGCCTAAGCCATCATTTGGAGCTGTCATAAACCATCATGCAGCGGATGGGAAATAATGATGATACAACAATTTGAAAAGTCGGTAAAATTCCAGTTTATTGTATGACCATTGTGGGGAACATGTGGCTGTGAATTACAAAGCCAGTTTCAGGTAACTTAACGCTCACTAGGCGAAGAAATATCAATTACTAAGGGGGGTTATGGGTTTAAGGTGAAAGGGGGAAAATTTAAAGGAGATGTGAGAGGCAAGTTTTTTACACAGAGGGTGCTAAGTGCCTGGATTGAACTGCAGAGGAGAAGGTAGAAGCAGATATAAAAGCAAATTACTGCGGATGCTGGAATCTGAAACCAAAAGGGAAAATGCTGGAAAATCTCAGCAGGTCTGGCAGCATCTGTAAGGAGAGAAAAGAGCTGACGTTCCGAGTCCAGATGACCCTTTGTCAAAGCTAAAAGGCATAGAAAGTGGGAGATAGTGGGAAACTCCTATTTTCTATGCCTTTTAGCTTTGACAAAGGGTCATCTGGACTCGGAACGTCAGCTCTTTTCTCTCCTTACAGATGCTGCCAGACCTGCTGAGATTTTCCAGCATTTTCTCTTTTGGTAGAAGCAGATATGATGGCAATGTTTAAGAGACATCTTGACAGATACTTGAATAGGCAGGGAATAGAAAGATATGGACTGAGCAGAGGCAAACAGTCTTAGTTTAGAAAGGCATCATGTGGCAGCACAGGCTTGGTGGGCTGAAGGGCCTGTTCCTGTGCCGCCGTGTCCTTTGTTCTTCGTTCTTTGAACTTGGCACCTTATTGTAAAATAGATGATAATGAATGTGCAGCTCATTTTACAGCTATGATGATTTTTATTTCTGTTGAAGTGAATAATATCATCATTTCTCAAGAATATTTCAGATCTGGGGCTGAATTTTATTCTCCCTATTAGTGGGTTTGAAGGCAAGGGAGCATAGAATCATAGAATCCCTACAATGCAGAAGGAGGCCATTCGGCCCATCAAGCCTGCACTAACAACAATCTTATCCTGTCCCTATCCCCTTTATAAAAGCAAATTACTGCAGATGCTGGAATCTGAAACCAAAAGAGGAAATGCTGGAAAATCTCAGCAGGTCTGGCTGCATCTGTAAGGAGAGAAAAGAGCTGACGTTTCGAGTCCAGATGACCCTTTGTCAAAGTTAAAAGGCGCAGAAAGTGGGAGATATTTATACTGTAGGGTGTGGGAATGAAAGATGAGTCATAGCCACAAAAACAAGGGGAAAGGCTGCTAATGGCAGCCCATAGAGAGAATAGAAGGTGTGAGTGGCCAAACGGCAGTGAAGGGCAAATCGTGCCTCACAAATTTGATAGAATTTTTTGAGGAGGTAACTAGGTGTGTTGATGAAGGTAGGGCGGTTGATGTCATATACATGGATTTTAGTAAGGCGTTTGATAAGGTCCCCCATGGTCGGCTTATGATGAAAGTAAGGAGGTGTGGGATAGAGGGAAAGTTGGCCGATTGGATAGGTAACTGGCTATCTGATCGAAGACAGAGGGTGGTGGTGGATGGAAAATTTTCGGACTGGAGGCAGGTTGCTAGTGGAGTGCCGCAGGGATCGGTGCTTGGTCCTCTGCTCTTTGTGATTTTTATTAATGACTTAGAGGAGGGGGCTGAAGGGTGGATCAGTAAATTTGCTGATGACACCAAGATTGGTGGAGTAGTGGATGAGGTGGAGGGCTGTTGTAGGCTGCAAAGAGACATAGATAGGATGCAAAGCTGGGCTGAAAAATGGCAAATGGAGTTTAACCCTGATAAATGTGAGGTGATTCATTTTGGTAGGACTAATTTAAATGTGGATTACAGGGTCAAAGGTAGGGTTCTGAAGACTGTGGAGGAACAGAGAGATCTTGGGGTCCATATCCACAGATCTCTAAAGGTTGCCACTCAAGTGGATAGAGCTGTGAAGAAGGCATGTAGTGTGTTAGCTTTTATTAACAGGGGGTTGGAGTTTAAGAGCCGTGGGGTTATGCTGCAACTGTACAGGACCTTGGTGAGACCGCATTTGGAATATTGCGTGCAGTTCTGGTCACCTCACTATAAGAAGGATGTGGAAGCGCTGGAAAGAGTGCAGAGGAGATTTACCAGGATGCTGCCTGGTTTGGAGTGTCGGTCTTATGAGGAAAGGTTGAGGGAGCTGGGGCTGTTCTCTCTGGAGCGGAGGAGATTGAGGGGAGACTTAATAGAGGTTTATAAAATGATGAAGGGGATAGATCGAGTGAACGTTCAAAGACTATTTCCTCGGGTGGATGGAGCTATTACAAGGGGGCATAACTATAGGGTTCATGGTGGGAGATATAGGAAGGATATCAGAGGTAGGTTCTTCACGCAGAGAGTGGTTGGGGTGTGGAATGGACTGCCTGCAGTGATAGTGGAGTCAGACACTTTAGGAACATTTAAGCGGTTATTGGATAGGCACATGGAGCACACCAGGATGGTAGGGAGTGGGATAGCTTGATCTTGGTTTCAGATGAAGGTCGGCACAACATCGTGGGCCGAAGGGCCTGTTCTGTGCTGTAATGTTCTATGTTCTATGTTCTATGTTCTATGAAACGTCAGCCCTTTTCTTCATTACAGATGCTGCCAGACCTGCTGAGATTTTCCAGCATTTTCTCTTTTAGTCCCTATCCCCTTTACTCTGCTAATTCCTCGGACACTAAGTGGCAATTTAGCATGGCCAATCAACCTAACCCACAAATCTTTTACTGTGGGATTAAACAGGAGCACCTGGAGGAAACCCACGCAGACATGGGGAAAATGTGCAAACCCCACACAGAGTCACCCGAGTCTGGAATTGAACCTGGGTCCTTGGCTCTGTGAGGCAGCAGTGTTAACCACTGTGCCACCGTGCCACCCCATGTGAAGTCCAGCAGGTGGCCTTCCTGTCATCGACCCACCCACCCTGAACTGTCTGAAATGTTTTTGTGGGCAGGGAGCTGGCCATTTATACGGCTCATACCACCCTGCCGCTGGTGACTTACTCACAGAGAGGAGAGGTCCATGTGTGCGAGAAGCTTCTTTGTTTGTTTGTTTCTCTCAAGTGTCCATCTAATTTCCTTTAGAAATTATGAATCACCTCTACTTCTACCATCTCTCATGGCAGCGACCTCTAGGCTTCAGCTCTATCACTTGCTCTCCCCACAGCCGATCGCTGCCCCGACCGATTGCACCCCCCTCCCCCCCCACACCCCCGGCGAGCTGGTAAGATTGCGCCCAATATCTCTAAGAACACCAAAATCCCATATGTTTTGGTAATTACTCTGTTAATATGTTTTGTTGGCAAAACCCATGTGGTTCACTAATGTCCTTCAGGGAAGGGAATCTGCCGTCCTTACCTGGCCTGGCCTACAAGTGACCCCAGAGCTACAGCAATGTGGTTGACTCTCAACTGCCCTCTGAAATGGCCTAGCAAACCATTCAGTTCATGGGCAACTAGGGATGGGCAATAAATGCTGGCCAACCAGCGAAGCCCTTGTCCCATAAGTGAATTAAAAAACCCCAGGACATTCTGACTCAATGGTTAGAGGACACCAAATGAGCCACAGCTGACACAGGAGGAAAACAGAAAACAAATGGTCTGCTGGAGTGTTTTCATCAATACTGTCATTGCTCCATTATGGACATCAGATGGCAGAGCTACATGACAAACAATCAAGTCCCCAATTCAGCCAAATTGTCCAGTATTGAATGCACTTTCTTGCAACATCAATGATGCTGGGCAGGACCAGTGTCACGCACGAAGGATTGCAGAGTGCCAAAAGCAGTGCACCCTGATGGATTATGCTCTGATAAGTGGAACCGTTGTGCACTTTGCAAATGTTTCGAAGACCAGATGGAAGACCTCACTGGCTGACGTTGACCAACAGGTGTGGGAGCAGGAGAGTGCCAATAGAGACAACAGCAGACACTAACTAGGTACAAGTATAAGTACAAAGTACAAACGGATGGGAGGATGCTAAAGCAATTTCAAGCAAAGGAAGGTGTCGGATTATATCATAGCTCTTCTGAACAAACCTGGAATTCCTGAGCCCCAACTGCTCAAGAGCCTTCAGATCAAGCATTGGTCTCTTTATTCCCTGTAATGACTTTAATCAGGCATTTGAGGTTGGCCTGTTAGAATATGAACTCCCTGATTAAGTACCAAATTGATGGGCCAATCAGGGAGCCTCTTGCTTTGTATTTAACCAGGGGTGTCAGTTCCTCTGGTACTCTGAGTGTAGACTGCAAACGGAAAGCACTCGGTGTGCTGTTGTCAGACTTGTAAATAAAGGGATTTTGGTGATGGGACTTCTGCCTCCTGGACCTATTACGTTCCCAACTATCATAGAGACAAGCCTTCCCGTGATCTCAGTCTGTGAAGAACCTGCCACCAATGTCACCATGCTTATGGAATCTTGCTGTGCAAAGTTGCTTATGCAACTTTTCATACATAACAACAACCAGTGTTTTTTGAAATATTTAATTCTATTTTAAAATGTTTCTGAGAGATTCAATAAAGCACCATAAAGGGGTAAGTTTTCTGTAAAATCGAAATAATTTCACTATTTCAGCATTTTTTGCAGATTTTTGCCTGGGCAGTAAAAGTACAAGGACATTTCCAAAAATCATAGGATCATAAGAAAGAGAAGGAGGAATAGGTTATTCAGACCTTCGAGCCTGCTCCACTACTCAATAACATCATAGTTAATATGATTGTGGTCTTTACTCCACCTTCCTGCCTCCTGCATGTTACATTTGACTTCTTGTTGGATCAAAAATCTGTCGAACTAATGTGGAAGAAAATAATGGGTAAAACTTTATAATGTGCAAGTGTGTACATTTTAGGTGTCTTCACCATTTATCCATTGAAAGGATTTAGGAATGAATAATTGATGTGTTTGCATTTAATTTCAAGTGATCACAGAGGATGTCAAGCCAGACGTATCAAAATGACTGAGGCTGCATTCCTTGCACCCTGGGACAATTGCAGATCATTATCTTGTGTCAAGAGCTCTTTGCAAACCATCGCACCTAATATTGCTGGGATGACCCCTTTTCATTTGAGCTCGGCGGGGGTCAGTTGCCAGGGTAAATTGGTTTAATTAATTGGCCCACTGCCCAAACCTTGACTTGGAGAGAAGGCAGGAGGAAGGAGGGTTTATTTTTCCTGTGAATGAAGGGGTCAGGGCAAAAATAAAGAAACGCAGGTGTGAGTTCGGTCAGTTGGGAGAAAAGCAAGAGAAGCCTACGCAGTTTATTATTTTCCATACTTGTGCTGACTAAACCTGTGCAAATCTTGGTCCATGTGAAGTTTAGACAGACTAAAAACCCATCAAATTGGCGTGCTTTAAACTCACAGGGGTGAATTTGAAGGTAAGCAAAAGTAAATGAGTTTTAAACATGCTTGTTATTCTGTGCCTTCAATTGCAATCTGTAAAATAGAGTAAATAACACCCTATATTTAGCATTAGGTGGCACGGTGGCACAATGGTTAGCACTGCAGCCTCACAGCTCCAGGGACCTCCGCTTGATTCCCAGCTTGGGTCACTGTCTGTGCAGACTCTGCACGTTCTCCCCATGTCTGCATGGGTTTCCTCTGGATGCTCCGGTTTCCTCCCACAACCCAAAAGATGTGCTGGTTAGGTGCATTGGCCATGCTAAATTCGCCCTCAGTGTACCCGAACAGGTGTCGGAGTGTGGTGACTGGGGGATTTTCACAGTACCTTTATTGCAGTGTTAATGTAAGCCTACTTGTGACAACAATAAATTAACTTTATTACCTCACTAAAGTGTCTTCAGTTTGCTTACTGAAAGGTTGGAGAGTTAACACATAAGACACATGTGAAAAACACAGTATTGAGTTCAGGTCATGTGGGAGTACTAATGTTATGTCCCTGGGTATGCCATTGTATGACTGGTTACAACCCAAAGTACTGGAGAAGTACCACCAGTGGTTCCCTTGTAAGATCCTTCAGTACAACAGCAGTGTCCTTACCCAAGGCAACATGACCAGCATCAGGGCACTAATTAAAGAGAGCTCCACTTGGGAGAACATGTCATTCAGATGCCTGAGATCAGATTCCCAAAGCAATTGCTCTACTTGGAACTAGGGTCATGACAGGAGACGTCAGGGAGGACGGTGGAAGTGCTTTAGGGATGTCCTCAAAAGATCCCTGAAGAGGTCAAAGATCTATGCTGACTCATAGGATTCCCTGGCCTGTGACTGACCAAAATGGAGAAGGTTCTTTTGGGAAGACATGGAAGATATCAAGAGACTGTCAGAAACAAGCAGAAACAGAAATTGCGGACCGAATGGATGCCATAGAGACCACATCATGAGTGATCAATGTAATATAGTAAGATGAAAGTACAAATAAATCACTGTTTCAATTGGAAGAGTGTTGGGGTTCTAGCTGATGGAAACAAGGGAGAGGGTTACATCTCCTGAGTTTGCACAGGGACATGGAGGGGCGTTTTGGTGATTGAGGAGTGGATTAATTTTTTTAAAGCTTATTTATAAATAAATAAGGCTTACATTAACACTGCAATGAAGTTACTGTGAAATCCTCTAGTTGCCACACTCCAGTGCCTTTTCGGGTACACTGAAGGAGAATTTAGCATGATCAACGCAACTAACCAGCACATCTCTCAGAGAGGAAACCGGAGCACCTGAAGGAAACCCACCCAGATATAAGGAGAATGTGCAGACTCTGCACAGACAGTGACCCAAGGCCAGAATTGAACCTGGGTCCTTGGCGCTGTGAGGCAGCAGTGCTAACCACTGTGCCACCCTTTAGGCTATTGTGGAGGGAACGGCCCTTTCAAAATGCTGGGAAGGGAGGGGGTCGACGTGTTTGCTGACGGCATCAAGCTGAAGGTGATCTGTGAATGCGGAACGTTCCTATGAATATTTAATTATAAGTCAAGAATTCAGTTCATTCTTTACAGATAGGAAAATAATCACTGCATAGCCTCCATATGCTCTCCATGTACTGGCTATCTGATCGAAGACAGAGGGTGGTGGTGGATGGAAAATTTTCGGACTGGAGGCAGGTTGCTAGCGGAGTGCCGCAGGGATCGGTGCTTGGTCCTCTGCTCTTTGTGATTTTTATTAATGACTTAGAGGAGGGGGCTGAAGGGTGGATCAGTAAATTTGCTGATGACACCAAGATTGGTGGAGTAGTGGATGAGGTGGAGGGGTGTTGTAGGCTGCAAAGAGACATAGATAGGATGCAAAGCTGGGCTGAAAAATGGCAAATGGAGTTTAACCCTGATAAATGTGAGGTGATTCATTTTGGTCGGACTAATTTAAATGTGGATTACAGGGTCAAAGGTAGGGTTCTGAAGACTGTGGAGGAACAGAGAGATCTTGGGGTCCATATCCACAGATCTCTAAAGGTTGCCACTCAAGTGGATAGAGCTGTGAAGAAGGCATATAGTGTGTTAGCTTTTATTAACAGGGGGTTGGAGTTTAAGAGCTGTGGGGTTATGCTGCAACTGTACAGGACCTTGGTGAGACCGCATTTGGAATATTGCGTGCAGTTCTGGTCACCTCACTATAAGAAGGATGTGGAAGCGCTGGAGAGAGTGCAGAGGAGATTTACCAGGATGCTGCCTGGTTTGGAGTGTCGGTCTTATGAGGAAAGGTTGAGGGAGCTGGGGCTGTTCTCTCTGGAGCGGAGGAGATTGAGGGGAGACTTAATAGAGGTTGATAAAATGATGAAGGGGATAGATCGAGTGAACGTTCAAAGACTATTTCCTCGGGTGGATGGAGCTATTACAAGGGGGCATAACTATAGGGTTCATGGTGGGAGATATAGGAAGGATATCAGAGGTAGGTTCTTCACGCAGAGAGTGGTTGGGGTGTGGAATGGACTGCCTGCAGTGATAGTGGAGTCAGACACTTTAGGAACATTTAAGCGGTTATTGGATAGGCACATGGAGCACAACAGGATGGTAGGGAGTGGGATAGCTTGATCTTGGTTTCAGATGAAGGTCGGCACAACATCGTGGGCCGAAGGGCCTGTTCTGTGCTGTACTGTTCTATGTTCTATGTTCTATGTACTGTTCAACATTACAAAGCATCATTTATTATTGATGCAGCTACTGAAATTAGGACTAAAGTATATTACTGACAGGACAGCTATCGTGTGATATGAGTCAATAATATTGGTGGTGTTGTTGAAATACTGATGAGCGTGGTTGCAATGTTAATGGAGCGCCCAAATCTCCCAACAACTCAGCTACCTGACCCAACACACATGGCAGAGGCTGCAGATTACTCATTACAGACTTATGGGCCATCTCAGAACACATGGAACAGGAATGGAAGCAAATCATCCTCAGTCCTGAGGGACTGCCTATATCAAAGAGAGCAGACCACATGGACACGCTCTTAAAATCTCACCAGAGATTATCTAACAGAATTGGAACACGAATTGTAATAGACAGTAGAAGTTTTATTGAGATTGGGATCCTATAATACGTTAGCGAATTCTATTCCAGGAAGGAGTTGCCGTGCACAATGGAAGCAGAAAACATTGGCATTATTCAGAAGGTCAGGCAGCAACTATGGATAGAAACAAGTCAATGATCTTTCATCAGAATTGGTAAAAGTTGGAGGTGTGACAGAAGTTTAAAATTCATTTATTAGTGTCATAAGTTGGCTTATATTAACACAGCCATGAAGTTACTGTGACAATCTCCTAGTCGCCACACTCTGGCATCTGTTCGTGTACACTGAGGGAGAATTTAGCACGGCCAATGCACCGAACCAGCGCGTCTTGCGGACTGTGGGAGGAAACCGGAGCACCTGAAGGAAACCCACGCAGACACAGGGAGAACGCGCAGACACAGGGAGAACGCGCAGACACGGGGAGAACGTGCAGACGCTGCACAGACAGTGACCCAAGCCAGGAATCGAACCTGGGTCCCTGACACTGTGAGGCAGCAATGTGCCACCGTGCCACCCACAGAAAGTAGAGAGGCAGGGAAAAAGCAGACGGCAGGAGGACGGAGCAAAAGGAGAAGTGTGTGATGGGATGGAAGGTCAAAGAAGGATGCATGGCAAAAGAGGGCGGTAAAGGGACAAGTAAAGGAACAAAAGGTGGGACTTGCAAAGGTGCAAATCATCACTAGCAGCTGCTGTCTGAACAAAAGAAATGGAGCAATGATTATGGTTTGTAATTGTTGACCTCGATGGCCAGAATTTTGTATGATATTTTCAGACGCATGGCCAACTCAGAAGAATGTGAAATTGCACGGGAAGATGGCAAACGTGTGCCCACCAACAATTAATAAGCTTGTTAAGGCAATTAAAAGAGCAATTGATTGGAATTTAATGTTGCCTGTACGCAGCATGGGTCATCCCATTTTTTTCACTTTTTTCATTGAAGTGCGGGATGAAAAAGGGCCAGAGCATTGGCTGTGTGATTGCTCAGAGTGTTTGCTGTTGCTTTAGTCTTGAGATTTCAGACCTTCTCCCCTGCATTCTCCTTTTGATGGAAGAATCATAGAATCATAGAACCACTACAGTGAGTCTGCACCAGCCCACCTTTTTATTTACCCAAGTCCTATCCCCATAACCCCACAGATTTACCCCGCTAATCCCCCTAACTTCCACATCTTGGGACACTAAGGGGCAATTTAGCATGGCCAATCCACCTAACCTACACCTGTTTGGAGTGTGGGAGGAAACCGGAGCACCCAGAGGAAACCCAAATGGACACAGGGAGAAAGTACAAACTCCACACAGTCACCGAAGGCCAGAATTGAACCCAGGTCCCTGGCGCTGTGAGGCAGCAGTGCTAACCACTGTGCCACCGTGCCACCCACCGTGATAGCCTTGTTTAAAGTTTAAGTATATTTATTAGTGTCACAAGTAGGCTGTCATTAACACTGCAATGAAGTTACTGTGAAAATCACCTTGTTCTGAGGACTCATGTTTTGTCCACCCTGTTAGAACTTTTCTGCCCGCTGCAGCCTTTAGTGCATGGGGCAGTGCCATCTGCATCTTAGCTGATGGGGATTGTGTATTCCGCTGGGGACATCTCCTCTAAGGAGGGAGAGAGGAGCAAAAGGCGGGAGAGGCCAGATAGCCATAGAAAGTGTTGCAGGGAGAGACCAGGGAGGGGAGGCGCAGACACAAGGGGGTTCAGGGCCTACAGGTAGAGCAAGGCAGATGACACTGCAGAAGATTCCACTACCCTGCTGCCAGAGTGTATGGACAGCGATCCAGCTACCTCAACATGTCTGAGGTCCAGTGCTACAGGAGGCTCTGTCTTTCAAGGATCACCATTATTGTGAAGTGAAAGGTAGGCACATGTACCCGGACTAACCTTGACCAGTTTGCAGTAATCCTTTTTAACTCAGGCGGGTTACACGGTGAGGTAGACATAGGGGACAAGAATCAGGTGAAGGTCCAACACAACTATACTAAACACCAAGGAAAAACAATATTTATCAGACTCTATTGATGGAAAAGGTCCTTAGGGATGGGATTTACGACCATTTAGAAAGATGCGGATTAATCCGGGATAGTCAGCACGGATTTGTGAAGGGCAAATCGTGCCTCACAAATTTGATAGAATTTTTTGAGGAGGTAACTAGGTGTGTTGATGAAGGTAGGGCGGTTGATGTCATATACATGGATTTTAGTAAGGCGTTTGATAAGGTCCCCCATGGTCGGCTTATGATGAAAGTAAGGAGGTGTGGGATAGAGGGAAAGTTGGCCGATTGGATAGGTAACTGGCTATCTGATCGAAGACAGAGGGTGGTGGTGGATGGAAAGTTTTCGGACTGGAGGCAGGTTGCTAGCGGAGTGCCGCAGGGATCGGTGCTTGGTCCTCTGCTCTTTGTGATTTTTATTAATGACTTAGAGGAGGGGGCTGAAGGGTGGATCAGTAAATTTGCTGATGACACCAAGATTGGTGGAGTAGTGGATGAGGTGGAGGGGTGTTGTAGGCTGCAAAGAGACATAGATAGGATGCAAAGCTGGGCTGAAAAATGGCAAATGGAGTTTAACCCTGATAAATGTGAGGTGATTCATTTTGGTCGGACTAATTTAAATGTGGATTACAGGGTCAAAGGTAGGGTTCTGAAGACTGTGGAGGAACAGAGAGATCTTGGGGTCCATATCCACAGATCTCTAAAGGTTGCCACTCAAGTGGATAGAGCTGTGAAGAAGGCATATAGTGTGTTAGCTTTTATTAACAGGGGGTTGGAGTTTAAGAGCCGTGGGGTTATGCTGCAACTGTACAGGACCTTGGTGAGACCGCATTTGGAATATTGCGTGCAGTTCTGGTCACCTCACTATAAGAAGGATGTGGAAGCGCTGGAGAGAGTGCAGAGGAGATTTACCAGGATGCTGCCTGGTTTGGAGTGTCGGTCTTATGAGGAAAGGTTGAGGGAGCTGGGGCTGTTCTCTCTGGAGCGGAGGAGATTGAGGGGAGACTTAATAGAGGTTTATAAAATGATGAAGGGGATAGATCGAGTGAACGTTCAAAGACTATTTCCTCGGGTGGATGGAGCTATTACAAGGGGGCATAACTATAGGGTTCATGGTGGGAGATATAGGAAGGATATCAGAGGTAGGTTCTTCACGCAGAGAGTGGTTGGGGTGTGGAATGGACTGCCTGCAGTGATAGTGGAGTCAGACACTTTAGGAACATTTAAGCGGTTATTGGATAGGCACATGGAGCACACCAGGATGGTAGGGAGTGGGATAGCTTGATCTTGGTTTCAGATGAAGGTCGGCACAACATCGTGGGCCGAAGGGCCTGTTCTGTGCTGTACTGTTCTATGTTCTATGTTCTACTGCTGTGTTTTAATTAAACTCTATCAAACTCTATCAATCTCTTCACAGGGCTCTTCAAAAGCAGCCAGCATAATTAAGGACCCCACGCACCCCGGACGTTCTCTCTTCCATCTTCTTCCTTCGGGAAAAAGATACAAAAGTCTGAGGTCATGTACCAACCAACTCAAGAACAGCTTCTTCCCTGCTGCTGTCAGACTTTTGAATGGACCTACCTTGCATTAAGTTGATCTTTCTCTACACCCTAGCTATGACTGTAATACTACATTCTGCACTCTCTCGTTTCCTTCTCTATAAACGGTATGCTTTGTCTGTATAGCCTACAAGAAACGACACTTTTCACTGTATGTCAATACATGTGACAATAATAAATCAAATCAAATCAAAAATCAAATAAAAAATAAACAGTCTTAATACCTCAAAGTAAACAGTCTCAAATCTACTCTGCCTGTCTATTTCTGACACATGCTTCCTATCCACAGGTCCCTATTACTGCATATGAACTGCTTGTCTGAAAAGACTGGCTCAATAAGGTTGGGACAAGCTGTTCCTCGGTCTTTGAGGGTTGGCTGATGTTTCAGATCTGCTTTCATTTAGGGCTGGTTCTGGTCTTTGTGTCGGCTCACTGGGGTATTCTTCTGGGTCTGGCAGTTTGATGATGCTCGCCTTGAGGTACAAGGGGCTGGAGATGCTGTGCTACTGGGCTGCCAGTTGTAGGTGCTCTCTGGAGATCTCATTGAGAAGGTGCAAAAGCAGAAAGAGCTGGGCTCCAGGATAACCGTATTAACCCCTCTTCATGCCTTGCTCAAAGATTCAGTTGACTGTGTCCAATACTAGCATTGGGTGGGGGCAGGAAGATCCAATGAGGTGACTATTTTCCATATTTGGAGGTTGGAGAATGGTGTTTTGAACCTTCAACTGTCAAGTGCTATCCTTGTCATGCTATGCCTCTGGCCTCCGACTGATCTGTGTGCCACCAAGTCTGCGTCGCATTTTTCTAACAAAGCAGTTTACTGGAGGTGTAAACAACAGCTCTGAAGTTCATAGTCGCCCTCACTTTTTGGCATCTGGCTCATTCCAGGAGGATCTATGGGGGATCTGTGCGGAATGTCCCAATCCGCTGTCCATAGCTGTGTCAAGTTTGTAATTGATACTCTGTTCAGACGGGGTCAGCACATTCACTCATTACTGGAAGGGCCAAGCCAGTCAGGCTGAGAGAACCAGAAGCTTCACAGCTTTGGTTGGGTTTCTCCACATTCAGGACGCCATAGACTGCATCCATGTGGCCATCAAGGCTCAAGCAGGTCAACTGGGTGCCTTTATGAATAGGAAGGATGACCACTCCATGAACATGCAGATAGTATGTGACCACATTCCAGTCCAGATTCTTCAGGACTCTGCAAGGTACCCAGGCTGCTCCCATAATACATACATTCTGTGACACTTCCTGCTGTGGAGATGCCGGCGTTGGACTGAGGTAAACACAGTAAGAAGTTTAACAACACCAGGTTAAAGTCCAACAGGTTTATTTGGTAGCAAAAGCCACACAAGCTTTCGGAGCTCCAAGCCCCTTCTTCAGGTGAGTGGGAATTCTGTTCACAAACAGGGCATATAAAGACACAAACTCAATTTACATGAATAATGGTTGGAATGCGAATACTTACAACTAATCAAGTCTTTAAGATACAAACAATGTGAGTGGAGAGAGCATCAAGACAGGCCTGAATGGCTGTTTGCTGGGTGCCAAAGGACATCCATTGAGGCGGAAGGGAGGGAAATTGGTGTCAAGCCTCCACAATGGCAGTGATTGAGAGGAAAATAGGGATACTGAGGATGGGGTTCTGTTTTCTGCCTGGACCGTTCCAAGGTGGTCTCTACAATATCCTCCAGAGTGAATGTTGCTTATTGTTGCGGTCTCCTACATTCTATACAACCTGGCATTGGAAGGATTGGGAGAATTACTCAAAGATGAGGATAGCAAGCCAGCTCCACATGGCTGAGAAGAAAACTCTGTAGATATATCTGACAAGGAGCCAGGGCAGGCACAGGGTGAGGATGGGGAGCCAGGCCGGAGGAACATACAGGGAGGCAGGGAGGCCTTGATTAAACATTCCTTCAGCTAGGTTGCTGAGACTTGCTTCCATCTCCATGCAAAAGTGCAGCCTCCCTTTTGTAAATTCATTGATAGGATGTGTACTTAAACTAAGTATTGGGGGTAAGGGTTTAGTTGCATGGAAAATTAGAAAACCAATATTAAAGGAGAAGGTTAGTGATGAGGTGGATTGTTATCAGTAAATAAAAGGGAGGGACAGAATGACATCTTGCAGCAAGGAATTATACAAGAGTAGGGAAATTTGATAATAGAAGAAAATTAAAGAGTTTGTGTCTGAATGCACAAAGCATTTGGATCAAAATTAATGAGTTAACAGCGCAAATTGAGAAAATGGGTGGAATTTTCCCGTCCCGCTGCAGGCGGGACAGGAAGTTCGGTGGACTATGCAAAGGTCCGTTGACCTCGGGTGGGAATTTCTGGTCTTGGGGCTAGCGTGGCCAGAAAATCCCACCCAAAGGATTTGGTGGTGATTACTGAGACATGGTTACAAGGAGACCAGGTCTGGTAATTGAATATCCAAGGTATTCAGTGTTTCAGAAGGACAGACAGAAAAGAAGAGCTGGTGTAGCTTTCCTAGTGAAGGAAGGGATCAATGCTGTCGTGAGGAATGGTTTCTCTGCTCCTTTAAGTATGAAGGTCCATTCATTACTCCGCCCTCCACCTATAACACTACCATGTTCTCCCAAACCGTGGCAAACCATGTTGTAGTTCCCATCATCTTTCCACATGTGACCCTTCGGTGGACCCAGGACTTCTGATCTCATCCCCCAGTCTTAACACACATAGGCAGATATGTATTGTCTGTAACTTTGATTCCTACACCCCTGAGCAGTACTAATCACAGCCACCCTTCCAGGCTTCCCCACTCTGGACCAAGCTGACTTGCTACTCACTCCTGCCAAGCACAGATGGTCACTGCACTCTTTTTGGCACTGTCTCCAGGTGCAGTGCACCACGTCATGCCCACTGGCCTAGGCTGCCACCTCTGCCCAGGCCTTCTTTGTTTGGTGGGGTGCCCTACCCTTGCCATCCCACAGCATGAGAATGTCTCCCCTGGCACTTACTATCTCCAGGAGAGTGCACAGGCGCTCATCAGAGAAGTGGAGGGTGGAGGTGCAGACTGCCCACCTGCATTGCCCTCTCATCAAAAGATGTGTGCTGTTCCTCATGTTGAGCTTAATTGGAGCAGTGTAGGAGAATGTTTTGGGGAAAATGCCACTTGGAGCCTGGAGATGGCTGAAGTTAAAAAATCTTTATTTAAGCAAGAGAAAGATTCAAGATATAGAATCTCACAGAAAGCACGGTGGCACAGTGGTTAGCACAGCTGCCTCACAGCACCAAGGACCCAGATTTGATTACCGGCCTTGTCATTGTGTGGAGTTTGCATGTTCTCTCTGTGTCTTCATGGGTTTCCTCCGGGTGCTCCGTTTTCCTCCCACGGTCCAAAGATGTGTGGGTTAGGTGGATTGGCCACGCCTGTTTGCCCCTTAGTGTCAGGGGGATTTGAAGGGTAAATACGTGGGTTTGCGGGGATAAGGCCTGGGTGGGATTGTTGTTGGTGCAGGCTCGATGGGCCGAATGGCCTCCTTCTGCACGTGGGATTTTATGAAGTAATTTTGAATTATTATTGTCACATGTATGAACATACAGTGAAAAGTATTGTTTCTTGCGCTATACAGTTACAGTGACATACATTTATACGCAATACAGCTTCTGCTGGCTACATGCCCAAGTGTGTTTTGTCTGCTCCTGGCCTTCAAGTGTTCCTGGTAAAACACTTCCTATCATATTTGCAGAGGCAAGCAAGTTGGTGGGGAAGTATGAAATGCAAAAGACAAAAAACAACTCAGGTTTGTTGGCTACAATGACTTCACTTCGAGCAAAAAAACATCTCGGAGAAACAGACCGGGTGTATAAGTGAAGGGTTATGAAAGAATTTAGTGAAAGTACCAGCTTTCATAAGGATAACTCACTTTATAAGCTCCAGGTAATTGTATTAGCCCTTTATTTTCCATATCAGAGGCCAAGGATAGAGGGATCAGAATAGGAGTGGGGTGGACAATTAAAAAGACAGATAACCAGCAGTTCAGGGTCATGTTTGTGGATGGAATGGATGTCCCAGAGACCACATCATGAGCAGTGAATATAGTCTACTAAGTTGAAAGTGCAAATAAATCACTGTTACAGTTGGAAGGGTTGTTTGGTGCCTTGGCTGATTGGAGCACTGGAGAGGTGTTACATCTCATACCTTTGCATGGGAGGGTAATGTGGGAAATGGAGGGCGATTGAAGAGTGGATAATGATGTTATGGAGGGAATGCTGAAAGGGGAGGGGGGGAAGATGTGTTTGTTGATGGCATCAGGCTGGAGTTGATCTGTTGAAATTGGAGTGTTCCGATGGATGTTTAGTTTCAAATCAAATATCTCGATCATGATATATGGATTGAGAAATAATCGCTGTATAGCCTCCACATGCCGGACACGTATTGCTCAACATTTCAAAGCATCATTTATTATTAACGTGGCAAGCGAAATTAGGACTAAGGTATATTACTGACAGGACAGCTATTGTGTGATATGAATGAGTAATATTGATTACGTTGAAAAAACTAATGAGTGCAGTTGCACTGTTAATGGGTTCTGTGCTGATCATGTGCCCTGACAGGAAAAAAGACAAATTAAATTATATAGAATTTTGTAGGAATGGGCAAGGTCAATAAGTGGAAGTCATTTCCACCAAGCAGCACAAAACATTATTAGAATTCTTACATGCCACACGGGAATATAAAGCATTGAAACGAGGGACAATTATGTTGAATAGGATTAAAATAAAACATGGAGAGGATAAAAGACTTCATAGGTACGCATTAGCAGTAAAGGGATATAAGCTAGGTTAATTTGAATAATACAGCATTTCATTTAGGAGATCAAGAGCTAGCTTTTATTATAATCTATTTTATAATATTTCCAGTAATATCACACAAACGGCACCAGGAGCATACTGCAAAATAAATTCGCACTGAATCCATTTTTACACTTAATAATTCAGGGTCTTGGTGGCACATCATCTTGTTACAATCTGTGTATTTTGCAATAATCATTGACTACTGCATTGGACTGTGGTAATCTGAATGAACTCTTGTGGCAGCTGAAGGACTATTGTAATTGCTTTCGCTGTTATCTATCCAGACATACGTAATGTCTCTCTTTAAGGGGTATCATTTGTTCTGTTTGCCATCTTTAGTAACGTTTTTATGTTAAATTTTAGTCCACATTGACTATAGAACATATACAGCACAGAACAGGCCCTTCGGCCCATGATGTTGTGCCGAGCTTTATCTGAAACCAAGATCAAGCTATCCCACTCCCTATCATCCTGGTGTGCTCCATGTGCCTATCCAATAACCGCTTAAATGTTCCTAAAGTGTCTGACTCCACTATCACTGCAGGCAGTCCATTCTACACCCCAACCGCTCTCTGCGTCAAGAACCTACCTCTGATATCCTTCCTATATCTCCCACCATGAACCCTATAGTTATGCCCCCTTGTAATAGCTCCATCCACCCGAGGAAATAGTCTTTGAACGTTCACTCTATCTATCCCCTTCATCATTTTGTAAACCTCTATAAAGTCTCCCCTCAGCCTCCTCCGCTCCAGAGAGAACAGCCCTAGCTCCCTCAATCTTTCCTCATAAGACATACCCTCCAAACCAGGCAGCATCCTGGTAAATCTCTTCTGCACTCTTTCCAGCGCTTCCACATCCTTCTTATAGTGAGGTGACCAGAACTGCACACAATATTCCAAATGTGGTTTCACCAAGGTCCTGTACGGTTGCAGCATAACCCCACGGCTCTTAAACTCCAACCCCCTGTTAATAAAAGCTAACACACTATAGGCCTTCTTCACAGCTCTATCCACTTGAGTGGCAACCTTTAGAGATCTGTGGATATGGACCCCAAGATCTCTCTGTTCCTCCACAGTCTTCAGAACCCTACCTTTGACCCTTTGATCAGTTGAAGAAAGTACAACTGATGGATGACGTTTATCTTTATTAGCTATCTTTTCAGATTTAAGGCAGCACGGTGGCACAGTGGTTGGCACTGCTGCCTCACAGTGCCAGGGACCTGGGTTTGATTCTTGGCTTGGGTCACTGTCTGTGCAGAGTCTGCACGTTCTCCCCGTGTCTGCGTGGGTTTCCTCCGGACGCTCTGGTTTCCTCCCACAGTCTGAAAGATGTGCTGGTTAAGTGCACTGGCCATGCTAAATTCTCCCTCAGTATACTTGAACAGGCGCCAGTGTGTGGCAACAAGGGGATTTTCACAGTAACTTAATTGCAGTGTTAATCTAAGCCTACTTGTGACAGTAATGAATAAACTAAACTAAAAAACAAAATTAAAGAAGTCCACCTTCATCATTCACATTTCTTCCCTCAAACCAAATCTAACTTCAATTACCAACTCTCCACCAAATTGTTAGCTTACTGCAAATTATTTATTAAATGCATGTAATTGTGTTATTATTCACCTCTTCTGAGGGTAAATAGTCTTGGGATGCTTCTTTTCTCGTCATTCTCAAATGTGGTAATGAAGTGACATTATTAGGGATGGCATAGTGGCACGGGGTGACACGGTGGCACACTGGTTAGCACTGCTGCCTCACAGTGCCAGGGTCCTGGGTTCAATTCCAGCCTCAGGTGACTGTCTATGTGGAGTTTGGATGTTCTCCCCGTGTCTGCGTGGATTTCCTCCGGGTGCTCCGGTTTCCTCCCACAGTCCAAAGATGTGCAGGTTATGTTGATTGGCCATGCTAAATTGCCCCTTAGTCTCAGGGGATTGATGGGGTAAATATGTGGTATTGCAGAGATAGGACCTGGGTGGGATTGTTGTTGGTGCAAGCTCAATGGGCTGAATGGTCTCCTTCTGCACTGTAGGGATTCTATGATTAACACAACCTTTGTTTAGGTGAAGCGCTTCTCCCCTCAAGGTGGTTGTTCTTTTCCTCGGAAAGATTTTACCAATAAGATGGCCGGGAATCATAAGGTCCAGATCTTATGAAAGCTCTTGACTTCAGGGCAAGGAAACCTTCTACCACCCTCCCTCATTTAGCGAATGGATGGTGAATCTTCAACATCAGGTCAGGGAAAAACCAAAGGCAGCAAGGGCAGAGAACAATTGGTGCACATCAATGTCCCACGGACTAGCAATGAATGAATGACTTTGCTTTTATTCTATTTGATGAGAGGTAATATTGGCCAGGACTGGACAAACTCCTCTAATCATCTTCAAAATAGTGCCATGGGTTCTATCAACTCAGATTTTCATTTTAAAAATGTCAGGCAAAACCCGACTCCAGGGTTCCTGTCCCCATTCCCATTTCTGACAATTTGACAATTTTTGCTGATACGGGCTGAAGATTTGGGTAGCCCAGTTATATGCAGCTGTTCTACTCTTCATAGCTCCATTACACATGAGCAATAAAAAAAAAACAGCGACCTGGCCCCCCCCACACCCTCTTTTATTGGAACTGGGTCCCTTCAGCAAATTGACATCGTTCATGGCCTTTCAGAGGGGGCATGAACAACAGGGAAACCCCAGTCCCAAGTGGGAAACTGAAATAAAGTCACCTCCTTTTGTAATTCTTACATTGACAAGCTTCGAAGCATAAAGCAAAACATTTTTTTTTTCAGTTTCAATGTTGTATTATAAGTCAGGTGTGTTTTTATTGCAGTGGTTGGTGTAATGATTTGAAGTGATTTAAATGTACAAAGTTCTTTTAAAATTAAAAAAAGAAACCTTCAGCAGCTTTCAGAGAAGAAATCCGCCCCCCTCCCTGCCTGCTCCCTACCCAACCTGGACTGCTTTGATTGATAGGACATTTGGTGTAGCTTAGAAAATAAAAGAAAACAAAGCATATTCGGTTTCAATAGGTTCCATCATTTTCAATTCCCAGGGTTTTGTTATTATAACTGAGTCTATTATGAATGCTTGGCTCAGTTTCAAAATAGTCCAGAACCATTCAGCTCAGCAGGGGAATGCGTTCACGTTTCCTTTGGCAGTTTGAAGAAGTTATTAAAGACTTATCTGTCTTTGATGTGGTTAGTGAAATAGATTTTTCTTGTTTTTACAGCAGATTGACCACTTGGGATCTATCAAATGTCATATTAAATGGAATGTTCACCTCATCCAAATGAGTTGATGTTTCCTGAAGCCACAGAAATAACAGAGGAAAATGGGAACGAATCAAGCTTGGATCCAAAATAATGGAACTAATCCCAGTTAACCAATCCAACCTGTAGGCATGGGCGGCACCAACTGGAAAATGTAGGCTGGATTATGTGTGCAATTCCATGACTATCCTCAGGAATGTCAGCAGTGTTCAACAAATGGCATAGGATCCATTCATCTGACTGCAAGCAAAATGTGTTTGCAAAGAAAAGAATGTCCTGTCTACTGGGCTCATGTCCTGTGAATTGAATGCTAATTATAAGCAAAATTTAGAGTGACTGCCACTTCCTTATTTCTTATCGACAATCACTATGTATATTGCATATTTCACTTTGGAGATATAGTTGTTGCAATTATACAGGGCCTTGGTGAGGCCACACTTGGAGTATTGTGTGCAGTTTTGGGCTCCTGTTCTGAGGAAAGATGTTTTTGCTCTTAAGGGAATGCAACCAAGGTTTACCAGGCTGATTCCGGGGATGGCGGGACTGATGTATGAGGAGAGATTGACTCGGTTAGGATTGTTTTTGCTGGAATTCAGACGAATGAGGGGGGGATCTCATAGAGACTTATAAAATTCTAACAGGACTAGACAGGGAAGATGCAGGGAGGATATTCCCGATGGTGGGGGAGTCCAGAACCAGGGGTCACAGTCTGAGGATTCAGGGTAGACCATTTAGGGCGGAGGTGAGGAGACATTTCTTCACCCAAAGAGTGGTGAGCCTGTGGAATTCATTACCACAGGAAGTAGTTGATGCCAAAACATTGAATGTATTCAAGAGGGGGCTGGATATAGCACTTGGGATGAATGGGATCAAAGGTTATGGGGAAAAAGCAGGAGTAGGCAATTGAGTTGGATGATCAGCCATGATCGTAATGAATGGCAGAGAAGGCTCGAAGGGCCAAATGGCCTCCTCCTGCTCCTATCTTCTATGTTTAGCTTTTCTTGTGTACTCTGTCCATTTGGTGTCATGCTTGTTTTTGTTTCCTGTTGTTAAGTGAGCAGCTACTGGCTATTACAGTCCCACTCTGTGCCGCAACTCTACCTTTGAATGAACTGTTTAGATTCTCAATAGCTCGATAGCATAGTCAACTTTGCTGCTTCTCTGTTCAGATAGCCGACCAGAAGTTTCATTTTAAAATCATACAGTCACTAACTTTTACTTTTGCAATAACTTCTATTTTTTAAATTGATTTCTTCTGATATTTTCTTGCACTGGGGCCTTGTGGCCTATCCCTGCTGTCTATCAACCGTAACTCTCATCTCAACAGTTGCCTGCACAGTTCTCTCCTGCATACTTAACTATTAAGAAAAGTAACTTCAGAATTGATTTTTTCTTTCATATTAATGTGTATATTCTCCAAAGACAGGCCTCGAGGTCTATTCATATTCTTGCCTGCTTTCTCTTTCTGTCTCTTGCTGATGCCTTGAATCAGACCTCACCATCACCTTCCCTCACATTAGTGATTTAAAAAAATTTCCCAAATGATTGTTTTCATTAAATTATTAATCCTTTTAATCATTGTCTCTTCGAGCAATGGACTTTTATCATCTTTTTTTCAAATTATCCTCCCTCTTTTTCTCCACTTCAAGCTGTCCTATTTGCCCTATTGTTCCCTTCTTCCACTTCCTCTGCCCCTTATCAACTGCTCATAGAATCAGAGAGACATTTTATAGCAAGAACATTCAGCCTATCATGCTTGTAGTGGCTATTTGATAAAGTTATTCAATTATTCCCACTCCCCAGTTCTTTTATCTTTAGCACAGATTTCTTGCTTTTGTTCACCATGGGTGGAATTTTCCCGTCCCACCAGCCACGGGAATCGTAATGGGTGGGGCAAAATATTCGATGGACCATGGGCGGCACGATGGCACAGTGGTTAACACTACAGCTTCACAGCGCCAGGGACCTGGGTTTGATTCCCGGATTGGGTCACTGTCTGTGTGGAGTTTGCATGTTCTCCCCATGTCTGCGTGGGTTTCCTCTGGGTGCTCCAGTTTCCTCCCACAGTCCAAAGATGTGCGGGTTAGATTGATTGGCCATTCTAAATTGCCACTTAGCGTGAGGGGGATTAGCAGGGTAAATGTGTGGGGTTACCGCAATAGGGGCTGGGTGGAATTGTTGTCGATGCAGACTCGATGGGCCGAATGGCCTCCTTCTGCACTGTAGGGATTCTATGATTCTGTTCTATGATTCTATGATAAAGGTCCATTGATCTCGGGTGGGGATTTTTGGGATTGGGATGCTCACGGCCCAAAAATCCCACCCTATGTCTCTACTCCTAAGACCATGACAACAGCGTATCTCCAAACCATATACATTCTCTCCTTTTCTCCTCCCTTTCTCCCTCCTTGACCGCCTTCTCTCCCTCCTCTGCTTTGGTTAGGTCGACCATTCAGATTGTACAGCACACCAATTTCCTCACACAAGAACAGAAAATGCTGGAGAAACTCAGCATGTCTGACAGCATCTGTGGAGAGAGATTCGAGCCAATGTTTCTGATCACTGAATGGACGCTTTTAGCACCTTAGCCTTTACCATCACCACTTACATTTCCTTTGTCCAATTAGAGTCCCCCACCACACTCTCATTGTTTAAATCCTGTCTGATTTTCTTTGCTTTCAGCTGTGACGAAAGGTTATCTTGACTCGAAACGTTGGCTCTATTCTCTGTCCATAGATTTTCTGTTATTTCAGATTCCAGCATCTGCAGTATTTTGCCTTCACACCAATTTCCTTTGTGCTCCAGCACACTGTGATTCTTCTGTACCAACCCCTACTCCACTCCCAGTTTCCAGTTGCCCTCTAATCTCTCAGTATGTTCCGCCTTCCCCATGTGCTCTCAACTTGCTATATCTTTCAAATCTTTGAACTGTACACCCACCCCAACCACTATGCTTCATCTTATTTCCTATCCTGTTCTACCTTCTCCCACTCACATCTTTTTTACTTCCAACTGCTACAGCTCTCCCATAATCCTTGTCTAATTATCCTCCACTATTGAACCCCACTTTACTTAAGGACTGTATTTGGTGTAAACTCACTCTATGGGTGGAATTTTACTGGCACGTCCACCCTGAAGTTCATACGATCCCATCCAAAGCTGACAGAGAATGCCGTTTTCTGAGCCTCGCCTGCCCTCGGAATCCGGGAAGGCGTGCCAGTAAAATTCCAGCATATGTTTGAGTTGATGCAATAGTGTTAAAGTCCTAACACCTTTTACATCTTTCAATTTCTTTTCCCATCGACTTTAATGTATTCATATACACCACAATATTATCAGTGCAATTTTTTTGATTTGGTTGAGTTCTTGCCATAGGCTCATTTAATATTTGGAAGTCAGGGCCCTATAATATAATTAGTTAGCTATCCCCACTGCTTCCAGACAGGAATCAGATATTCAACATGGAAATGAGGTCAGGGAATTACAATTGCTTGAGCCTCATACTAATTAAGTCATGGTTTTAGAATGCACTGTATGCGTATCAAAGTAGCATCTTTAACATGAGAAGTTTTTGCAGGTTATATGAAATAACTCAACAGAGGCCGGTATCCCATCACCAAATTCCCTTTATTTACAAATTCAATTACACTCCTGAGAGTTACTCAGGTACAAAGTCAGAATCCTGAGTGTCAGTAGCCCTGACACTCCTCAAAAATATACGGGTGAGACTGTCGGATTGGGCAGGCAATCATTACCTCAATCAGGGAGCTCATACTCCAAGAAGCCAACCTCATGGGCCACATTGAGGTCATTACATTATACCAACACATAATGGCTGGAATTAGTTACATTCTGAATTTTAAGGGATTCAAAATTGATATCAATTGGTTGCAGTAAACCTTTTATTAACACCCAGCAACAATACATTATCCAGACAGCAAGTTACAGTTTCAAACTGATATCACTTGCTCGGTTACTGGAGAGAGTAGAATGTATAGTCTATTTTCTCTTCAGCTTCTTTAGTGAGAGAGGTGTTGGACTCTTGTCAGCATTAATGTCCACCTGCACAAACTATGGCGTCTTCTACTCTTATTCTTAACTGTTAAAATCCCTCTTCCTTTTTGCTCCAAAGTGCTGGCCAGCTAACACAATGGGCAGGACTTTCCTCCCAAGCCAGAGATGGATGTGCCAATATATTTCTGACTCTGTCCAATCATCAGGGAGGCAGTTTCTCTAGGATGCAGCTACTTGCCCATTAGTGCACAAGGTCTCTGATATGGCTGGAGCTTGTAGACGGAATAGTGATGGATTTCTGATGGCAGGCCAGGGTGGGGCAATGGTGGGGCAGTGTTGCAAAAGCAACCCCTCATGGATCATGGTCCTGGGCTGTAAGGACCATAGCCGTGGCTGCAGAACAACCAGTGAATGGATTCCTACTCGGCTGTGGCCTGGCAGCTGTACTTTGCATCATCAACATGTCTTCAAAGAATGACTATCTCTTCCAGTGTGGCTTTGGGCTCCCAGAGTCTCACGCAATCCCATTGGCCCGCCCTAGTGTGGGCCCCACCCGCCATTCTTAATTGGACGAGGCTGCTGGAGACAGTCGCTTAATTCGCCACCTCCTCCACAGTTCTGCCTCAAGCATGTCCAGTTTCCCAACCTGGAATTTAGCCTGGCATCAGGATCTGGACATTGGAACGAGAATTCAGCCAAATAATGTTCAATCGTTTCTACCCAAGCCAGCTTGAACTCTGGGTTTTCTGCTTACCCAGAAAATTTAAGCATCTTGAACTCAATTATTCATCGGTATTTCCTGTTCCTATCCAACATTTTGTAAAAGTACCCTGTTAATTTATCTGTTATCTTTGGGTCACCACTTTTACATTTAGTCCAGTGATTTTTCTTTTACAAACAATAGCAATTGCTGATGTAACTCACAAGTTTCAGTTACTGGCCACATGTATTCCTCTAAGGCCCCATCCAACTTTGACAGTGAGGTCTGCTGTGACATTGCTGCTCATTTTTAGGAATTATTCAAACATCTGCATTTCTATAACTACTGGAGTTGCTGCCCCTTTAAAAATGTATGTGCTATCAAAGACAGCTGGTTCCACCTTTCCAGCATTACAGCAAGCGAATCAGTAAAGCAATTATTAGTACATTAATCCATGGTAATCTCATTCAAGATTTTAAGGAAACACAACTCTTATCACATCACGTGTCATCCAATTTGCACTAGTCCACAAAAGGAGACATGTGTATGCTGCAGGCATTCACAGCTTAGTTTATATCTGATGCATCTTCTCACACCTCATGTGGCAATTTGTAAAGTGCAGTTTATTTTTACACATAATACTGCTAAATAATTGTTATTAAAATAGAGAACAGAGAGCTAATTCTATCCCCTTACATGAAACTGCTAACATCATGCACCAGTTATAAATCTGACTGATTGCTTGAAGACATAGAATCCCTACAGTGCAGAAGGCAGGAGGCCATTCGGTCCATCGAGCCGGCACCGACCACAATCCCACCCAGGTCCTATCCCCGTAACCCCACATATTTTCCCTGCTAATCCCCCTGACATTAGGGTCAATTTAGCATGGCCAATCAACCTAACCTGCACACCTTTCAACTGTGGGAGGAAACCGAAGCACCCGGAGGAAACCCACGCAGACACGGGGTGAATGTGTAAACTCCACACAGACAGTGACCCGAGGTCGGAATTGAACCCCTGTCCCTGATGCTGTGATGCAGCAGTGCTAACCATTGTGCCACCATGCCGCCCCAAAGGTGCAATTTAGCATGGCCAATCAACCTAACCCACACACCTTTGGAACAAATGATATACAGAATGTGACTGAATTGCCTTAAATAAAATGATTGTCAAATCCGCTTCTAGAGAGTGATCATCGACAGAAGTAGTCGATGCTTTGCTAATTGACCCAATGATCCTTATAAAAAATGGTAGGCAAATTATTGTCTGAACAAAGTTTATAGTAATTCACAGTATTCACCAAAGAGAAGGACTTGGTGGATGATGAGTCTGGGAAAGGACGTGTAGATAGTTTGAGTCATGTTGAGATCAAAAAGGAGGAAGTATTGGGGTTCTTGAGAAACATTAAGGTAGACAAGTCCCCAGGGCTGGGATATACCCCAGAATACTGAGAGAGGCAAAGGAGAAAATTGCTGGGGCCTTGAGAAAAATCTTTGTATCCTCACTGGCTACAGGGGAGGTCACGATGTGGAGATGCCGGCGTTGGACTGGGGTAAACACAGAAAGAACTTTAACAACACCAGGTTAAAGTCCAACAGGTTTATTTGGTAGCAAAAGCCACACAAGCTTTCGGAGCCCCAAGCCCGTTCTTCAGGTGAGTGGGAATTCTGTTCACAGGCAGGGCATATAAAGACACAAACTCAATTTACTTGAATAATGGTTGGAATGCGAATACTTACAGCTAATCAAGTCTTTAAGATACAAACAATGTGAATGGAGAGAGCATCAAGACAGGCTAAAGAGATGTGTATTGTCTCCAGACAGGACTGCCTTAGGGACAATACACATCTCTTTAGCCTGTCTTGATGCTCTCTCCACTCACATTGTTTGTATCTTAAAGACTTGATTAGCTGTAAGTATTCGCATTCCAACCATTATTCATGTAAATTGAGTTTGTGTCTTTATATGCCCTGTTTGTGAACAGAATTCCCACTCACCTGAAGAAGGGGCTTGGGGTTCCGAAAGCTTGTGTGGCTTTTGCTACCAAATAAACCTGTTGGACTTTAACCTGGTGTTGTTAAACTTCTTACAGGGGAGGTCCCAGAGGACTGGAGAATAGCCAATGTTGTTCCTTTGTTTAAGAAAGGTAGCAAGAATAATCCAGGTAATTACAGGCCGGTGAGCTTTACATCAGTGCTAGGGAAATTATTGGAGAGGATTCTTCGAGACAGGATTTATTCCCACTTGGAAATAAGTGGACATATTAGTGAGAGGCAACATGGTTTTGTGAAAGGGAGTTCGTGTCTCACGAACTTGATTGAGTTTTTTGAGGAAGTGACAAAGATGATTGATAAGGGTAGGGCAGTGGATGTTGTCTTCATGGACTTCAGTAAAGCCTTTGACAAGGTCCCTCATGGCAGACTGGTGCAGAAGGTGAAGTTGCATGGGATCAGAGGTGAGCTGGCAAGGAGGATACAAAACTGGCTCGGTCAAAGAAGACAGAGGGTAGTAGTGGAAGGGTGCATTTCTGAATGGAGGGCTGTGACAAGTGGTGTTCCTCAGGGATCAGTGCTGGGACCTTTGCTGTTTGTAATATATATAAATGATTTGGAGGAAAATGTAACTGGATTGATTAGTAAGTTTGCGGACGACACAAAGGTTGGTGGATTTGCGGATAGCGATGAGGACCATCAGAGGATACAGCAGGATATAGATCAGTTGGAGACTTGGGCGGAGAGATGGCAGATGGAGTTTAATCTGGACAAATGTGAGGTAATGCATTTTGGAAGGTCTAATACAGATAGGAAATATACAGTAAATGGCAGAACCCTTAAGAGTATTGATAGGCAAAGGGATCTGGGTGTACAGGTACACAAGTCACTGAAAGTGGTAATGCAGGTGGAGAAGGTAGTCAAGAAGGCATACGGCATGCTTGCCTTCATCGGCCGGGGTATTGAGTTTAAAAATTGGCAAGTCATGCTGCAGCTTTATTGAATTTAGTTAGGCTGCACTTGGAATATAGTGTTCAATTCTGGTCGCCACACTGCCAGAGGGATGTGGAGGCTTTGGAGAGGGTACAGAAAAGATTTACCAGGATGTTGCCTGGTATGGAGGGCATTAGCTATGAGGAGAGGTTGGAGAAACTTGGTTTGTTCTAACTGGAGCAACAGAGGTTGAGGGGAGACCTGATAGAAGTCTATAAGATTATGAGAGGCATGGACAGAGTGGATAGTCAGAAGCTTTTTCCCAGGGTGGAAGAGTCAATTACTAGGGGGCACAGGTTTAAGGTGTGAGGGGCAAAGTTTAAAGGAGATGTACGAGGCAGATTTTTTACACAGAGAGTAGCGGGTGCCTGGAACTCGTTGCCGAGGGAGATAGTGGAAGCGGATACGGTAGTGACTTTTAAGTGGCATCTTGACAAATACATGAATAGGATGGGAATAGAGGGATATGGTCCCCAGAAGGGTAGGGGGTTTTAGTTAAGTTGGGCAGCATGGTCGGTGCAGGCTTGGAGGGCCGAAAGGCCTGTTCCTGCGCTGTAATTTTCTTTGTTCTTTGTAATTTATTCACATCTTCAAATACATAGATGATGACCTAAAAAATAAGGCAAAACTAAAATTGTTCATTTTAATCCATTGTGTTCAAATTAAACACACGATTAAAGTTTAAAGTTTATTAATGTTTATTTATTAGTCACAAGTAGGCTTACATTAACACTGCAATTAAGTTACTGTGAGAATCAACTAACCAGCACGTCTTTCGAACTGTGAGAGGAAACCAAAGCACCTGGAGGAAATCCACGCAGACACCGGGAGAATGTGCAGACTCCACACAAACAGTGAAAATGCTTCATAAAACTATTTCCAGTTATATAATTTACCCTTGTTCAATTTGATTGTAAGTAAGTCCCATTGGGTTAGTTGGTATAGCTTTACATATGGTAAAATTAGACATATTTGCAAATTAAACTGACTTGCAGTTGACTTAATTGTTTTATAAGAAGTAGCCATAATTATTATTCATCCAAGACTGCCAAGTGCGAAAATTACCAGATTTAATTATGCATCACACAGATTCACAAGCTTTAGTTATTTCAAGATCATGAGTCCCAGAAACTCCCCAAAAAGATCATGGATTCATCATTCTGCAATGTTTGCATATATACTTAGCCTAAGGTCTGCTTCGGGCAGGGATAAGGAACACCATCTGTTTGTCCTTATCTAACGCATGTGGTTCACTTTCAGCTGGAAGTGTGCGCTCACTTCCTGTCTGCTTAACTTGGGGTTTTAGGGGACCATATAGGATCTGGAAAATGGTCTGTACACACTCCAATTCAGCCTTCACGATCTTCAAATTAAAGTTAGGCCATTTAGGAACAAGATCAGGAACCATTGTTTCATAGAAAGAGTATTGGAAATCTTCCCTAAAGATAAACTTAGTGCTTTCAGATAGATAGATCTATGTTAAAGTTTATTTATTAGTGCCACAAGGAGGCTTACATTAACACGGCAATGAAGTTACTGTGAAAATCCCCTAGTTGCCACACTCTGGTGGTTGTTCGGGTATATTGAGGGAGAATTTATAAAATGATAGAATTCTACAGTGCAGAAGGAGGCCATTCAGCCCATCAAGTCTACACCAACCACAATCTCACCCAGGTCCTATCCCTATAACCCATGCATTTACCCTAACCAGTCCCCCTGACACTAAGGGCAATTTAGCATGGCCAATTAACCTAACCCACACATCTTTGGACTGTGGGAGGAAACCGTAGCACCCAGAGAAAACCCATACAGACATGGGGAGAATGTGCAGACTCCGCACAGACAGTGACCCAAGCCGGGAATCGAACCCAAGTCCCTGGCGCTGTGAGGCAGCAGTGCTAACCACTGTGCCACCGTGCCGCCCCATTTAGCATGGCCAATGCACCTAACCAGCATGTCTGTTAGATAAGGTGACAAGGGATATGGAGAAAAATAGGGTAAATAGTACAGATCAGTCACGACCTAACTGAACAGCAGAACAGGCTTGAAAAGATGAATGGTCTCCTGCAGTTTCTCATGTTTGTCATCAAAAAACATTAATAATTAATATTATTAACAAAGAACAAAGAACAGTACAGCACAGGAAACAGGCCCTTCAGCCCTCCAAGCCCGTGGCGCTCATTGGTCCAACTAGACCATTCGTTTGTATCCCTCCATTCCCAGACTGCTCATGTGACTATCCAGGTAAGTCTTAAACGATGCCAGCGTGTCTGCCTCCACCACCCTACTTGGCAGCGCATTCCAGGCCCCCACCACTCTCTGTGTAAAAAACATCCCTCTGATATCTGAGTTATACCTCGCCCCTCTCACCTTGAGCCCGTGACCCCTCGTGATCGTCACCTCCGACCTGGGAAAAAGCTTCCCACTGTCCACCCTATCTATACCCTTCATAATTTTGTACACCTCTATTAGGTCTCCCCTCATTCTCCGTCTTTCTAGCGAGAACAAGTCCAGTTTACCCAATCTCTCCTCATAGCTAAGACCCTCCATACCAGGCAACATCCTGGTAAACCTTCTCTGCACTCTCTCTAAAGCCTCCACGTCCTTCTGGTAGTGCGGCGACCAGAACTGGATGCAGTACTCCAAATGTGGCCTAACCAGCGTTCTATACAGCTGCAACATCAGACTCCAGCTTTTATACTCTATACCCCGTCCTATAAAGGCAAGCATACCATATGCTTTCTTCACCACCTTCTCCACCTGTGCTGCCACCTTCAAGGATTTGTGGACTTGCACACCTAGGTCCCTCTGTGTTTCTATACTCTTGATGGCTCTGCCATTTATTGTATAACTCCCCCTACATTAGTTCTTCCAAAATGCATCACTTCGCATTGATCTGGATTAAATTCCATCTGCCATTTCTCCGCCCAATTTTCCAGCCTATCTATATCCTGCTGTATTGTCCGACAATGTTCATCGCTATCCGCAAGTCCAGCCATCTTCGTGTCATCCGCAAACTTGCTGATAACACCAGTTACACCTTCTTCCAAATCATTTATATATATCACAAATAGCAGAGGTCCCAGTACAGAGCCCTGCGGAACACCACTGATCACAGACCTCCAGCCGGAAAAAGACCCTTCGACTGTTACCCTCTGTCTCCAGTGGCCAAACCAGTTTTCTACCCATCTAGCCACCTCTCCTTGTATCCCATGAGCCTTAACCTTCTTAACCAACCTGCCATGAGGGACTTTGTCAAATGCCTTACTGAAATCCATATAGACGACATCCACGGCCCTTCCTTCGTCAACCGTTTTTGTCACTTCCTCAAAAAACTCCACCAAATTTGTAAGGCCCGATCTCCCTCTTACAAAACCATGCTGTCTGTCACTAATGAGATTGTTCCGTTCTAAATGCGCATACATCCTGTCTCTAAGAATCCTCTCCAACAACTTCCCTACCACGGACGTCAAGCTCACTGGCCTATAATTACCCGGTTATCCCTGCTACCCTTCTTAAATAACGGTACCACATTCGCTATCCTCCAATCCTCAGGGACCTCACCAATGAAGAGACAAAGATTTCCGTCAGAGGCCCAGCAATTACATCTCTTGTCTCCCTGAGCAGTCTAGGATAGATACCATCACGCCCTGGGGATTTGTCAGTTTTAATGTTACCTAAAAAACCTAACACTTCCTCCCTTGTAATGGAGATTCTCTCTAACGGGTCAACACCTCCCTCTGAGACACTCCCAGTCAACAAGTCCCTCTCCTTTGTGAATACCGATGCAAAGTATTCATTTAGGATCTCCCCTATTCCTTTGGGTTCTAAGCATAATTCCCCTCCTTTGTCCCTGAGAGATCCGACTTTTTCCCTGACAACTCTTTTGTTCCTAACATATGAATAAAGTGCCTTAGGATTCTCCTTAATCCTGTCTGCCAAGAACATTTCGTGACCTCTTTTTGCCCTTCTAACTCCCCGTTTGAGTTCTTTCCTACTCTCTCTGTATTCCTCCAGAGCTCCATCTGTTTTCAGTTGCCTGGACCTAACGTACGCCTCTCTTTTCTTTTTGATCAGATCCTCAATTTCCCTGGTTATCCACGGCTCTCGAATCCTACCTTTCCTATCCTTCCTTTTTACAGGCACATGCCTGTCCTGCAGCCTTATCAACTGTTCCTTAAATTGTGGCAATTTATCATGTAAAAATCTAAAGCTTGAAAATCTGTGATTGGAACATTGCTATAAATTGAACACAAGGTGGGGCTTGAACTTGAACTTAGCCTGGGCTTTCCACCTTTTGAAAGAAGGTGACAAAAAGGCAATTTTGATGAGGTATACAAGATTGCAAAAAAAAAGTAGACAAAGATTAATACTTCATGTAGGTCAAAATGACACAGGTGTAAATGAGTGAAACTTAAGAATGTGCTCAGGAAGTTCAGGATCTTATTGAAACATATAAGATGATTAGAGGTTTAGATAGGGTGGATAGTGATAGCCTTTTTCCTCTGATGGAGAAATCCAGCACGAGGGGGCATGGCTTTAAATTGAGGGGGGGTAGTTATAGAACCGATGTCAGGGGTAGGTTCTTTACCCAGAGGGTGGTGAGGGATTGGAATGCCCTGCCAGCATCAGTAGTAAATGCGCCTAGTTTGGGGGCGTTTAAGAGATCCGTAGATAGGTTCATGGACGAAAAGAAATTGGTTTAGGTTGGAGGGTCACAGTTTTTTTTTTTTTAACTGGTCGGTGCAACATCGTGGGCCGAAGGGCCTGTTCTGCGCTGTAATGTTCTATGTTCTATGTTCTATGTTCTTTACACAGGCAAGCAGAAAATGGAATGGACTTCCAGATAGGATAGGGAAGGCAACATTTTTGACCATTTAAGGAACAATTGAATTCCATGACCTTTCCTGAATAGATGGCATAACATGGGGCTGCGTGGTCTTTCTCATCTGTATTTTGTGATTGGTTCCTTAAATGTGGCATTATATTATGTTGGTTCCTTAAAAGTGGTGTTATACTTTGCACGGTGGCACAGTGGTTAGCACTGCTGCCTCACAGCGTCAGGGGCTCGGGTTCAATTCCGGCCTCGGGTCGCCATCTGTGTGCAGTTTGCACATTCTCTCTGTGTCTGCGTGGGTTTCCCCCGGGTGCTCCGGTTTCCTCCCACAGTCCAAAGATGTGCGGGTTAGGTTGATTGGTCACGCTAAATTGACCCTCGTGTGCGGGGGATTAGCAGGGTAAATATGTGGGGTTACGGGAATAGGGCCTGGGTGGGATTGTGGTCAGTGCAGACTCGATGGGCCGAATGGCCTCATTCTGCGCTGTCGGGATTCTGTATATTGAAATTGTATCATCAGGTATTTTTAAGGGAGAAATTATTAAATGTGCTCGATAATGAAGTTGTATAATACACAAAGTATCATTGGTTTACTTATTTTTATCAGGCTGTCCCTTAGTAATTAGATTAATTATATGCTCCTTCACAATGATCTGATAAATTAACCACATACGCAAAATGTCAATTTGAAGTTGTTGCGCCAAGCTACACATTAATTCGAAAATAATTGTTTTGCTGTTTGTATCAAATTGACAATTCCGCCTTTGTACTTTCTACCACCTACTTCACACGAGGCAGAGGTTGTGAGTTGATTCTTTTTGTGAATGTGGTTACTGTTGATGCATAGGTTCAGTTCAGTCATAAATTCCCTCAGATGGAATAAAGAAGTAATTGTTTGAAAAAAAACCTATCATCAACAGTTGGTGAGGGAGAGATGCCCAACACCACACATTGCATTGCTCGCTGCCGTATATATTTCGAACACCATGTCAGAAATAAAAAGGTGTCACCATAACTGGCTGACAGGTGCAACATTCTGATAAGGCGGTGAAAGAGCGGATCTTTTTGTGAGGGCTCTTTGATGTCGGTTCACTCTTTGCAGCATCAGCTACATTTGGTTTCTTCGCATTTAAGATGATTTTTTCTTTTGTCACTCACTCACTTGTTTCTGCACCGATTCTCAGTGTGCCTGGCTGCCTCTCTCCTGCTCCAGTGGCGGCATCAATCTGCCCAGGGTTGTGAAGAAACAGCTCCAGACAGCGTGCGTTTCACAGCCGGCTGCTCATCACTTTGGTCATAATTTTTATTAACACCGCACACATGGTTTGTCACTCACACGTTTCGAAGGTTGACCCCGCGCTTATTCGAAAGGTCAGCCGCCGTTTGTTTTAATACACTCAAGCAGCACGGCAATGGCTGTCTCTTGTGTCAGGATGTGGCGCCGCAACTCGCACCTTGGCGACCATTTTTGCATGCTAATAATGTCCTTGGATTGACACATCACAAAGTACCAATAATACTTATAATAATGGTTCATTACATTCACTGCCCATATGTTGTGTAGACATCGAGACCTGAGCTAAATTCAATCGACGAACCTGCAGGCTGACAGCATTTTAATAACCTTTATCGTGCTGACATTTTGAGTACAACTCCTAATTCAGGCTTATCATGCCCTGTTCCATCCAAACTTCAGTAAATCTTAAAGTTACCAAAGATAATGCAGTAGATAAGATTTTTTTTGGAAATAATTATCTGAGTATATTTCAAATACACTGCAGTAATTACCATCAGAAACCATTAAGCACCTATATTTTCAGCTAATCAGGTAACAGGGAAACTGGAAGCAGGAGTAAGTCATTCGACCCTTCGAGCCTGCTCCGCCATTCATTTTGGTCATGGCTGATCATCGAAATCCGATGTCCTGATTCTCCCCGCCCCCATACATTTAGTAGCCAAACGTTGAAGCCACAGGGACATTTTCCGGATGGAATTAGCAAAGGAGACTGATTCAACCCGGGTTCGAATGGCAGGTAGTGGAATTTGAATTCAATAAAAAATATCTGGAATTCAGAATCTACTAATGACCATGAAACCATTGTCGATTGTTGGAAAAACCCATCTGGTTCACTAATGTCCTTTAGGAAAGGAAATCTGCCGTCCTTACCTGGTCTGACTGACATGTGACTCCAGAGCCATAGCAATGTGGTTGACTCTCAACTGACCTCAGGCAACTAGGGATGGACAATAAATGCTGGCCAGCCAGCGACGCCCATGTCCCACGGATGAATAAAGAAAGGAGCTCTGGGAAGAGTGGGAGAATTAAAAATTAATTATAAAATGACAAAACTGACCTCAACCAACTTCCAATATACTTTCTTGTGATTTGAATGGAGTAAGTTTAGGAGGCAGGCTATCTGGAGGTGTGTCAGCCTTTATATTTTAATATTGCGTTCTATTTTAAAGAGGCTGCTTGACCCAAAGTTAGACTGTTTTGTATCTAGTAATTAGATTTATGGGCATTAGGATGCCCAGCAGCTGAAGGGAGGGATGAATGGGTAGACAGAACAAGCATTGGCCTTGATGGAGCAGGGATGCTTCACCCGCTGCCTTGACTCCCCAACCTACCCTATAGACCATTCTGTGATCTGGCTCTTCCACCTTGATGTCTGATGTTTAACCCTCCTCTGCCGTTAGCAGTAGGCAGTGGCATAGTGGTATTATCGCTGGACTATTAATCCAGACACCCAGGGCAATGCTCTGGGGACCCAGGGTTCGAATCTCAACATGGCAGATAATTAAATTTGAATTCAATAGAAATCTGGAATTAAAACTCTAATGATGACCATGAAATCATTGTTGTAAAAACCCAACTGGTTCACTAATATCCTTTAGGAAGGAAATCTGCTATCCTTACTTGGTTTGGCTTACATGTGACTTCAGATCCACAGTACTGTGGTTGACTCTAAACGCCCTCATTGATGGGCAATAAATGCTGGCCCAGCCAGCGATGCCCACATCCCAGGAAAGAATAAAAAATGAAGCCCCTCAATCTCCTGTTCAACTGCTCCTCCTGACATCTGATGTCCAACTTGCTCTTATCCCTGCTTCCCCAAGGTCAAATTTCGCCCTTGATGTCTGATATCCAACTCTCCTTCTCCTGATGTACCACTTCCCACCACAGCTCCAGCTCACAGCTGCTCTGCTCCCCAGCTTCTGCCCCCAGCCTGTCAAAGATAATTATAGAAGATGCTGGAAATACTCAGCAGATTATGGCAGCATCTGTGGAGAGAAATGGAGTGAATCTTTCAGGTCTGTGATCATAACCTGTTGAGTGCTTTGGGCATTTTGTGTGTTTATTTCTGATTTCCAGCATTTGCAGTATCCTGCTTTTCAAGTCGGCCTGTCAACCTGGCTCATTGCGGCCTGGAAGCCAATTTGACAGGTGCAAACATTAAATTTTGCAGCACCTCCAGAGAACTCAGAGTTCCAGTATTCACAACCAATAGATCATAAAATGACAGCCCACTCCCAATGCCTCCCTCCACCCTCATTTCCTTCTACATCAGGGCGATTATATCCATCTTGGCTCAGTTGTTGCACTCTCAGTTCTGCGTCATAGGATATGGTTCAAGCCCCTCTCTTGGAACTTAGCCATATGATGCAGGCTACCACTCCAGTGCGATACTGGAGTGTTGCTGCACTGTTGGAGTTACCATCTTTCAGACATTAAACAGGGGCTCCATCAGCCCTGTTGGATAGATTCAGAAGATCCCAGACCACCTTTCAAAGACAGGAAGGTTCTCTTAATTCCCAGGTCAGTATTTATCTCTCAACCAACATTATTAAAGACAGGTTATCTGGTCAGGTATCTCAGTGCTATTTGTATGGCTTCCTCTGCACAAACTGGCTTCCATGTTTGTCCATGTTACAGCAGTGGCTCATTTTGAAAGCACTGCATTGGCTGTAAAGTGCTACAGAACTTCCTGAGGTTGTGAAAAGTGCTATGTAAATGCATGTCTTTTTTCTTTTGATGAATGCAAGTGATGGTTCTCAAACAGAATGTTTGTTCTTGTCTTGAGAATCTAGAGCTAGAGGCCACTGTTTAAAAATAAGGATCACTCATTTAAGGCGGAGATGGGGGGATTTATTTTACTCTCAGAGGGTCGTACATCTCTGGAACTCTCTTCCTCAAAAGGCAGTGGAAGCAGAACCTTTGAATATTTTGAAGGCAGAGCCAGATAGATTCTTGATTGATGAGGGATGAAAGGTTTTTGGGGATAGGTAGAAATGTGGGGTTGAAGGTACAATCAGATCGGCCATGTTCTTAGTGAATGGTGGGACAGGCTTGAGGAGCTGAGTGGCCTACACCTACTCCTAATTCATATGTTTGTATGTATGTACAATGTAGTTTCAAATTTTCAAAAGACAATGTATGATAGATGAGCCATCCTGAGTGGCCAACAGTATCTTTCACCAATTTTAACTAGGTATTAAGAAGCTTTTCTATGATGACCAGTGGTTAGCACTGCTGCTTCACAGCGCCAGGGACCCTGGTTCAATTCCTGGCTTGCGTGACTGTCTGTATGGAGTCTGTACGTTCTCCTCGTGTCTGCGTGGGTTTCCTCCGGGTGCTCCAGTTTCCTCCCACAGTCTGAAAGATGTGCTGGGTAGGTACATTGGCCATGCTAAATTCTCCCCCAATGTACCCGAACAGGCGCTGGGCTGTGGTGACTCGGGGATTTTCAAAATAACTTAATTGCAGTGTTAATGTAAGCCTACTTGTGACACTAATAAATAAACTTTAAACTTTAAAAACTTTTATTTCAAATTTCTCCAGGTTAACTTTACATCACAAAGTCTTATATTTATTAGTTGTGTATGCTTTGGTATTGGAGTTACTACTTTTAGGATTCAAAATGATCAGATATCAATTCTTTGATGGTAACACATGCAAATGATATAGGGCAGAGACATCCCTAAGCAGCATGCTGTCTCACTGAGGTATTCAGAAATATTCACCCAATAGCATTCACTCAATTCTTATCATTTTGTCACCGAGAAAATGTTGATTTGCTTAAATTCTTCTTACTTTGATTTGATTTTGATTTGATTTATTATTGTCACATGTATTAGCATACGGTGAAAAGTATTATTTATGGCGCGCTATACAAAGCATACCTTTCATCTAGAAGGAAATGAGAGAGTGCAGAGTGTTGTGTTACAGTCATAGCTAGGGTGTAGAGAAAGATCAATGCAAGGTAAGTTCATTCAAAAGTCTGATGGCAGCAGGGAAGAAGCTGTTCTTGAGTCGGTTGGTACGTGACCTCAGACGTTTGTATCTTTTTCCCGATGGAAGAAGGTGAAAGAGAGAATGTCCGGGGTGCGTGGGGTCTTTAAATGCAAGTCCCCATTTAATGTTTTTACATGGTTGTACAGTTGTGGTAAGTTAAAGGGGCTGATGTGTAGCACAGTGATTAGCACTGCTGCCTCACAGCACCAGGGACCTGGGTTCAATTCCCGTCTCGGGTCACTGTCTGTGCGGAGTTAGCATATTCTTCCTGTGCTTGCGTGGGTTTCCTCCGGGTGCTCCGGTTTCCTCCCACACTCCAAGATGTGTGTGTTAGTTTGATTGGCCATGCTAAACTGTCCCTTAGTCAGGGTAAATATGCGGGGTTACGGGGATAGGACCTGGGTGGGACTGTTGTTGGTGCAGGCTCGATGGGTCGAATGTTCTCCTTCTGTACTGTAGGGATTCTATGTGTGCATAGCCTGTGGGGGAATTATCAGATTACTGTGCAGCTGCTCAGAATAGAGCAATGTTTAATAAGCTATCCACTACCTTGACAAGAATATTGTGGGCCACTGCCTGCCCAAGCATACTCCTGTCTCCTCTTCTCCTCCTCCCTCCCCTACTAACTACCTACGGGCTGACTCAGCATTGGATCCGGCCAAAATTCATCAGTCTCTGAGCAGCAACTTGCATCAGCATGCCTAATTGGTGTTTGCAGTTTACCTGTTCAATTTAATGAGCCTAATGCCAAATGTAGTCGTGCCTCAGGCCAGCAGGGACTGGAACGAGGCAACTGCTTCACTGGTTTGCTAGCTGTTTAGTGTGTGTTCAAATTTTCAACTCTGATACCTTAGCAAAAAATAGGTTAGAGTTTCTCTCAGTTTCAATGGCCCATAACTTCTGATCTCTGGGATGTTGTACCCAGGGGGTATCCTGGAGGGTGTGCTGGAGAAAATGCCCCTCCCAGACATTCCCACATAGGGACTGCCCCCAAAAGGGACCCCCAAACCCCTGCCCACTCCCCCCAACAAACCCCCACTCCACTGACTAATCCCCTGACTACCGTCTGACCTACCGACTACCTCCAGTCCACCTCCATGACTACCCTCCCAATAGCCCCACTTACTGCTGTAGCTCCCCCCCCCCCCACTGACCACCTGACCCCTTCCACTGGCCATTCAATGCCTCCTACCAAACAACCACACCCACAGTGACAATCCAACCTCTCCTACCTCCCACCAAACCTCCCCCACTGACCATCCGAAACCCCTGATCAAATCCCAAAAACCACTTGATCCCCCCCCACTGACCACCTGATTCCCCTTTCACTGGTTACCACCTCCCCAATTACCCCCCTCCCACCCCAGCAATTGAGCCCCCACACACCCCCGCTCCAATCCCCAACCTCCCCGAACCAACCCTTTCCCCATCCTACACTCACCTTACACGCTTACATTCTCTCTGGCTTCTCAAATTGATTTGACTTTTAAACTTGCTGCTTTACGACAGTTAGTGTTATATAAAAGGGAACATGGTTTCCTCTCCCTACCTCGCTTGCACTCGTCCGAAGGCCTCAGGAACCCGCTGTACTGTGTTACCTCACCTCGCCCGAGTCGCTTGGCCAGGTGAGGGAGGTGCGGAGCACTCCACTGATATTCCAGCCCATTATCTCTCCATCCTGTTTCATATAAATAAACTTTTTTACTTACGTTGCAGCTTGTGGTTCAGGGATAGAATCATAGGATAATGGAACAGTGAAGCACAAAGAGGCCATTCAGCCCACTGTGTCTGTGCTAGTTCTTTGAAAGAATTTTCTGCCTAATCTCACTCCTCTGCTCTTTCCCCATCGCACTGCATTTTCTTTCCCCGTCAGGTACTTATCCAATGACATTTTGGAAGCGATCAGTGAATCTGCTTTCGCCACCCTTCAGGCAGTGCATTCCACCTTACAACAACTTGCTGTGTAAAAAAATGTATTAAATCATGTCACCTCTGGTCCTTTTGCAGTCATTTCTTAATATGAATACAAAGCGTACCTCAGTCCCGGACCCCTAATCCACCACCCACCCATAGCCCCTGACTAACATGCACTAATATCAAAAAAGTGTCAGGCTGTAGCGAGTGGTTGTAGTTTTCCTGGTCCTGCCTCGCTCACAGAAGCCCATCATCATCGTGAGTTTACCCAGTTCTACTCATCAATCATTTCTCCAAAATATCACCATTTTGCCAGCTCTGCATCCAGCCATCCCTTCCTGCCTCCCACCCCACCTCCCTCCACCCCCCCCTGCCCCCCACCCCACCTCCCTCCACCCCCCCCTGCCCCCCACCCCACCTCCCTCCACCCCCCCCTGCCCCCACTCCCTGCCTCCCCTCAACCCAAAGGATTCAGCTCAGAGTCTCATGACATTGATCAAAGTCGAGTAATGACTGGGAAACACAACTTTACACGTCTCCGCCTTCTGGTTCCAAGCAAGATACTTCAATCTACTTCTGAGCGCCGCTGATTGCTTTGCTCTGTTGTTAATTCTGATGCGTGCAACCACTAACAGGTTTAGCTGCTGTTCCTTGTATTCAATCTTAATTATCTCCCCACTCCTCAACATCCTTTGCCCCTAGCAGGCAAATCACTGACTCATTAGATTTGTCTTAACAGCAGAAAAAAACGTGTCCATGCATCACATCAATGAATCTCCCCCTCATCCCATTGTTTTCGCTCTCATTCCCTTGGCTCTGCTGTTAGCTCATTAATTTTCTGTTCCCTCCCTCAGTAGAACCTTCAGCGTTGCCCAGTGCCTTGAATCTGTTTGCTTCTGTCTTCTGAATAATTCTACAAATCTCCTACTGCTTCTCTTCAATGGTAATCGGTCTGCTTCATTCTTTCCTATCCATTTCCCAATAGGGACTTCATGCTCCCTTAACTGCTGTACCCATTGAGTCTAGTATCAGCCAGGGATTATAATAAACTGTTTACACTCACTGATCTTCTGCATATATCAACATTACTCTCAAACATTTCTTGCCATTCCTTCTGAATCTTAATTAAAGACCAAATTGCTTTAACATGTCAGCCTGAACTGCATAGCAAACAAAACAGCCGCACCACCCAAATATTTGAGGGGTTACTTCATGCGCCTGCCTCACCCAGTAAGAAGTCTCACAACACCAGGTTAAATGGACTTTAACCTGGTGTTGTGGGACTTCTTACTGTGTTTACCCCAGTCCAACGCCGGCATCTCAACATCCTGTCTCATCCGCCAGGAACTTGGATTCAATTCCAGCCTTGGGCGACTGCGTGTGTGGAGTTTGTAGGTTTCCTCTGGGTGCTCCGGTTTCCTCCCATGGTCCAAAGATGTACAGGTTAGGTCGATTGGCCATGCTAAATTGCCCCTTAGTGTCCCAAGATGTGTAGGTTAGAGGGATTAGTGGGTTAAATATGTGGGGTTGCGGGGATAGGGCAGGGATTGGCTTGAGTAAGATGCTCTGCCGGAGAGTTGGTGTGGACTTGATAGGGCGAATGACCTCTGTCACGACTTTAATCAGGCAATTGAGGTTGGCCTGTTTGAATGTGAACTCCCTTGATGGGCCAACCGGGAGCCTCTTGCTTTGTACTTGATCAGGAGTGTCAGTTTCTCGAGACTCCGAGTGTAGACTGCTAACTGAAGGCGCTCTATATGCTGTTGTCAGACTTGTAAATAAAGGGATTTTGGTGAAGGGACTTCTGTCTTTGAGCTATAACATAGTAAGGAGTCTAACGACACCAGGTTAAAGTCCAACAGGTTTATTTGGTAGCAAACGCCACTAGCTTTCGGAGCGCTGCTCCTTTGTCAGATGGAGTGGTTTCCACAGGACATTAGCTGGAGCGTTTAGCTCCAAAATGGCACTGCTGGTGTCAAATCAGAGCTGTGTGCTAGTTGATATCTACATTGATGGGGGTGTTAGGCTTCATAGGGATCGGCCGCTGCAAGTATGCAGAGCAGGGAGATCACAGTGGTACTACATGTGTTGATGGAATATTTGCTGACTTTCAGGCATTTGCACCAATCTGTTGCTCTAAGGCATGGGTGCACTGGTAGGCATTTCCTTTTGAATAGTGCATGACTTACAGAATGAACAGAGGGCACAAAGAGCAGGACAGACATTTGGAAGATGGAATAGGAGAGGGGAAGAAAAGTTCCAGCAGAAAGCCACATCACTGATGGTGTTCAGGGAATAATCCTCTGATGTAGACTTCACTGAGGAACAATGTATGAGACTCCTACACTTCAGTAAGGATGCCAGCACTGAAATCTGGCCACAACTGCAACCTCCGAGCCAAGCAAGGGCCGGATTTCCAATGACAGTGAAGATATTTGCGGCCTCGAATGTTAATGTGTACGGCTCCTTACAGACTGGGACTGGAGGTCGACATTTCACCTTTTCACAGCTTGCAATCCACTGTTGTATAAGGGAGGGCACTGACACCCTCTATTAGAACATATAGAACATAGAAAGCCACAGCACAAACAGGCCCTTCGGCCCACAAGTTGCGCCGATCACATCCCCACCTCTAGGCCTATCTATAGCCCTCAATCCCATTAAATCCCATGTACTCATCCAGAAGTCTCTTAAAAGACCCCAACGAGTTTGCCTCCACCACCACCGACGTCAGCCGATTCCACTCACCCACCACCCTCTGAGTGAAAAACTTACCCCTGACATCCCCCCTGTACCTACCCCCCAGCACCTTAAACCTGTGTCCTCTCGTAGCAACCATTTCAGCCCTTGGAAATAGCCTCTGAGAGTCCACCCTATCCAGACCCCTCAACATCTTGTAAACCTCTATCAGGTCACCTCTCATCCTTCGTCTCTCCAGGGAGAAGAGACCAAGCTCCCTCAACCTATCCTCATAAGGCATGCCCCCCAATCCAGGCAACATCCTTGTAAATCTCCTCTGCACCCTTTCAATGGCTTCAACATCTTTCCTGTAATGAGGTGACCAGAACTGCGCGCAGTACTCCAAGTGGGGTCTAACCAGGGTCCTATAAAGCTGCAGCATTATCTCCCGACTCCTAAACTCAATCCCTCGATTAATGAAGGCTAGTACGCCATACGCCTTCTTGACCGCATCCTCCACCTGCGAGGCCGATTTAAGAGTCCTATGGACCCGGACCCCAAGGTCCTTCTGATCCTCTACACTGCTAAGAATGGTACCCTTCATTTTATACTGCTGCTCCATCCCATTGGATCTGCCAAAATGGATCACTACACACTTATCCGGGTTGAAGTCCATCTGCCACTTCTCCGCCCAGTCTTGCATTCTATCTATGTCTCGCTGCAACTTCTGACATCCCTCCAAACTATCCACAACACCACCTACCTTGGTGTCGTCAGCAAACTTACCAACCCATCCCTCCACTTCCTCATCCAGGTCATTTATGAAAATGACAAACAGCAAGGGTCCCAGAACAGATCCCTGGGGCACTCCACTGGTCACTGACCTCCATGCAGAGAAAGACCCCTCCACAGCCACTCTCTGCCTTCTGCAGGCAAGCCAGTTCTGGATCCACAAGGCAACAGCCCCTTGGATCCCATGCCCTCTCACTTTCTCAAGAAGTCTTGCATGGGGGACCTTATCGAACGCTTTGCTGAAGTCCATATAGACCACATCCACCGCTCTTCCTTCGTCAATGTGCTTGGTCACATTTTCAAAGAACTCAACCAGGCTCGTAAGGCACGACCTGCCCCTGACAAAGCCGTGCTGACTACTTTTGATCATACTAAACTTCTCTAGATGATCATAAATCCTGTCTCTCAGGATCCTCTCCATCAACTTACCAACCACTGAGGTTAGACTCACCGGTCGGTAATTTCCCGGGCTGTCCCTGTTCCCTTTCTTGAATATAGGGACCACATCCGCAATCCTCCAATCCTCCGGAACCTCTCCCGTCTCCATCGACGATGCAAAGATCATCGCCAAAGGCTCCGCAATCTCCTCCCTCGCCTCCCACAGTAACCTGGGGTACATCCCATCCGGTCCCGGCGACTTACCAACCTTGATGCCATTCAATAGTTCCAACACATCCTCTTTCTTTATGTCCACATGCTCGATCCTTTCTGTCCTCCGCAATCCAGCAGTACAACCACCCAGATCCCTTTCCACCGTGAATACCGAGGTAAAGTATTCATTAAGCAGCTCCGCCATTTCTAACGGTTCCGCACAAACTTTTCCCCCTTCACCTTTTAAGGGTCCTATGCCTTCACATCTCATCCTTTTACTCTTGACATATTTGTAGAAAGCCTTGGGATTCTCCTTAATCTTACCCGCCAAGGTCTTCTCATGACCCCTTCTCGCTCTCCTAATTTCCTTCTTAAGCTCCTTCCTACATCGCGTATACTCCTCTAAATCCTTAACACCTCCTAGCTCTCTGAACCTTCTGTACGCCTCTCTTTTCTTATTTACCAGGTTCATCACAACCTTCGTGCACCACGGTTCCCGTACCCTACCAACACCCCCCTGTCTCATCGGAACGTTGTCATGCAGAGCTCCAGACAAACATTCCTTGAAAATCCTCCACTTTCCTTCGGTACTTTTCCCCAAGAATGCCTCCTTCCAATTTACCCGTCTAATTTCCTCCCTGATGACACTGTATTTCCCTTTACTCCAGAGAAACACTTTCCTAGCCTGCCTGACCCTATCTCTTTCCAATGCTATCGTGAAGGAGATAGAATTATGATCGCTATCCCCAAGATGCTCACCCACCGAGAGATCCTCCACCTGTCCAGGTTCATTAGCCAGCACCAGATCAAGAACAGCCTCTCCTCTAGTAGGCTTATCCACATACTGTGTCAGGAAACTCTCCTGGACACACCTAACAAACTCCTCTCCATCCAAACCCCTAGCCCTAGGGATATTCCAATCTATGTTTGGGAAATTAAAATCTCCCATCACGACAACTCTGTTATTCCTACATCTCTCCAGGATCTGTTTCCCCATCTGCTCCTCAACATCTCTGTTACTATTGGGCGGCCTATAGAAAACACCCAGCAAAGTTACCGACCCCTTCCTGTTCCTAACCTCCACCCACAGAGATTCCGTAGTCAGTCCCTCCACGGCGTCCACCTTCTCTACAGCCGTGACACTATCCCTGATCAACAGTGCCACTCCCCCCCCTCTCTTGCCTCCCTCCCTGTCCTTCCTGAAACATCTAAAACCCGGCACCTGAAGCACCCAGTCCTGTCCCTGAGACATCCAAGTCTCCGTAATGGCCACCACATCACAATTCGAAGCAGCAATCCACGCTCCAAGCTCATCCACTTTATTCACTACACTCCTGGCATTAAAATAGACACATCTCAGACCTTCAGCCTGAGCACTTCCCTTCTCCCTCACTCGTCTAACCTCCCTCTTACCCTGTCTACATTCCTTATCTATTTGCGAGCTAACCTCCTCGCTCTCAGTCCCCTCATTTCGATTCCCTCCCCCCAACCTTTCTAGTTTAAAGTCTCACCAGTAGCCTTAGCCAACCTTCCCGCCAGGATATTGGTCCCCCTGGGATTCAAGTGCCACCCGTCTTTTTTAAACAGGTCACACCTGCCCCTAAAGAGGTCCCAATGATCCAAGTACCCAAATCCTTGTCCCTTGCTCCAGTCCCTCAGCCACGCATTAATTCTCCACCGATTCCTGTTCTCACTCTCCCGCGGCACAGGCAGCAATCCCGAGATTACTACCTTTGCATTCCTCTTTCTCAGCTGTCTACCCAACTCCCTATATTCTCTTTTCATGACCCCTTCCCTCTTCCTACCTATGTCAGCAGTACCTATATGCATCACGACCTTGGGCTCCTCTCCCTCCCCCTTCAGGATTTCTGGGACTCGACCAGAGACATCCCGGACCCCTGCACCAGGGAGGCAAACCACCATCCGAGAGTCCCGTCTGTGTCCGCAAAAACGCCTATCTGACCCTCTCACCGTAGAGTCCCCAATTAGCACTACCCTCCTTTCCTTACCCCTTTGCACTACTGGGCCAGGCTCAGCTCCAGAGACACTGCCACCGCTGCTTCCCCCAGGTGGGCTGTCCACCCCAGTAGTACTCAGACAGGAGTACTTATTATTAAGGGGCACATCCACCGGGGTGCTCACCATCACCCGAGCTTTCTCCTTCCTCACTGTTACCCAGTTACCCTCCTCCCGTGGTCCCGGTGTGACCACCTGCCGATAGCTCCTGTCAATGACCTCCTCACTATCCCTAACCCAGCGAAGGTCCTCGAGCTGCAATTCCAGTTCCCTAACATGGTCCCTTAGGAACCGCAGCTCAACACACCCAGCACAGATATGGTCGTCTGGGAGGCTAGGAGCCTCCAGGACCTCCCACATCCTACATTGGGAACAACATACTGGCCTGACAGGGAAAAAAGTGAATGAAGATTATTCCTCTGTGTTCCAAATTATTTCTACCAAGGTACCCGGAGAAAAGTAACTTATAAATAAAAATTTTTAAAAATAAGAAACTCACCCCTGCTCGCCCTTTCTGCCTAAGCCCGATGAGCCAAAGCCCCTCAGTTCTCACTCAGCTCCGTCTCACTCCGCTGCCCGCTCCCAACGCTGCCCGCTAGATAGTGGGACCTGCCTTTTAAACCTCCTGTGCACTAAAAAAAAACTCAAGAGACCCTTCCCAGTAAACCCCGCGGCCACTGCCGGTTGCGCGCCAAAATTTAAAACTAAATAAAATAAATAAATAAATAACACCCGCGGGAAAGTACTTAAAACTAATTCTTACCCCAAAAATCCTGTCACCAGTCACAGCTCTGCCTTTCTCCACAGCAACAAGAGGACTAACCTCCCAACTAACTGACTTATATAGAACTTTTGACCCTTCCCAGTAAACCCCGCGGCCACTGCCGGTTGCGCGCCAAAATTTAAAACTAAATTAAATAAATAAATAAATAACACCCGCGGGAAAGTACTTAAAACTAATTCTTACCCCAAAAATCCTGTCACCAGTCACAGCTCTGCCTTTCTCCACAGCAACAAGAGGACTAACCTCCCAACTAACTGACTTATATAGAACTTTTGACCCTTCCCAGTAAACCCCAGTAAACCCCAGTAAACCCCGCGGGTTGATGGAGTGCTGACTATATTTCATTTTCTCTTGCTAAAAAGCAGTCGTTGGAGTCAGCATATGGCTTCAATGGAATTGCTGGCTTCCCCGTGGCACAGGGTGTCAGTGAACACATGTACCATATAACCATGGTAACATGGTAACCAATCTTCAGCCAGAACTACCAGGTGGATGATCTATCTCAACCTCCTCCTTCTGATGTCCCTAGAATCACAGATGTCGGTCTTCAACCATTTCCATTCATTCCATGTGACATCAAGAAATGCCAGAAGGCACTGGATACGGCAAAGGCTGTGACAACATTCTCACAATAACACTGAAGACTTGTGCTCCAGACTAGCTGTGCGCCTAGCCCAGCTGTTCCAGTACAGCTACAACACGGGCAGCTATCAACAATGTGAAAAATTGCCCAGGTATGTCCTGCGCACAAAAAACAGGACAAATCCAACCTGGCCAATTACCACACCAACAGTCTACTCTCGATCATCAGTGAAGTGATGGAAGGGGTCATCAACATTGCCCCATGTGGCACAAAATGACCTGCTCACCGATGCTCAGTTTGGGCTCTGCTAGGATCACTCAGCTTCTGACCTCATTACAACCTTGGTCCAAACATCAACAGAAGAGCTGAATGTCAGAGGTGAGGTGAGAGAGACTGCCCTTACCATCAAGGCAGCATTTGACCAAATGTGGCATCAAGGAGCCCTAGCAAAACTGAGTCAATGGGAATCGGGGAAATCTCTTGGCTGGAGTTATACCTAGCACAAGAGAAGATGTTGTGGTTGCTCATCATCTCAGTCCCAGGAGATCACTGCAGGATTCGTCAGTTTAATGTCCTAGACCCACCAACGTCAACTGCATCACCAATGACATTTCTCTTATCATGGAGACAGATGTTGGGATGTTCACTGATGATTTCACAATGCTCAACACCATTTGTGACTCCTCATATACTGAAACGGTCTGTGTCCATATACAAGATCTGGACAATATTCAGGCTTGTGTTGCTAATTGGTGAGTAACATTCATGCCACACAAATGCTGGCGATGACCATCTTCAACAAGAGAGAATCCAACCATCTCCCTTGACACTCAATGGCATTAACATTGCTGAATCCTGCACTATCGACATCATATTCACAAGAAACCGAATTGGACGAACCATATCGATACTGTGGCCACAAGAGCAGGTCAGAGGCTGGGATTCTGTGGTGAATAACTCCTAATTCCCCATTACCTGTCCACCATCTACAATGCTCAAGTCAGGAGTGTGATTGAATACTCTCCACTTGCCTGGACGAATGAAGCTCCAACATTCAAGAGGCTCTACACCATCCAGGACAATGTAGTCCACTTGATTAGCACTATATTTGCGACCTTAAACATTCATTCCCCTCCACCACATGCAGTGGCATCAGTGTGTACCATATGTAAGATGCACTGAAGCTTCTTTGACAGCACCTTCAAAACCTATGCCCTCTACCATCTAGAAAAACAAACACAGCAGCTACATGGGAACACCACCACCTGCAAGTTTCCTTCCAAACCACACACCGTCCTGACTTGGAAATATATCGCTGTTCCTTCGCTGTCACTGGGTCAAAATCCTAAAACTCCCTCTTTAACAGCACTGTGGGCGAAGCTACACCATGTGGAATGCAGCAGTTCAAGAAGGCAGCTCACCACCACCTTCTCAATATTACCTGTCCCTCTACAGATCTTTTTATCATCTGCAAACTTAGCAACAGTGCCTTCAGTTCCTTTTTCCATATCGCTAATGTATATTGTGAAAAGTTGTGGTCCCAGCACTGACCCCTGAGGCACACCACTAGTCACCAGCTGCCATCCTGAAAAAGACCCCTTCATCCCCACTCTCAGCCAATCCATGCCAGGATCTTACCATTAATACCGTGGGCGCTTAACTTATTTAACAGTCTCCTATGTGGCATCTTGTCAAAAGCCTTCTGGAAATCTGAATAAATCACATCCACTGGCTCTCCTTTATCTAACTTCCTTGTTACCTCTTCAAAGAACTCTAACAGATTTGTCAGACATGACCTCCCCTTGATGAAGCCGTGCTGACTCAGTCCTACTTTATCATGCTCTTCCAAGTATTCTGCGATCTCATCTTTAATAATGGACTCTAAAATCTTGCCAATAACCGAAGTCAGGCTAACCGGCCTATAATTTCCTGTCTGCTGCCTGCCTCCCTTCTTAAACAGCGGTGTTACATTAGCTACTTTCTAGTCCGCTGGAACCCTCCCTGCCTCCAGTAATTCCTGAAAGATCACCACCTATACCTCCACAATTTCCTCAGCTATCTCTTTTAGAACCCTGGGGTGTAGTCCATCTGGTCAGGTGATTTATCCAGACTTTTCAGTTTCCCCAGAACCTTCTCCTTAGTGATGGCCAATACACTCACCTGTGCCCCCTGATTCTCCTGGAGCTCTGGCATCCCGCTGGTGCTTCCACTGTGAAGACTGATGCAAAGTAACTATTCAGTTCCTCTGCCATTGTTTTGTTTCCTATTATTACTTCTCCAGCCTCATTTTCCAGTGGTCCAATGGCTATTTTTGCCTCTCTCTTACCTTTTATATATTGAAAAAAACTCTTCCTATCTTCTTTCAGATTACTAGCTAGCTTACACTCATATTTCATCTTCTCCCCCCTTATTGCTTTTTTAGTTGTCCTCTGCTCACTTTTAAAGGCTTCCCAGTCCTCTGGCTTCCCACTAATCCTCGTCACTTTGTATGCTTTTTCTTTTGCTTTTATGCTGTCCTTGACTTCCCTCATCAGCCATGGATGACTTGTCCTCCCCTTAGCATGTTTCCTCCTCCTTAGGATGAATTTCTGTTGTGCCTCCTGAATAACCCCAATGATGGCCCAATGATTAGCACTGCTGCCTCCCAGCGCCAGGGACTCGGGTTTGATTCCTGGCTTGGGTCACTGTCTGTGTGGAGTTTGCACGTTTTCCCCATGTCTGTGTAGGTTTCCTCTGGGTGCTCTGGTTTCCTCCCACAGTCTGAAAGACATGCTGGTTAGGTGCATTGCCCATGCTAAATTCTCCCTCGATGTACTCGAACATGCTCTGAAGTGTGGCGACTGGTGGATTTTCACAGTAACTTCATTGCAATGTTAATGTAAGCCCACTTGTGGCACTGATAAATAAGTAAGATAAAAATTTGAGCCACCACGGCAAACTGAAGGGTGAGTTAGGGCAGCAATGAACAAAGAACAAAGAACAGTACAGCACAGGAAACAGGCCCTTCGGCCCTCCAGGCCTGTGCCGCTCATTGATACAACTAGACCATTTGTTTGTATCCCTCCATTCCCAGGCTGCTCATGTGACTATCCAGGTAAGTCTTAAACGATGCCAGCGTGTCTGCCTCCACCACCCTACTTGGCAGTGCATTCCAGTCCCCGACCACGCTCTGTGTAAAAAACGTCCCTCTGATATCTGAGTTATACCTCGCCCCTCTCACCTTGAGCCCATGTCCCCTCGTGATCGTCACCTCCGACCTGGGAAAAAGCTTCCCACTGTTCACCCTATCTATACCCTTCATAATTTTGTACACCTCTATTAGGTCTCCCCTCATTCTCCGTTTTTCCAGGGAGAACAAGCCCAGTTTACCCAATCTCTCCTCATAGCTAAGACCCTCCATACCAGGCAACATCCTTGTAAACGTTCTCTGCACTCTCTCTAAAGCCTCCACGTCCTTCTGGTAGTGCAGCAACCAGAACTGGACGCAGTACTCCAAATATGGCCTAACCAGCGTTCTATACAGCCGCAACATCAGACTCCAGCTTTTATACTCTATACCCCATCCGATAAAGGTAAGCATACCATATGCCTTCTTCACCACCTTCTCCACCTGTGCTGCCACTTGTTTGGACCTGCTATCTGTTGGAAGCACAGCTGAAGACTCGGAGGTGTAGCTCATGCACACACATGGCAATGTGCTAAAGCAGACCATTGATTGAAACAATGCTTCTGCTGCAGGATTCAACAGAGTGGGTGTCAGGATTTGTGGTGGTCCACTGTCTGTTCCACAATCTTGCTGTTAAGAGGGGACTGACCTTCACATCACTAACCAGCTGTCCAGCCAACTGAGCTAACCAACACCCAGGTCGGAACTCTACCACCTCGCTCGTCACGGAATCATAGCGGGCACAAGTCCAACAACAGATATCTCCGTTGACCTTGGACGGGAATTTCTGGTCTCGCCCAAGCAAGGCCATAAAATCCCACCCTCAGTGTCCTGTTATATAGTTGCTAAATTTGGGTGTGTATGAGTTGCTTCCCTGGTCTCTTGTCTGTAATATTTGTCTTTGGTATGCTGGAGGATCTTTTCAGCAGTCATTGATAATGGATTATTTATTCCCCTCCTGGCCTGTGTCAGGGCATTTTCAATTGCTGTGTATGTTGGAAAACCATTGGGACTGAGGTGAAGAGGGTTAAAGAAGGGGTTTGATTCCTCTACTTTTTGTTTCAAATATTTAATAGAGGTGAAAATAATGGCGTGATTTCTGTGGACTGCTTTGGTGCGTTCTTTTTTTTACACATTTGTTGGATGTGGGCATCACTGGTTAGGCCAGCATTTATTGCCCATCTTTAATTGCCCTTGAGAAGGTGGTGGTGAGCTGCTTTCTTGAACTGCTGCAGTCCATGCGGTGTAGGTATATCCACACTGCTATGAGAGGGATTTCCAAGATTTTGACCAGCAGATAGTGAAGGAATGGAGATATAGTTCCAAGTGTTTGGAGGGGAACTTCCAGATGGTGGTGTTCCCATGTGTCTGCTGCTGCTTCTAGATGGAAATGTTCGTGGGTTTGGAAACTGTCCAAGGAGCTTTGGTGAGTTCCTACAGTGCATCTTGTAGGTGGTACACATGGCTTCTACTGAGCGTTGGTGGTGGAGAGAGTGAATGTTTGTGGAAGGGGTACCAATCAATCGGGCTGCTTTGTTCTGGATGGTGTCAAGCATTTTAAGTGTTGTTGGAAGCTGCACTCATCCAGCCAAGAAGAAAGTATTCCATCACACTCCTGACTTGTGCTTTGTAGATTGTGGGCAGACTTTGTGGAGTCAGGAGGTGAGTTGCTCACTGCAGGATTCCTAGCCTCTGACCTGCTCTTGGAGCCACATTATACTTGCATGTCTAGTGTAGCCACATATATTCATATGACTGGTCCAGTTCAGTTTCTGGTCAATGGTTACCTCCAGGATGTTAATAGTGGAGGATTCAGTGATGGTAATGCCATTGAATGTCAAGGGCAATAGTTTGATTCTCCCCTGTTGGAGATGGCCATTGTCTGGCCCTTGTGTGGCGCAAATGTTACTTGTCACATGTCAACTCAAGCCTGGATATTGTCCAGGTCTTGGTGCATTTGGACACGGCCTGCTTCAGTATCTGAGGAGTCGTAAATGGTGTTGAACATTGTGCAATCATCTGTGAACGTCCCCACTTCTGACCTTATGATGGAAGGAAGGTCATTGAGGAAGTAGCTGAAGATGATTGAGTTGAGGACACTACCCTCAGGAACTCCTGCAATGATGCCTTGGAACTGAAACATTTGTCCTCCAACAACTACAACCATCTTCCATTGTGCCAGATATGACTTCAACCAGTGGAGAGTTCTCCCCCCCGCCGACCCTATTTCCACATGACTCCGATTTTGCCACACTTGGTCAAATGCTGCCTTGATGTCAAGGGCAGTCACACTCACCTCACCTCTGGAGTTCACCTGCGAAGTTTCTTGTGAGGTGACGGTTTCCCACTACTTAACCTTTAATTAGAATGGAATCCTCTGCAATGATGCTCGACTCTCTGTGTTTGGGTAGGATGCAGTCATGTTTGTTTCACTCATAAGTTAGGTGTTTTTTGAGGGGATGGATTGCATCACTTGTAGCCATTCCAAAGCTAATTCCTATGGATTCAGGGTAGGTAATCAATTTGTTTGAGCAGAAATTCATCCCCATGATACTTTAGAAAATGATCCTTGGTGACATTTTCAGGAACGAATTACAACTCTGATTCCACACTCCACCTTGACACTTCTGATTTGAGTTGATTTATTATTGTCACATGTATTGGGATACAGTGAAAAGTATTGTTTTTTGCACGCTATATAGACAAAGCATACCGTTCATAGAGTACATGGGGGAGAAGGAAAGGAGAGGGCGCAGAATGTAGTGCTACATTCATAGCTAGGGTGAGCTATGAGACAGATCAACTTAATATAAGGTAGGTCCATTCAGAAGTCTGATGGCAGCAGGGAAGAAGCTGTCCTTGAGTCAGTTGGTACATGACCTCAGACTTTTGTATCTTTTTCCTGAAGGAAGAAGGTGGAAGAGAGTATGTCCAGGGTGCATGGGGTCCTTGATTATGCTGGCTGCTTCTCCCAGGCAACGCGAAGTGTTCGGAGTCAGTGGATGGGAGGCTGATTTGGATAACGGACTGGGCTACGTTCACGACTCTTTGTAGTTTCTTGCGGTCTTGGTCAGAGCAGGAGTCATACCAAGCTGTGATAATCCGGAAAGGATGCTTTCTATGATGCATCTGTAAATATTGCTGAGAGTCATAGCAGACATGTCATACTTCCTCAGCCTCCTGAGAAAGTAGAGGCATTGGTGGGCTGTCTTAACTAAAGCTCCCCGAGTTTCAGTTCCTCGATGTTACCACTTCCGCTGATTTCCTACTCTGCCACCCCATCTTGATGCCCTGGTCCTAAAATCCCTGGAAACATGTATTAGACTTTGCCTCACTATCCATTGAGAAGGGACTGAACCCATAAGATGTTCTTGCTTGATGAAGGCTCACTGCTGGATAGAAACAAGCAAAACACCACACTCCCTTCCACAGAAACATCACGCAAACCACTTTGGTTTTACCTAAGGTATACTTCAGCTGTTAGAGTTAAGCTATCATATTGGAATATTGCAGGGTACTTCTCAATAAGGTCAGACCCAAAATATTCACTCTTAACACTCAAATGATAAATTATAGTTTAAAGCTACTTGCAGTTGTATTTCAGAATTAGCCCCTGGTGAAGAATTGGTAAGCGTCAACAGCAATATTGCACTTCTCATTAAACCTGAAGAACATTACCATTGCTTAGGGCTTGACACTAAAATATATCTACGATCATTAAAAAAAAATCAACCATTAACAATTACCTTATTTTGAAAGCTACTCTTTTATATTCTGCTCTAATAAGCCAAATTAATTTTGCCTCTGTGTATTTTGCTAATTGGTAACGATTAACAACAAAGTTATCCAAACTACGAATAATGATTGTTGTATAATTGTGTACAGTTTGGGTTATTAAGGACATGTGGCAAATGGACACAAAATAACAAAATGACTGCAATTATTTCTGGAATACTTTTCCAGAATGAGACTTTCCACACAGTTGCCACCCTTTCTGTTTAAAGATACTTTCGATATCTATTAGGGATATATCAGTTTGTGTAATTAAAATTAGTCAGTCTGTTTCATCTTTCATTAAAAATTCACATATAAAGACCTCCCTGTGGGATTTTTTTCCATTTCTAATGCATGAACACGTACTTATTAGAGTTGTACATAACCCTTTTCCTATACCAGAGGCAGATTTACAGTTCATGAGGCCCTGTGCTTTGCTTTTCAGGATCCCCTTACCCCAGGATCTGAAGGCTGAAGTCCACCCCTTGCACACACTTACTCTTCCTTCACCCCTTGCAACTCTCTCTTCCTCCCATCCCTCACACACACTTACTCTTCCTCCACCTCTCACACACTCTCTCTTCCCCTCACACACGTTCTCTCTCCCTCCCACTCCTCGCACACATTCACTCTTCCTCCCACCCCCGCACACACTTTCTTTCCCCCCCTCGCACCTGCTCTCACTTCCTCTCCACCTCTCGCACACACTCATTCTTATCCCCAGCCCTTGCACACACTCACTCTTACCCCCACCCCTCACACACACACTCTCACTTTCTCCCACCCTTCACACATCCTGTTACTTCTATGAATGTGGCACACATATCCCCACAAACTGCACACAAAACTGCCGCCATTTTATTGCAGCAGATTCCAGGGTGCCTGATGGTTCCTCCATTGAGAGGCGATACACTTAATCAATACTTTTAAATTGGGCTACCTCAGTGCAATATATTCCCTCAACCGCTGGTAGTCACTGAGTGGTAACAAAATAAGTTGCAGCTCCCAAGGAAAACATCATCCAACTGTCGCCATGTAGTGGGGCAAAGGAGTAGTGGTCAAAGATGACCAGTTGGTTTTTGCGGCAGAGATTTGGCACTAAACTCCAATCTCTTCATTATTTTCCATTGCGGGCCAGAGGCACATATGAAATGAATAGTCAAACAGGGGAATCTTTGTCCCTTAAGATAATTTCATTTTACTGTTTAAAAAAATTATTTTCATTTTCATTATATATTGTTCCCGTGGTTGCCTTCAGTTACCCTTTGCTGTTTTAGATGGCTCCCATTGGAGTCCCACTCTGAGTCACACTTCTTCTAGTAGGCTGCAAGCACCATATTTTAAAAAATCGATTGGACAAATGTTACTCATGCTGACAGCTCACCTCAGCTGCACATTACTGTGAAAATGCGTCATATTGACAAAATGTGTTGTGATTAGAACTAATTTTCGCTTTAACTCACATGGCCAGACGTAAAGGTAGCCCACAGTGTTTACAGAGCTAGGGAGGGATACAGCAAAGCTGCAGAATTTTCGAAAGTTAGAAAGAATCCTGATGTCCACTGGATGAACTCAATGCCATTATTTTGCAATAAATTACCCTTTCTGCTGCGAACAAAAAAAACTGAAGCCAGGCACACAAAATGATGGAACCTGTGCTCCTCTCCTCGTGGCAATGCATTTGTTTTTGTTTCCTGACATAAATTTGATCTCGCAACAGTAAATGTGAAATGTATTTGCCAATAGTGCTTGTGCCAAAATACAATACATTAAAATGGTGCTCCTATGGGACACATCTTGCCGTGCCGTGTCATGACTAATCAGTGCTGTTGTCTGTGCACGATTCTCCACACAGCGAGTAGCTTAGATTAAACGGAAAAGAAAATTGAAGGTTAGCATTCCATTATTTATCAACGACTGAAGAAATATACGGATCGTTTACACAATCATATTAGCGCTAGAATAATGACAAATGATACCATAGGATTTCAATCATATTATCGCTAATAAATAGAATGCTATTAAGCATAAAACAACAATTTAATCTGCAATATTATGGTCCAATATTCGACCATGACCCTCATTTTGTCTTTTATTTTACTAAATATGAATGACAAAAATTAATAAATATTAAATAATACTGAAGAAGAATTGAAATCAAAACAGTGCCTGAATCAGTTCTCCTGTAATAAAATATGAAACGTTCAGTTAGTTGAGCATTGATTTTTAAGCCTCGCCTTATTATTTCCCAGCTGAAAAGATAGACAGTTGATCCGCTGCTAAAATTATTAAGCTGTGTAAATGGAATGATGAAACCCATGATATTTCCTTCAATGGGAATATACTGTGACACATTTGTCCCATAAATTCAATGAACTCTTTCCCAGCCAGAGTAAATCTGAAATATATTTGCCGACAGTGCTTTCACAAACTAACTAATATCAACTCTATCCAGGTGATTCCGAAAAGGAAATGTTATGTCCGCCAATTATTTCCCTGCTGTCATCCCTGAAGATAAATCTCTGTGTTCCACTCACCCTTGTTTTATTTTTAAAGAACAGAATTGCAGAAAATCTAGGAGTGGAAAATGCAGAGATTGCTGCTCAAATTTACCTCACTGGAACAGAGCATATTTTTGTGTTGGTTCGAAAATGGTGTTGAATTCCTGAGCATAGAAATCTTTCCAGTACAACCAAGGGAGGGAGCCCTGTGCACTTCTCAGAAGCTGCACTCCCTATAATCTTAATCTTAACTGAACGAGGACTATTTGTCACGTGCTTATGGAAGGTAATGATTGACCTTTTGAATTGCATTCATTCCTAAGGAGAAGTCACTTCCTCGTGTCTCCTGGTAAACCATCAGTGAACAGGGGACAATACCAACTTGCATTATATAATTCCTTTAATAAATTCACTGAGGTGCAATCAGAAAACAGGTCGTTTCCCAGTCAAAGAAGCAGGGGCGAAGTAAAGCTCAGCAGGCTTTCAGGATGCTCTTAGATTCCCTACAGTGCAGAAGGAGACCATTCGGCCCATCGAGTCTGCACCGACCACAATCCCACCCAGGCCCTATTCCTGTAACCCCACACATTTACCCTGCTAATCCCCCTGACACTAGGTCAATTTATCATGGCCAATCAACCTAACCCGCACATATTTGGAGTGTGGGAGGAAACCGGAGCACCTGGAGGAAACCGACGCAGATGCGGGCAGAATGTGCAAACTCCACATAGACAGTGTCCGAGGCCGGAATTGAACTTGGGCCCCTGGCGCTGTGAGGCAGCAGAGCTAACAACTGTGCCACCATGACGCCTACTATCTTAAAGGAGGAGATAAGGTGAAGGGTGGAATTCTAGAATGTGGATCCCAAATAGCTACCATCAATGATGGACACAGTAAGAAGTCTCACAATACCAGATTAAAGTCCAACAGGTTTATTTGGAATCATGAGCTGTCGGAGCACTGCCCCTTCATCATCTCCTGATGATGACAGCACTCATCTGATGAAGGAGCAGCGTTCCAAAAGCTCGTGATTCCAAATAAACCTGTTGGAATTCAACCTGGTGTTGTGAAACTCCTTACTGTGCCCACCCCAGTCCAAGGCCGGCATCTTCACGTCAATGATGGGGCATAGGGAAGGGTAGATGCACACGACATCACAGGAAAAAGGATTTGAGGGAGAGTTGCACGGCTGGAGGAAGTTAGAGAGATTGGATGGGGTGAGACCTTGAAAGGTCGTAAACGTAAGAATTAGATTTTAAACTCGGAGGCCTTCGGAATCTGGGAGTCAATATTCATCGGCAAGGACAAGAATGTTGGTGATTTGCTGCAGGAATGGATAAGCTGGTGTAGAAGGTAAGAGGCTTAACTTTAGATATTTTGGTGTCTGGGCGTTTCAGTATTGAGTGCAAAGGACACATTTATGATTCTTTCATAAACAGTAAAATTCAGGGAACCCTTCATGGATGCCTTAATTGCCAAGAGGATGATTGTGGCTATAATTACTGAGAAGATTTTTAACTATAATAGTTAATTACTCCCAGAAGAGCGATTAATATTTCCCAATTTGCTTCCAACACTTGAAAGCAAACAGTTAATTAAGATACTGTAACTAATGTCATGTCTGCCCACATATCCTGGAAACCATTACTTTCACATGATAAAGCACAGATTTGAACAGTATCATTGGTGGAGCTAAATGTGTGTTAACCCAGGAATACTACTCCTGTCATTTTCGGTTGAGGTAGCACAAATTAATGAAGTCACAACTGATTCTTCTCATGTATTGTAAGGCAAAATGCAAAGAGAGCATAAGTTACGTTTGAGCTGCTTGGGGGAAATTTTTCCCAAACCAAGATTTAGGGTGGAATTTTCCCGTCCCGCCCTCCACGGGAATCGTAGCAGGTGAGACATGGACCATGCAAAGGCCTGTTGACCTCAGGTGGGATTTTGCGGCTTTGGGGCAAGCGCGGCCGGAAAATTCCACCATTCGTTCAAGGGATGTGGGCACTGCTGGCTGGGCAAGGCCAACAATTGTATTGCCCATCCCTAATTGCCGTTGAGAAAATGGTGGTGAGCTGCCATCTTGAACCAATGCAGAACATGTAGTGTACAGCCCACAGTGTCATAGACTTTGTGGATTGGTAGGCCACTTCAGAGTCAACCATATTGCTGTGGGCTTGGAGTCATAAAAAAGCCAGATCAGGTAAGGGTGATAGATTTCCTTTCCTACATGACATTAGTGAACCAGATGGGATTTCTTCTACACCAATCGACCATTGTTTCATGGTCACTAGGAAATAGGCTTTATAATTCCAGGTTAATTAACTGAATTTAAATTCCACCAGCTGCCGTGGTGGGATTTGAACCTGTGTCCCCAGGGCATTTGTCTCAGCCCTCTGGACTACTAATCCACAATTTCACCACCTCTCCATAAATGGGAAAGATCATGGATTTGGGAAGTTGGGAAAATAGAAGTGGCCTGGGAATTGGATCAACTGCCCACTCCACAGAGGCAGGCAGCCAATTAGAACAATCAAGGCCGCAATTAGGGTGAGTTTGCAGCCAAACTGACATTATGCCACCAGCAGGTTGGCTCCCTGCCCGCCCCCCCCCCCCCCCCCCCCCCCGACCCCCACCCCATCCATGGCAGGGAGGTGGCCCGCCTGCAGCAGGATCATCGCAGTTGGAGACTGCATACTCCACTGACGGGGCCATAGGCAGATAAAGCTGCACCTCTGACCAAAACAATTCCTCTCGGTGGTTTTCTCTCCGCTCCAAGGGACTTACCAGCATTGGCCCAACTGCTTTTGAATTGAATGCCTTGGAGGGTGCCTCCGTTTTGAGGCACTCTCCATTGCTTACCTGCCTCAGTGGCTCACACCTCACCTGGTGAGGCTGCAAAGGCTCCAAAGCTTCTGGTCCTCTGGGCCTGCATCATCAAGAGCTATCCTGCCCTCCTTAATAGGAAGGCTAATGCATAGATGGTCAATTAGGAAGGTGCCTCGAGTAAGATTGCTGTTTTGCTGCTGTCAAGTGCTGGCTGGGGTTTCCCATTTGGTCTTTATTTCAGGGCCCATGAAGCCCACTGCAAAATCCAGCTCTGTGTACAAATACGCACAGTATGGTGAATAAGGTGTGAGCTGCAGGTGCCACAGGGTAATATGGTGTCACGGTATTAACTGACTCAGGAAAAAAAAGGATTGTTTGTTTAATATTCCTGGGTACAAGGTAGGAAAGATTGGGAAGGCAAAAAGCAGGAGGACTGGCAGTTTTGATTAAGGAAAATATTATATTGCTAGAAACAGAGAATGGTGGATCAAAAATAAAACCTGTTTAGTTGAAGTTGAGAAATAATAAAACAGCTATCACATTAATTGGTACATTCTGTTGGCCGCCAAACAGTGAGAAGGAGATAGAGGAGCGGATCTGTAAAGAGATTACTGAGAGGTGCAAGAACTGTAGAGGAGTAATAATAGCAAACTTCCACTGCCCTACTTTCGCAGAATAGTGAAAAGTTTGTGAGATCTAGCTTCAGTAAAATTACCTTGCAGTAGCATATTTCCCAGGATATAATGGTGCCTACACTTTCAAAGACACTCCTATACTGAGATGAAATTCACCTTTCCTGAGGCTGTGAAAGGTGGAACTTAAAGACCGACGGTTTGCTGGCATGGCACCATAGAATCAAAACCAACATTGTAAATTTTTGATTTGATTTGATTTGATTTATTATTTTCACATGTATTAGCATGTGCGGAATGTAGTGTTACAGTCCTAGCTAGGATGTCGAGAAAAATCAACTTAATGCAATTTGAAAGGGGTGGGGCAATATTTCCTGGCCATTCATGCCGGTGGGATTCTCTGGTCCAACTGGCAATGCACCCCGTCCCTCAGGTTTCGTGGCAGCATGGGGTGACATTAATGGGAAATCGCGTCGACAGTGGCACGACCAGAGACCTCCACCGCCAGCGAACAGCGCACCACCTCCCGCCAACAAGAAACACGTGGTTGGTAGCCAGACAATTCCCTCCATGGTATCAATTTATAAACATCCTAAGTGCTGATTGTCATAACTCGAATGTCAAAAGGTTGAGGACTACCTGGATAACAAACTCCCACAAACAGCAATGTGATGAAGACTAGTTTTGGTGGTGTTGATTGAGGAATAAATACTTCTTCTTAGAAATAGTGCCATGAGATCTTTTACACCCGCTTGAGAATGTCTCTGTTTAACATCTCACCCACAAGGTGGCACCTCCAACACTGCAACACTCCCTCAGTGCTGCATTGGAGTGTCAGGCTAGATATACTCACAGTCCTAGAGTGGGTGAGAGTGCTACCAACTGACACTTGCAAGAAGGAGAGAAGTTTCCTATGTTTGTTCAGGAGAATTTTCTTGATTGGTATTTTTTCTTCCCAATGAGGAAGCAGGTATTTCTGAATCTCCTCCTAGGGAATTAAATGGGGGATGTTAAATTTGGAGAACATCTCAGGAATAGTGATCATAACATTGCAAGATTTAGATTAGTTATGGAAAAGAACAAGGAACAAATAAAAATAAAAATACTTAATTGGAGGAGGACAATTTCAAAAAATTGATGAGGGATCTTGGAGTTAAGGATTGAAGTCAAACACGGTAGCACAGTGGTTAGCACTGCTGCTTCACAGCTCCGGGGTCCCGGGTTCGATTCCCGGCTCGGGTCACTGTCTGTGTGGAGTTTGCACATTCTCCTCGTGTCTGCATGGGTTTCCTCCGGGTGCTCCGGTTTCCTCCCATAGTCCAAAGATGTGCGGGTTAGGTTGATTGGCCAGGTTAAAAATTGCCCCTTAGAGTCCTGGGATGTGTAGGTTAGAGGGATTAGCGGGTAAATATGTGGGGGTAGGGCCTGGGTGGGATTGTGGTCAGTGCAGACTCGATGGGCCGAATGGCCTCCTTCTGCACTGTAGGGTTTCTATGATTCTATGACTGTCTGGCAGAATGTCACAATAGATAACTTTTAAAGAGGACATGCTTTGGGTATAGTCTAAGTATATTCCTACAAGAGGGAAATGAAGGCAGCCAAACAGAGTTCCCTGGTTTACCATTGACCAGAAACTGAATTGGACTCGCCATATAAATACTATAGCTGCAAAAGCAGGTCAGAGGTTGGGAATCCTGCGGTGAGTAACTCACTTCCTGACTCTCCTAAGCCTGTCCACTATCTACAAAGCATAAGTCAAGAGTGTGATGGAATACTCTCCACTTGCCTCAACAAATACAGCTCCAACAACACTCAAGAAGCTTGACACCGCTTTGGACAAAGCGATCCGTTTGATTGGCATCATATCCACTATAATAAACATTTGCTCCCTCCACCACTTGCACAGTGGCAGCAGTGTGTGCCCTATACAAGATGCAGCAACTCGCCAAGGCTGCTTCACAGCACCTTCTAAGCCCATGATCCCTACCAATTCAAAGGTCATGAACAGAAGATGCATGGGAACACCGCCACCTACAAGTTTCCCTCCAAGGCACACACCAGCCTGACTTGAAACTATACTGCCGCTCCTTCAATGACACTGGGTCAAAATCCTGGAACTCCATCCCTAACAGCATTGTGGCTGTCCCTGCACATGGACTGCAGAGGTTAGGAAGGGAACTCACCACCCCCTTCTCAAGAGCAGTTAGGGATGGATAATAAACATTGACCCAGCCAGCACATCCCATGAATCAATAGGAAAAAAAAGGCTGAAGAAGGAGCTTGAGAATAGGACAAAGAAGCAAGTGATCGCTAACAGATGTTAGCTTATAATATAAGGAGAATCAGGTTGAATATGAAAAGTAAAGAGCAGATGAAGGTCAAGGAGACAGTACGAGAATAAGATTTGTAGCTCACATAAAGTATAATCCAAGGATCTTCTGAAAGCTTATTACCAACAAAAAGGGTTGTCAGAGGAATGCATTAATCCAAAATGGAGATCTATTGGTGGAATTAGAAAGCATGAGTACTTGAACAGACTTTACAAAACTCCTGCATACAAGGAGCTTGCTGTGATGAGGTTAAAAAGTAGATGAAGAGGAGAAAGCTGCAACTACTTAAGTGGAAATTCATCCATTTTGGATGGAACGCATAGTTTAAAGTTTATTTATTAGTGTCACAATGAGGCTTACATTAACACTGCAATAAAGTTACTGTTAATCCCCCAGTCGCCACACTCTGGCGCCTGTTCGGGTACACCGCGGGAGAATTTAACATGGCTAATGAATCTAACCAGCACGTCTTTCGGACTGTGGGAGGAAACCAGAGAACCCGGAGGAAACCTACACAGACACAGGGAGAATATGCAGACTCTGCACAGACAGTGACTCAAGCCGAGGATTGAACCTAGGTCCCTGGGGCTGTGAGGCAGCAATGCTGACCACTGTGCCACCATCCATCCTAGTTACTCAAGGAAATAAGGGTAAAAACTGTAGAGATGCCACAATCTTCCAGCCCTCCTTACACATATGGGTTGGGCCAAAGGCCTAGAGGATTACAAGTGTTGCCCTTTTGTTCAAAAAGAGGGATAAGGATAAATCTGGCAATTACAGGCCAATGAATTTAACATCTGTTATTGAGAAGTTTCTAGCAGCAATACTCTGGAATTGAATTAATAGTCACATGGCAAAGCATGGACTAATAGGGGGGAACATGGATGTGTCAGCAGGAAATTGTGTTTGACTAACTTGATTGACAAGGTAACTGAGAGGATAAATAAGGGCAGTGTAGTTGATGTTGTGTATTTGGATGTCCGAAAGTGTTTAATAAAGTGCCACATAGTAGAATTGTTAGCAAAACTGAAGCCCCATGGGAAAAAAAGGGACAATGGACAGCAAGGACACAAAAGCGATTATGGGACAGAGAGGCATTGTATTTCAGACTGGTGGGAGGTATGCAGTGGAGTTCCCCAGGGTTCAGTACTTGGAGCATCGGTGATTTTAACTGTCGTTACTTGGGTTACAGGGCACAATTTCAAAATTTACAAATGACACAAACGGAATTTTACTGCCCCACCTGCCATGGGAATTGGAGCAGGCGAGGGGCAGATCATGGAAAGGTCCATTGACCTCAGGCAGGATTTTACGGTCTCTGGACAAACAGGGTGGTAAAAACCCACCCAAATATTTTGCAAATGACAAAGACAAAGACTTAACCAAAGGCAGTGAGGGGAGGATGGATATTCTTACCTTCCAGAGGGTGTGGGAACTCAGGACAGGTGAGGTCTTTGTTCCGATTTGAGCTGTATCTCAGGAGAGTTGTCACCATAGGTGACAACTTGCTTGTGGGCAGCACAGTGGCACAATGGTTAGCACTGCTGCCTCACAGTACCAAAGACCCAGGTTCAATTTTGGCCTTGGGTGACTGTGTGGAGTCTGCACATTCTCCCTGTGTCCACGTGGGTTTCCTCCAGGTGGTCCGGTTTCCTCCCACACTTCAAAGATGTGCTGGTCAGGTTGATTAGCCATGCTAAATTGTCTCTTACTGTCAGGGGAGATTAGCAGGGTAAATATGTGGGATAGGGCCTGGGAGGGATTGTTGTTGGTACAGGCTTGATGGGCTGAATGGCCTCCTTCCGTACTGCAGGGCTTTTATAGGAGCGATGGTGATCCTATGCCATTGATGGCTTGAAACTGTCACTGGTTATCCCTAATTTTGCAAGTCCTTGTGCTATATTTGGACATAGCTGTATTAATCCTATCAATTGGTTGAAAGTGAGATCACTCGCTTTCTCCGCCCATCCTGCTGGCACAAATCAGGTAACCAATAACTGAAAACAGTTGTTCGTTCTTTGTACTAAATGCTATCTCTTGATAATGCAACGTTGCCTTCACACACATGAGGACTAATCCTTCATGTTCTGAGAGCTATTATTACCAGGGTTAAGCAGTGTCTCTCAGGGTAGAACAGGAATACAAAGCGAATGAATTGTTTCATGTGACTTACTGTGTGATCAATGTTGGAAAACCATTCTAATTAAAAGGTATGTTTGTGCTGCTAGCAGTCTTTATTACTATAGGGAGGGATTCATGCTTAGGAGGCCTTGAGAGTGACTTTATACAAAGGGGTGCTGCGTGTGAGCTCTCCAGACAAGCTAACACTGATCAGTAAGGCAGTTCTTCACACAGCGCTGACAACCTTGAGTCTCACAGCTACAAATTGCGAGCAGACTGAACAATTCCCTCTCTCTCAGCAGGCAAGAACTTCAGATTGTATTTAACGTGTGGATGGTATGAGATCTCAAAATGTTAGTCCTAATTAGTGGAATATTCTGAAATTGGTATATTATCAAAACCTTACACTGCTCCCAACTTAACTGGGGACAGGTTTCCCAACAGCGGGAATCCAATGTAAGTATTCCCACCCCATTCTCCCAATCAACACCCCTAATAACCTCCTCCTCCACCCCCCCGACCCCCCTCCCTCCAACCTCATGCCTGGTCTGGGCAAGCTCAGTTAAATTGCACCCATGGGGCAGGATTTAATGGCCCCTCCGGCTGGCAGGATTTTCCATTCCCGCCAAAGTCAATGGAGTTTTGAATGTCTCACCACGTTTTATAGCCCTGCCCCCACTGTGGTTTAAAATTCCGACATCGATTATAAAAGCCTGGTAAACGTACTAAGGACTAGAAATTTGCTGGCACTGTTTCTTGGGCATGGGGTTGTGATTCACAGCCTGCTCATGCACTTTACGATTGAGGTAGATAGTGGGCTGTTTCCTGATTTACCTGAGCGTAGTGTTGGTCTAAGAGGGGCCAATGCTGCCAGCTACCTGGGTAATCAACAGGTGTTCAAACTGCTCTCCTTCAAGGTAGTCTGTCCCTCTTCCAAAGAATCACAGGAGGCAGTTGCAGAATATAATTACTGCAATTCTGAAGAAAGGAAATGAAACACCAGGACAGAGAGAGGGAACACAGGTTAAGAGTAGTGGAGGACATAGTCATGGAGGTGAATGGGAGGAGTGGCACCATGGGCTAGATCTTATTTCCAGGGTCTTAATCCTGACACTGGACTGAATTCTGGAGCAAGGACCTGGAAGTTGCGGGGGTTTGACCCTGGAGGAGATTTTTGAGGAGGCAATCACTTAAGAAGCTACCTCCGGGAGCCCACTCGATTAAGGATGGTGGGCTCCACATCCAGGAAGGGCAAAGCAAGAGCTTGAGGCTCTGGGCTGCTAGCCACTAGACTGGGAGTAGAGGACAATGCCTCAGCGATGGTTCTCTGGCAAGCATGGCACTGGGGTTGCTGTTAAAGGAGGCCTGAGTAGACCCATGCCCACCATAGGGTGGCTGCCGCCATCCATTTGCCAAGCTTCAGTCAGGGGCACCTGTAAAATTCCAATGCCTGATGAAAGGCCTTAATTGACCTAATTGGTTACCCATCGCTGGTGGGCGTGTAGCTGCTGCCCCCAAGAAGCAGCCTCACAGAAAATGGGCTGGAGGCAGGAACATGACAGCAGACTGCCACACTCGTTGGTAGTACAAAATTGATGGCATGCTCCCTGACAGTCAGCCATCTTCGCCACCTGTTTCCATGAGGGGTGGCCTCAGAAGGTTGTCTCTCAGGGCACACCCTCAGATGGAACTGAGGGCAGGTAGCCAGGGAGCTCAATTCCCAGTGTTTGCTCCTGAAGAACATTGCCGCAAAAAGTCTAATGACCTCACGTTCAAGGTCAGTGAATGCGCCTTCACATGACATTTCCGATTGGTTGTCATCACTCAGCCAGCAGCAGTCCCCTAACATCCAGATACTCCACGACATACTCACACATTCCAACAATGCCTCCTGCTGCTCCCACATACCTCCATATTGAGCTGTGGCAGAGATATCACCAAAACACAGGCAGTGCTCTGGGGACCAGCGTTCGAATCCCAGCGTGGCAGGTGGAGACATTTGGGCCGCGGTTCTCCCAAAAGTGCTGAATTGGCGGCAAAACTGGTTTAGATCGCGACAGTTCTGAAAGTTCAGCTTTTCACCTGAATCTCCGCACTCTGTGCACTGCAGAGGTCCCAGTCCTGAATCTCATTAAAAACCTCGGGGGGGGGGGCCTATTCGCGCTGGAGTTTGACAGCTCTGGAACTCTGCACATGCGCAGTGGCCCCAAACTGTCAACCTCCCATTTGCTGGCCAGCTTGATTGCTGGCCAGCCCGGGACCCCCGCAGTGCTGCCCCTCGAGCCCCCCATGGTCTGATCGCAGCCCCCACAACGATTCCCGGGCCAGCCCTGACCCGTCCCGTCCCGGAGCGCCCCGATGCCCAGGCCCCACCCCCCAGCAGTGGCGATCCCCTCACCCCCCTCACCCGGCAGACCCTCCCACCCCCGCTGACCCCCAGGGTCAGACCCGCCCCCCCCCCGGCAGACCACCACCCCCCAGCCTACCCCAATCGCTCCCCTCCCTCCATCCCAGACCGATCCCTTTGCAGAGTGGCAGCGGGACCCCTCCCAATGCAGAGTGGCACCGGGCTCCCCCACCCCCACTGATTGTCCCTAATTCCCAATTCTGGAAGATGCGCATGCGTTCTCTGCGCAAATCCCCATTCAAGGCCGCAGACATGCGTCTCCTGGCCGGACCCGCCGGAAAAGTGGCGGGCGAGGATGGGAGAATCGCGGCCTTGAATTCAATAAAAATCTGGATGACATGGGGATAAACTTTTATTGCATGTGATGATTTTAAATGCAGTTCCTGATTGATTCAATAATAGCTTTCAAAAGAGAACTGGGATAAATACTTGAAGCAGTAAAACTGCAAAGATATGGGGAAAAAGCAGGAAAGTAGGATTCTGACTAGAATTCTCTTAAAAAGAGCTAGCACAGACTCGATGCGCTAAATTGCCTCTTTCTGTGCTGCCTATGATTCCATAGTGGTGTTTCATTTCAAAGCTTTCAAACTTTTTATTTAAATAGGGATTGCAGATTGAAACAACAGTCACTTTTGATTCAATATCAAAGTTGTTGTTCCGAATTTTACTGCTGGATCTTATTTTATCTTTTTCTAAGATGCAGTATTCTATGTTTGATCAATTATGCAATAAAATATGTTGTAGTTTGACAGCGGAAAGGAAAGTGCTTACCCCTGAAAAACTAAAGTAGCTCTTATTATGCTGTCGTCACCAAGTTTCTGTATAAAATGTCTACACAAAGAAATCTTGTGACTCTTAAGGGGGCAGAAATTTGATAACATGAGACTCCAATCTACCATTCTTCCTGACGTTGTGCTTGCCCCAGATCTCAGGTATGGCATAACCTGAAGGTTCAGGGTAGACACAGCAGAGGTACATACTGTGGTGAACCATCGTTGGTTCACCACTGGGGTTGTTATTGTGTTACTGTTGGGCTAGGGTGTTGTTGTTATGGGGGTTGTACTATGTTGTTGGGTTAGGGTGTTTACCTGTCCTAAGTGTATCATGGCACACTCCAGTGGGGTCCCGCCTCCGGTGGCAGGGTATAAGACCCCCTGCTCCGGCAGGACCCCTTCAGTCTGAACGGGTGAATTTGTGTTAGTAGTTTCATTGTTAATGTATTAAAGCCTTCAGAACTAAAGCCTTGTTTCCGGGTGCTCATTGAGGTGCATCAATTTAATACATTAACTGAGAATATGGAACAGATCCTAAAACCGGATCGTCTGACACTGGACCCACGTGCGGTCGGTGCAGCTAACACGTTCGAACATTGGTGGAAGTGCTTCGAGGACTACCTGGCAGCCTCGGTAGCTATCACTACAGACAGTGATAGACTCCAGGTCCTCCACGCAAGGGTAAGCGACACGATTTACCTAGCCATTCGTGCAGCTTCCACTTACCAGGGTGCCGTCGAGCTCCTAAAGAATAGGTACATTACGCCACCCAACGAGATTCACGCTCGTTATCTCCTCGCTACACGACGTCGGCAGTCGGGCGAGACCATAGAAGACTACGCCAATGAACTCCTGCAGCTTGCCAGGGGTTGTGACTGTAAGGATGTCTCCGCCGAGCAGTACATGCAAGACCTCGCCCGAGACGCGTTCGTAGCAGGGGTAGGGTCCTCGTACATCAGACTTAAATTATTAGAAAAGGGGAAACTCAACTTGACCCAGGCAATGGGGATGGCCGTGAGGTTGGAGGCGGCGTCGAAGAGCTTGGCGCTGTACCCCGAGGACCACGTGCAGTCAACGTGGTTGGAGCAAGCTCTGCTCCCTCCTCGCCCCGCGAACCCGCGCTCCCAGATCGATTCGACGACGGCGGCAGCTTCAGGTGGCCAGCGATGCTATTTTTGCGGTGGGGCCAAGCATCCACGGCAGCAGTGTCCGGCAAGAACGGCAATCTGCAGCCAGTGCGGTAAAAAAGGCCACTACAGCAAAGTCTGCAGGTCCAAACCTAAAAACGGCAGTGCAGCTTGTAACCCTCCAGAACGGAGACCATCTCTTTCGGCGCTGCAGTACCCACGAGGTCCGACCACGTGCGACCTCAGGACGGCGCCATCGTGGCAGACAGAGGAGGAGGAAGACCACCAGGAGTCGCTGCGCTTGGAGCCCTCGGCCACATGCGATTCATGGGGGCGGCCATCATGGTCCACGACGACTAGGAGCGACCAGCAGGGGTCCTCAGCATCCACATCGGCAGCATGCAGCAGCGACCAGCAGGGGTCCTCAGCATCCACATCGGCAGCATGCAGTGACGCCCAGGGGCCAACGGTGGCGTCGATCTCTCTGGATCAGACCAGGCATTTCAGACTGGAACATTCTATGATGGAGGTAAAGGTTAGTGGCAGAACTGTGAATTGTCTGTTTGACAGTGGGAGCACCGAAAGTTTCATACACCCTGAAACTGCTAAAAGGTGTGGACTCCGGGTTCTCCCTGCCAAACAGACAATTTCCATGGCATCACAGTCCCGGTCTGTACCGATCCAAGGACGATGTATGGTAACTCTTGAGGTACAGGGCACAGTTTACGAGCAATACAGGCTCCTTGTGCTACCTCACCTTTGCGCGCCAATTCTCCTCGGACTAAACTTTATGGTCCACATGAAGAGTGTGATCCTACAGTACGGTGGGCCACTCCCTTCACTGGCAGTAGGGAACCAGCCGCAGCCTCCAAATTGCCCAAAGCGCCCCGCGTGCAATCTATCCACCCTGAAGATCACGACACCATCCCTTTTTAAAAATCTGGTACCTGGCTGCAAGCCCATCGCTACTAAAAGTAGGCGTTACAGCGCTGAGGACCGGATCTTTATTAGATCTGAGGTTCAGCGGCTCCTCAAGGAAGGGATCATACAGGCCAGTGCTAGTCCGTGGAGAGCGCAGGTCGTGGTAGTCAAAAGCGGGAACAAACCTCGGATGGTCATCGACTATAGTCAGACCATTAATAGATACACGCAGCTGGATGCGTATCCTCTCCCGCGCATTTCTGATATGGTCAATCAGATTGCGCAGTACCGAGTGTTTTCTACCATAGACCTTAAGTCCGCCTACCATCAACTCCCCATCCGCCCAGAGGACCGACAATATACGGCTTTTGAGGCGGATGGTCGTCTATACCAATTCCTCAGGGTTCCATTTGGTGTCACCAATGGGGTCTCGGTCTTCCAGCGTGCTATGGACCGAATGGTGGACCAGAACGGGTTGCGGGCTACCTTCCCGTACCTGGATAACGTCACCATCTGCGGCCATGACCAGCAGGACCACGACACGAATCTCCAACACTTTCTACGCACTGCATCTCGCCTGAATCTGACCTATAACAGGGAGAAGTGCGTATTCCGTACGCGTAGGTTAGCCATCCTCGGATACGTGGTGGAAAACGGGGTCATTGGCCCTGATCCAGACCGTATGCGCCCACTCACTGAACTTCCCTTGCCCGCTAGCACGAAAGCACTGAGGAGATGCCTCGGGTTCTTTTCGTATTATGCACAGTGGGTCCCCAACTACGCGGACAAAGCTCGTCCGCTCATTAAGTCCACGACCTTCCCACTTACGCCGGAGGCCCAATTGGCCTTCAAGGTTTTGAAAAGCGACATCTCGAAAGCCACGATGCACGCGGTGGATGAATCCATCCCTTTCCAGGTGGAGAGTGATGCATCGGACTTCGCCCTAGCCGCCACACTAAACCAGGCAGGCAGGCCCGTCGCGTTTTTTTCCCGCACCCTTCAAGGCCCAGAGATTCGGCACTCAGCGGTGGAAAAGGAGGCTCAGGCCATTGTGGAGGCAGTCAGACACTGGCGCCATTACCTGGCAGGTAAGCGGTTCACCCTGATCACGGATCAACGATCCGTGGCGTTTATGTTCAGTAACACGCAGAGGGGCAAGATCAAGAACGATAAGATCTTGCGGTGGAGAATTGAGCTCTCCACCTATAATTACGATATTATGTATCGTCCAGGGAAGCTCAATGAGCCCTCGGATGCCCTCTCGCGCGGAACATGCGCCATCATGCAGGAGGACCGCTTGAAGGCTCTCCACAATGATCTGTGTCATCCTGGAGTCACCAGACTCTACCACTTTATAAAAGCCCGCAACCTACCCTACTCGGTGGAGGAGGTCAGGTCAGTTACTCGAAGTTGTCGGATTTGCGCAGAATGCAAACCACACTTTTATCGACCAGACCGGGCACATTTGGTCAAGGCCACTCGCCCTTTTGAGAGGCTGAGTGTAGATTTTAAGGGCCCCCTTCCCTCAACGGATCGGAATGTCTATTTTCTTAACATAATAGACGAATTTTCCCGGTTTCCGTTTGTTTTCCCCTGTGCGGACACGTCGACTGCCACCGTCATCAAGGCATTCAGTGAGCTTTTTACCCTGTTCGGGTACCCCTGCTATATTCATAGCGACAGGGGCTCGTCGTTCATGAGCAACGACTTGAGGCAATTCCTGCTCTCATTCGGGATTGCCTCTAGTAGAACCACGAGCTACAACCCTAGGGGTAACGGACAGGTGGAAAGGGAGAATGCTACAGTCTGGAAGGCTGTCCTACTGGCACTGAAATCCAAGGGCCTTCCAGTCTCCCAGTGGCAGGAGGTCCTTCCAACTGCGCTCCATTCTATCCGCTCCCTCCTGTGTACGGCAACCAATGCTACTCCCCACGAGAGGATGTTCTCATTCCCTCGGAAGTCGTCCTCGGGGACCTCATTGCCAGCCTGGTTGACGTACCCAGGACCCGTCCTTCTGCGGCGCCATGTGAGGGCTCGCAAGTCCGACCCCTTGGTCGAACCGGTCCAACTCCTCCACGCCAACCCTCAGTATGCCTATGTGGCATATCCTGACGGGCGAGAGGACACTGTCTCCATTAGAGACCTGGCGCCCGCAGGGGACGTAGCAACTCCTGTCGCTCCTATTCCCCCAGTCACAGATCCACTACTCCTCATTACTTCCCCAGACGTGGCGCGGTCAGCACCGGGACCAGTGCATAACACTTCTACTCCCATGTACAGCTTGCCTGAGACTCGGAGATCGGCGCCACCATCATCACCACCACCACCACCACCAAACGTTCCAGGATCCCCTACACCATCGCCTCATCAGGGCCGGCCGGCCCGGGAGTCTTTGAGGGGACAGCCAGATGTTGCTTTGAGAGAGCCACCGCAAGCACCTGCTCCGGTTTCGCAACCGGTGTTGAGAAGATCGCAGCGTCGGTGTGGTCCTCCAGACCGTCTGGACTTGTGAATCCTGTTATTTTTTTTGTCATTGTCTGTTTTCATCCACCCCGCCACCTTTGGTTCCTAAAGGAGGGGTGAATGTGGTGAACCATCGTTGGTTCACCACTGGGGTTGTTATTGTGTTACTGTTGGGCTAGGGTGTTGTTGTTATGGGGGTTGTACTATGTTGTTGGGTTAGGGTGTTTACCTGTCCTAAGTGTATCATGGCACACTCCAGTGGGGTCCCGCCTCCGGTGGCAGGGTATAAGACCCCCTGCTCCGGCAGGACCCCTTCAGTCTGAACGGGTGAATTTGTGTTAGTAGTTTCATTGTTAATGTATTAAAGCCTTCAGAACTAAAGCCTTGTTTCCGGGTGCTCATTGAGGTGCATCACATACCCTGTAGATGAGGCAGATTTTAGAACAATACCCTGACCCTCAGAAGCAAGGCCTTGGCAGCCTCAAGGGCCCTGAAGAAAATCGCCAGCATTGGCTTTTAGCTATCTCCAAGGAACAGAGGGTACACCTGTTAAAGGTATCTCTCTGCGATCATTTACCACTGCTGGGTTACCGCTTTGATAGGGTCTCCTGTAGCACTGCTATGGACCCTACCAGGTAAGCTCCTGTAGGGATAGTAAATCCCAGAGCAGCGCAAGAACAAAGATAAAAAAAAACAAAGAAAATTATCGGCCCTCCAAGCCTGCACCGACCATGCTGCCCATGTGAACCAAAACCTCCTACTCTTCTGGGGACCATATCCCTCTATTCCCATCCTATTCATGTATTTTAACACTTCTGGATGCAGCTCTGAAGTGCCGCTGTGATTTTGCAGGACAGACATAAGAAGCACCGATTCCAACATACTGATCACAACCCCCTCCCCCCATCTCCCCCGACATCTCAGATTCAACTCCTCTGTTGTTTCTGATGAGAGCACACTTCTGGCAATCTAGATTCCACCCTTTGACAGATGGGAACTGCCAGAGTGCTGGGTGCTATGCCAAGGGGGTGGGGTTTGAGGGGGTTGGGGCTTGAGGGGGAGTGTGACTGAGGTGAATGGTTTATGTCGGGGCTCATGAAGACAGGGCCTGAAGGGGGGCATGTCCGTGGGGGAATGGGTGGGATGAGGCCTCCCAGTTCATCTGGAATCCTTGCCCTCCTGCCAGAAACATAGAAACATAGACACTAGGAGCAGGAATAGGCCATTCAGCCCTTCGAGCCTGCCCCACCATTTATTATGACTCTAGCTGATCATCCAATTCAATAACCTGTTCCTGTTTTCCCCCCCGCATTGCGCCCGGTGCAGATCGCGTTGGGGTGGTTGGAGTCAGAGAATCGCAGGTGAGGGGTCTAGCACGTTCAATGCCAGTGCGAAGCCCCATTGCAATCCTCCCAGCCACTATGCCTGGACATAATCTGGTTCCCACCCAGTGAGGGCAGGAACCAGATTAGCATATTTAAATAAGCATTTAAATATACTTAGTCCATTTGAGGTTGGATTGTCTCTGCTCCAGGGATTCTCCCATCCTCAGGGCACAGTGGGAACTCAGCGAGACTCACTATTGGTCTCCACAAATCGGGATCAGGCATGCTGGCCATGCCCGGGGGATGGGGGGGATGTGGGCTAGGAGGCCATTGAAGCTCCCGAGTGGTCGGGTACATGGCTGGGCAGTGCCCATCTGGGAACCTGGCAGTGTCAATCTGTCAGTGCCAACTGCCACCTGGGAAGCCACACCTGGAGGCTGTGCCAGAGGGATGGGGCTTGAGGGAGTAGGGCTTGAGGGTCTGGGACTGAAGTGGGTGGGGCATGTAGGTGGTCATGAAGGGGGAAAATGAAGGGGGACATGAAGGCAGGGTGTGAACGGAGCCACGAGGAGGGGGCATGAAGGGGGCTATGAAGATGGGGCCTGGAGGGGGGGCATGTCCGTTAGGGGGAGGGGTGTATGGGAGGAGGCCACCCGGTTCATCGGCAGATCGGGGTGCCCTGCGGAATAGCTTCTATGCGATTCCCCCTCAATCTTTTAAACTCCAGCGAATATAATCCTAACTGACTCAATCTCTCCTCAAAAGTAGTCCCGTTAACTCAGGAATCAGTCTGGTAAACCTTTTCTGCACTCCTTCCATATAAAGAACAGTCTTCCTCAGATAAGGAGCCCAAAACTGCACACAATATTCCAGGTGTGGCCTCACCAAGACCCTATATAACTGTAGCTCCTGTTCTCAAATCCTCTTGCTATGAAGTCCAACATACCATTTGCCTTCTTCACCGCCTGCTGCACGGGCATGCTTATTTCCATTGATCGGTGTACAAGGACACCCACTTCTCATTGCACCATTATGGTCTTGCTATGTCCACCTTTCAGATCTTGCAATGTTCTTTTTTGTCACTACACTTGGCCCTGTTGAAATCTGAAGATGTATTTGGTATTTTAACACCTTCCAGTCTAATTTATTATACCCCCTATTCACCAAGATTTGATTTTGTGGATTTTTTTTTGTCTTTGAATAGCTCATTCCATATACGCAGCATCATCTGCCTGAAGAAGTTGACCCTCAAGTCCCTTTTAAAGAGGTATTGAAGAGGTATCTTTGGGAATTAAGGACATATAGAAAAATCTGGCTTATGCATCCTACATCTTGGAAATAATGGGGTGAAATTTAAAATAAGACTTAAAAGAATAAAGAAAACGTTTTTATAAAATGATCAGCTGAGATATTTGCTTTACCCCACGTGAACTGAATACCTATCAGATTTCATTCAACAATTCACTTAATTACCTTCTTCCACATAATTATTAACAATATTAATCCCACAAATATGAAATATGAATACTAAATTCACACAAGATAATTATATTCAAAAACATTAATTGAGAAAAAAAAATTTTTTCACAGTGAATTACTTTAATTTGCTTTACTTAAATTGGCTTGACTCTGGTTTAATTAAATTTACAATTTTTACTCTCTGATTTCTACTAATAATTCCCTCCATCTTCAATGTCACACTCAAGGTTCTCAGAATCAAAATCTATATCTACATCGGCATCTATTTTTAAAATACTTTGAATGTTTCATCATTGTTGTCAAAGGCAACGTCTACAACATCACTGTCTCGATTTCCAAGCTGCTTGAATCATTAAATATTTCATGATAGATCACATTAGAAGTTCTTCCTTCTTCAATCAAAATAAAGAGGTTTAAAGAACAAAGAACAAAGAAAAGTACAGCACAGGAACAGGCCCGTCAGCCCTCCAAGCCTGTGCCGATCATGATGCCCTAACTAAACTGAGGAAAAAACTGTCCTTACTCGATCCGTATCCTTCTATTCCCTTCCCATTCATCCAGATGCCCCTTAAATGTTGTTAATGGGCCTGCCTCCACCACTTGCTCTGGTAGCGTGTTCCAGGCACCCACCACTCTCTGCGTGAAAAACTTGCCCCGCTCATCTCCCTTAAACTTTCCCCTCTCACCTTGAACCTTCCACCCTGGGAAAAAGCCTCGGACTATCCACTCTGTCTGTGCTTCTCATAATTTTGTAGGCCTCTATCAGGTCTCCCCTCAGCCTCCATCTTTCCAGTGAAAACAATCCGAGTTTATTCAACCTCTCCTCATAGTCAACACCCTCGAGACCAGGCAACATCCTGGTGAACCTTCTCTGTTTCTTAATGATCCTACTCAGCGATTTTTATTTTCCAAAGTTTTCAAGGAGTGTTTTGATTTTGCTGTCCTCCTCATGAGAAGAGTAGGTCAGGCGGCTCACTTACGGTTGGCAATCGTACTTTACCATTTGCACAACACACCGAATGTAGCTCTTTTCCACATTTTATTGCACTACAATAGTCACATTGCTCTGATCTCCTGCCAATGTCATATTCTGGGTCTGATTCATAATTAAGGGAGGGTTTCATGGTGCCTCTAAGGGCAGGAAACATGTCTTGCAAGATGACTAGATTAGGCCGCATGTGAAATCTTGATTTCCTGACAGCGGGTTGAGATGCACGGATTAGTGTCTGCGTGGGTTTCCTCAGGATGCTCCGGTTTCCTCCCACAGTCTGAAAGACGTGCTGATTAGGTGCATTGGCCATGCTAAGTTCTCCCTCAGTGTACCCAGACAGGCGCCGGAGTGTGGCGACTAGGGGATTTTCACAGTAACTTCATTGCAGTGTTAATGCAAGCCTACGTGTGACAATAATAAATCAATAAGTTGGCAGTGCGTTGGGTCTCATGACATCCTGTGGGGGGTTTGTGCAGGTATTACATTTGCATTCCATGAATACTCATTAATGTAAAACTTTATCTGAATAAAGCCCTACTTCAAGACAATGTCAGCAGTGCACGAGAATCTCTTTGCACCCAATTCATGCTTGGTTAAAGGTGGAAGGCTCCATTTTGTGCAGTTGTGTCTCAGGTCAGCTTGCTGAGTGCTTTACCCAATATACTCCTGTGATAAAGGGCTTATCTTATGAAAAGGGTCCAGGAGGAACAGATAACAGACTTATATTTGAGAACTCTACGGTTAATAAATGTTTGCGAGATCATGATTTTGTTACTGGCTTTTCCTTTAGTTAGTAAGTTAATTGGTTAATTAATTAGTTAAGTCAATCACTCAGTCATTGATGGGATATAATTCAAACTAATCAAGATAGAACAGTTTGGCAAGTAGTCATTAACGCCTCGGCATTTTCTGGTGGTAATCTCCATACATCAACAAATAGTTAAACTAAAAGGTTAAGGATGTGTCTGGTGCCCTTGATGAATATCCTAATTTCCTTATAGTGCCTGCAGACTGGTTAAATTGTAAGAAAGGCTCCCAGCAGGAGCGGCCACTGTTCTGCTGGCATCCAGTCGGGAGTTGACACATATTTTAGATCACAGCATGGCCATGCGACCAGAATTAGATTTTGTAAGTGCAGAAATCTGGCTGTGTGAAAGGATTGTTTTTTTCTGAGTTCTCCCATGTACTGAGGTACCCGGCATGCCATAAGCATGCCATATGTTTGAAAATCACAACCGGGCTGCCTGTGATTTTTCAATGTGTGCTCAGAACATGTCAGGTGCCTCTCCGCGCATGAAGACTCCCAAGAGAATAATTTTCACTTTGGCAGACTTCAAATAAGCAGCGGCACCTGTCTGACATCCTTGCCAAGTGGTTCAAGCAAGTTTGAGAATCACACATGACTTAAATAACAAACTCCGAGGCAGAACCGGTGCTCACAGCAGCTTGTCATTGGGGTCAGCTGGAAATCCAACATGAAGCCGTGCCAGAATTCAAACCTAAAGGGGAGAAGCAAAGCAGGGAGGGGCAGAGAGGACTTCATGTCATTGTACCAACAGAAAGCGGGAAATCTTTATGGAGCCAGAGGGAGCATCCATGCTTCTCATCCCACATAAACCTCTGAAAGAACTTTCACTTACCATATTTCTCTGACAGCCTCCAATAGCTCCTTTGCTGATAGCAAATAAGGCTGTTCAATACTAAGTAGCATGGGTGCTGAGCATACATGGGGCATGCGCCACACATTAGTACCTCAGCATTGCAGTGAGGATCCCAATATATACATTAAAAATAGCCACTTGCCTAAAACTGGGAAATGACTGGGATTAAAACAGAAAATGCTGGCAAATCTCAGCAGTGATGTGGAGATGCCGGCGTTGGACTGGGATAAATACAGTAAGAGTTTTAACAACACCAGGTTATAGTCCAACAGGTTTATTTGGTAGCAAATGCCATTAGCTTTCGGAGCGCTGCTCCTTCGTCAGATGGAGTGGATATGTGCTCTCAATCTCAGCAGGTCAGACTGCATCTGTGGAGAGAGAATAGAGCCAATGTTTTGAGTCAGGATGACCCTTCCCTGTTAAAATCCCTGAAGAAAATGACCATGGCAAATCAGATATTCAACACTGATAAAGCTTTGTAGAGTAATAATTATGTAATGTTAGTGTACCTTTATGAGAATATTTTAAAATCATGTTCCCTGCAGTTCTCACAGCCTCAGCTTATTTCATCATAGACATAGAACATTACATAGAACATAGAACATTACAGCGCAGTACAGGCCCTTCGGCCCTCGATGTTGTATTGACCAATGAAACCAATCTAAAGCCCATCTAACCTACACTATTCCAATATCATCCATATGTTTATCCAATGACCATTTAAATGCCCTTAATGTTGGCGAGTCCACTACTGCTGCAGGCAGGGCATTCCACGCCCTTACTACTCTCTGAGTGAAGAACCTACCTCTGACATCTGTCCTATATCTATCACCCCTCAATTTAAAACTATGTCCCCTCTTGCTAGCTATCACCATCCGAGGAAAAAGGCTCTCACTATCCACCCTATCTAATCCTCTGATCATCTTGTATGCCTCTATTAAGTCACCTCTTAACCTTCTTCTCTCTAACGAAAACAACCTCAAGTCCCTCAGCCTTTCCTCATAAGACCTTCCCACCATACCAGGCAACATCCTAGTAAATCTCCTCTGCACCCTTTCCAATGCTTCCACATCCTCCCTATAATGCGGTGACCAGAACTGTACACAATACTCCAAGTGCGGCCACACCAGAGTTTTGTACAGCTGCAACATGACCTCCTGGCTCCGAAACTCAATCCCTCTACCAATAAAAGCTAACACTCCATATGCCTTCTTAACAACCCTATCAACCTGGGTGCCAACTTTCAGGGATCTATGCACATGGACACCGAGATCTCTCTGTTCATCCACACTACCAAGTATCTTACAATTAGCCCATACTCTGTAATCCTGTTACTCCTTCCAAAGTGAAACACCTCACACTTTTCCGCATTGAACTCCATTTGCCACCTCTTAGCCCAGCACTGCAGCTTATCTATGACCCTCTGTAACCTGCAACAACCTACCGCACTGTCCACAACTCCACCGACCTTAGTGTCATCCGCAAATTTACTAACCCATCCTTCTATGCCCTCATCCAGGTCATTTATAAAAATGACAAACAGCAGTGGCCCCAAAACAAATCCTTGCGGTACACCACTAGTAACTGAACTCCAGGATGAACAATTCTCATCAACCACCACCCTCTGTCTTCTTACAGCCAGCCAATTCCTGATCCAAACTGCTAAATCACCCTCAATCCCATGCCTCCGTATCTTCTGCAATAGCTTACCGTGGGGAACCTTATCAAACGCTTTACTGAAATCCATATACACCACATCAACTGCTTTATCCTCATCCACCTCTTTGGTCACCTTCTCAAAGAACTCAATAAGGTTTGTGAGGCACGACCTACCCTTCACAAAACCGTGTTGACTATCCCTAATCAAATTATTCCTTTCTAGATTATTATAAATCCTATCTCTTATAATCCTTTCCAAAACTTTGCCCACAACAGAAGTAAGGTTCACTGGTCTATAATTACCAGGGTTGTCTCTACTCCCCTTCTTGAACAAGGGGACAACATTTGCTATCCTCCAGTCTTCTGGCACTATTCCTGTAGACAATGACGACATAAAGATCAAAGCCAAAGGCTCTGCAATCTCCTCCCTAGCCTCCCAGAGAATCCTGGGATAAATCCCATCCGGCCCAGGGGACTTAACTATTTTCAGACTTTCCAGAATTGTTAACACCTCCTCCTTATTAACCTCAATCCCATCTAGTCCAATAGCCTGTATCTCACTATTCTCCTCGACAACATTGTCTTTTTCCTGCGTGAATACTGACAAAAAATATTCATTTAGCACCTCCTATCTCTTCAGGCTCCAAGCGCAAATTCCCACTACTGTCCTTGACTGGTCCTAATCTTACCCTCGTCATTCTTTTATTCCTGACATACCTATAGAAGGCTTCAGGGTTTTCCTTGATCCTACCTGCCAAAGACTTCTCATGTCCCCTCCTGGCTCTTCTTAACTCTCTCTTTAGGTCCTTCCTGGCTAACTTGTAACTCTCAAGCGCCCTAACTGAGCCTTCAAGTCTCATCTTTACATAAGTCTCCTTCTTCCTCTTCACAAGAGATTCAACTTCTTTAGTAAACCACGGTTCCCTCACTCGACCACTTCCCTGCCTGACAGGCACCTACTTATCAAGGACACCCAGTAGCTGTTCCTTGAACAACCTCCACATTTCAATTGTGCCCATTCCCTGCAGTTTCGTTCCCCAACCTATGCGTCCTAAATCTCGACTAATCGCATCATAATTTCCTTTCCCCCAGCTATAACTCTTGCCCTTCGGTATATACCTATTCCTTTCCATCACTAAAATAAACGTCACCGAATTGTGGTCACTATCACCAAAGTGCTCCCCTACCTCCAAATCTAACACCTGGTCTGGTTCATTACCCAGTACCAAATCCAATGTCATTGCTGAGTTGTCTGTAGGAGTCCTTTTATTTCTCTTCTTGGATTAAATGGGGTTTTGTTTGTTCTTGCTCTGGGATCTTTTATGACCCTACATTGTTAGGAGGAAGGCTGGTTGGCAGGTCAAGTGTTTTTGGGCAGGTTTTTCCTTTTTTAGTGAATTTAATGTTTCGTTTTTTGTTTGGCTGGCTGCAGTTTGAGTTAGGAAGGGATATCAAACTGAAAAGAAGTGTTTCTCTCCCTAGTTTTGGAAGTTCTGCTGGTTAGTTGAAAGCAAGGCTTCTTGTCTTCCTGGAGTGGAAAATCTGTTGTTGGTGGCTAGCTTGTCTAGAGAGTCTCGCTCCCTGGTGTTCTGGGAAGCTGTTCTGACTCCACAATGTTCTGGATGTATCCAGAGGGCTGCTAGAAGTTACAAGGCTAAGAAGTCAAGGTTTCAATTCTCTAACCAAAGAGCTGAAGCTGTTCTGACTCCAAGCTTGTCTGTGTGTGCCTCAAGAGAATTACACCTTTCAACCAAAGGGCTCAGTTCCAGTATCACGTGGACATTAGCCTTTGCTGTGTTAAACCCGTGGGAAAGGTTTTGTTTATGGGATTTCATTCATTGGAACAGTGTTTACCTGTTAAGGTTTATACAATATCATGGTTATTTTGTTTTTATTTGTAATTAGTAAAAGATATTGCTAATTTTCTTTCCAGATATGTTAACTATATTCTTAAATAAACGTTGTTTGATAAAAGCTCCCTAGTGGGTCATTTGAATCATACCTGAAGTGAAACATATCATGCTTACCCTAGCCAAATTCAAAGTGCAAAATTTATGATTCAGGCGGGCTTCATAAAACACTTTGGAGTTTCTGACCTGAATTATAACAATTGGTCCACCAAACCTGTTTTATTTCTGATTTTTTTTGTATTGCAGGATGTGGTCCCATGTGTCTCCTGCACTTGTCCCTCCAGATAGCGGTGGTCGTAGGTTTGGAAGGTGCGGCCTAAAGAACTTTGGTGAGCTCCTGCAGTGCTTCTCGTAGTTGGTACACATGGTTGCCACTGTTCATCGGTGATGGAGGGATTGAATGTTTGCGATGTTGGTGAAGAAGACTAACAATTATATAATTGAAATGAATACCTACCAAATTAAGATGAAGGAAATTGATTCTTTACTCTCTATGCCATCCAGTGTAGAAAGGATATCCTGACAATCATTCCTACAGGAATAACTTGAAAATCATTGGTGCTTCGGATGGGTTAAAGGAAACTGATATGTTTTTATAAAAAATTGCTCTTGCTATGCTGAGTCACTGCAGAAAGTAAATGAGAAGCTCACAATCTCCATTCTAGGTCTGACAAATGAGTATCCACAAATTGTAGCATGTTGGTTCCTAAGATTTATGGACGTTGTTTGTCTTCTGGCAGTCTTCAGGATGAAAGTAATACTCTGATATTAGATTATCCACCCAACTGTATACCCTCATCCTCCGATTGACAGAAGCGCTGGACAGAATATGACTGGTGACAGAATTCTCTGTAATAGAACGTTTCTGTATCCTACCCAGAGCTCTCACATTCTATACGGCTGAAGAATGGTAAGAGAAAATAAATCTATAGCCTTTACAATGATGACATAAATTGAAATAGCTTTATGCCAAGGGCTTTCTGAGTTGTTTGCGAGAGGAATTGGAGGTTGGAGCAGCAGCTCTAGAAATAGTTTGACGCACTTTGGTCAAGTATATGGGAGCATTGCTAAGGAAAATGTCTGTGAGGTGTTTCTGAATTTCCCACTGTCCCTTAAGAATAAAGGTCAGCAGAGGCCCTGAAGGATATGTGACTATTCTTCAGGGTTTATGCTGGAGATGGCTCTGAGTTAGATGGTTTGGATTTCTGAGTGAGTTGGTTGGGTACATTGCTGTTGTCTATCTAGAGTGAATTCTTACCAGCAATATTTCAGCTAAACGGGCACTTGAAAATAATCCATACAATCCCTACAGTGCAGAATAAGGCCATTCGGCCCAATGAGACTGCACCAACTGTTTTAAAGAGCATCTTACCGAGGCCCAACCCCCTACCCTATCCCTGTAACCCCGTGCATTTACCATGACCAATCCGCCTAACCTGCACACTTTGTGCACTCAGGAGTAAGTTAGTATGGCCAAGCCACCTAATCTGTGGACTGTGGGAGGAAACCAGAGCACCCGGAGGAAACCCACACAGACACGGGGAAAACGTGCAAACTCCACACAGGCAGACACCCGAGGCCGGAATTGAACCCGGGTCCCTGGCGCTGTGCATGTATGACATCATCAGAGGTGACATCATCGACCATTGTAACTGTGCAGAGTATCTTTGCAACCTGTACTCGATGTGTATCTTCTTAATAAAGTTCCTAAGTTTGTTAAACCTCCGTGGCTTTCTCGCCTCAACCTTGCAAACACCAGCACACAACAACTGGAGACAAGGAAGTTGAGCAATGCTTGCTGCCGCCTGGAAGTAAAACAAAATAGTCTAAAAAAAATTCAAAGGAAAGTACTTTGAAGAGAAGTTCTCCACGAGATCTGGCCAGAACGAACTCAGTAGTTGTGAGAGACAGTTACTCTGCAGCAGCAAATCTAGAGCTGGGCTGTGTCTTAAACAGGAAAAACAGGCTGAAACTCAAGTTGTGCTTTGTTTTAAGAGAGGAAAGGCAAAGTAGTGCCAAAAATCCATTGTACACTGTGTGCATGTGGGTCTTTCCATGGAGAGAAAATGGCAGAGTTTCTGGCGCTATGGTACCGTTGGATGAGAATAGAGTGATGGAGCTTGTCTTGAATGATTTGACTATTTTGTACAAGTTGACAAGGTAGCAGATCATTTAAAAGTTCCCATATTGCGGACCATAATGGAGGGGAAAAACATTTAACCTTTTCAGGAGTCTTGTGCAGCCAGCAAAACCTAGGCACAAAGACATACGAAGAGATAGCGGAAATTTTGCAGGGCCACTAATCACCAATACCTTTAGTTATTGCAGAAAGGTTTACAAAAGCAGAGAGGTCATGATGGAGTTATGTAGAACTTTGGTGAGGCCACAGCTAGAGCACTGTGTGCAGTTCTGGTCGCCTTCTGGAAGGATGTGATTGCACTGGAAGGGGTGGAGTGGAGATTCACTAGGATGTTACCTGGGATGGAATGTTTAAGTTATAAAGATAGGCTTGGGTTGTTTTCTCTGGAGCAGAGAAGATTGAGGGGTGACCTGATTGAGGTGTTCAAGATTATGAGGGGCATGGCCAGGGTAGATAGAGAGCAGATGTTCCCCTTAGTTGAAGGATCAGTTATGAGGGGACACGATTTAAAAGTGAGGGGTGGGAGGTTTAGGGGGGATTTGAGGACAAATCTTTTTACCCAGAGGGTGGTGACATTCTGGAATGCGCTGCCTGGGAGGGTGGTGGAGGTGGGATGCTTCACATCCTTTGAAAAGTATCCGGATGAGTACTTGGCATGCCATAACATTCAAGACAATGGGCCAAGTGCTGGGAAGTGGGATAAGGGGGCAGGTCAGGGCCTTTCATGCGTCGGTACAGGCTTGATGGGCTGTAGGGCCTCTTCTGCACTATAGCATTCTGTGATTCTGTTTAGATTTCATAAGTGCAATCAAGAAGGGGCGAATCAATTGCACAATTTGTGGCTACACTGAAAAGACTGGCAGAGCACTGCAAGTTCGGGGATGTATTAAATGATACAATCTGGGATAGACTGGTCTGATTGAAGAGCGTGGTGATTCAAAAGTGGTTGTTAACTGATAGCAACCTGACTTTAAAGAAAGTGATGGAAGTTGCTCTATTAATTAAGTTAGCAGGTACAATGCAGCAGTTGAGTTCAAACACAAGAATTCACAAGATGTCAACCAAAACTCAAACGCAAACAGAGACTCATCCTTGCCATAGAAGTGTGAAGACTGAACACTCAGCAGCAAATTGGTGGTGCAAAGATAACATGTGTAGCAACTGGAAAAAATTGAGTGTGCATGTTGCAAAAAGAAGCAAGCTTCAGTCAGAAGTAGCAGAAAACAAGAGCAGAATAAAGCAACTGGCAAATAGAACAAAGTAAAAATTGTCCGTGCAGCACAGCAAAGGCAAGAGAAAAGATTTGATTCACAGTCAAATTGTTGTTGAATGTACTAGCCATTGCTGGTGCTACAAATAGATACCAAGTCACTCCACTGCTGGAAGGACAGCCAGTAAAGGTGCAGGTAGATACTGGGGCAGTAGTCTCTCTGGTGTCAGATACTGCAACAAAGAAAAGCTCCAACATATTCCTCTGAGACCCTCAAAAATTGTGTTGAAAACTTATACTGTAGAAGTTGTTCTGTTGGAGGGCCTTATTGACATAGTACAATTAAATGGAAAGATGGCAGATTTGTCCTTACACATAATCAGAGGAAATTATGTGGCACTAATGGGTAGAACTTAGTTGGAAAAGACCCAACTAAATTGGACTGAAATAAACCTATTGACTGAATCAGATCAGGCCTTACCAAAATCGTAGAAAAACATACGGTTACTTTCAATGGTGAACTGTGAAGTATGAAGGACATCTCAGTGAAGTTGAAGATCAAAGAGAATCAGGCAAAATGCTTACAAGCAAGGTTGGTACCCTACGCAATCAGACCAAATGTAGAGACAGATTTGGAATGATTGGTGCAGATACAATCCTGGAACCTGTCAACGTTAGTGAATGGGCTACACCAATCGTACCAGTTGACTTGTGCTATATCTAACCCTGAAACGTTTCGTTTCAGATAAAGCTCGGCACAACATCGTGGGCCGAAGGGCCTGTTCTGTGCTGTACTGTTCTATGTTCTATGTTCTAAGTGCCATATCAAGCTGTGATACAAACAGAAAGAATGCTTTCTATGGTGCATCTGTAAAAGTTGGTGAGAATCGTAGCGGACATGCCAAATTTCCTTGATGGGCTTTCTTAACTATAGCATCAGCGTGGATGGACTAGGACAGGTTGTTGGTGACCTGGACACCAAGAAAATTGAAGCTCAGGTCTGGACCACACCATCCTGCTATGAATGGACTAGCAGGACATTTCATGCAAATAATAAAGCGCGGGTTAAAGGCAACCAGGGAAGAAGATTCATTGATCAAATGTTTAAGCCAATTCAATACTGCTCACTCAACAACAGAAGTTTTTTGGCGTTACTGATGATTAAACAATTGCGGACAGCATTCAACTTACTAAAACCACCCAAGACAAAAGAATTAGTCCCGAAAAAGCAACAGGATCAGATCATATTGCAGGAAGACAGAGTGAAATGCCATGTCTTCCGCCAGGACAAGAAGTTCTGGCAAGATATGATACTATGGGAGAAAAGAGGGTTCCTGCCACAATCCTAGCATAGGCTGGACCTGTCTTCTACATTGTCCAAACCTGCGACTATGCCATTTAGAGGAAGCAGGCGGAAAGAATCGATCCATCAGGAGCAAAATCTGCAGAAAATCCAAATCCAACTGTGCCGAGAGGCGACCTGGATCTTTCCAGAAACCTGACACTGACAGAGCCGAGTGGGGGAAAACAGCACCTCGGTTGCAGATCGAGCACTGATTAACCACTAATCATGACGTCAACTCCTGTTAAAACAACCACTGACAATGTTCATATTGAGCCAATGAGCAAGTGCTAAGAATCAGACATCTGAGGTTCGCTGGCAACCATTGGGGGAACGACGACTTCTAATTTGTCTGACTGACTGTTGTTGTTTTTTTGATACTTCACATGTTCTTGCTTAATGTGTTGGGGATGTTTGATTTAAAGGGGAAGGGGAAGATTTATAGTGATTCCTTGCCAGCAGCATTGAAACTGAACAGGGCACTTTAAGATAATGCATGCATGATGTTAGCATGGGAAACGGTATCGAGAAGACATCATCAACCGTTTGCGTGGGTAACTATACAGAGTCGTTTTGCAGCCTGCGTCTAACACATCTCCATAAGAAAGCTCCTCAGTTTGTTAAACCGCTGTGGCCTCCTATCCTCAACCCTGCAAACACCAACACACAACTGTTACCCTTGTTTTGTATTTGCTTTTCTATCAGGAAGGGACCAGTTGATTGTAAAATGATTATTTTTTAATGAATATTTCACTTTTTTTGTGAAGTAGACGTATTTCAATGCTATTATTTCAATATTATCATTTTTATCCTGCACTCAATATCATTATTTCAGGGTTAGGTATAGCACAAGTCAACAAAATGGACCTTCACAAAGTAGGAATAAAATTGTTTTGGATCGGGTATTTACAAAAATTTCCTTCTCAAAGGAAGCTGCTGACAAACTTGAGGACAGTAATTATTAACTTTCGTCCCTCTTCATTCTTTAAAGTGTTGCTAACAGTTATATTTAGAAGTCAACTAATTATCCATCTCACTGCTGAATCCTGGCTATGAAACCCTCACCGCAAAGATGAAACAATTGCTTGTACATATCGATAAAGACAAATTGATAGGATTTGGAAATGTAAGCACTTAGTATTCAGCACGCTTATAGACATAACGTTAACTCCTGCTATTTGTTTTACTTTCTCGCCTGGATCCCATTGTCCTTTTTAGAGAGGGGAGCCATCTCCCAAATATCACTTTTGATTGGTCGTAAATCAGCTCCTGAGGCCATGTTTTCAGGTAATTGAATGGCAAATAAATCAGGACTTCTGTTGCTCTAAAGATTCAATGTGCGGGATTTTCCGGCCGTGCTCGCCCCAAGTCCGGAAAATCCCACCTGAAGTCAACGGACCTTTGCATGGTCCGTGTCCCCCCCCTACTAAGATTACCGTGGCGGGAGGGATGGGAAAATTCCGTCCAATGTATTATTGCGTTCAATCATTTAGTCATTGAATCTTACATTGAAAAAAGATTATTCTTTAGAGTGCAACTTGTGCCCTATGATTCTGATGTTCATCATTACATTATATACACTATCCCACTCCCAATTCCTGTCCAGTAATATCTGCTGATTAGTTGGGATCAGCCTATAACTCTCTTTAACACTGAGAATCGGGCCAAAGCTCGTACATGGAGATGGTTACCTGCAGGCAGGGCTGCATGCCTTCTGGTACATTTGTGAATATTGCTCTGAGATAGTGAAGTAAACATGGGAACATAGGAAGTGGACAGGTCATTCAGCTCCTTGAGCTTATTCTACCATTCAGCTAAATCATAGCTGCCCTCTACTCAAACTCCATTCACCTGCTTTGACTCCATATCCCTTAGTCGCCTCAACTAGCTCAAATTTATTGATCTCAGATTTAAAATCTTGAGTCGAGCGAGAATCCACTGCTTGTGTGCATGAAAATTTAATCCTTCTGTTACCCTGTACGTGAAAATGTAACTCTTACCCTGTCTTCTGCACGACCTAGTTCTGATTGTAAGGTTATGGATCTTGGGCCTGGACTCAACCACCAGCAGACAAGGTTTCTCTCGATTGACCCTCTCAATTTCTTTCGCGGTCCTAAAAAACAGGAATATTCGCGGTCCTAAAAAACAGGTCCTTATGGGACTATGTTCCATGGAATACAAAACTGGATAATGTAATCTAACCTTCTGAATCCTGCTAACGTTCTGTGGAATGTGCTTCACATTACTTCGAAGGATAATAATGCAAGTTCTAATGTGCGGTGCCCTGTACTGTACACAGTATTCCAAATGTGGTCTAACTGGAGCGTTGTGGAGCTGGAGCAAAACTGCCTCCTCTTTATCCCAGCCTTTGAGATACAAAGTCTAATCTTTTAAGATCCTGACCAGTACATTTTAGTTATCTGAGTGCATGGATCTTACTCTTTTTTGGCCTAAATTGGATGAACTCACACTTTCCTGTGTTGAAATCCAACTGCCAAAGTTTTTCCCAATCTACCAATCTTTGTAAATTTATCTCTTGACTACATAATTGACTGTGCAACCTATCTTCATGCTATCAACAGACATTCGATACATGGTTCTTATTTAAATCTTTAATGTAGATATTTAACAGTTGGCACACCAACTTTTGCCGGACACCATTAATAATTTCTTTCTAGTTTGAATACATATCCATAGCTGTAAAATTTCTGTTCTACTGCCTAATTAATCTCCGAACGACATCAATAATTTGCTAATGTGGAACCTTTTCGAATATCTTCTGGAAGTCCACATGAGTCCTATCCATAGATGTTCCCTTGTTTCCTAGTTTATTTGCTTCCTCAAAACATTCGATTAGGTTCTGATGAAATGTTATATTGAACATGAAACATTGGCCGGAATTTTATGGCTCCCTTGTCCATCGATGGGTGGAGCTGGTTTTTAAAGCTGGCAAAATTGTGCGAGAACCGAGAAAATCAGGATCACGCCCGATTTCTTGTCTCTCGCCAGAAATGGGCAAGAGGCAAAATAAATTATGCAAATGTATTATAATACTTATTAACATGTGCTAATCGTCCAGGCTTGCTTGCCTTTATGGCCTCACCAGGAGAGGTTCTCTCCAACAAGATAAACACCTGCTCCCCATGAGCGAGAAACAGTCATGTTGGCCTCGCTGGTAGAACCAGAGGCCATTGAAGCCCCCTGGGGAGGTGGAGTGCAAGGGGAAATGCTCCTTGCGCAGTGCCAGCCTGGCACCTTGGTAATGCCCACTGGGCACCTTGATACTGCCCACTGGACAGTACCGGGGTGGGGCCTATGGGGGGATATATGGGGTGGGGCCTAAGGGGGCAGGGCCTATAGGGGTGAGACCTGAAAGGCAGCCTGATTGTGAGGGGCTGCTGCACACTCTGCCGGTGATGAGACTGTGGGGGAGGGCGGGGGTCCGCTGCCATTCTGCAGATGCGATTGGTCGGGGGGAGAAAGGAGGAGCCTGCTGGACATCTTGATCATTCTGGGGGCATTGGATGGGTCTAGGCAGCACTGTCGGTGGCAGGTACTGCAATTCCGGTGGTGTGGGACTCATGATTGGCTGCGGGCCCCGTGATTGCTGGGGGCAGGCTGTGTTGAGGCTGGCTGCAGCAGCAGGGACCTGACAGCTTCTCTCTGTTGGTCAGACCTCCGCTGCTGAAATTGCGCATGTGCAGAATCAGAGGTCTGCACATGTGCAATAGCTCCCTATGCAGTTGCTACTGTTAATGCACAGACACAGAGGTCTGCACATGTGCAATGGCACCCTCTGTAGGCTGTCTGGGAAATTAAACCTGGCCCACTGCCTGCAGCAGCTAGAAATGGTCTAGCTCACATTTTCAATGTCTAAGTCTGTAAGATTGGGAGAGAAGACTCACCCAAAAAACAGATCAAGAACTCTCCCATTTTCACACTAGCTGGACACTTGGAACAAATCTCGTAAAATTCCACCCATTGACTCTTTCTCTCCCCACAGATGTTGCCAGACCCATTCGTCGGAATTTTACCACTTGGAGCGGGCGAGGGGTGGACAATGGGAAGGTCTGTTGACCTCAGGCGGGTTTCGGGACAAGCAAAGCCATAACATCCTGTACATTGAGTTTTTCCAGAATTTTCTAAATTTAGTTTAGATCTCCAGCATCCGCAGTATTTTGCTTCAATTCGGTTAGGATCATTGGACATGACCTACCATTACAAACACATTTTGACTTGCTCTAGTCTAATGCTCAATCATTTTGTCCTTAATTATAGTTTCAAATAACTTCCCCACAACCAAAGAAAGAGTTGGACAAATGAAAGGCATAGCAGTTAATATAGCAGCAGATCTGAATAGCATGTGTGACTTTCACATTCTATTTATCTTATTCTATTGGACCTTAAATCTATGCACATATTAAACACAAATAAATTGTCTTTTTCACAAAAACAATCTCGTGTAAATAGTTTTTTCGCTGTAGATTAGGAATTACATTCAATGAAAATATTTTAGTTTAGATGAATGAAAGGGGATCTCATAGAAACTTATAAAATTCTAACAGGATTAGACAGGGTCGATTCAGAAAGAATGTTCCCAATGGTGGGCGCATCCAGAACTAGGGGTCATAGTTTGAGGATAAAGGGTAAATCGTTTAGAACTGAAGTGAGGAGAAATTTCTTCACCCAGAGGTGAAGAATTCACTACCACAGAAAGTAGCTGAGGCCAAAACGTTGTGTGATTTCAAGAAGAAATTAGATGTAGCTCTTGGGGCTAAAGGAATCAAATGATATGGGGGGGAAAAGAGGGGATCAGGGTATTGAATTTGATGATCAGCCATGATCGTAATGAATGGCGGAGCAGGTTTGAAGGGCCAAATGGCCTACTCCTGCTTCTATCTTCTATGTTTCTATGAATGTAATATATAGATATAAATTTGGTTAACTAATTTACGCAAGTAAAGAATTACCTTACTACTATGCTTTTAATTCACTGTCTGTATGTGTCTTAACCTGTAATTAATAATTTGTAGAAAACAGGACAATCATTGGTCTGGATTCAGAAAAAAAGTCACTAAGAAAAGGATCGTAGATGGTCAATTTTTTAAAAATCTGGCACAAACTATTCAAAAAAGCAGACGTAGTGGCCAAAAGATACCAAATATTATACTTACATGCTCCATCACTTCAGCCTGGTATTGCTACTGAACCTTGATCTCTGTCATTCTGTCACTAATTCTCTGAAACTGATCCACAGTGGATCTGGATTGTTATAAGAATCACATCCATCAGAAGTTGTGTGCCTGGCATTGTTTGCAATGCAAACTCATTGGAATTAAGCTTCATGATAGTTTGTGTGCCGCAGTAACAACCACAATATAGACATTGTGCAAATTCAACGTTGAGTCTGAAGTAAAATCAGATTGAAAGCCGAAACAGATCTGTATAATTGGATCAGTGCACATAAACTGGTAAAGCCTAAAAGAACATTAGCATTGCATCGATTTCACTTACTCAATCTGATGATGTTTCTACCCCAACTGGCATCAATAGCTGGTGTGCCATGAACTTAATAGGAATTAACTGCAAAATAATATGTCTTGTTTTCTCCTGAAAGAGTAATTATAATATAATAGACAGATTAACAGAACATATGTGCACCAAATCCTCCTGATGTACTTAATGCTTTACATTATGACTACACTTAAGAGACTGATGAAAAATGTTTAATAAACTGGGACTTGTCTTTTCATTAAGTTTGAGCTTGGGCATGGTGCCACTTTGGTTGTTGTGATTCCATGGGTTTAGTTGGTTAAATGTCCTTCTTTTAGGCTGAGGAGTTATTACTTTAACTTAACCCATTAACCTCCGAAATTTGAGTCAGCAGATAATTGAGTCAAAAATGACCAATCAAAAATCCAGGAAGGGATGGAGCTCAGATGAATGACAGAAAATAAGAATAAGCCGGAACAGATGAAGCACGTGCCAGTTTCATGCATAGCAGCCCCCTGGAAATTGGATAGCATTAAATAATAGCAGACTCAAAGCACAAAAATGGTTTACCTGGTATCAGAAACATTGTAAGAAGTTTAACAACACCAGGTTAAAGTCCAACAGGTTTATTTGGTAGCAAAAGCCACACAAGCCTTCGGAGCTGCAAGCCCCTTCTTCAGGTGAGTGGGAATTCTCACTCACCTGAAGAAGGGGCTTGCAGCTCCGAAGGCTTGTGTGGCTTTTGCTACCAAATAAACCTGTTGGACTTTAACCTGGTGTTGTTAAACTTCTTACTGCGTTTACCCCAGTCCAACGCCGGCATCTCCACATCATGATCAGAAACATTACCCATGCATGGCCACATGTTCAAAGCACCCATGTAAACATTTCCTCTACTCATTGTTGATAAAAAAAACAGAACATTGCTGGAAATGTTCTAGGTCAGACAGTATCTATGGAGACGGAAACAAAGTTAACAAGTGGAACGTTCAAGCCTTAGCTTGCCAAAAAGGCAGCAACAGCAGTGGGTTAGGAATCTCACTGCTGCTGGAGCAGGTTTTACCACAGCTATTGAACTCAGCCACGGCTAAGGACTGGGAGCAGCAAAGAACAGTTGTAGCCTGATTGGTATTCACAAAGACACCAACAAAAGTGAAGGCACCAGCAAAACCTGATTAGTAAAAAGGACCAACTGTATCAGGCTAAGGACGGAGCAGCAGAGAACAGGATGTGCAGCTATGGAACAAACACAGGAATTGACTGGACAGTGGCTGTTGCTATGCCTTGAATAGACAGTGATTCAACACAGATCCGTGTGTGTCATTTTCCCGAGAACATCACGACCTTCTGACAGAGGCACGACTCTTGTTGTTTGAGACCAAAGGACTTTGATTGATTAGTGCCGGTCCTTGGAGTACGTGACTGGAAGCATGGTCAGTGCCAACAGGATCTCTATAAGGAGATGAGACAGCGAGACATTGGCAGCAGGAACGCAGGATCACCCCTGTACAAGAAGCAGCATTCCCCCCTCTGCAGAGCCCCCCCAGGCCCCACTCCCCCTGTCCCAGCACACTGCCGGAGTGTCTGGTGGACACTGCCAGATGGGCACTGTCTGTCCATGTCCCTGATCACCTAGGGGCTTCGATGGTCTCGGAACCCCCTCCTCTGTCACCAGCTTGCCAGGTCTGCGCAAGTGCAGACCATAGTGATTCACACCAGCGTGACGGCTTGTTGGAAAGGTGAGAAGCATCCAGGAGGGGGGAAACATGCATGCGGACTTCCCTAAAGATATTGAAATTCAGTCAAATTCATGGTAAAAAAACTTTACGTCCTTTCTGGGCATGGAGCAGTTTGTACCATTAAGAAGGGGCCGGGAAGATAGCAAACGGTTTTGCGCCAGGCACAAATTTGCTTTTTAGCATCACACGTTATATTCCCAGCTCGCCATGCTAATCGCCAGGCACAGCGAGATGGTAAAATCGCATCCTTAATCTTTTCCACCTTCCACCCAATTACTGACCATCTCCTTGGTTTTTTGTTCTCTCTTCTCCCCTTTCCCTGTTTCTATATTTACCTAGAACCTGTTACATCCCTAACTTTTACAATTCTGATGAAAGTCTTTCGAACTGAAACACTGACTCTCAGTAAGATCTTCCTACTGCGGGGTGTGAAATTCCTATCCAAACTCAACAGACCTTTGGCTGGTCCATCAGATTTACTGTACCACCCATGACCATTCTTGCTGTGGGCTGGGCTGGACAATCCCGCTATCTGTTTCTCTCTCCACAGATGCTGCCTGACCTGCTGAGTACTTTTTTTTAAAGTAGCATTTTCTGTTTTTATTTCAGATTGCCAGCATGTGCCTCAAATGGCTTTGCCCTATCTGCAATCTTCTTTTATAATAGACTTATTAATGGGCAGCTGGGCCCAAATCTGTGCAGTTTGCAGCTGATTGTAATATTCAATAGTGGTATTAGAGGCATTTCCTCTCAAAGATGTCGCCCTTCTGAAGAGGCAATAAACAAAGGTCACCAGGGAGTTTATTGAAATGGTGATTTGGAAAACTGTCCGCTTCTCCTCGAGGGTGTAATTTAGATTCAGTCCAGTTTGATGGAATTAAGCCACCTCAATGAAAACTGTTCAGAGATCCTAAATCATTTTGGTTGGTCTCAAACCAGTTCCCAGTGTAAGAAGGTTTATAGTCCCAACCTACCCATAATTTAGCACAAATTAGGCAATGTCACTTGGAGACACTGTGATTCATGACATAGGCATTGGAAATACCCAAGTGCAATAAAAGACCTTCTTCTGTAACCTGAGTAATGAATATTAATGGTGGGACCACCAACTAAATCTAACCCATGTTTCATCTGTCGTAAGAGTAATTTTCCTGTTTCAGTTTTCAACACTGTTATTCTAATGTTTATAAGAGAAAGCAAAAGATATTTAGCAGTTACAAGATTCATTATTTAACATTATGATGGAAAATAATGCAAAATCCAATACTTTGCCCACTATGTTGATCATTCTTTCACCTCTGAGTACCAATACATTAAAATAACCCTTTATTAATTTTAAATATTGTCTATATTTGTGCTTTGATGGAGAGGAAATTCAAAGTTTTGGCAAAAAGGCTAATGAATAGTTTGTCAGTTCCTGATAGCGAGCCCATTCTCGCCTTTTACGGGAATGGCAGCAGGGGCTTAAGATTCAGTGAATCCCTTCAAGTCACAGAACTCACCGGGGTGATAAAGTTGAGTGTAGTCCCCTGGAGAGAGTGGCCAGACAGTGCCCTGGAAATGCCCCTTTTTGATTTGATTTGATTTATTGTTGTCACATGTATTAGCATACAGTGAAAAGTATTGTTTCTTGCGCGCTATACAGACAAAGCATACCGTACATAGAAAAGGAAAGGAGAGGGTGCAAAATGTAGCATTACAGTCATAGCTAGGGTGTAGAGAAAGATCAACTTAATACGAGGTAGGTCCATTCAAAAGTCTGATGGCAGGAGGGAGGTAGCTGTTCTTGAGCCAGTTGGTATGTGTCATCAGACTTTTGTATCTTTTTCCTAATGGAAGAAGGTGGAAGAGAGCATGTCCGGGGTTCCTGGGGTCCTAGATTATGCTGACTGCTTTTCCGAGGCAGCGTGATGTGTAGACAGAGTCAGTGGATGGGAGGCTGGTTTACGTGATGGACTGGGCTTTGTTCACGACTTTTTGTAGTTTCTTGTGGTCTTGGGAAGAGCAGGAGCCATACCAAGCGGTGATACAACCAGAAAGAATGCTTTCTATGGTGCATCTGTAAAAGTTGGTGAGAGTCGTAGCAGACATGCCAAATTTCCTTAGCCGCCTGAGGAAATAGAAAGCACCATGCCAATCTGGTAGTGCCAATTTGGTAGTGCCAACCTGTGCCAAGGGCCAGTGCCAGGGGTGGGCCCCAGCGGGATCCTCATGCGGGAGGGAGGGATTCATTTATTTGTGGTAATGGGGGGTGGTCAGGAGAAGGAGATGGGGAAGCTGGTCATTTTGGGGGGGGGGGGGTGCCGCTGATAGCCGTATGGGTGGAGGTTGATGGTAGGGTGTCCGATGTTTGGGGGGAAGGAGCACTGACTGCTGGAGGGGAGGAAGGAGTCCAATGATTGGCGGGAAGGGAGGGTTGCCAACACTGACTGCTGGAGAGGGGAAGGGGTGTGTGTGGGGGGGGGGGGGTGAATACCAGCTCCGATTGGGGGAGGGTAAGAGGGGTGCATGCGACCCCTGGGGAGGTCATTGTGTGGTCTGATTGGGGTGGCCTTTAAAGATGACACCCGATTTCAGTGCAGCCAGTCTTTGCTGATGTGTTGAGGACCTCCCCCCCACCTTGCCCACTTGATGGCGTGAAGCACACCTTCTGTTTTTGTGGCAGAATGTGATAAGATCTGGAGAGAAAACTGGTCTGTTTCTCTGGAGAGGAAACCAGTGTGTTTCTCTGGAGCGAGCCATGCCCTATTTCTCGCCAGAACAAACACTGCCATTTTTTGGTAAGATTTTGCCCATTGTAGTCACAGAATAACACCGATAAGAAAATTAGTTGACAGCACAACATGTATGAGTGGGAATTGTAAAAGCCTCATATATGTACCAGGCTGTATTTGATTTAAAACTAATTGTAACGGTACTATTGAACAGGTCAAATTCAATAGGTCAACTCAACACCAGTAAAATTAAAATAGACCTTTTAGAGAGATCAGGTTCAGTTTGATTTTCTAGTGCTTAAAGTGACTCAGTAAGTGATCTTTCTCTCTGCATCTTGACCACACAATGTGAGTTGAGGTGGAATGAAGAGATTGCTTCAACAATAGTTAAATTATTTTGAAAATATATTGTGATGATTAAATAATAAAATTCTGATACGACAATGCAGAGGCATCTTATTAGTCTTTCAAGCAACCGATTGAATGAAATTGCAGCAAGTTAAGAACAAGAGCGATAGCTACTCACAAAGTTCAACTCCAAAATTAACTTGAAATGAAATATATTTTGTGTGACACAATCCAAGAAGGTTACAGATGTGATGGAAAGAGAACATGTTCAGAAAATGTCACCATGTGCGTGAGGATTGATAACATCCGCCATGTACCAGAATTGAAGTTACAACAAATAATTTGGTGGGTTTATGTTGAAATCAAATGGGTTACGGACTTGGCCACGTCAAATCTATTACATGAAGGTCAGTAGAGCATATTGACCAAGCGGTCTTCGTATGGAAAGTGATGCAAATGAGCAAGCAGATGTTGCAAACAGTAAAAAATATGCAAAGATTTGGCAATATTGCCATTAATTTCTTTTATGTAAGCGACAGATTTTGACCTAAATATCCTATACCCTCAGATTAAACATTTAATCAAATACCAGGATGTCTGACTCCATCAGCTGTTCAACCTAACCCAGAGAGCAGTGGAGATATGTCAATTGGAAAGGTTTAAGGTTCAATCACTAGACTATATTTAGTAAGTTGATCTCAGCCAGGGTAATAATTGGGATGCTACTGTTACCCTCAATGTCCTTGGGTAAGATAAGTCAGAATTCCTATTTCTAATTACTATTCAGAAGCCTTGGTGCGTGTGTCTGTGTGCACACAAATCAGTTGAAAACAGATTAAGGGTCATTTATGTTATCTCGACAATTGAATAAGCTACCACTGCTCACTCTGAAATTACACAGACACATCAAAGTTGACCGGCAAGTGTAAAATTGCAACCCAGATGGGGAAATAAAAACTCATATGAAAAGCATTTAAAAATAAAACGTTACTTCAAATACAGATTATATTTTAGCATTCAGAGGACTGTTATGTTTGCTGACACCTCGTGGTCTGGTACAAACGTACGAGTTTATTAGGAGTTCCTTCTCTGCCTTACATGATGTTACCAGTCTCCTTCTTCTGTTCTCTTACACAGTCATTATTATACATTTTTCCAGAGAACGCCCACTTATATTCATTGGTTAATCAAACACATTTGCAGAGGTGGCTGACACTAATTGGTTCTGACCTCTGATTATGCACTGTCCATGAGTTAGTGGTCTCTGCCAAGGTTAGCTGATTACGAGCTGTGAATGCACGCAACACATCTCATCATGTGATGCCTCAGTGAAAGTAAAACCTGAAGCATCAGCATGATCCATCCCATGAGAAAATGTTAGTATAATACATTGTGGAAAATGTTATAAAAATTATAAAAAATAAAACAGTTGGATTCCCACAGGACTTAGGAGCAGGACTGATCACCCATCCCCGCATGGACACCGGCACTGCCCAAGGGGCGCCTCTCCTCTTCCCAACCTCCTGGGGGCCTCAATGGCCTCTGGTCTTACCGGCGGGGCCATCACAACAGGGATTGGGACCTTCACCGGTGAGGCCGCGAAGGCAAGTGAACCCAGACGATTGCGTCCCGGGCTCACTTGTAATATTCAAATTCTACACTAAATAGAATTTGAATATTACAATCAGCCTTGGGCCCTTTTTGGGCGCGAGGCTGATCTCACTAGATATCTGGGGCCGGTAAGGTCACAAGAGGCGGGAAATCGGGCACGAACCTGATTTTTCCGCACTCTCACGATCTTACTGGCTTGCCTCACCCATCAACCGGCGGGGTGAGATGGTAAGATCGCCCCCCCCCCCACCCCCTCCGGTGTTGTTAGTTTAACTGAACACATTGGCAGAAGCAGCTTAACAGCTAGAGAGAGACTAGCTCTCAGCTCTGCCAGAAACAGATGCAGAACAACATAGTAATGGGCAAAAAACCAAGTACCAGAGAAACTAAGAGTTAGTTCTATAAACTAGGGGATACAAAGAGAAGTTCTAAGAAGTTTTAAGTGAAAGGAACAATGGGACTGGATTGGGACAGGCTGTTCATTGAAGTTAAAGTCAGAGCTGTATATGGCAGATCTGATAAATTTGGTGAGTGAGAAGCCAGAGATATCTAAAGCACTCCCTAGTTTGGTGATATCTTGCTACAACCTGTGAAATAAAAGGTGAAGCAATTGTGAAGCTATTGGTGGCCGGGTCCCTGAGAGATTGCGTGAAAGTCTGAAAGCTTGTGGTTATTCAAGTCAAAGAATACTGAAAGAAGAGCTGGAAATCCTGGAGGTGGATCCTTGCTGAAAGCAGCTGAGGGAAATCATTATTGGTAAGAAGATTCTAAAGTGCATCTTTCAAGAATGAATCTGATACCCTCGTGTGACAATTATCTGGGGGGATTTGAAGAGAAGTCCACAGAAGTCCAATTGGGGGGGACACTTACCACTTGATTTAATAGTGAGGTGTTGTCTGAACACAGGTAGCTTGTTGGGTACCAGGGATTGCGTGTTCACTGAGAACTTCATAGCATAATATATATTTGTGACATGTATTATTCATTTGTGATGATAAGTGGAAATGAAGAAGTATTGTAATACAGTCAAAATTCTATGTTGATTTTTTTGTTGTTGTTAAAAGCTAATTGGCAGTTTTGTGACTCTGTTCACCCACTTTTTCTTAAAACAAAGCAGCAAAAGTTACTGTCAAGAAGTTTGGATACAGATTTAAGATTTGAATAAAATGAAAATTAAATAAGCTTGGATAAAATAAAGTTTGAACAATTGGATTCTCTGGCTTCCCTGCAGCATCTTTTGCACGGTTGGAAGTGGCGCACTGTTGGCTGAAGGCAGGATCTTCTGGTCCCACCGCTGTCAATGTGGTTTCCCACTGACTCCAGCTCACAGCGCCGGGAGACCCGGGGAGGGGGTGAGTCATCGGCGACACCAGAAGCTCCCGCTTCTGTAAACAGCCAGAAAGTTCCGACCACAGTGTCAGTTGCAGTGAATCAATCTGCGACTTTATCATTTTTGTACTAGGCAGACATCCCATATTAAGCTGTGAAATGCAAGCTGAAGCCTAGTATTAGGGAATAAATTAAAACAGAATAGCGTTAAGATTTACTGTTGCACCAAAATGTTCTGTTTATTTGTCAGCCTTTATTGTTAAAATTCTCATCAGAAACGCATCGGAGCTTTGCCTTTTTATTTGGACATTTTGCAGAAGCTATCGAAAGGATTTATTTTCTTTTCCACAAATCAGTGCATTCTTTAGTAAATAAATATTGTTTATTAAGTAAAAAAATCATTGTCCAATGTAGGATTCGAAATCATGATTCTAAGTTTAAGGACGCCATTAACTACCAACTTAACTAACTGGAAATTTCCACCACAAAATCTTTCTTCGGAAGACAGTTACTTAAAGCTGCAATCGCTTTCCATTTTGTATATCTGCGATGGATCGCAAATTCGACGACTTATTTCTGATAATAAAACAGGGATTTGATACTCTGCAGCGAAGTGTGTATGCCTCTGATGCTTCAGGCTCTGAATGGAAAGACACCAGAGTCAGGTGGGCATGCACCAGCAGGGTGGTCTGAAGGCACGTGCACACCCGTTCCTGACACCTATTGGGTTGATGATAGGAGTTAAATATTATTAATTAATATGCTCCACTTTTCAGTTTAACTCATGTTGGCTTCTTATTCCCACTCGCACTTTGTCTCTCCCCTGTCTGCAGCACTGTGGCACAGTGGTTAGCAGTGCTGCCTCACAGTGCCAGGGTCCCGGGTTCAATCCCGGCCTCCGGTGCCTGTCTGTGTGGAGTTTGCACGTTCTCCCCGTGTCTATTTAGGATGCCCAATTTTCTCCCATAGTCCAAAGAAGTGTGTGTTAGATTGATTGGTCATGCTAAACTGAGCCTTGGTGTCAGGGGGATTAGCATGCTAAATATGTGGGGTTACGGGGATAGGGCCTGGATGGGATTGTTGTCAGTGCAGGCTCGGGGGGCTGAATGGCCTCCTTCTGCACTGTAAGGATTCTATGATTCTTTGGGGAATAGTGGGGAATTATCACTAGGCCGATGGGCAGGGCTAGGTGGATTGGCCATGCTAAATTGCCCCTCAGTGTCAGGGGGACGAGCAGGGTAAATGCATGGGCTTATGGGGATAGTGCCTGGGTGGGATTGTGGTCAGTGCAGACTCGATGGGCCGAATGGCCTTCTGCACTGTAGGGATTCTATGATCCATAATGCAGCAAATGTTGACTGTCAATGCTTTTATTTGGATTCAATTTGTGCTATGGTATTCTTCTTTATCACATATGATTCATTGACAAGTTATGTTCCAAAGCTAAACTTCCATTACCATGGAGAAAATCATATTTTCCCCTATGAGCCATACTTTTTGACAAGCTACATATACTTCAGCTAGGTTTCCTTTTATCATTTCAGCTGTCTGGTGGCTACTGCAGTCGGCTAATTAAGAAAGCATGATTCCAATGAAATGTCACAATTTAGTTTTAGATAATGCAAATCACTAACTGACAATTTTTAACACGCAGTATGGCATTCGGCTACCTGAGGATGAGAATGTCGTCCCAAGAGACCGAATCGCCTTGTGAACTTGCTGTGATCTGCTAAATTGAGATGTCATGTACAAAGATCTAAAGTAAAATAGACAACAGAGCCTCCGCTTATTATAACCTCGGTGAGTGGTGTTTACTTCTAGTCAAAGAATAGCTCATTTGGGATTAGAAAGCCTTTCTGAGTTAATGGTGGCTGTCTGGATTTGATGACTAACTCATCATCGGGAAAATATAAGGTTTCTGATTAGCAAGTAAAACCATTCGCTTGGACAAGCCTACATGCTTGTAATCAAACTGCAGAGCACAAGGGAAATCATTCCTCCTGGTTGGGGTTTTCAGACAGCCTTGCTTACCTTTGATTGAAAGGTCACTCACGATGGAATTTGTCATTTCCCCGTTTAGACCACTAATTTAGTGGTTCCTTTTTTTTTGAAATCGAGAAGGGGAAACTCGGGAGAATTTGTGCAAAATCCCTCTTGTCAAAGTATATATTTCAACGAGGTTGGATTCAGCTGCTTCTTGGTTCCCAAGATTATTTAAGTTGAATCAAGCTTGAAAGAGAAATTTCTTCTCAGCTGAAGGGCCAGTCAATGGGCCCGATTTTACCATTTTGATTCTAAGTGCCGAATCTGGGCATAGGACAGATCCGACCTTGAAATCCGCTTTCCAGCGTGCCCACACGCTGTCAGCTGTCTCCAGTCTGATCCACGCTGTGGGCGGGGCTTAGCCCTGCCGGAACGGTCGGAGCTCTGAACTGCGCAGTTCGAAAAAAATCTGAAAAAGCGCGCCTGTGTCGGGAAAGAAAAAAAAAGCAGAAAGTGGAGAGAGTGGCTCTCTGACACCAACTTGCTCACCTAATCTCCGCACTCCATCAAGTATCAACTGATCTAATTCTGCGGTGTTAATAGCCAGACATAACAATCTCAATCACCCATTACCATCGTTCTCACTGACACTTCTTCGTTTTCACGGCTTAAATATAACATGGTTCTTTTTGCATTAATAAATCCACGTTACATTCCCTTCCGTCTCCACCTCCTCCTCCAGATCGACTGCGAATCCATTTGTCATCTCTACATAATTTTGATATAGATCTGGTTTAGTGGGATTGATTTAACTCACTCAGTTCTTACGCACTCAGTTTTAACTACAGAGTACCCAAAAAAGATGGCTGTGTATCTGATACCAGAGGAGTGAACATCTCAGTATCCAACACATCCATTCTACCTCCCTGCACTTCATCCACCTCAAGCTGTACGCTGCTCACACCAATCACAAACATGGAGTGAGTTTCAACTTGCTGTAAATGCAGAACTCAAAATCCTCACCAGCTCCTCACTTCTTTACTACCTCTGTGTTTGCAGAATACAACTAGGTGCTTTTCTATCAGCTGCAGTTTTCTCCAATGATATAGAAGGAATATCAAATCGTCCACGTTTGATGCCCATCACCAGCTGTACAGGTGTTATTGAGTCCTGAATCTTTCCATAATCTTCTCGATATTGTCTCAAGATAAGATTACTTGAACTATCTTTTGGCATTCATCGCAAAGGAAGAGTATTGGTGCTTCCAGGCCATTGCACACTTCACGAAACGTCAGTGTACCATTCCTAAAACCTAAATCACACAGTTTACAAATTCTAAGTTTCAGTATTCATCTTCGATTCACCATTTCTTTATTTCCATGACACTGCCCCTTCTGTGCATCTTCCATTTTTTGTTGACATTCTCACCTGACAGATCATAGAAACAAATCCTCCAGAAATCTATTCCTCCTTTCACAGTTTGAAGTGGTCAGCTATTGTTCCTTTTTTCGGTCAGCGTGAGCTGTGATCGGGCATTGCCTTGGCACAACAATGAAACTGAGTCTGTGGTACACATGTAACTTTTTTTGTGCTGAAGGGGAGAGTAAATTTTATGATGGGCGCAAGAGAAAGGATGTGAAGTGAATCAGGATGAGCATTGTAGGAGTGGATGGAGGAAGGGTGAGTGGGATTCATTCCTCCAGTGGGGAGGAGGGATCACCCGCAGAGTGGCAGCAGACCCCCCTGCCCCCTCCCTCCCCACCGATTGCCTGCAGAGTGGCAGTGGACCCCCCTGTCCCTCCCCCAGAGGATGATCCAACCCGCCCCCCCTCCTCCTCCCCCCCCAACCAGAGATACGTCAGAGCCGCCCCTCCTCCTCCTCCCCCCCTCCCAGAGGATGATCTGGGTCAGAGAGCTGTTGCAGGCTCTGAACCCACTTCGGAGGTTCCCCTGCAAAATAAAAATCGGCTTCGGATTTTTATTGTGCAGGTCGCTAAAAGCGCGGATCCGGAACGGAACAGAAGAAGGTAAAATGGGATTTGATGGTAGAGTTGGGCAGGCGGTTCATTAAGTTGATTTAAATGCATGCTCATGCATTAAAATCGTTGGGCCGCCCGATTCAGGCGCGGAACGGATCCGTGCCCGAATCGGGTGTCGGTAAAGTCGCGGTTGGATTGGACGTGGGTGCAGATCACGATAAAGGCCTCACGCCCGACTTTACCACGATTTCGCACCCAAAAATGGGCGCAAATTGTTGGTAAAATCGGGCCCAATATGTTACCAAAGCCCAGACCTGAACCTGGAGCAGGAATAGCATGGGAGGCCCAAGCTGAGCAGCCAAGTGAACTTGAAGTTGTCAGTGTGAGAGCCGGAGACAGGTGGGTGTGGAGTTGGGGGTGGGGGGGGGGGGGGGTTTAAGGCCTGAATTGCTTTGAATAAGATCGATGGTTGGCGCAGGGCCACCTGAGGCCTATTTAGAGCTCCTCTGAAATGGAGGTTGTATTCTCTGTTTTCAAATTTTTTTGCTGTACTGCTGCATGGAAATAAATCTCAGAAACGGGTCACATATGGCTGCCCCCAGGATTTTAGCGACTGCTAAACATCTTTTCCCAAAGGTAGGGGAGTCTAAAACTTCAAGGCATTGGTTTAAGGTGAGAGAGGAGAGATACAAAAGTGTCCAGAGGGGCATTTTTTCCATACAGAGGGTGGTGAGTGTTTGGAACGAGCTGCCAGAGGTAGTAGTAGAGGCGGATACAATTTTGTCTTTTAAAAAGCATTTAGACAGTTACATGAATAAGATGGGTATAGAGGGATATGGGCCAAACGTGGGCAATTGGGATTAGCTAAGTGGTTTAAAAAAGGGGGTGGCATGGACAAGTTGGGCCATAGGGCCTGTTTCCATGTTGTAAACCTCTGTGACTCTATGTCCTGAAGGTGCTGTTTGAGGATGTCAGGTACAAAGGGATGTACTGTTTCCCAGTAGGATCATAGAATCACAAAATCTTTACAGTGCTGAAGGAGGTCATTCAGCCCACCAAGTCTGCACTGACTCTCTGACATCTTACCTGGCTCTATCCCCATGAGCCCACAGAATTATAGAATCGCTACAGTGCAGAAGGAGGCCATTTGGCCCATTGAATCTGCACCAACCACAATCCCACCCATCCCCTATCCCTGTTGCCCCACATATTTACCTGCAAGTCACCCTGACACTAAATGGCAATTTAGCATGGCCAATCAATCTGACCCACATATCTTTGTACTGTGGGAGGAAACTGGAGCACCTGGAGGAAACCCATGCAGACATGGGGAGAATGTGCAAACTCCACGCAGCCAATGACCCAAGCCAGGAATCGAACCCAGGTCCCTGACACTGTGAGGCAGCAGTGCTAACCACTGTGCCACCCACATATTTATCCCACTAATCCCCCTAATGTACACATCTAGAGACACTAACGGGCAATTTAACATGGCCAATCCACCTAACCTGCACATCTTTGGACTGTGGGAGGAAACCAGAGGAAACCCACTCAGATACAGGGAAAACATGCAAATTCCACATGGACAGTCGCCCAAGGTCGGAATCGAACCTTGGTCCCTGGAGTTGTGAGGCAACACTGTGCCACCGTGCGACCCTGAAAAAAGTACTGAGAAGAAGATATCCATGACTGCCCAGTAGGCTTGAATCATAAGAACAGGGAAAGGCAATTCTTGAGCCTGTTGCACTATTCAATTGGATAATGGCTGATCTGTACCTAAACTCCATTTGCCCACCTTCGATCCATAATCGCTCAACATCCTTACCTATAAAAAACTCTCAATCTCCATCTTGACAAGTTGAATTCTCCCCGAATCCATGGCCTTTTAGATTATCACTGCTTTTTGTGTTATTTCACTCCAAATGGCATGGCTGTTGTTTTACGATTCTACTGCAATATTTGGATTCTCTCGACAGAGGCAATTGTTTCCCTATATCAAGCTTATTAAAACCTCGTTGAACACCTCAATTAGTGACTTTTAAGGGTGGTAGTGACTTTTAAGGGTCGTCTTGACAAATACATGAATAGGATGGGAATAGAGGGATATGGTCCCCGGAAGAGTAGGTGGTTTTAGTTCAGTCAGGCAGCATGGTTGGTGCAGGCTTGGAGGGCTGAAGGGCATGTTCCTGTGCTGTAATTTTCTTTGTTCTTTGTAGATTATCACTCTACCTTCCATTTTTGACAAATTGCAACCAATGTTTATGCATCTTGTTCTTGTAATTTAACCCCTTGATGCCCTGGCATTGTTCTGCTGAACCTGTCCTATACCTCCAGCTAGGCTAATATATCCTTCCTGATTCTTGGTTCTGAGAAACAAGTATACTGGGGTTGATAAGGTCTGATTAAAACACAGCACAATTGAAGCATTATTTCCTTCCCTTTGTGTCACAGCTCTCTTGAAATAAAGACTAACATTACATTACCCTTTTAAATTATTTTGGTATCTAACTTTTACTTATTTATGTACCTGGATATCTGAATCACTTTGCTTTTCGTCTCTTCTCTCTCTCAACTCAAGGTCAGACTTTCATCTGTTTCTATAACTAATTAATCCTAGAACAGATTGCTAGTCTGTCGCCAGGGGCTTACAGCTTGAGGGGCATACATCACATCACACACACCAGAGCACCCGGCAAAAGCCCACACAGACACAGTGAGAACATGCAAACTCCTCACAGACAGACCATCCCAGGCTGGAAAAGAACCTGGATTCTTGGTGCTGTGAAGCAGCACTGCCAACAACTGCCCCACCATGCTGTCCAGTCCAAGGGCATATTAAATATTGTCTTTATTTTGGATCCAACAGCTCCTTACATTGAATTCCATTTGTTCATGTGCCTTTGTTACTGTAATAAGTCCTCAGAGGTGGAAGTCCTTCACCAAAATTCCTTTATTTACAAGATCCAAGAACACTAAACAGAGTGCTCTCAGTGTGGAGTCTGCACCTAGTGTGCCAGAGGAACTGACACTCCTGTTAAGTACACAGCATGGGGCTCCCTGCTTGGACCATCAACTTGGCCCTTAATCAGGGAGTTCATATTCAAGCAGACCAACTTCAATTGCCTCATTAAATCATCACAGTTACACACGCCACCACAACTTACTGTGGCACTTTGTGTCATCAGCAAAACTGAATAATCAACTTTCTATTCCATTGTACAAGTCATTTGTGTATGTGGTGGAAAGCTGCGGCTGCTGTACATCATTCCGGGGAATATCAGTTGTCACATCTCACAAATTGGAGTAAGTTTGCTTGATTCACTCTGTTTGAGTCGGGAAATTTCCCGGTACGGCGCATCTGTTTCAGGAAAAGTGCCCTAGGTGGCACTTCCGGTGGGGGTAGATGTGGGGTGGAGCCAGGCCTGCTGACCCCAGACACAAGTTTTAGGTGGCCAAAGGAGCTGCTGAGTTCCAAGGCTAGCTGTTTAAAAGGTCTCTGGGATTTTATTTTGTTAAATATTTGGCCCTCTGGCCCTCACCCCACATATCATCGCCATCACAATGACCCCTCAAACCCTCCATGCCAACTTAAAACACTTCCATGCCTATTCACTCATTAGACTCTCTGTACAGAAGTGCTAAACCCTTCAATAACATCGGCATGTGAAAAAATGTTTTAAAAAACAGCCATTCCTATTAAAAAAAGCTATTACAACAACCCCATAAAAGTGCCAATCAGTCAGACTTGTAAAGTGTCAATAATAGAATTGTTGCCTCTTATCTGCCGCACTGTTTGTTTTAATCCTTATACAGTGGACAAATAACTATGAGTAGACGTCTTATTAGTACAACCAATATTTATTTAAACCCACATGATCAATAATCACCCACCCAACCAACAATAAGTTATCTTACAGGAAAATACTAGAATTCAAGTCCAATATAAGACCTTAACTTAACTTTGCGTGACTGGCTAGTACCCAAGCAGATATTGGCCTTTATCTGTGCGCTGGTCTCGGTTGTCCTCTGCGTAGTCTGGTTCTTTGGTCTGGTCTGGCACTCTGGCTCTGGTCTTCCTTCGTTCTTGGGTGTGGTGGCTCTCCTCGTGCTGGCCATCACTGGCGATGTTCACCATTGTGGTAGCTCGTACGTGGGGTCAGAGAGAGAGAGAGAGCGAAGGAAAGAGAGAGAGAGATTCCTGGTTGCGCAGCACCCTTTATACCCCGCTGGGTTTCACGCCCCTTTTGGCCATTTCCAATCAATCGATCAGGACTTGATCACCCTGATCTCTGGGTGTGTACCCAACAGCCATGCCTGTAAGTGCTGGAGGCACATAGAGTTCACACCTTAACCCCAAACAAGGGGCCACGGCGCCCTCATGTCTGGTACACAACACAGGGTGACCAGAAAGTCTCTTTCATCCTGGAGATGAAACATATCCTGTTTATTCACTCGTCAGGGATGCAGCCTGTTTGTCTCTGTCTTTTAAACTGCGGCCTGTCGTTTTAGTTCTTGCCCAATTGTCCCAGAGTGCTTTGCAAATCGCCATTTTAGATGGCCCGTTTGGCCACAGAATCTACAAACACTTGACACCTTGCTATCTGTAGTAAATAAATGTTGAGCTCGTGACAAAATAGATTACAGAGAAAAAGGTTTGGAAATCTATCAATCAAGCAATATTTTTCCTACTATGCATCTGTTTCAACATTTAATAGAAGTCTGGGCTCTCAGCCAAGCATGCTTAATGAGGTTATGAATGGCTGTTATTAAAACATTTCAACATATGCCATTGTCACTATAAGGCTCATTGCTTCCTTACAGACCCATAGGGAACATTGGTAAGACCTTTCAAAGTTATCTTTCAAAGTGTTTCGACATGCAGACTATAATTCATGGTTCACCTCTGAGTGGGTGCAAACCACAGGCCCTTGAGAAGCTGGCCCAACTTAAAGTGATGCCTACCTCCCCACAATGGAGCTGGCCAGATTGGGAATGTGAGCCAGCAACCTTCTCCCATGCCAGCGAAAATATGGGGTTCAGGAATAGTGGTGTTTGTTGCTCTCTGTACTGTTCTCGAAGCTGACATAGGGAGAAGATTATGTTTACCATGGATCTGCCTGCCTGAAGCCACCTTGCATCTCCAGGTATATGCTGTTGCCTTCTCAAGGGAGCCTTGTTAGAATTACTCTGACAAAGGCCTTTGTAGTGACACTGAGGAGAGAGAGATTCAGGTTGTTGTTGCAATCCTCTTGATCGCTTTTGTCCTGTGTAATGTGATGATGGTGTTTGTGTGACATGTACCCAGTGAGTCAGAGCCTTTTTCCAGCAGAGGGGGATAAGGAGGGCATGGAGGTGAGGATCAGGCTGGGTTTTCAACACTTGAGTATCTCAGCTGGTATTCCATCCTTTCCAGGTGTGTTCCTTGCTGCTGAGGAGTCAAGCTCAGATAATGAGAGCTCTGAAACATGACAGGTAGCTACAGAAGATCATCAAGCACAGGCAGAGGGATATCCATCCTTTTTTTGGGTGTTTTTTGTGGGTATATTGTGGGTATACAGGGCATAACTTCAACATTTGTGAGTGTCGCAAAACACAGGAAAGTAGGAAACAGTAAGCACGGTAGTAGCAGACTTCAGGAGAACAGAGAAAGACTAGTAAAATGGGCAGACACAAGGCGGATGCAATTTAACACAGAAAACTATTAAGTTACGCATTATGGTCAGAAGAACAAGGAGTGGTAATATAAACAAAATAGTACAATTTTAAAAGGGATGCAGGACAGCGAGAGTTGTACGTACACAAATCTTTCAACATGGTAAATTCATTTTGATGTTGAAAAAACATACAGAATCCCTGACTTTATAAACAGAAGGTGGGATTACCTGGACATGCCCACCGCCGGGATCATCCAGTCCCGCCGAAAGTCAATGGATGCATCCTCTGCAGTGGGTCCTTCTGCGACGGGGCTGGAAAATCCCAGCCTGAGGCTTAAGAGTACAAAAGCAAGGAAATTAAGCTAAACCTTTATAAATTACTGGCAAGGCCCCAGCTTGATGTCTTCAGTACCAGGCACCACACTTTAGAAGAATATCAGAACCCTGTAGATTGTGTGGAGGGGAATTGCTGGAACAGTATCAAGGTTGCAGGATTTCTGTTACATGAGCAGATGAGAAGTTCAGAGCTATTCTCTTTGCAGCTGAGGAGGTTAAGGGGAGATTTATTTGAGATGTTAAAAGCAATGGAAAGCTTTGATAGTCTGAATATAGAACATAGAACAGTACAGCACAGTACAGGCCCTTTGGCCCTCGATGTTGTGCCGAGCTTTGTCCGAAACCAAGATCAAACTATCCCACTCCCTATCATTCTGGTGTGCTCCATGTGCCTATCCAATAATCGCTTGAAAGTTCCTGAAGAATATGAAGAAATTGCTTCCAGTGCCAGAGAAACAGGTAAACAGAGGGCACAAATTTGAGCCCAATGAAATAGAACCATTTAATAAACTGTTATTGCTACACCGTGAGTACTTAGGATCTGGAAGGCACTACTTGAAAAAATGGTGGAAACAAATTCAATAGTCATTTTTTTCAAAAGCAAATTGGAAAATTACATTAAAGGTATTTACAATGCTACAGGGAAAGGATAGGGGAGTAGGAGCCTGCACCATCACGATCGGCTGAATGGCCTCCTTCTGTGGTATGGTTCTATGGTTCTAACTAGGAACTGCCTATTGTGGTAAACCACTGTTAGCTTATTACCTGTATATGTGACATGCCTGGACACATCCCTGCCGGCCCTACCCGAGACTCCTCCCCCCCCCCTCCGGTCCAGGGTGGCACGGTGGCACAGTGGTTAGCATTGCTGCTTCACAGCTCCAGGAACCCGGGTTCGATTCCCGGCTTGGGTCACTGTGTGGAGTTTGCACATTCTCCTCGTGTCTGCGTGGGTTTCCTCCGGGTGCTCCGGTTTCCTCCCACAGTCCAAAGATGTGCGGGTTAGATTGATTGGCCATGCTAAAATTACCCTTAGTGTCCTGAGATGCATAGGTTAGAGGGATTAGTGGGTAACTATGTAGGGATACGGAGGTAGGGCCTGGGTGGGATTGTGGTCGGTGCAGACTCGATGGGCCAAATGGCCTCTTTCTGTACTGTAGGGATTCTATGATTCTATGATGAGGTATAAAGGTGACTGCTCCCCAACCCCCTGCCTCAGTCTGGACCAGTTCATCGGCATGGGTGTGCTCCAAGTTTTTTGCTAATAAAAGCCTATTTGTTCTTGCATACAAACTAGTCTTTGCTCGATTGATGGTGCATCACCTATATCTTTATTGAAATAACAGAATGGGTGATGGAATAGAATGGGGAATACTTAGCACCAGGCAAAATCTGAGTGGAGTATTTTTTTAGTGATGGTTGAATAAAATATAAAAAAGGGAAAGATTGAAGCTGTCATTTTTGTTTAATCTTTATGGCATCTTGCACTGTAGATTTGTGACACTTTTGCGCCTCTTGGTTCTCATTTTCAGGGAGAAAAAAAGGTTAAAACCATGAAATATTAATCATTTTCCTCTTCAATCTAACCTAAAGCTAAAGCTTCTTTTTTTTGCCAGATAAGCTGATTTGCTTCAAGATCAATTTTTATTATGCTTGAAACCCCATTAGTTCATTCAACCTAATTTGCAGGTTCCATTGCCTTCTGCTTTCCAGTTGTCCCCTTTGTAATTTTCATTTGCAAGTCAGCTGCCATTTTCTTTGATGGAGGTCAGATGTCCATTCTGGACCTAACTAACACTTCTGCTTCAGTTTGAAAGTTAAACAGGCTTTACCTCTTTATCGTCATCAATCCCATCCTCTCGGTTCTGCTGCAGGGGTAAACAATATTTCGCCCACAGCGTTCGTCACCATATAACATAAAATAAAGGATAGAATATGCTTTTGTTACTGTCAACCATGTTTAATTCAAGCTGGCAGCTCTGAGCTGTGTAAATTATTTATCATTTGTTATTGGCCTATCCTCCCAACGGCAATTATATTTTGCCAGTAAGATTTTGTTTAAAGCAGTGTAGGTTTTCACTAGGAATGTGCATAATTTGTGAATTGGTTTCATCACTGTTTAGTCTAACATCAAATGGTCGTTAGGCTGTGATGCCACCGGCAACAAAAGCCAGCGAAAAGAAAGCACGCACTGTGTATTTAAGCTGAGGCAAATGCCATAGGGAAGCATAATCGCAAAGGGCAGCCACCACCTCGAAATCAAGGTTCTCAATTGAATTCCTCATGGCCCAATCATCGCGGTAACATCAAGGAAGATGGTTGATATGTAGAAACAGCCAAGATCAATCATGAAAACTGACTTTACCAGAGGGTCATCAGTGTAGAGTGAAAGCTCATAGAATATCCTTGATTTCTCCATGGGCCAAGTGGCGACATAGAGATCAGAGTTAGCTCCGCTGACAGGAGCAAAAAAAAATTACCGTGGACGCGCTGAAGTTATTCACTAGTTTGGCTGATCATTAGCTCTACGAGACACAATCTTTGTGTTATCTACAAGATGCACTGCAGCAATTCACCAAAGATCCTGAGACAGCACCTTCCAAACCCATGACCACTTCCATCTGGAAGGACAAGGGCAGCAGATAAATGGGAATGCCACCACCTGCAAGTTCCCTCCAAGCCACTTGCCATCCTGACTTAGAAATACATCGCCGTTCCTTTGCAGTCATTGGGTCAAAATCCTGGAATTCCCTCCTTAACACCATTGTGGGTCAACCCACAGAACATGGACTGCAGTGATTCAAGAAGGCAACTCACCACCACCTTCTCAAGGACAACTAGGGATGGGCAATAAATGCTGGCCCACCAGCAATGCCCATGTCCCACGAATGAATAAAAATCCCTATAGTACAGAAGGAGGCCATTCGGTCCATTGAGTCCATCCCAGGCCCTATCTCCATCACTCCACATGTTTACTCTGCTAGTCCCCCTGACACCAAGGGGCAATTCAGCATGGTCAATCAGCCTAATCCCACACATCTTTGGACTGTGGGAGGAAACCGGAGCACCCAGAGGACACGGGGAGACATGGGGAGAATGTACAAACTCCACACAGACAGTGACCCGAGGCCAGAATTGAATCTGGGTCCCTAACATTGTGAGGTAGCAGTGCGAACCACTGTGCCACCTTGCTGCCCTGATGTGATAGCTTGGGCTGTCGCTTTTCCAAACATATCCGGAACATCCTCTGAGCAGAGGGCAGCAAACAAAATGAAAGAGTCACTTTTTGCATGCACTGTTCTTGGCACTGTTGGCCTTGCAAGAGGAAAGCAAGTGTGTCTCCGGCCATTGTCTGAGATTGAACCAGTATGGGTGCAATTTTGGTTTCTTATTTGACCCCGAGATGATCTTTTAACCCCCATATCCACTCCACCACCGAGATTGTCTTGTACCATTACCTGCCTCTTCGCCTGCCTTTGCTCATCTGCTGCTGCTGAAACCCTCATCTATGCCTTATTAACCTCTCAATTTGACTACTGCAATGAGTAGAATGGACCTTCTTTGAAGTTTAGAAGATTGAGTGGTGATGCTGTGGAAAGCTGTGGGAGGTGATGGCAAAGTGGTATTATTGCTAGACTATTCATTCAGAAACTCAGCTAATGCTCTGGGGACCCGAGTTCAAATCCCACCATGGCAGCTGGTGGAATTTGAATTCAATAAAAAATATCTGGAATTAAAAATCTACTGATGACCATTAAACCACTGCTGATTGTTGGAAAAACCCATCTGGTTCACTAATGTCCTTTAAGGAAGAAAATCTGCCGTCCTTACCTTGTCTGGCCTACATGTGACTCCAGAGCCGCAGCAATGGGGTTGACTCTCAACTGCTCTTGGGCAACTAGGGATAGGCAATAAATGCTGGTCAGCCATGTCCCATGGATGAATTGAAAATAAAGATGACTATTTTAACACTGTGACTTTTCCATGTAGATCAACAAGCATGGAGGTGGTGAACAGGATTTAGGATGCAGGTAACGGAGTTTTGGATTAGCTGAAGTAAATGGGGGGTGCAATGGGGGAGGATAATGAGGAAAGAACTTTAAAACATGGAAATCGGAACTGGAAGAGACCATACAGCCCTTGAGGCACCTCCCCCGCCCCCTCCCCCTTCTTTCAATAAGGTCATGGCTGACCTTTTATTTCAGTTCTAAATTCCCATATTAGCCCCATAGCCCTTGATTGTACAAGTGCTCAAAACCCTATTAATTTTAGTCTTGAATATACTCAATTACCGCAATTTTACCCCCCCCCCCCCCCCCCCCCCGCCTTCCATGGAATCGGAGCAGGCGAATGAATAAAAAAAACTCAACATTTGTCGAGGGCTGAACAGAATGGATGCTGAGGGTGGAATTTTCCAGCCCCTCTCGCAGGAGAGGTCTTCCATCCCACTGAAGTCAATGAGGATTTTAGTGGATCGCCACATCCACCGTGGGGAAACTTGCCATAGGGAAACCTGGCGCAGGAAAGTCCCCACGGCAGCGACAGAAAGTCTCGTCGTGAGAATCTGATCCCGTGGCTGGGGAGGTTACTAGCAGGAGTCATACTCAGGCAGGGAAAGGGGTCACAGTCAGTTAGGAATGAAAGAGGAAAATCTTCACTCAGAGGGTTGTGAATCTTTGGAATTCTCCATCGCAGAAGCTTACAAATGTTCAGTCATTGGGCGGGATTTTGTGGCATCTCTCGATCCGAGACTGGAAAATCCCGCCTGAGATCAACGGACATTTCCATTGTCTGCCCCTCGCCTCCTCCGATTCCGTGGAAGGCAGGATGGTAAAATTCTGGTAATTGAGTATATTCAAGATTAAAATTAATAGGGTTTTGAGCACGAGTAGAATCAAGGGCTATGAGGCTAAGATGGGAATGTAGAACTGAAATAAAAGGTCAGCCATGATCTTATTGAAAGGGAGGCAGCTTCAAAGGCTGTGTGGCCTCCTCCAGCTCCGAATTCCATGTTTTTAAGTTCTTTCCTCGTTATCCTCCTCCGTTGCAAACCCTCCCTCCATTTACTTCAACTCATCTAAAACTCCGTTATCTGCACCCTAACTCCTGTTCACTCTCTTCATGTTTGTTGATCTACATGGAAATGCCACAGTGCTAAAATAATCATCTTTGTTTTCAAATTCCCCCATTTGTTTTGCCCCCTCGTTATCCTCTGTAACTTCCTCCTGCTCCTCGAGTTATGGCCCCTTAAGCATCCTATCTGGCACCTGTCGCATTAACTGCTTTCAATGCCGGCGTTGGACTGGGGTAGGCACAGTAAGAAGTCTCACAACACCAGGTTAAAGTCCAGCAGGTTTATTTGGAATCACGAGCTTTCGGAGCGTTGCACTCACCTGATGAAGGAGCAGCGCTCCGAAATATCGTGATTCCAAATAAATGTGTTGGACTTAAACCTGGTGATGTTATTAATGGTTGGGAAGATTCCAGAGTGAAACCCTGGCTCAAAAGACCAGAATGTTTAACTTGTTTTTTTTAGAAAACATGGAAGAACAGAGTCACAGGGCAGCCAATTAGCTTTTAACAGCAAAGAGAACCATTTAACAAACATGGGCGGCACGGTAGCACAGTGGTTAGCACTGCTGCTTCACAGCTCCGGGGTCCCGGGTTCGATTCCCGGCTCGGGTCACTGTCTGTGTGGAGTTTGCACATTCTCCTCGTGTCTGCGTGGGTTTCCTCCGGGTGCTCCGGTTTCCTCCCACAGTCCAAAGATGTGCGGGTTTGGTTGATTGGCCAGGTTTAAAAAAAATTGCCCCTTAGAGTCCTGGGATGCGTAGGTTAGAGGGATTAGTGGGTAAAATATGTGGGGGTAGGGCCTGGGTGGGATTGTGGTCGGTGCAGACTCGATGGGCCGAATGGCCTCCTTCTGCACTGTAGGGTTTCTATGATTTCTATGAAAAGTTTGACTATAATACAATGCCGCACTTTCAGCTCCGTCTTTAGGTTTTGTTTTGTTGGCAGTTCCTCCTTGTTCCTTTGACTTCAAATTTCCAGGAAACTTCTGTTTTCCGTCCACGCTTGCCCCAAGGCCGGAAATTCCCGCTTGAGGTCAATAGACATTTGCATGGTCCACCTCCACCTGCTACGATTCCTGTGGTGGATGAGAAGGGAATATTCCGGCTCCGGCTTCTATAATTACCTATCCATTGGCTTCACAGGAGCTTGTTTTCATGCCCAGTACTCCATTGTATAGCTTTCCTGCTTTGAGCAGAATTGAGAACTCTTCGCTCTCCAGCTTTCTATCTCCACCTGCCTGGATGCCATCACGCAAACCAACCTCCTATCCATTGACTCTGTCTACACTTCCCGCTGCCTCGGCAAAGCAGTCAGCATAATTAAGGACCCCACGCACCCCGGACATTCTCTCTTCCGCCTTCTTCCGTCGGGAAAAAGATACAAAAGTCTGAGGTCACTTACCAACCGACTCAAGAACAACTTCTTCCCTGCTGCTGTCAGACGTTTGAATGGACTTACCTAGCATTAAGTTGATCTTTCTCTACACCCTAGCTATGACTGCAACACAACATTCTGCACTCTCTCGTTTCCTCCTCTATGAACGGTGTGCTTTGTCTGTACAGCGCACAAGAAACAATACTTTTCACTGTATGTTAATACATGTGACAATAATAAATCAAGTCAAATCAACTAAGACTCAAAAACCTTCCCATCCTAAAGGTGCCCCTGGTTGCTAAGAAACAATTCATTATTTCTCCAAGCTTGCGTTTACTTTTCCCATCTTAAACTCTCTCAGCACAATAGAAACACAGTTTCAACTGAAACCAAAAACCCCATGCATGCAAACACCTCTGTTTAACACATGTCTAACCATAGGTTTACCTTTCCTTATGCAGAACCACTAAATTAAACTCACTCAAATCTATACCTTATTTCCAATATCCAACAATACAAACATACATCATTTAAAACTATGTCTGCTCCTTAACAGAACACTCTTGTGAGGAGCCCAGCTTAGACATTTCACAGGAATGAAGTACTTGACATGAGTGTGGGTTCGCTGAGCTTGGTGGCATGAGATGACAGGGTGGAGGCTCTGTGAGTGAACTGACTGATTTATTATTTGTAACGATATACAGTGGTGACCTCTCTATGCTTGTGCCTACTTTCATCCATGCCAACGAGGAGCCTATCATTACTTACTCTTCCTCATCCTTCCACCACATCCAGGTGCTTCCGCACGATCCTCAGCTGAGGTTGAGGCGGCCTGCTGGCATCCACGCCTTGAGATGACCTTTGTGGGCATCCCCTGGGGGGCCTGGATCTTGAGGGCCTTGGCATGTTTTTAGACAGTACAGGCACTGTTTCTGTATGTGGAGCAGGAGGAGTGCTGCTCACAGGAAGAGGGTTTCAGATGGGCCGAACACCTTCATGGTCTCCCGGGTGGAAAGCCCCTGGATGTTGCCCACTTTATCTTCAGCTCTTCAGGTGCCCAATGGGTTCGGTGCTCCTCCTGGGATAGAGGGGCAGCTGGTGTGAGTTCCAGAAGCCTCACCCTACTCTGACACTGACACTCATGGATTCCCAGAATGCCTGCACCATGGGGTTCATGCATTCAAACATGGAGGTCATGAGGTGAACCACGGAGTGGACATCTCTCACCATGGAGTGTATGTATTGCACCGAGGTCTCCACTGCAGACACCACCCTCACGGTGTTGGCCTCATTGTGCCAGAGTGATGGCACCATCCCCTCGGACAGAAGGTGATGGGACTCCTTCAGTCGGCCTTGCAATCCGAGGAGGGATGCTGTCATCCTTCCCTGATATCCATCACTCCTCCCTTGCAATTCCATCAAATCTGGAATGACCAGACCCCGGGGCGCAGGTGGGGGGTGGCAGGGAGGGCACATTATCGGCAAGGGGCTCAGCAGACTCCTGGCCTCTGGCATTCCTCCGCGTTCCCTGGGACATTCCTACTTCCACCTGCTGTGAATCTTCAAGTGTGAGGTGCTCACCAGAAGCCTGTCCACTTAGTGATCCCACCGCAGTGTGAGTATCTGCACTGGTGCACTGGTGCCGGATGTGGGTGATAATTGTGACACCTTTTCCATGGTGGAATCCGAGAAGTCTCCCTCAGAGCTTCTTGTGTTCGGTAGGTCCAGGGGGCATGAGGATTGTCTGAGCTACTCGGCTGCTTCGCCTGCAAGAGAAGGGAGTTTTATCCCCTCGTGCATCACAGGGGGTAAATGAGGGGACTCACTTGAGATTTGGAAAATGAGGGTGTGTCTTGAGGGTTCTTACTTTTGTCAGCTTCCTCACTTCACCATTAGCGCAGGCACGCTCTCCCTCATCCCGGGCAGCTCAAGTGCTCTCAAGTGCATCCTGCACTCCATCCAGTAGTCTGGTCAGGGCTCCCTCCGAGAAACGCTGCCTTCCCCCCTAATCCATCTGCAACAAATGCTGGGAGCTGTTTATATGGAACTCCCCAGTGATCGGCATGATTGAGTTAAGCTGGGGGTGGGTGAATCAGAGGGACACCATCGCTAGTGCAATAAAAACTTTGGTTAATCGGGCTCAAGATTCAGTCAGAAATTATTCGTGAGCTGTTGGTGAGACTCACTCCATTTTCCTCGCCAGAACCAACATATTGCAAAATTCTGGCAAAATCGCCCCTTTCGATTTTTTCCTTTTGATGTCCTACACTAAAAGCTCCAGAACATTATCAGGGAACCTTTGTAACTTTCCAGCCGGCAACGTCACATAAGCAGCATTCAGTTGAGCTCCATAATGATTACTGCATCTCCTCTTTATGAGGTGCTGGTTAGGAACTGATGTCAAGTCGACCAGTAAATTATTTTGCTTTCCCTGTGTCTGAGCTGTCTGGTACACTTTGTGCTGACAGACTGCCCATGAAACGTAAATAGAACATGAACCTTGAAAAAATAGGTTTGTGTCCACATCAATTGACAAAGAATAGAGTTGTCACACCCAATTCGCACCCACTTTGGTTGCAAGTTGGATGCCTCTCCCATGAAGTCATTTTGAGTGGAACATCCATTAACTGTACCAGTTTCCAACATTTCCCTCCGACTGGATTAGGATGATCTGAGATTTGTGCCAGCACAGCTCCAGGAAGCAAGAAACCATCCATTGTTCAGTCCTGCAACATGGTGAATTCAGCCAAGACTGATTGCTGTAAATTGGACCCAACATCTGTCACGGTCAAAGCAGTGACAAAAACAAAGCCTCCGTTTAGGATTTCTGCCAAAAGGGACTCTGTGTACTGTTCATTAGTCTTACGTCGGGCTGCCAAGTCAACATGTGACAGCTACATCTTAATTGGAATTCAGTTATATTCCCAACCTTTATTATTGCTCCCTATTTCAAGCATGGCACAGTGGGAGAATTCAATTCAGGCATGTTGGCAACTACTAATCTTCGTAAATGCACAATCCTGCAGGTTGTCTCTGTTTCACTGACCTTTGTGGTCATGTCATAGAGTTTTATGTGATTGGGCAATAACAAAGAGCAGGTATTATATACGCATAAAGTTTGTTGTATAGTCGCTCACAAATAAGAGAGCTGTTGTCCTGCATACAAGTCCTTTCATGAACATACTTCCACATGTTCCCTCTAAATATGTGGCATGGTGGCACAGTGGTTAGCACTGCTTCCTCACAGCGCCATGGACCGGGGTTTGATTCCTGGCTTGGGTCACTGTCTGAGTGGAGTCTGTATGTTCCCCCCGTGTCTGCGTGGCTTTCCTCCGGGTGCTCCAGTTTCCTCCCACAGTCAGAAAGATGTGCTGGTTAGGTGCATTGGCATGCTAAATTCTCCCTCAGTGTACCCGAACAGGCACCGGAGTGTGGTGACTGGGGGATTTTCACAGTAACTTCATTGCAGTGTTAATGTAGGCCTACTTGTGACACTAATGATTTGATTTGATTTATTATTGTCACATGTATTAACATACAGTGAAAAGTATTGTTTCTTGCACGCTATACAGACAAAGCATGCCGTTCATATAAAAGAAGTTTGGAGATGAGTTTTGTGGGAATAATGGTGTTGAAGGCTGAGCTGTAGTCAATAAATAGGAGTCTGACATAGGTGTCCTTGTTATTTAGGTGTTCCAGGGTTGAATGCAGGGCCAGGGAGATGGCGTCTGCTGTGGATCTGTTGCAGTGGTAGGCAAACTGTAGTGGATCCATGTAGTCCAGGAGGCTGGAATTGATTCGTTTCATGACTAGCCTTTCGAAGCACTCCATAATGATGGATGTCAGAGTCACCGGCCGATAGTCATTAAGGCACGCTGCTTGGTTTTTCTTTGGTACTGGGATGATGGTCGTTTTATTGAAGCAGATAGGGACCTCAGATTGTTGTAAAGAGAGGTTGAAGATGTCTGTGAATACCCCCGCCAGTTGATCCGCGCAGGATCTGAGTGCTAGTCCGGGTACCCAATCCGGGCCAGTCGCTTTCCATTGGTTAACCTTCGAGAAAGCTGCTCTGACATCTGCAATGGTGACCTCAGATACAGGTTCATCCAGGGCTTCCAGAGTGGAAGGCATGCTCTCGCTGACCTCTTGCTCAAAACGGGCGTAGAATGCATTAAACTCATCGGGGAGGGGTGCGTTGATGCTGGTGATTTTACATGCCTTCATCTTGTAGCCTGTTATGTCTTGCAGACCTTGCCATAGTTGGCGGGGATCAGTGTGGATAGCCTGGGACTCTAGCTTGGTCTGGTGTTGTCTTTTGTGGAGATGCCGGCGTTGGACTGGGGTAAACACAGTAAGAAGTTTAACAACACTTGGTTAAAGTCCAACAGGTTTATTTGGTAGCAAAAGCCACACTGTCTTTTGGCATCTGTGATGGATCTCCTTAGATCGTATCTGGCTTTCTTATATAGGTCAGTGCCGCCTGACTTGAACGCCTCAGACCTGGACTTCAGGAAGCAGTGGATATCCCTGTTCATCCATGGTTTCCGGTTGGGGAACACATGAATTTGCTTCTTTGGCACACAGTGAATAATGAATAAACTTTAAACTTAACAAGAAGCAGAACTTAGAGACAGAGTGGGAAATACCAGAAGGGAGGACTTTGAATTCTTATAAGTAGAGTGCCATCAATATTATGGGCAATGAAGGGAGCAAAGGAAAGTATATTTGAAGACTTATCCAAGAATTCTTTGCTCTTCATTTAATGCTTATTTATTCCCTCATACACATTGAGGTGTTTTAGGGTCACACACTGCAATCCCTTGTCATCTTCGATGACATTCATCCCAGATGGTCCACGAGTCTTTCAGAATTAAAGTTTTGGGGTGGAATTTTCCCGTCCCGCCTGCCACGGGAATTGGAGCGGGTCGGGGAGACAGACCATGCAAAGATTCATTGACCTCGGGTGGGATTTTCCTGTTTTGGGGCGAGCGCGGCTGGAAAATCCCATCCTTGTTTTCTCTGGGCACTGCTGCTAGCAGCGACAGATGCTGAACGTGTTATTAGGTGAGTAATATTATAAATCTGGACTGATAATCCAGTCAATTTGAGACCAAGTTCTATTTTAGCAGTTTGTGAATTTTTGGCCGATGTCGCAATACGCAAAGCATTTAATTCTGCATATCCCAGTTTTCTTCTTTAGGTCTCTCCTTTAAAGTCCTTATGAATATTCTGCAGCGGAACCCACAGCCAACAATGAGCTGAAACCTATGCTATCCTAGGGGCAGCACGGTAGCACAGTGGTTAACATTGCTGCCTCACAGTGCCAGGGATCAAGTTCGATTCCCGACTTGGGCCACTGTCTATGTAGAGTTTGCACATTCTCCCCGTGTCTGTGTGGGTTTCCTCCGGGTGCTCTGCTTTCCTCCCACAGACTGAAAGATGTGCTGGTTAGGCGCATTGACCCGAATAGGCACCAGAGTGTAGCGACTAGGAGAATTTCACAGTAACTTCATTGCAATGTTAATGTAAGCCTTACATGTGACTAATAAATAAACTTTACTTTATTATCCTTATCCTTTGCCCTTGCCCAGTGCCCACCAAATGTAGGACCCACTTCTCATGCCTCCATTATGTTATACACAGTGGGCGGGATTTTCCGGCTGTGCTTACCCTAATGCCGGAAATTCCTGCCCGAGGTCAGTGGGCCTTTGCATGGTCCGTGTCCCGCCCGCTACGATTCCCGTGGTGGGTGGGACAGGAAAATTCCAGACAGTGACTGTACCTGAGTTGGTGGCTGCGAGTACAATATAGTGACGCTGCTGTATCTTTATCATCGCTCTCGTTTTGGCGTTGCTTCATTGTCTGACCAGGGTGGACCACTTGAGCATCTGAAAGGAAAGGGCAAAGGGTAAAGTTGCAGTGTGGGTGGGGAGGGGGGATAGAAAGAAGGACATGTTTACACCATCTGCAGCTTGTAAGTCAGAAGTGATTGTGTGAAGAAGGAGAAGTGGGGAGTGAAAAAGAGGCTTAGGTATGAGCATTCTGTCATCATTGATGGTTTTGGTCCCACCACCGGCTACACCCTCAGCAACGACGGTCAAAACCATCTCCTCTGTGAGGGTTAGAGCATGCACATGTCCCCACCAATTAGCTCTTGCTGCCTATGGTTCGGCGCCACCTTGTCCTGCGAGAGATAGTAATGTTTGTCAATGAATGCTGTGCAATCTGCTTGCATGATGCGTTACCCTGGTTGAATAGCTGGCAGTGTGTGAAACCTGTGAAATGTGGGTGTGGGGTTTGCAGCAGTGCGGTGAAGCTATGAATGTGAAGAATGTGTCATGTTGCCAGAGATTGTTGGGAAGTGAATGAGGAAGTGAGCAATGTCTGAGGCTACTTACCAAGTTTATAGTAAAGTTTATTTATCAGTAACAAGTAGGCTTATATTAACACTGCAATGAAGTTACTGTGAAAATCCCCTAGTCATCACACTCTGGCGCCCATTCGGGTACACCGAGGGAGAATTTAACATGCCCAATGCACCTAACCAGCATGTCTTTTGGACTGTGGGAGAAAACTGGAGCTCCCGGAGGAAACCCACGCAGAAACAGGGAGAACGTGCAGACTCCGCACAGATAGTGACCCAAGCTGGGAATCAAACCCGGGTCCCTGGCATTGTGAGGCAGCAGTGCTAACCACTGTGCCACCGTGCTGCCCTGTGCCATAGGATATGGCATTTGAAGCTACTGAACTTTTCCATTCATGTCAAATCATTGAACTTCTTGCAACACTGCTTTGAAGTCCATGGGATGTGACTCCTGGCACTGACCTCCGTGGATATCTGATCCCACTGGCTTTTGACCATGACTGGAGGGTTTCCTGCCCCTTTGCAAATCCAGGATTTCTGGCTTTCTTTCCTGTTCCTCCACCAGCATTTTAAAATCCTGATGCCTGGTCTTTCCCGTGTTGTGCCATTCCTCATTGTTTTTCTGGTCAGGTTCACTTCCAGCCGGACTCCCAGCTTCTGTTTCAGAAACAATGCACCGCCCCTCTAAGAGCGACAGGCTAACTTTAAGTGGAGCTAGGAACTTACGATTTTAAATCTCCTGTTGAAGTGTTCATCCAGTCAGCAGCATGGTTGACACTGGGAGGACACTGAAATCATTGATGTGAACTCGCAGCGTGAGGCTGGCATGCTGCCTGCATTTTGCTCGGTCAGCATTGATTAACCACGATCTTGACACTCGTTTTCTGGGACTATCCAATTTAGCCTCCACAGAGTCTAAACCAGGAAGATTAAATGGGATTGAAATCATGTACAGAAGCAAAACAAAGAGAGGGCAAGGTGGATGGAATTAAAAGGGAGAGAGTTAAAAGAGACTCAAAGACGGAAGTAATTATGATGTATCACACAATTAAACACTCATCACAGCCAAATATGCCAACTCTGACTTTCTCTGCCACATTTAGTGGGAAACTGATGAGTAAGAACGGTGCCTAAGTCTAAAGCAGTCTCTGTGTAAGAGAAAAGTACAGTAAGAAGTCTCACAACACCAGGTTAAAGTCCAACAGGTTTATTTGGTAGCACAAGCCACAAGCTTTCGGAGCGCTGCTCCTTCATCAGGTGAGTGGGAGTTCTGTTCACAAACAGGGCATATAAAGACACAAACTCAATTTACAAAATAATGGTTGGAATGCGAGTCTTTACAGGTAATCAAGTCTTAAAGGTACAGACAATGTGAGTGGAGAGAGGGTTGAGCACAGGTTAAAGAGCTGTGTATTGTCTCCAGCCAGGACAGTTAGTGAGATTTTGCAAGCCAAGGCAAGTCGTGGGGGTTACAGATAGTGTGACATGAACTCAAGATCCCGGTTGAGGCCGTCCTCATGTGTGCGGAACTTGGCTATTAGTCTCTGCTCAGTGACTCTGTGCTGTCGTGTGTCGTGAAGGCCGCCTTGGAAAACGCTTACCCAAAGATCAGAGGCCGAATGCCCATGACCGCTGAAGTTTTCCCCAACAGAAAGAGAACACTCTTGCCTGGTGATTGTCGAGCGGTGTTCATTCATCCGTTGTCGTAGCTTCTGCAGGGTCTCCCCAATGTACCATGCCTCGGGACATCCTTTCCTGCAGCGTATCAGGTAGACAACGTTGGCCAAGTTGCAAGTGTATGTACCGTGTGCCTGGTGGATGGTGTTCTCACATGAGATGATGGCATTCGTGTCGATGATCCGGCACGTCTTGCAGAGGTTGCTGTGGCAGGGTTGTGTGGTGTCGTGGTCACTGTTCTCCTGAAGGCTGGGTAGTTTGTTGTGGACAATGGTCTGTTTGAGGTTGTGCGGTTGTTTGAAGGCAAAAAATGGGGGTGCAGGGATGGCCTTGGCGAGAGTTCGTCTTCATCGATGACATGTTGAAGGCTCCAGAGAAGATGTTGTAGCTTCTCCGCTCCGGGGAAGGAGAAAAGTGACACTAACAGCAACTCCCGCATTTCACTGATACACTGATTCCTGAATTTGCTTATCTGATTTATAATAACGGTAAGTGCTGATCTTCCCTGTTATTCTCAATACAAACTGTGGTGATCCTAAAAAATGGAATGGGAGCTCCTCAGGAACAGTTTGGTGTTGCAGGCTTGATTGACAGGAAGATTCTTTCTGCTGCTGGCAAGACAAGCTATTTGCATTAGCGAGGGACCGGGTTTACCAAAAATGGGTGTTAGTCGGGTGGTTAGTGGAGACTGTTGGGGTGGAGCGCTATGGTGACGTTGGACCATGAAAAATGAGACATGACATTGGAATCATGGACTAAATTCTGATGCTGGGTCAAAGCAAGGGTGCAGGTGGATCCTTTAAATGTGACCCGCTCTCCAGAGACTGAAAGAGGAAAGGATTTCCTTACTGCAGCCACTGGCAGGCACATTGGAAGAGGGGCTGCTCATTTCTGTTTTTACTCTGTGCTCTTGTATAACTTATTACAGCCACTTTATTTCTTCAGGAGGAATTTCTCATTCAGCATGTGGATGGCCCGACTAGAGAGGGGGCAAAACGTGACCTCCTCTTGGGAAATAAGGAAGGGCAGGTGACAGAAGTGTTAGTGAGGGATCACTTTGGGGCCAGTGACCATAATTCTATTAGTTTTAAGATAGCCTTAGAGAATGATAGGTCTGGCCCAAAAGTCTAAATTGGGGCAAGGCCAATTCTGATATCAGGCAGGAACTTTCAAAACTTAATTGGGGGAATCTATGGGAAGGTAAAGGGACGTCTGGTAAGTGGGAGGCTTTCAAAAGTGTGTTAACCCGGGTTCAGGGTAAACACATTTCTCTTAGAGTGAAGGACAAGGCTGCCAGAAGTAGGGAACCCTGGCTGACTCACGATATTGAGGCCCAGGTCAAGAAGAAGAAAGAGGCGCATGACATGCATAGGCAGCTGTGATCAAGTGAATCCCTTGAAGAGTATAGGGGGTGTAGGAGTAGAGTTAAGAGAGAAATCAGGAGGGCAAAAAGGGACGCAAGATTGTTTTGGCAGATGAGGCAAAGGAGAATCCAAAGAGCTTCAACAAATACATAAAGGGCAAAAGAGTAACAAGGGAGAGAGTAGGGCCTCTAAAGGATCAACAAGCTCATCTATGTGTGGATCCACAAGAGATGGGTGAGATCCTAAATGAATATTTCTCATCAGTATTTACTGTTGAGAAAAGCATGGATGTTAGGGAACTTGGGGAAATAAATAGTGATGTCTTGAGGAGTGTACATATTACAGAGAAAGAGGTGCTGTAAGCCTCAAAGCGCATCAAGGTAGATAAATCCCCAGGACCTGATGAAGTATATCCCAGGACGTTGTGGGAGGCTAGGGAGGAAATTGCAGGTCCCCTCGCCGAGATATTTGAATCATCGATAGTCACGGGTGAGGTGCCTGAAGATTGGAGAGTGGTAAATGTTGTGCCTTTGTTTAAAAAGGGCTGCAGGGAAAAGCCTGGGAACTACAGGGCCAGTGGGATGACAAATGGCAGATGGAGTTTAATTTAGATAAATGCGAGGTGATGCATTTTGGTAGATTGAACCAGGACAGGACTTACTCAGTTAATGGTAGGGCATGGGGAGAGTTACAGAGCAAAGAGATCTAGGGGTACATGTTCACAGCTTCTTGAAAGTGGAGTCGCAGGTGGACAGAGTGATGAAGAAAGCATTCGGCATGCTTGGTTTCATCGGTCCAGAACATTGAATACAGGAGTTGGGACGTCTTGTTGAAATTGTACAAGACATTGGTAAGGCCACACTTGGAATACTATGTACAGTTTTGGTCACCCTATAATAGAAAGAACACTGTTAAACTAGAAAGAGTGCAGAAGAGATTTACTAGGATGCTACCGGGACTTGATCGATTGAGTTATAAGGAGAGGCTGGATAAACTGTGACTTTTTTCTCTGGGGTGTAGGCGGCTGAGGGGTGATCTTGTAGAGGTCTATAAAATAATGAGAGGTACAGATCAGCTAGATAGTCAATATCTCTTCCCAAAGGGGAGTCTAAAACTAGAGGGCATAGGTTTAAGGTGAGAGGGGAGAGATACATAAGTGTCCAGAGGGGCAATTCTTTCACACAAAGGGTGGTGAGTGTCTGAAACAAGCTGCCAGAGGCAGTAGTCGAGGCGGGTAGAATTGTATCTTTTAAAAAGCATTGAGACAGTTACATGAGTAAGATGGGTAAAGAGAGATATGGGCCAAATGTGGACAATTAAGATTAGTTGAGGGGTGTAAAAAAAAAGGCGGCATGGACAAGTTGGGTCGAAGGGCCTGTTTCCATGCTGTAAACCTCTATGACTCTATATATATATCGCAATCATTTATTTCACTCTCTGTAAAATTTAATTACAAGTGAGGCTAATATTAATTTATTTGCTAGCAAAACAGAAAATGCTGGAAACATTCTCTCTCCACAGAAGCTGTCAGGCCTGTTGTGATTTTCCAGCATTTTCTGTTTTTGTTTCAGATTCCAGCATCCGCAGTATTTTGCCTTTAATTTATTTGCTGGCTGTGAGAAGACTTCAATGTGATTGACTACTTACACTGCTTGCTGACATTGCTGTTGTTGACACCGAGAGACCCCTTTCAAACCGATATCTGGAAAGGGGAAATCCATGCCACAGGGAGCACTAGATCTTACAGCGCAGTTTTCTTTAAAGCAACTGAAATTTGGGCCTTGATATTTCTCAGTGTGGTTGATAATGTTGAAACATCACAAGAGTAGTTTTTATTTAAACATTATTCAACCTTAAACCTTTCCTGCTTTAACATATATTGTGCCCTCCCCATTACTGCTGCGATTTATAAGATACATTGCAATTCATCTCACTGAAATTGTTGTATTTACAAAACAAAAATTGAAATATATATATAAAATATACACTCACCTGATGAAGGAGCAGTGCTCCGAAACCTTGTGGTACCACATAAACTTGTTGGACTTTAACCTGGTGTGGTGAGACTTCTTAATATAAAATATAAGCAGCTCTGGCTGCATCGATGGAGAGAGAAACTGATTTCACATTTCAGGTCAGTGATCTTTCATCGGAACTCTCTCTCCACAGACCAATTGAATGCCACAAGATCTGTCACTACATGATCTAATGACATGTGTTCAAACTTCCAGGTATCCGTCCAGCCAGAGTTGGCAATGCTGTAGTGGAAGAACCAGATACTAAATGCAGAATTGGTAACCAACACTGGCCATGACATTTTTTGGGGCCCAGTAAGACCTGTGAAATAAGGAATATCCAAGTTAGTTTAATATTTGAACCAAAAACAGAAAATGCTGGAAAATCTCAGCAGATCTGACAACATCTGTGGAGAGAGAATAGCACAGTAAGAAGTCTCACAACACCAGGTTAAAGTCCAACAGTTTATTTGGTAGCACAAGCTTTCAGAGTGTCGCTCCTTCTTCAGGTGAGAGAGAATAGAACCAATGTTTTGTTTCCGGATGACCAGACTCAAAACATTGGCTCCATTCTCTCCCCATGGATGCTGTCACACCTGCTGAGATTTTCCAGCATTTTCTGTTTCTGTTTCAGATTTCAGCATCCGCAGTATTTTGCCTTTATCTTAGTTTAATATTGAATTAACTTGGGCTTATTAATTCTCTATATAAATACAGTGGAGCCCCGTTGAAATGATTTAGCGCAAAATCGGATATGACGCGATGAATCATTGGACCCTTTTTTTTGCTCTTTCCGGTTTAGTGATTTAGCGCGACCCCGATAACATTCGCGATAACATTTTTTGGACCCCAACCATCGCGTTACAACGGGGCTCCACTGTACATCCTTTGGTCCATTGTATCACCTGCTTTTATAATGATTGTAGCTTTAGAATAGATTAATTCTGTTTCTAGATAATCTTATAATTTGTATTAATTATCCAGAATATTGTTTTGTGCACCTTGAAAGAGACAAAGCATAAGGACAGGATATTTAATATTTATAACTTCTGGCTTGCTGAGAAAATGCCTAATTACTAACAATCTACCCATTTCATGATTATAATGTTGACTGAGTGAAATCAGTTGAGTGACAAATAAAATGCATTTTTATCCATAGTTAGCTGACGCCTGTGCCTAAGTGAGGTGGGGAAAGAGAAACCATAGAGGAGCAAAGAATAATGACTACAGAAACACAATGCCGAGTAGCTATTAGAACCAGACAGATTTTATATTGTTGTATCCCTCTGTGACATTGGCAGCAAGGCACTGCTTGAAATATTGCTTCACGTGGTAAAATGCTGCTGTGTATTAGGCTTCATTATGTGCCTGAGTGTGTGAAGGAATGAATGAAATTGACTAATTATCTGAGGAATCAAAGCAGACTTCAACATTTCCCTCCCACTCTCTCTATTGCCTCTGAACTATTTTGGACTTGCATGCTGGTAATTGAAAACTAGAGGGCCCCCTGATGGGAGTAAGCAGATTGTAGCAATTACACTCCAGGGTCTCCACTTCGATTGTTTGTTATATGTAAAGGAAATATTCCAGTTAGTCTAAAATCAAAACAGCCATTCTATTACCACACCAATGAGTGTACTTATCAGAAATGACCACCTCCATGCCCAGAATCTTTCTAGCCCTCAATGCATAACAAGTGAACAATCAAGCTCTGGTGATCTTGTTGCCCATCTACCTTCACTGATTCTTGCTATCCTCCGGGGAGCAAATATAAAAGCAGCATAATGTTGCAGTCACCAAAACTGCATTTTTATTCAGGCTTGGTCTAGTGGTTGCCTGTTTCAATCTCAGAACTTATTATTTAAGATTTATCAACAAGGAGTTACCTTGTTCTGTACAGTTATGATCAAGTTATTATTTTTCCCACTTCAAGGAATTGGGTTCAAGAATGTCTACTATATGTAACTGACGATATAATACAATATGGTTAACTCAGTTGGCTGGACAGTTGGTCAATGATGCTAGCAGTGCAGGTTCAATTCCTGTACCAGCTGAGGTTATTCATGACAAATGCCTTTTCAACCTTGCCTCTCGCCTGAGGTGTGGTGATCTTCAGGTTAAATCACCACCAGTCAGCTCTTCCCCCTCAAAGTGGGGAGTAACCTGTGGTGATCTGGGACTATGGCAATTTTAGGGTATGGCATACGTGTTTATTCATCTTTTACATTATAACTTGCATAATATTTTTAATTTAAGTACAAGATATAATATGATGCATCAATCTTTTGAAAAGTAAATAAATATTATGGAGACTTATGAAAAACAACAAAGGAGGCAATTTTGGCTTTGTATGAATTGGTAGCCCATTGTCCCTGAAAATCAAAATTACCTTCAAGGTTTTCTGTTTCGATACAGCCATCTTCAATGGTCCATGCTCTGAAAGATCAACTATTTTGTCTGCTTGTATTAAGGGTGGTCTTACATCTTGCTCATATATTATGCTCTCTTCTGTAAAAGCGGCAGAGATGTTTGAGTGGCTGAGAAGTCTCAGATGTCTGAGAAGGAAGGTGGAGATGTGTGTGGCTGGATGTGTGTGTGCACGCGCGTGGGTGTGTGTGTGTGTGTGCACGTGTGTGTGTGTGTGTATGCACACGTGTGTGTGTGTGCACACATGTGTGTGTATGTGTGTGTGTGCACACATGTGTGCGTGTACGTGCATTTAGTGAAGATGCTGGAGGGTAGAAGCAACATGCTGGAGGAATGGAAATGATTAAAGAGGGAGTAAGATGCTTGAGTGGGAATTGAAGCAAGACCTGTGTGAAGTGTGCTGCAGCTTCTGCAATGGATGCCGTTCATGAAAGCAACAAGCAGCAGATAGGTACGTGTTAGGAATGAGAATGAAAGGTGGTAAAGGTTTGGTACAAGAATGGTGGATGGTGAAAGAGGCTTTGAGTGAGAGATGGTGAAATGAGGAGGAATACTGGCTTCAGGTTGTTGCTTTTTGTTGCTAACTTCCTCTGTTCTCTCCATTTTGTGGGAACAGCACTTCATCCTGTCCCTCACTGCCGTGAGCAGCACTATCAGGAAGCGTTTAGAAAACCTCAGGGCGTTGCAGCCAAATCGAGAAGCCTGGCAATCATATGAACATGCGACCCTGCCATTAAAACTGGCCCCACCTTACGATTTTTCGAACTCCTGGTTGTGCTGCCCAACTGGCACTGCGCATTTCAACAGCCTCTTCTTCCATCCATGAACTAATCCCATCCCAAATTAAAGATGATTCCAATGTTATCAAATGTCTTGTGGCAAGTAATAAACCAAAGTTTTATTGATTGAGCAAAACTCTATATATAATGAAGGGTTTAACAGCACAATTATACAGGTCTGCTCCAACAATGATCTGAATAATGCAGCCTCCAGCCCCAGGGATACACACCATCCTTCCTGATAGGCCCAGGTTCACGAACTTGTGCTCCATTGGTTCCAGCCCAGTCACATGACCCCACGAAGGATCGCCCACTAAAAGGGCCACACTACCACACTTCTTTTAACAAATTTCTTAACTTTATTTTGGCTTGCATTGATAACCGAGCTCGCTTCCTCTGCTATAAGTTGCTTGTTCACAATTTCCCCTTTGAATTGTGATATTTAAAAATTAACTGTTCCTCCCCACTTATAACTTCATCCCAGGTTCCCACTGCTGATTTGAAAAAAGGCGACAGCCCAAGATGATGCACATAACTCTCAAATAGAGTGCCTAATTATGGTCTCAACCAGGCCTATTCATTTATCCTTTTACAGGCAAATACATATCACTGCATACTAAAAATCCATTGTTATCTCGGCCACTAAAAATGGGTGCAGGTAATGTTTCAGTCCATTTGTTAGTCTATTTGTCTGTAAATCTCAAAAACTAATAGATAGATTTCAATTAAACCTGGTACACCAGTAGAATATGGTCCAAGGAAGAAATGATTAGTTACTCTCAAAGATGTGGATCCAGATCCTGGTATCTTTTGAAGGATGTGATAACATTGGAAGACTGGATGAATTGACTATGAAAAAATAATTTTGTGAGATGTATTATTCAGAATATTGTTGATTGTTTCAGAATGTTATTGATTGTCACAGCTGTTGTGGTGAAATGTTGGATTGGGAGCAGAGTTTTCAAAGCAGGTTGTTGGAAGTGGATTGCACGAAGATTCTTTGGTGAAGTAGAAACTCTTAATAACAATGTTTTTTTTTCAGCTTTGTAGTTACAGAGCATCAGCCAGGCATGGAAAAGCTTCAAGGAAGAGCTACTTAATTGTAGTAACATTGAGTTAACACAGCATAGCAAAGGTAGGAATTCTGCTGAGTGCCATCATCACTTGTTTATGAGTGTATACAAGTAATTTAACATTGAATTCCACATTGCTTTCATTGTTATTTGTGGTCAGAGCTTCACATACTTCCTGATTTGTGCTGACAGCATCGGTTGAGGAATTGACTATCACTTGGTGCCTTATAAAAAACAAAATCCATTTATTGTGCAAAACACAAGAAGATCAGTAAAATATTTGGGTGATGAAACTGTTCCAGCACAGACATTTGTTAATGTATGTATTGAATGTATTATGCAACATGCCTAATCTAACATTGTTATTTAGAGCAGATAATTTAACAGCCATCGCTTCAAAAACTAACAAAAGTCGGAATTAATCTTGTTATGTATGTTGTGACATAGACCCTGTAAGGGAACGGGTCATGTGACCTGGGGTGTGGGGTGAGCAGGTTGGAAACCGCCCTGAGTGGGGAGTCAATGTTTGGAGTGTGGAGCGAGTAGACTGAATAAAAGATCTGTTTTCCCTGACACCTGGTTGTGGAGTAGTTATTGATGAGATTCCTCAGTACTCAGAGATTTAACAAATCTAAATTTTAATTCTTACTCATTACTGTGGTGAAATTTGCAGCTTTACAAGGTGGAAATTGACAGGAGAATCGCTTACTCTAAACTCCCGATGAGTGTTGAATTCACACCCCTCACTCACATTTTAATCATCCTGCAAAGAGATTTTTGAAACCTACAATCTTACTTTATGGGGACCACAAGACCATCAGATATAGGAGCTGGATGAGGCCCTCTTTCCGTTGAACACGCAGCAGAATATTGTTGAACAACATTAGGTTTCCCCCGCATCCAATCATCTGCCAGTGCAACGCTGTTACAGTGAAATGCTACACAATTGAAAGATTCTGCATTGGATTTCCATTACTGAGGCAGATAGCTCAAGTTGGGGTATTTCCTCATCTGCCAGATCTGTATCGCCATAAAGAATCCTGTCACATGTAATCTTTGCTCCATAGAGGCAGGGCATGTGTAATGACTTCAATCAGGCCATTGGGGTTCGCTTATTGGAGTATGAACTCCCTGATTAAGGATCCAATTGACGGGCAGTCAGGGAGTTTTTGCCTTGTACTTAACTGGGAGTGTCAGTTCCTCTGACACCCCCGGTGGTAGATTGCTAACTGCTAGCACTCTGTACTGCTGTTAGAGTTTGTAAATAAAATAATTTTGGTGAAGGGACTTCTGCCTCCAAAGACTTATTACAGCATGGTTGACATGGGCCTTCTCCATCAGGAGAGCAGTTCAGAGGTGGACATGGAGTTGGGAGAGAGCCGAGGTGGGCTGGTTTTATAAAAAGTTGTTAGGCATTTTAACCCTCACCACTCACCCTCCCACCCACCCCATCATGCCTCCTCTATGCCCCCTCGCACCTCCCCCCCTTCAACATCTCCATAGCCACTCATCCATAATCCACTCTAGTCAGACCTCAGGAACCATGGGACATGAATAGAATCTCTCCAGAACCCAATAAAGATCCCACTAATGCACAAATGATACAAAAAACTTCTTCTTCATGAAGCCCATTCAAAAAGGGGGATTTTATGGAGCCCACATGAGTGGGAAAGGGGGTGAGAGGGGATCTTAATTGGGCGGAATGCAAAATTTTGATTTTCTGATAGTGGCTTCAGATGCAGAGTAAAATCATTGGTGTGTTGAACATTGAACAGGCCTGAGGTGGGTTCATACTTGTCATAACTTTGCTTTCCATGAGTATTCACTTGTGTGAAACAGTTTTTAATAATATCCTTGAAATAAAGTCTACAGTACACGAGAATCTCATAGCAAACAATATGTGATCGTTTAAAGATGGAATGCAGCAGGTGGCTTTGTACAGTTGTGTGTAAGGTCAACAGTTTTCCTTGTTTAACTCCATGGCACAGAGAGGGGAGAAGGGGAATGGCAGCTTGCATAGAGGCTCAGGAGAGAGATCCAGGGGAGGAGAGAGGGTGAGCTTGAGGGCATGGAGGAGTGAAGTAGGAAGGGCCTGGTGTCCTGGGTCTGGAATTGGTGGGGACAGTCAACCAAGAAGAGACAACGAGGGTCCTAAAAGGCAGTATCATTACCGCCCCCAAATGTGTGCCCACGTCAGGGTGTTAGCTGTCAGAGCCCCTACAGATCTTTGAGTTCATCTACAACATTTCAATGATCCCCATTGACATTGATCTTGGACAGTGTCCTTTTACAAGGCTAGAAGGGAGGAATTACAAGTGAACCATGCCCCACAGAGTAGTGAGTCCAACACCGCACGCTAACATGAGTATTCAAAATAGAGTGAACAACAAAAGACAACATTGTATTTTCACATTAAAGGAAATGTCCCTAACTCAATGTGTGCCAACCATGAGTTGTGCCAGTATATTTACCTCTCTAACTAAGCTATTCTCAACAACCAATAATGATACACATGTGAATAAAATGAGTCCAATGTAAAGTGAAATTTAATTCTGAAAAACACCGTGTCATCAGTTCTTATGTTAATATCAGTGGAATTGAGCAGGAAAGTTGTGATCCTCTGAGTCAAAACCCTGTTTGACTCGGAGGGTTTTTTCATCCCACCCTTACCTGTTGTTGTATTGTCAGCTGATGGCTCAGATTTACACTGTTAGGGTGAGACGGAGAGAGATGGAATTGACAACGATGTCATAGACAACAAGACAAAGGGAATGTAAATACTGGTGATCATTGGCTAAGAAGGATGCTGATAGCAGCCATTAAGAGATCAGAATGTGTAAATGGCAGAACAAAGGTCAGCAGAGTGTCAAAGAACAACCTGAGACATGTAACAGATGTCCCTATTCTCTCTCCACAGATGCTGTCAGATCAGCTGAGATTTTCCAGCATTTTCTCTTTTTGTTTCAGATTCCAGCATTCGCAGTAATTTGTCTTTATTCAAGAATAACGAGTGTGTTTGTTGTGTCTGTCAAGATATTTGAAAATTGACATTCAGTTGTGTCTCTAAAGAAAAGCTTCAGCAACTTCAGAAATTGGTTTGGACACGGTTGAATGATTGATGACCGTAGCCCAGTGAATTTCAATAACACTGAAGATAAGCCTTTGTTTTTTAAAAAAAATTAATCCTTATATGGATCAGGGCAATCGATGAAACATTTTTGACATCTGTTAATTTTCTTTCTCGATAATACAAACATTAGTATTTTAGGATTCATCCCATTTGAGATAATCCTTCCATCTTATTATCTTCCCAATGCAGCATTTAGTGTCTTTTGTGTTAACACTGCACTTGTTGGATAAAAGAATGTCAAGTGATTCTCTGGGGCTGCTAACCCCAGCTGAAATTCCCAATGGCCTGATGAATTGGACTTGAGGGTCAATTTGGGATTCCCGCCAGGCGTCAAACCCATTGTGAATCTCCCAGCCCTCTGCGCCTGGCCAGATTAGGTTCTCATCTAGATCGGGCGAGAACCTGATCACGACTGTAATAAATTGTAATATAATTAGTGGGCTGGAAGCCTGTCTCGACGGCCTCCTGTGATGCTCCTGCACACCCCGCCCCCCCCCCCCCCCCCCACCCCACTCCAGCGGGAAGTCCCACAGGCACCAATTAGCCCTGGTCCTGACAATTGGGGAACAGGCACTGTGGGCTCCAAGGGGGAGCAAGGAAGTAAGTATTGCCTTCACTTGTGCCCACCGGCTCCTCTGCCGCTACCAGGCTGCAGAGGGGGAACCCTCAAGGGACCTGGGTGTTGGGGAAGCTTGGGCTGGGGAGAAGGTGTTGACCTCGGGGCTTTCCCTTGATATTGAGCTCTTGCGGCTGAACCTCTCCTTGCAGCCCTAGAAAACATTGAAGTCACTCTTAGGATGGTGATTTCAAACATCTTTTTGGTATAAAGAATCTTTATTATTGTCTGTGTTCTGCAAAACATTTAAATTGGCCTGGTCTCATTAAAGTCCATGCATCCTGAACACCTGGAAGTTTTCAAAATCACAGCAGCACTCTATTCTGCAGTACAGATTGCCCTTGGTTGATTTCAGAAGCTGCAGCTGTTACCACACCTCACTGGAGTGCTTTGAGTGACAGGAGCTGCCAGTTTCACCAGGGGATCCTTTGCTTTCTCTCATAAGCCTGAGCTTCTCTGAAACCTCTTTGAAGTACTCTAATGGACAGGAGCATTCAATTTCACTGGGGCGATCCCCCTTTCTGGCTTGAATAAGCCCTGGCTGCTCTGAAACCGCTTAGAACTGTTTTGATTGACAGTTCCAAAGCAGATCAAAGAGGGGTGTAGCCAAGGTTTGTTTACACAAGAAACTAATGGTCCATTCGAAGCTAAATGCTTTTCTGACTGACAGCTCCCGGGCAGATCAAACCATTCATTATTGATACAAGCGGTTCACTCTTCATTAAGCCTGAAGTGCTTCCTCTTTTCCCCACACCTGCTCTGTCTGATCCCATTTTTTTAACACTGCATTTTTTCCCCCACGTCCCTGACCCTTCCTAGAAAGCAGATATGTTTTCTAATACCATTTTATTTCCAATGGCTTTTCTTTTCTTGCCTATACTGACCCATAAGCTTCATATTAATGTTTTTTTCTCTTGTGTTTCATTTTTCAACTCTGCTAATGGTGGTTTCCTCATTGTTTTCAGCATATATGAGTGCCCTATATGGAGAATTTTTACCTTCCAATGATTAGATAAGATTGGAAACTTGTGAGGCTTTATATGTGATAATCTATATCTCTCTGCTTTGTTGTATACAAGCTCAAAACCCGAGTGTACTGTGCCATCTTGATACTCCTGCACAGGGTACAATTTCAGAACTACACCTCACTCTATTATCATGGGTATGTGTGAAAGATAGAACCATTGAGATGCAGTTGTCATGGGGAAAACTACAGGTTCGATTCAGTTATTTCACATATTTTAAATGGACATTGCGTGGAACATTTAATTAGTTTTGTGATGAACTAAATTTCTGGGGAGCAGTTCAGCTGCCGGCTTCAATGAATATTTCTTGGTTCTTGCTGCAGTAGAGACTGTCAGAGGCAAATCCATAGTTATAACACCAAAAGAATGGTCTCATAAAAAAGCTAAGATGAAATGCTTTCTGCATTAATGTGAGCCTGGGTTATTCTTCCTTCAGTAGTTCTGAGAGAAGGAAGAACTGGAAGTGGTCTTGAATGCCAGCTGGACAGCTGATCAGCGATTTGGGAGCCTCACATGCCTGGCGCATTTGACTTGGTATGATTTACATGGGGGCATTTATTTCAGTTTTAAAGTCATTGAGTCCCACCTCAGTCGTGCTGCCAGTGCCAGCGGGAAACAAATCGATTTTCCCACTGGCGGCAGCACTTAGATTTCATACAGGAGAATTGCGGCCGATAGCACATGGGGTTGGGTGAAAACAACAACACACTTTATTAAATAGCTGTTGACTCTACAGAGACTTGATCTGGACTAGACAAAAGCCCACGAAGCAACCGATAATGTCACAAACGACACACATGACCAGACTCTTAAAGTGACAGCGGAACAACACAACAACAACCCCAAATATATATAACATCCCTCCCCCTTTCGTTCGAAGGCCCCATAACAACAAATCATCATAGTATTTTACATAGTCGTTAAAACATAGATAGATATACAGGCAATGCATCATTACACAGTAATAATGGTTAATAGAAAAGATGATCAGATGGGTGTCTATTTTGCACTGGTTGCCTGCGCATTTCAGGGATTTGGTTGCTCTTGACCTTAGAAGTAATCTTCGGCTTTTCAGAGGATGTCACGACCCTGGAAGGTGTAACAGTCTCCTTTACAGAAGGAAGACTAGTAACAGTAAGAGATTCTTCAGCAATCCCAGTTTCTGCTGGTTGATCTGAAGTCGCAGTTACTGTATCCAATGGTACGGACGGCGAAAGTTCATCCAGAGGTAGTTCTGGCACAAACTGGTACATTGGCGCATATAATGAACAACTGTTGCGTATGTTGTCTCCACATTAGTTCATCTTCAGTTTGTACTGAATAGGATAGTGCTTTTCAAAGTGGGGATCGTGAGATGTCAAAAAATGGGTCACCAAAAATGATCTTGCAAGATTCCCCTGACCTTTGTTCTCTGGTTTTCCTCTGGGTAAATGATATGCATATTCTCTTTGCAGTACACTGTATGACCACACGAGGCAATAAACAAGTCAGCGCGCCCTGTATGTACACTTGCCGCCAATTTTCTTTCCCTTGTAAGCAGATTGTAAACATGGATCATTTTGTTACGTGAAAGAAAAGCCCAGAGACACCAATAGCCGATAAACCTACTGGCCAGGGTGATGGAAACAGATTCAATAGTGCAGGTTCAGTCGGCAGTTAGGAGGGCAAATGCAATGTTGACATGTCAAGAGGGCTAGAATACAAGAGCACGGATGTACTTCTGAGGCTGGTCAGACCCCATTTGGAGTACTGTGAGCAGTTTTGGACCCCATATCGAAGGAAGAATGTGCTGGCCTTGGAAAGAGTCCAGAGGAGGTTCACAGGAATGATCCCTGGAATGAAGAGCTTGTCGTATGAGGAACGTTTGAGAACTCTGGATCTGTACTTTTTGGAGTTTAGAAGGATGAGGGAGAATCTTATTGAAACTTACAGGATACTGCGAGGCCTGGATAGAGTGGACGTGGAGAGGATGTTTCCACTGGTGGGAAAAACTAGAACCAGAGGGCACAACCTCAGGCTAAAGGGACGATCCTTTAAAACAGAGATGAGGAGGAATTTCTTTAGCCAGAAAGTGGTGAATCTGTGGAGCTCTTTGCCGCAGAAGGCTGTGGAGACCCCAGGTCATAGAGTGTCTTTAAGACAGAGATAGATAGGGGATCAGGGGTTATGGGGAAAAGGCAGGAGAATGGGGATGAGAAAAAATATCAGCCATGATTGAATGGCGGAGCAGACTCAATGGGTCGAGTGGACTAATTCTGCTCCTATGTCTTATGGTCTTATGGCCTAATAGTAACTTTCAGAAATAAATTAGCAAAGAGGATGTAACTAGAAGAGTTGACCCAGGAGAACAGGTAGATGTGGTTTATTTGGGCTTTCAGAAGGGTTTCGACAAGGTCACACACCGCAGACTACTGTGTAAACTTTGAGTGCATGGGATTGTGGGTAATATCTTGAGATAGAGCGAAAGCTGGTTAGCAGATAGGAAATAAAGGGTTTGCATAAATGGATATTTTTCCAATTGACAGGCAGTGACTAGAGGGGGACTGCAAGGATCTGTTCTCGGACCTCAACTGTTCACATGATATGTTAATGATTTGGAAGAGGGAATTAAATGTATTATCTCCAAATTTGCAGATGATATAAAGTTGGGTGAGAAGGTAAGTTGTGAGGAGGATGCAAAGATGCTTCACTGTGATTTGGACAGACTGAGTGAGTGGGATCTGCATGGCAGATGTAGTATAATGTGGATAAATGTGAGGTTATCCACTTCAGTGGCAAAAATAGGAGGGCAGATTATTATTTGAATGGGTGTAAAATGAGAGAGGTAGATAGTCAGCAAGACCTTGGTGTCCTTGTGCATCAGTCGCTGAAAGTAAGCACGCAGGCAGTAAAGAAGGCGAATGGTATGTTGGCTTTCATAGCAAGAGGATTGAGAATAGGAATAGGGATGTTTTACTACAATTGTAACAGGCTGTTGGTGAGGCCGCACCTGGAATATTGTGTCCAGTTTTGGTGTCCTTGCTATAGAGGGAATGCAGTGAATGTTTACCAGGCTGATTCCTGGGAAGGCAGGTCTGTCAAATGAGGAGAGAATAAGTCAGTTAGAATTATATTCACTGGAGTTTAGAAGAGTGAGAGGAGATCTCATATAAACTTACAAAATTCTAACATGATTAGACAGGGTAGATTCAGAAAGAATGTTCCCGATGGTGAGGGAGTCCAGAAGGAGGAATAACTCTTTTAGAACTGAGGTGAGGAGAAATTTCTTCACTCAGACAGTGGTGAATCTGTGGCATTTACTACCACAGAAAGTAGTTGAGGCCAAAATGTTGTGTGATTTCAAGAAGAAATTAGATATAGCTCTTGGGACTAAAGGGATCAAGGGATATGGGGGAAGGGGGGGATCAGGATATTGAATTTGATGATCCGCTATAATCAAAATGAATGTCAGAGCAGGCTCAAAGGGCTATGTTTCTATGTTTCTCTGTACTTAAAAGTAAAAGATTTTTAGGGCTTGTGGTGAAACATAGATGGTTACCACTATGGGTACTGAACCATAGATGGTTATCACTATGGGTACTTGTACATATGTTATTCTGCTTGCTGTTGGGGTTAGGGTTGGGGTGTTCTACCTGTTGGTATTGTTCTGTGGTACACTCCGGTTGGCTCCGCCTTCCTATAGGAGTATAAATGTCACTGCACTTCCTAGTGACCCTTTAGTCTAGGATTGTATTGTTAAGCAGTATGCTCTATTCTTGTTGCAAATAAAAGCCTTTATTTCCCGAGTACGATCGAGCATCTCGAGTGAATTAATCGCGCATCAGGGCATTAGGGACAGAGCAGGTGAGTGGAACCAATTTGGGTGGCTCTTTCAGAGAGCCAGTACAGGCACAATGGATTGAATGGTCTCCTGTTAGGTATGATTCTACTCTCTGATTCTTCTGCTGCTGCTTTCCTTCTTAATCTTCCTCATCTGATGAGGACAATGCTGCTGCACCTCACCTAAGACCTTGCTGTATGGATAATTTGTGCGATTTGAGCCACACCACTACTGGGTCACATTGTAGGGAGTCTTCGGACCTGTCGGAAGATCTGTTTCAGCATGCCCATTTTGATCCTTGCCACTAACAATCCTGCTGATCCTCAAGCTCTGACTGCTTAGTTTAGGTGTGCTGGCGTGAACCATCTCTTACTTCCGGCAGCCAGCCTGCCACTTTGCTGTAAACATTCATAGAATCCCGCAGAAGGAGCCCATTTACCCATTGAGTCTGCACCGGCCACAATCCCACCCAGGCCCTATCCCCATAACTCGATGCATTTACCCTGGCTAGTCCCTCTGACACTAAGGGGCAATTTAGCATGGCCAATCTACATAATCTTTGGGACTTTGGGAGGAAACCGGAGGAAACCCATACAGACACGGGGAGAATGTGCAAACTCCACACAATGACCCAAGCTGGGAATTGAACCTGGGTCCCTGGCTCTGTGAAGCAGCAGTGCTAACCACTGTGCCATCGTGCCGCCCCTAGCTCTTAGAATTGTCAAAACAAACCCTCTTAAGTTGAAACCAACAATGAACACATCATAGTTTATCGGTTAGCTCAGTTGGCTAGATGACTGGAACATGGCACTGAATAATACCAATGGCATGGTTTCACTCCTGATTTCAGCTGTAGTAATGAAGGCCTGTCCCTTGACCTTGTCCCATCTGGGTGTCCTGGCCTAAGCTATAAAAGCACTTGTCTTTCCCTGATCTTGGTGGTGTGCCTATTACTGTGCAGTTTTCTGACAGCTTTCCAAACCAATCGCAACCTGAATTCACTTTATTTTAAGTCTATCCAAAAAAGGTACAACTAAAGTGAAATAAGACCGTTCCCTGACCAGACATCAAATTTATTTTTTATACCCAGTAATATTGCTGCCAGTTTGAATTTTGATGATTGCAGGCTCTGTAATGCGGAGGCACCAGGGGAAATAGTAACGATGTTTCAGCTTTTTACTCATGTTCTGATGCTGGTTCCATCGGTGGCTCTGCCACTCAGCGCAATCCATCATTAAAATCATGTCAGAATTCGAAATGAGTCAAAGATGTTTGCACATTAATGTTGCTGCTGCTGACCTCCGACAAATGTTGCCAATGTCTAAGTCCTGGAGTTAAAATGGCGGTGGATGGGACCGTGACAGAGGAAAATGTGAATACTTCACTGTCAATTTAACACCATTCCCTATGAGCCACTCCCACCCACCACCAACCCCCACCCCTCCGTCCCTGCTCTCTTTAAAACAGTGAGGTTAAAATTGCAACCCTCCTGTCCTGGTGGTATAGAGTATCTTGAATTCATTTTTCAGATATACTTTCTCAATCATGCTCTAAGTATCCTATGCAACTTTGTAATGCTCCTATCGGGGCCTTGATAATCAAAATTATTTATCTGAAACTTGAGGCCCTTTTCATTACAGTAAGCAATTGTTTAGAACCATAGAATCCCTACAGTGCAGAAGGAGGCCAATCGGCCCATCGAGTCAGCACCGAATCTCCGAAAGAACATCTTACCCAAGCACCCCCCACAGCCCTATCCCCATAACCCTGCATAATTACTGTGGTTAATTCACCTTGCATACATATAAAGAACAAAGAACAGCCTAGGAACAGGCCCTTTAGCCCACCAAGTCTGTGCTGACACAGACGCCTCTCTAATCTAATATTTTCTTGCCTCTACATGGTCCGTATCCCTCTATTTCCTGCCTATTCATGTATCTATCCAGATGCCTCTTGAACGTTGTTATAGAATCTGCTTCTACCACCTCCTCCGGCAGCGTGCTCCAGGCATTCACCTCCCTTTGTGTGAAAACATTACCCTTTAAATCTCTTTTAAACTTTCCCCCCCCTCACTTTCAACCTATGCCCCTGAGTAATTGACCCCTCGACCCTGGGAAAAAGACTCTGACTATCCACTCTATCCAAGCCTGTCATAATCTTGTAAACCTCTATCAGGTCCCCCCTCATCCTCTGACGCTCCAATGAAAACAATCCAAGTTTGTTCAACCATTCTTCATAGTCCATATCCTCCAAACCAGGCAACATCCTGGTAAATCTCTTCTGCACCCTTTCCAATGTATCAACAACCTTCCGGTAGTGTGGCGACCAGAATTGTACAAAATACTCCGAATGCAATCTAACCAAAGTCTTATACAGCTGCAACATGATTTTCCAATTCCTATGCTCAACGCCCCGACCGATAAAGACCAACATGCCAGACGCTCACTTGATCACCTTGACCACCTGTGTTGCCACCTGCAGGGAACTGTGGATCTGCACGCCTAGATCCCTCTGTATGCTAACATTTCTAAGGGCTCTACCATTTACCGGGTTAAATTCCATCTGCCATCTTTCGGCCCAGGTCTCCAGCTGATTTATATCCTGCTGTATCCTCTGACAATCCTCCTCACTATCCGCTACTCCCCAATTTCTGCATCATCTGCAAATTTACTAATCAGACCACCTACATTTTCCTCCAAAACATTTATGTATATTACAAACAACAGAGGCCCCAGCACTGATCCTTGTGGAACACTGCTTGTCACAGACCTCCAGTTAGAAAAGTACCCTTCCACTGCTACTCTTTACTTTCTATGCCCAAGCCAATTTTGTATCCATCTTATCAGCTCACCTCAGATCCCATATGACTTCACCGTCTGTATCAGTCTGCCATGAGGAACCTTATTGAAGGCTTTACTAAAGCCCAGTATACAACATCCACCGCCCTGCCCTGGTCAATCTTTCTCGTCACTTTCTCAAAGAACTCAACCAAGTTTGTAAGACATGACCTCCCCTTCACAAAACCATGTTGCCCATTGTTAATAAACTCTTCCAGATGTGATTACATCCTGTCCCTAAGAATCTTCTCCAATAATTTCCCCGCCAAGGCTCACAGACCTGTAATTTGCCAGATTGTCTCTTCTGCTCTTCTTAAACAGAGGAATGTTAGCTATTCTCCAATCCTCTGGTACCTCACCCGTGGCTAAAGAGGATACAAAGATTTTGGCCAAGTCCTCAGCAATTTCTTCCTTTGCCTCTCTCAGTATTCTGGCTTAGACCCTCTCTGGCCCTTGGGACAAGTGGGTTGATCTATCTGTGATCCAGTCTGAGTTGAAGTCTTTTCCCTCAGCAATCTGTCCGAGTAGGAAAACTGAATGCAGTCAGAAAACATGGGTGTGTGATGAGGATGAAAAGACTCACTGCCCAGGGGTGTATCCAGGTTGGTGAAATAGGCAGACACATGGCAGAAGAAATTTAATGCAGAGAAGTGTTTAGTGTTCCAATTTGGGAAGAAGAACAAGGAGAGACAATATAAATAAAGAATATAATTTGGAAGAGGGTGCAGGAGCAGAAGGACCTGGGTGCATATCCACACAAGTCGTGGCAGGTTGAGAAAGTCGATAATAAGGCATATGGGATCCTGGGCATTATAAGTGGAGGTTTAGATTACAAACAGAAGAAGGGCCACAAACAGCCCCATCCGGATTGATGGGGAGCTCAGCACTTCAGTCCAGAAGACAGTGCTGAAGCTTTTGCAGCCATCTACAGTTAGAAATGCCCGTAGGTGGGTGATCCATTTCGGTCCCTTCCTGTGGTATCCATATCACAGATGCCAGTCTTCAGTTAGTTCAATTTATTCTAGGCAATCCCAAAAAACAGCCTAAGGCACTGGATACTGCAAGGGGGATGAGCCCCAATGGCATTTTGGTTGTGGCACTGAAGATTTGGACAAATTCTACTTCCTGATTTTCTGAGCCGAGTTCCTGTTTTACTAATGTCCTTGTCGCCGTTTATGATCAGGGCTACCCCTCCCCCTCTCCATTCTGTCTGTCTTTTCAAAATGCTGAATATCCTGGAATATTTATTTCCCAACCTTGGCAACCTTGTCTACATAATGGCAATTACATCTGAAGCATTTATCTCTATTTGTGTCACATTTTCATCTATCATTGCACATGGTCTGCACATTCAGTTAAAGTAACTTTAATTTTATTTTTTTGCTGCTATTCCATGCTTACTCTCTGACAACTATTACTGTTAGACTCTCCGCCTCTCCCTGTCTCACTCAGCTTGTCTTTATTGATATTGATATACTTTCCTATTGCCTCAACTTTTATCTTTGGATTTCTAAGTGTCCCTTCACCTGAACCCTGCTCCTCCTCCCCACTTTAAAGCCACTCTTACCCCCTCTGACCATATTTGCTGGTTTACTCTGTCCCTCCCTATCACTTTCTGATTACCTTTACCTGCATTGCTACCTTGCATGATTACCTTATCCCTTCTCGGGCAGCACGGTGGCACAGTGGTTGGCACTGCTGCCTCACCACGCCAGGGACCCGGGTTCAATTCTCAGCTTGCGGAGAAAGCATGTTCTCCCTGTGTCTGTGTGGGTTTCCTCCGGGTGCTCCCGTCTCCTCCCACAGTCCGAAAGACGTGCTGGTTGGATGCATTGGCCATGCTAAATTATCCCTCAGTTTACATGAACATGTGCCAGAGTGTGGCACTAGTTATAGGACTCACCAGTCACTGCACCCAGCGAGTTTTATTGGAGACCATCCCAACAGTCAGCTCCCTCTTTCCCCAGTACTGGTGCCCCATGAATTGAAACCCATTTGTCCCACACTAATCTTTGAGCTATGCAGTCAACTCTCTAATCCTATGCCTATTTGCTTGTGCTTAGGTAGTAATCCAGAGATTATTACTTCTGGGGTTACGCTTTATAATTTTGTCCCTAGCTGCTCATATTTTCTCAACAGAACTTCTTTCTGAATCTTACCTATGTTGTTGGTACTTGTGTGGACCATGACAATTGGATCTTGCCCCTCCCACTCCAAGTTCCTTTCCAATTCTGAGGATATGTCCTTAGCCCAGGCACCAAGCAGGAACACAGCCTTTGGACTCACACTCATGGATGCAGAGAACAGTGTCTATTCCCCTAACTATACTGTCTCCTACTGTGACTACATCCCTTTGTGCCTCCTCCATCTGAATGGTTCTTGCACCAAGGTGCCATGGTCAATTTGCTCATCCTCTCTGCAGTTCCTACTCTTGTCTACATAAGTTGCAAGAACATTGAACCTGTTGGACAATTGCAAGGGCTGAGATTCCTCTATTGCTCCTTTTTGGATCCCCCATACCTAACTTTCTTACAGTCACGTCTTCCTGTTCCTGACCATAAACCAAAGTACCTAAACTAGGGGCTTGGACTGCCTCCTGCAACAAAGTGTCCAGCTAACTTTCGTCCTCCTTGATACATCACAGTGTCTGAAGCTCAGACTCCTATTGATCAACTCTGAGCCAATGTTCCTTGAGCTGCAGACATTTATTGCATGCTATAACTCATGCAGCTGTCCACCAGCACCCATATGCTACAGCTGCAACACATCACCTCCGCTGCCACCTTTGTGTTTTATTTGGCTGATTAGGTTTCACGTTTAGAAGTATCACTCAGCTGTTATCTGTAGATATATTAAATAGTTTAACTAGTTAAACTTTAAATTGAATGTAACATTTTTATCTCCCTAGTACCAGTTTAAATTACTGTCCCTATTTAAAGGGATTAAATCTTAAGACTCACCAACCAATCACCTACTTGCTCACCTAATTTAATGCCTTTGAACACTCACCAACTACTGGAGGCTGAAAGAAAGGAAAAAAGCAACACTTCTGCTCTGCTCCCAATTCTCACCTGCCACAAATTCCCAAGTTAGTACCGATAACTAGAAACATTCATACCACGAAGCAGTCTGTCCTTGTTTCACTCTATGCCCACACATACTCTTTTCTGTAATTAAGTATATTAATTGCCTAATAAGTAATGTTTAGTCAATGTTGATTTTAGCTTTTTTGTTACAGTAAAAATCTTAATGTGCAAAATATTTTTGTGTGATATTTGAGTTGATCACTGGGAATTCAAAGCTCCTCCAAAGGCATGATATCAAGTGCAATGGAAGACCACCACCTGCTTTAATACACGTGGCTACAACAACATTCAAGAACTCTGCTACCATCCAAGACAAAGCAGCCCCTTGGCAGCAGTGTGTGAAAAGGTAAATTCACCATAGTCTGCTCTCCATTTTGAGGGGAAGAGCTGACTGGCGATGATTTAACCTGAGGATCACCATACCTCAGGCGAGTTTGAGAAGGCAGGCCTTCATGAATAACATTAGCCATAACTGGAATTGAACCCAGACTGTCAGTGTTAATCCACATCATAAACCAGCTGTCCAGCCAACTGGACATCATTTCAGTACTGAGGACTCGAATCATGTATCATCTGCAAGATGCGCTGCAGCAACTTGACAGGCCTCCTTCAACAGCATGTTCCAAATCAACAACCTCTACCACCTTGAACAACAAGGGCACGAAGGACCTTCGCCTGAAAGTTTCTCTCCAGCTGATACACCATCCTGTCTTGGAATATCATCACTCCTTCAAAATCTTGGAACTCCCTCCTTGGGTGTATCTGCACCATAAGAACTGCAGCGGTTGATGAATGCAGCCCACCAACATCTTCTCAAGGGCAATTAGGAATGGGCAATAAATGCTGGCCATGCTAGTGATGCTACATTCCTTGAGTGAATAAAGATAAAGTGTTCTAAGCATTCGTGGAGAGAGACTAAAAGGCAAAAGTTTCAAGTCTATAAAATAGACCATTATGAATACTGGAACATGCTCATCTGTAGCCGCCTTGTATCGATTTTCAACATTTCATCATGAATATCCAAAATGAAAACTTGGGAATACTACAACGTAATTAAGAATACTTTAATGAATCAGGGCACAGTTGTAAAAAAAAACTTTGTATTAATTACTTCGCGCTGTCAACTGGTTCGCACTACAATGCCAGGATCCAACTGTGGATCAGAAGCAAGACTCTCAGCATTGAGAGAGTCAGTACTCCTGACAGTATCTCCTGGCTATCTTTTGTTTTATAAAACACATTGAGGATACTCCCAGAAATGTCAGTGATATGGCATAACCAGATTTCTATGGCTTTCATGGGAGTTCCATCAGTCCTGCAGAGTTATGGCCAATATCATAGAATCCCTATAAGTGCAAAGGAGGCCATTCGGCCTGTCAATCCTGCACCGACAACAATCCCACCCAGACCTTATCCCCATAACCTTATATATTTACTCTGCTAGTCCCCCAGACACTAAGGGGCAATTTATCATAGCCAATCAACCTAACCCGTGCATCTTTGGAGTGTGGGAGGAAACTGGAGCACCCGGAGGAAACCCACGCAGACATGGGGAGAATGTGCAAACTCCACACAGACAGGCACCCAAGGCTGGAATTGAACCCGGGTCCCTGGCTCTGTGAGGCAGCAGTGCTAACCACTGTGCCACTGTGCTGCTGAATAAGAGTTCAAGTCTATCAGGGAAAGTGAGAAAAGTTAGGCGTTTCAAAAAAAATAGATCAATTGGAGGACAAGCTAAGAAGAAATATAATTAGCTGCGGCAACTTCAGTATCGCAGTGGAGCATAAGGATTGAATTATGGAAACTGCACAGAATTAAATCAGTAAATCAAGGGAGGCAATATTGCTCGGGCAGGTCATTTGGACGCACAGCCATTCCCATAGCAGCATTGCATCACTGCTTGCATTTACTCATGTGTTGAACATCAATTTGTCGTCTGTTAGATTCTTCTGCAGTTACAGGATATGCCATTCGCATTCACATGGGAGTTTTTGGTCAATAGTCTCAAATGCCCAAATGTCTTACAAACTACTGTCATGCTTCAGAGAAATCCATTACTGACTTTGATAAATATCATGGAAAGTTATATTGTACATGGATTGTTTCCAGTAGAAAGAGTATCAGGTCCCTTATGGATATCTCCCTCTATTAGTTTAATCCTACGGAAAAGTGAAAAGGAAAGGGAAAGCTGTACATTCTCAGGCAGGTTGGACAATCCCCTGAAACTTGGGAGCTGGAGAAAAGAAATATATATATTGATGAAATAGATATTGATTTGATTTGATTTATTATTGTCACATGTGTTAATATACAGTGAAAAGTATTGTTTCTTGCACGCTATACAAAGCATACCGTACATAGAGAAGGAAAGGAGTGAGTGCAGAATGTAATGTTACAGTCATAGCTAGGGTGCAGAGAAAGATCAACTTAGTGCGAGGCAGGTCCATTCAAAAGTCTGACGGCAGCAGGGAAGAAGCTGTTCTTGAGTCGGTTGGTATATGACCTCAGACTTTTGTATCTTTTTCCTGACGGAAGAAGGTGGAAGAGAGTGGCTGGAATTTTACAGGCACGCCTGCCCCGGAATCTGGGTGGGCGAGGCTCGCAATACGAAATTCTCCGTTGGGCTCGGGTGGGATTTTATGAGCCTCGCCCAAGTGAGGTTGTAAAATACTGGCCAGTAAGTCCGGGGTGCCTCAGGTCCTTAATTATGCTGGCTGCTTTTCTGAGGCAGCGGGAAGTGTAGATGGAGTCAATGGCTCACTTTTAATTATGGCTCACTCTTGGGGGTTCCTTTCGGTAAGGTTGTTCCTGTTTGTCTATAGAAACATTGGCAGATGAGCTAACCACACAGTTAGTCAGACAAAGAAAGGATTCCAAACACACAGCCTCACTCCTATATTTTCAGAGACAAGAAATTTTGAGACCCAATCCTTCATTAGTAACTTCTGAGATATCTTGAGTGGAATTTTCCTGGGCAAGGAAAAACATGTTTGGGTGCATTTGGGGAGTGAAATCTCCGAAAAGTGGTGTTTGGTTGGAATGATGGGCACCTATCTTCCCATCTTTTGTCAGTGTCAATCCCAGTGCAAAAACTGGGGAGAATCCCATTGATATTGATGGCAGGAAATGGGCGGCATGGTGGCGCAATGGTTAGCACTGCTGCCTCACAGCACCAGGGACCCGGGTCCAATTCCGGTCTTGGGTGACTGTCTGTGCGAAGTCTGCACATTCTCCCCGTGTCTGCGTAGGTTTCCTCCGGGTCCTCCGGTTTCCTTCCACAGTCCAAAGATGTGCGGGTTAGGTGGATTGGCCATGCTAAATTGCCCCTTGGTGTCAGGGAGATTAGGAGGGTAAATACGTGGGGTTACAGGGATAGGGCCTGGGTGGAATTGTTGTCAGTGCAGGCTCGATGTGCTGAATGGCCTCCTTCTGCACTGGAGGGATTCTATGTGAAACTCACCGTATATTCAGTCTCTTTGACAAAAATATTTTTTCCATGCTGGACTTGTGGCAGCTTGCCTGTGTATTGCCCGCCCTGGGAAAACTTCATTTCTGTAATCAGTCGGACTCTCCATTTAAAAGCCTCCCCAGCAGTTCGGAGTCCGGTTTAGGGAATGGCTGCCAGGAAGACAAGAACCACATTTCACGGAGAGAGCCCTCACCAACCTTCTGGAGGATGTCAAGCAGAGACATGTCAACCTCTGCCCACAATCGGACAGACATCCAGCAAGCAAGGTTGCCAACCCCACCTGGGAGGTTGAGACTGTGATAGTGGGTGAGAGGACAGGGCTGCAGTGTCAGAAAAAGATGAATGAACTTCTGCGTGCAACCAGGGTAAGTCTGCCTCCTCATGTCTCCCACTGCACTCCTTCTCACACTGTTCCCACCTCGGCAAGGTGGCACAGTGGTTAGCACTGCTGCCTCACAGTGTCAGGGACCCGGGTTCGATTCTGAACTTAGATCACTGCCTGTGGAAAGTTTGCATGTTGCCCCTGTGCCTGCATGGGTTTCCTCCGGGTGCTCCGGTTTCCTCCCACAGTCCGAAAGACGTGCTGGTTAGGTGCATTGGCCATACTAAATTCTCTCTCAGTGTACCCGAACAGGTGCCAGAGGGTGGTGACTGGGGGATTCATTGCAGTGTTAAGGTAAGCCTACTTGTTACTAATAAATGAACTTTAAACTTTAACCTCCACGGTGATCTCTCTCCCAGCCACCTCACGGGGTGCCAACACTTGTTGTGCTGTCCTCCCCCCACTCCCCATGCATCCCGTCCCCCCCCCCAGTCGATAATCTGCTCTTTACATGCCGGCTCTCTCTCACCTGCTGCACATGCCAGACTTAAGTAGCAGCTGACCCGGAAGGACCCTGCCTTTCCCTATCTGTTTCATTGCAGGACAAACTTGAGCATGAGTGTCAATGCCAGAGGACGGTGGGGCTTTTGGATCTCACTCCAGCGGCCCCCCTATCCCCGTGTAGTGTGAGAATGGCAGCGCTATGTCTCTCCCACCTCCTACACTGACCATGGAGTAAAGCTGCACTGCAGTTGGCACAGGTCCCTCGCTACACCCCCAACCTCCCCCCTCACAACATCCTTGGAAGGTTCACCCTCTGCCCCACCCCCATCCACCACAGCAATACAGCAATGCTCAGTCCTCTCATGTCTGCCAGTATTCTCTAGTTATGAGGTAGCCAAGGGGTGGAAATGTGTGAGAATCTGTCCACCTCGTCATTGGGGACCCCTGACCTCGGAGGAGGCAGCAGCAGCAGCTGAGGTGTGTCATTCAGCCTCTCTGCTACCCCCAGGTCACTCTGTTTAGTGGCAGACCACGTTTAGCTCTCTGTCAGGCAGGAGTCAGACATTTCGCAGAGGTTAAGAAGAGCCTCGCTCTGTCCTCACTTCAAGTCATCATCATTCTCCTGCAGTGTTTGGCATTCGAGCGCTGCCCATGATTGTAGCCACCATCATGATGTCCTCCTACAGACACCGCAGTAGTGAGCAGATTTCAGACCTTATGAGGGGAGAGATCTTCACACCCTAGTCCTGGTGGTCCCCAAACCAAGAGGTTATGAGGGCCACCCTTGCCCTGCGCCCTCGGCCATCGCTCGAGGTCCTTCCTCCTCCTCTGCGGATTGCCAGCTTCCTTGACAGCCTCCTCATCCAAAGAGATGTGACACTCCTCCATCTCCTGATCCAGTTGCTCACCCCTCTGCAGTGCCAGATTATTCAGAATGCAGCAGACCACAAAGATGTGTAACATCCTCAGGGGGCTGTATTGATGGGCTTCCCCTGACTGGTCCAGGCACCGGAACTACATCTCGAGCAGTCCAATCACCTGCTCAACCAGTGCACGCGTTGGCGCATGAGCCTCACTATAGCGAGTCTGAGTGAGTGTTTGTGGCCTCTGCACTGGAATCAGCAGCCACTTCCTGAGTGGGTTCCCTTTGTCCCTGAGGAGCCATCCCTCCAGCTGCTGCTCTCCCTCAAAAGCAGCCAGGATTTGCAAGAGTTCCAAGATTTAACCATCATGAACCCTCCCTGGGGAATGGGCACACGCCTGCATGACGCATATCACGTGGTCACAGGCAAAATGGACATTGAGGGAATGGTATCCATTGTGGTTAACATATGGCACCCCATGCAACCATAAGAAGCGCAGAGCCACAGTCAATAACACGCTGTACATCGGGCATACCTGCTACACGGGCGGAATCCATGGCCATGGTGTCTTGTCTTGCCTGGTCCCGGTCCAAGCTGATGTACGTGTGATCTTCGCAAAGAACGCATCTGCCACCTCCCTTTTGCACTTGTGCGTGGCTGACTGGCAGATGCCGCACAGCTCACCTGTGCAGCCCTGAAACGAGGCTGCTGGCATGGAAGTTCAGAGCGGCAGCGATTTCCGAGGACACAATGGATGACCTCCCAGTCCATGTGGTGCCAGTTCTTGCATCACCTGGCACAGGTGATCCACCATCCCCCGGGGCAGACACAGTCTTCGCCGGCACTGGACCCCTGATATCTGGAGGTAGGAAATCCTGTAGCGGAATGCCCACGGTCGATAGTGTTTCCTCTGAAGCTCCCGGAAGATCAATGGGCCCTGCCTCTCCATCCTCTGCTGGACTGGGCACTGGTTCTGGCCACGTGCAGCAGTACATTGATATTGCTGCTGCTGCTCGATAGATATCAAAGGAATTGCCAGCTTGACTGGCTCCATAATTCCGAATCAAACACTGAAAGGAAGAGAACATCAAAGTGGGCAATGAACCATGAACCATAGAAATTATATAGCATTGAAGGAGGCCATTTGGCCCTTCTTGTCCATACCGCCCCAAAGACACCCAGTTGCCCTTTCTAATCCCATCTTCCTGCACATGGCCCATAGCCTACAGCTTACAACACTGAAGATGCGGATCCAGGTACATTTTAAAAGAGTTTAGGGTCTCTGCCTCCACCACCAACTCAGATAGCGAATTCCTGACACCCACCACCCCCTGTGTAAAAATTCCACCCCCTGTGTAAAAATGTTCATCTTCATGTCCCCTCTAATCCGTCTGCCATTTAGTGTGAATATACGGCCCCTGGTTTTTTGAACTCTTTGTCAAGGAAGCAGGTTCTTCTGGTCCACTCTATCTCTACCTTTCACAATTATGAACAACTCAATCATGTCACCCCTCAGGCCTCTCTGTTTCAAGGGAAAATAACTCAACCTCCGCAATCGCTCCTCGTAGCTACAATTCTCCAGCCCTGGCAACATTCTCTGCATTCTCTCCAGAGCAATTATGACCTTCCTGTAATCTGGTGACCAAAACTGCACGTAATACTCCAGTTGTGCCCTCACCAGTATCTTATATAGTTCTATCATTATATCCCTACTTTTGAATTGTTGATTTAGCTCAGTTGGCTGGATGGCTGGTTTGTGATCCAGACCAATGCCAACAGCGAGGGTTTAATTCCTGCACCAACTAAGATTATACATGAAGGCCTGCCTTCTCAACCTTGCCCCTTGCCTGAGGTGTGATGATCCTCAGGTTAAACCACTACCAGTCAGCTCTCTCCCTCAAAGGGGAGAGTAGCCTATGGTCATGTGGGACTATGGCGACTTTACCTTTACTTTTGTATTCTATACTTCTGCCAATGACAGAGAGCACTCCATATGCCTTCTTTACAACCTTACCTGCCTGTACTGCTACCTTAGCACTGCTGCCTCACAGCTCCAGGGACCTGGGTTTGATTCCTGGCTTGGGTCACTGTCTGTGTGGAGTTTGCACATTCTCCCCATGTCAGCGTGGATTTCCTTCTGGTCCAGTTTTCTCCCACAGTCTGAAAGACGTGCTGGTTAGGTGCATTGACCCAAACAGGCGCCAGAGTGTGGCGACTGGGGGAATTTCACAATAACTTCATTGCAGTTTTAATGTAGGACTTGTGACTAATAAATAAACTTTACTTTACTATACACTTGCATGCCAAGAAATCTCACTTCATCTGTCCCTCTCTGTATATTCCTGTTTATCATGTATTCCCTTTTATTTTTTGACCTCCCTAAATGCATTATCTCACACTTATCAGAGTTGAACTCCACCTGCCACTTTACTGCCCACTCCACCAATCCATCTATATCATTTTGGAGCTTGCAGCTATCCTCTACACTATCCACTGCAGGGCCATTTTTTATGTCGTCTACAAATTTCCCAGTCATTCAAGTTCAAGTTGAAATTGTTAACACATAAATGCTCTGACCCACAGCCCTCTCAGGACCTGGAACATCCACTCATAGGTTTCCCCCTATGTGAGCACCTTTCCAGTGAACCTCACTCCCTCTCCTGTCACACAGTAGCCTCTTCACCACAGTTGCCCCTCTGAACTCCAACTGAATCAACCCTGGAGAGCCTCAATGGGCCACAAGATTCCTCCAAGAGTGAGGAGTGAGGGCAGTTGGATTCATTCAATGGACCTGTGTTCTAACCACTTGGGGGAACAAGATGCTGCCACTCGTCATCTCCTGAATGGGGTGATAGATGAGCGACTTCACCATAACACCTTGCATTGGGGTCCACATCTGTATCACCTCTCTGTTATGGAGACGTGAGTATTAGCCTTTGAGTTCAATGCTTCGGGGCTAGGCTTCCAACTCTTCTGTTAAAAAACAAATTAAACTAAAATAAATAAACTGAGGGACAAAATAAAAGGGGCATCCCCTTAAAGGTGACTGCCTTCAATGAAAACAAATCTCAAAATGAGACTTAAAAATATACTCAAAGGAGTTTATGGTTAATAATTGGACGCCAATCAGTAGCATAATCATGTATTGCAATGTTGACTTAAATTGGCACAATTGACTCATCAAGGCAGTGGTCAGGGTGCTGATTAGGCAACTGGCTTCCCCTTGTGAAATGTGAGGTATATCTGATGCATGGGAAGACTACAATTTGAAGTCAACTTCATCCTTTGATGGCATCCTCGATCCCCCAATTCTCATGCAGATTAAACAAACCTTCCAATTTAAGCATCCAGCCACCCATACACAATCCCTGACAGCCTGGCCTCCATAACCAGTGGCCTTGAACTTCCAGACAGCTCATGTCGTCAGGGTTCACAGTGCAGCATGAGTGTGGGGGTTCATTCTGACTGCACTCGTCCAATCCCGTGTGAGGGTCTTCAGCCCTCATGAAACTGGAAACCATCCCTTTTCACTTCTAGCAAATTAAAAATATCCCTTCTGTCAATTCTCGGAACCAAACTCATTCTCAATCTTTCAATACTGTGCAGATACCGAGCATCTCAGAGAAAGCATAAATATTTCATGTTTCAGCTGTGGACTCTTCATCAAAACTAGCATTTTCTGTTTTAATTTGATTTCCAGTATCTATAATGTTGGTTATTTGTCAGATTACTGTTTGCCATGAAATGTACATAGATTAGAATGATCGGTTTTTACCCAGAACAGCTCCAATTGTTCCAAGAGATGTGTCCAATGCACATTTTAGCTACCATCTGAATATTCTAGTTTCTCTGGGCATTTGACAAGATTCTTCATAAGAGACTGTTAATGAGAAATAAAGTGTATGGAATTGGAGGCAACCTTTGATTGGGAATTGGTTTGGAGTGGACAATAGGGATAATGAAAATGTATTCAGATTAGTCGGATATGACTGCTGGTGCATCCCAGAGATCTGAAATCAGACATAAGCTTTTCACTATATTTATAAATGAAGGAATTGAGAGTCACATATCTAAGGTTGCTGATGACACTAAACTGGGTAAATGGCGTGGGTAGGAGCTGCAAGTTGCAAAGGGACATTTTAGAAAGTGAATGGACAAAACAATGGCAGACAGAGTTCATCTTTGGAAAGTATGAGGTCACCCATTTAGGACCTGTGGAAGATAGATCAGGTTATTTTCTAAATAGTGCAAAGTTTGGAGCTGTGGATAAGCTGGGAGATTTCGGGCTTCAAGGATGGAAGTAATGAAAAGCCACTTGTCAGGTACAAAAAAAGGCTAATGGATTGTTGGCCTTAGTGTCGAGGGCAGAAACACAGTCAGGTGAAAGTTACATTACAGCTGCACAGACCAGCTCCGTTTAGACCCTCATCTGTCGTACAGCATTCAGTTCCAGGAACTGCATGCCAGGGAAGGTATATTGGCTTCGGAAGGGATACAGCGCGGATTTATCAGAATAACATTGAAACTAAAGGGTAAAATTATGAGGACAGATGGAGGAGACAAGTTCCTGGAATTAAGAAGTAAGGACATAAATCTGTAACCCTTCTCCCAAAGAAGTTGAGGTTAGATCAAATATAATTTCAAAATTAAGATTGATAGATATTTGTTAGACAAAGCTATTGATCATTACAGACCAAGGCAAGTAGATGGAGTTAAGACATAATCAAATGTAAAATCATAAGACCATAAGATATAGGAGAAGAATAAGACCATTTTGCCCATCAAATCTGCTCTGCCATCCAATCATGGCTGATTAGTTTCTCAAGCCCATTCTCCTGCTTTTTCCCTGTAACCTTTGACCTCCTTACCAATCAAGAACCTACATGTCTCTGTCTTAAATACAATCAGTGACCTGATCTCCACTCTTTTCTGTGGCAATGAATTCCATCGATTCACCACCCTCCGGCTGAAGAAATTCCTCCACATCTCAGTTCTAACCCTTTATTCTGAGGCTCTGTCCTCAGATCCGAGTCTCTCCTACTAATGGAAACATCTTCCCCACATCCATTCTATCCACGGTAGCACAGTGGTTAGCACTGCTGCTTCACAGCTCCAGGGTCCCGGGTTCGATTCCCAGCCCGGGTCACTGTCTGTGTGGAGTTTGCACATTCTCCTCGTGTCTGCGTGGGTTTCCTCCGGGTGCTCCGGTTTCCTCCCACAGTCCAAAGATGTGCGGGTTAGGTTGATTGGCCAGGTTAAAAATTGCCCCTTAGAGTCCTGGGATGCGTAGGTTAGAGGGATTAGTGGGTAAATATGTGGGGATAGGGCCTGGGTGGGATTGTGGTCGGTGCAGACTCGATGGGCCGAATGGCCTCCTTCTGCACTGTAGGGTTTCTATGATTTCTATGAAGCCTTTCAGTATTCTGTAAATTTCATTGAGATCCCCCCCCCCCCTCAGCCTTATAAACTCCATTGAATACAGACCCAGAGTCCTCAAACATCAAGCCTTTCATTCCTGGGATCATTCTCGAGAACCTCCTCTGGACCCTCTCCAAGGCCATCTCTCCCGCTCTCTCACACCTGCAGGGAAGAGTAATCTGTGGCTGGTAGTGTACCAGTGATGGTGCCAGGAGGGATCGGCCGCAGACAGGCAGCGGAACCCCCCCGACCAGAGGATGAGACGTCACGCCCCCTCTCTTCCCCCCCCTCCAGAGGATGATATGTCACACCTCCTCTCCTCCCCCCACCCCTGCAAGGGGATGATCGGTCACATCCCCCCCCCACTCAGGGAATGAGACGTCACACCCCCCCACCCCAGGGGATGGGACATCACACCCCCTCTCCTCCTCCCACTCCCCTCCCGCCCCGACCAGAGGATGACCTGGGTCAGAGAGCCGTTGCAGTCTCTGACCCCGCTCTTCGGAGGCTGCAGCAGCGACTTCAGACTTTTATTCGGCAGGTCGGTAACAGCGCGGACGCGGATCGGGCCAGAAGACGGTAAAGTGGGATTTGGCGGTAGAGTTGGGCGCGTGGTTCATTAAGTCGATTTAAATGCATGCAAATACATTTAAATCGTCGGGCCACCCGATTTGGGCGCGGGCCGGACCCGCGCCCGAATCGGGTGTCGGTAAAGCCGTGGTCTGCTCGGAATCGGGTGTAGATCGCGGTATAGGCCCGACGCCCAACTTTACCACGATTTCGTGCCTGTAAACGGGCGCGAAGTTTTGGTAAAATCAGGCCCTTTGAGACAGCAGTTTGAAAACCGTGAGTGTTTTAAATCACAAGGCCGAAAATAGAAGCTATTGTCAACCTCAATAATATTCAACAATAACACATTAGTGAAAAAGTAAAATTATTTCTTTACTTAAGTAAAGAATCACCTGAAGTATTATTAAGATTCACTGGGTGGAAACTAGCTTTGAACAAAGCAATCAGCCACATTTCTGGAGGGTCTTGTCTAAGTATGTCTGTCTTTAATAATGGGGAAGCAATGGTCTCGTGGTATTATTGCTAGACTATTAATCTAGAAATTCAGCTAATGTTCTGGGGACCCAAGTTCGAATCCTGTTACGGCAACTGGTGGAATTTGAATTCAATAAAAAATATCTGGAATTAAGAATCTGATGACCATGAAAGCATTGTCAATTGTCAGAAAAACCCATCTGGTTTACTAATGTCCTTTAGGGAAGGAAATCTGCCGTCCTTGCCTGGTCTGGCCTACATGTGACTCCAGAGCCACAGCAATGTGGTGACTCTCAGCTGCCCTCTGACCAAGGGCAATTGGGGATGGGCAATAAATGCTGGCCAGCCAGCGATGCCTATGTCCCACGAATAAATTAAAACAATAATCATGTAGTTTCCCATCTTGCAGCCATAATCCTCGCGGGAGACACAAAAGGTAGAACAGACAGGATTTCGGACAGATAACCATATCCTATCGGCTGTGACATTGCTTTCAATGACAATATGATAATGAGTTAGTAGCCAGAAGATAACCATGTCAGCAGCAGACATTATTCAGAGTACTTTTCAGTTTCACTAGCACCATGTGATATGAAGAAATTGCTGTTGTACTTTCCTGTTAACTATAGCTGTTGAATCTTTATAGTAAAACTGTCAGCTGAGCAATTCTATACTACATCATCGAATAAACCAAACCAATGTTTAGAGGACCAGTTCTGTGTGAGAATAGTAAATTTGTATTAAGGAAATCTAGAAACACACCACCCCCTGCCTCTCCCCTGGTGATGCTTGCACCTCGGTTGTGGGCAGTGATTGGGGAGGGGATTGGTGAAGGAGGATTTTCTCCATATTTTAAAACAAAAAGAATTGGAGGAAATGTCTCATAGTTCAGATTCTTGCTTCTCCCATCCTATTTACGTCTCCCCAAGCCCAGAAATTTCATTGTGATGAATAGGTTAATCACTTTGGCATGCCTAACAGCAGGGAAGGATAAGAAAATCAATTTTTGAACAAATTTTATATCAGAAAAGGATCAACTTCATTTTTCAGAAGGACGACACCAATGCTTCAGACTGCAAATTTTAATATTATGTGAAGGTATCCTAATGCACTGAACCCGATTGTAATTCAAACATTGAATTTGAGTACATGGCCAGGGCAACTAAATAACACATTCAAAAAACTGTATTTGAGTCACACAGTCTCCTGAGTTCCAAGGATTCCAATCAATGCATATCATAGAATCATAGAGTATAAATATTTATTATACCAAGGTGGTACTGGTAAAAGTAATCCACAATGTTTGTGGTTGAATCCAATTTTATATCTGTCTCTGAATAGATTTGACTCAATAGTCTTTGTTCTATTTGCATTATTTATGACACATTTGGGAAATAGTTCTTCGATTTTGTGACAATATCCAATGCCTTGAATGGTTGCCGTGACTGGTGATGTTTGGTAACTTGCTGAAATTTCTCAGCAATCTGGGTTTGACAGTTAGTAAGAGTTTTAACAACACCAGGTTAAAGTCCAACAGGTTTATTTGGTAGCAAATGCCATTAGCTTTCGGAGCGCTGCTCCTTCGTCAGATGGAGTGGAAATCTACTCTCAAACAGGGCACAGAGACACAAAATCAAGTTACAGAATACTGATTAGAATGCGAATCTCTACAGCCAACCAGGTCTTAAAGATACAGACAATGTGAGTGGAGGCAGCATTAAGCACAGGTTAAAGAGATGTGTATTGTCTCCAGACAGGACAGCCAGTGAGATTCTGCAAATCCAGGAGGCAAGCTGTGGGGGTTACTGATAGTGTGACATAAACTCAACATCCCGGTTTAGGCTGTCCTCGTGTGCGGAACTTGGCTATCAGTTTCTGCTCAGCGACTCTGCGCTGTCATGTGTCATGAAAGCCGCCTTGGAGAACGCTTACCCGAAGATCAGAGGCTGAATGCCCGTGACCGCTGAAGTGCTCCCCCACAGGAAGAGAACAGTCTTGCCTGGTGATTGTCGAGCGGTGTTCATTCATCCGTTGTCGTAGCATCTGCATGGTTTCCCCAATGTTTACAGTTAGTGACAGACTATCAGTCAACTGCATTTGGATTACATGCTATCACTTTATATTAGAGCCCCCTTTCTGTGACATTGACAAAATATGAAAGGGTCCACGTTGTCCCACAGGAAACTGCGATATCTAATTTTGTGGTGAAAGCCACATATATTCCAGGCAGACCTTGGGCCTAACACTGCTAAGTTGGATAATGTAACACTTGTCTTGCATTTCAATAAATATCTGGAGTTAAAAGTAAGCAAAAAAGATTTGCACTGCTTCAAGGTATAGTGGTGGCTGTATAATAAGGAGAAAGACTGTTTTAGCTTTTTCGAATCACAAAACAACTTTTAAGTTTTTTAAAGTTTAAAGTTTTTAAAGTTTATTTATTTGTGTCACAAGTAGGCTTACATTTCAACACTGCAATAAAGTAGAGTTAAAGTTTATTTATCAGTCACAAGTAGGCTTACTGCAATGAAGTTATTGTGAAAATCCCATCGTCGCCACACTCCAGCGCCTGTTCGAGTGCACTGAGGGAGAATTTAGCATGGCTAATGCATCTAACCAACACGCCTTTCAGACTGTGGAAGGAAACGGTGCACCCAGAGGAAACCCACACAGACACGGGGAGAACGTGCAGACTCTGCACAGACAGTGATCCAAGCTGGGAATTGAACCCAGGTCCCCAGCGCTGTGAAGCAGCAGTGCTAACCACTGTGCCAATTTAAAGGCTGGGAAGTGGAAAGAAATGCCAGGCAATATGAAGTAAAGATAATCCCAGTGTTAATCCATGAATTGGGGACTATGGGCAAGTGATGGAACTGTGCAGCACCTGACGCCTTGATCAAACATTGGCAAATTGGATGCAGTGCTGCATGAGGTGGGTGTGAGGAGGAGGTTGCCCAATTTAAGGCTTCAGAGCACCTCCCACAGGACAGGAGTGCACCTTGTCCATCGGAAGTTTGTAGAAAGACTCAATGGTCTGCATAGTATACAGATCCATTTAACACACCCTCTACTCTTGAGAACCTTGACATCTAATAAACACTCTCCCAAGTACAATCCCAAGTTGATAGTTTCTTTCCACCGAACATGTGTTATAGGTGTTTTCTTTGTAAACAAGGCCCCTCTGGTGCATTCAATCATGTTTGGATCGCTGACTGATTCAATTGTTCTTTGTCACTCATGGCAGTTCAGAAAGTCTCAATGGAGTAAAAGTTAAATGCATGTCCATCACAGGAATTGTTCCTTTAGTATAGGTTTCTGAAAGTCATCCTCTTAAGAGATGGCAGAGTTTTGTGGGAGCCCCTTTGAGTAGGTAGTTCCTCTGACATGGCAATATTACCGTGCCTGAAGTTAAAAAAAGGTGCATTATATAGTATCTGAGATACAGTCGCACCTCCTTCTCTTGTCCCCTCAGAAACTATTCCCACAAAGGGAATTTTCATTCTGGCTCTTATGTTTGCTGCATGTTGAATAGCATCTGGAAGCAATGCAGTTGTTTTAATGAATTTGGAAAGAAAAGTCTTGCAAAAAAACAGAATTCAAATGGTAACGAGAAAGAATGCAGCAATGAAAATGCCAATAGATCACCATATTGAGCTTTTCTTTAAATTAAAAAGAAGCTTGTTAATCTTAGCTAAAAAAAGGGATATCTTTATGATGCCCAAATTTACTGAGGTTTCCTCAGTAGTTTCAGTTTCAGCCCTATTCATTTCTTCATTACTTTTCCTTTCCAAAATTAATTACTTTAAGTTCCTCATGTTCACCAGATTCTTGACTCCCCATTATTGCTGGCTTTTTTTTGTGCCTTCAATGAGAGAATATATTTGTTTAACATCTCTATCATTTCCTTTTGCTGCATTATAATTTCTCCTGTTTCAACCTCTAATTTACTTTTACTGATCTTTTCCCCTTTATATACCTGTGGAAGCTCTTACAATTTTTGAATATCTGGTTAGAATCACCGAAGAATCCCTGCAGTGCAAACGGAGACCATTTGGCCCATCGAGTCTGCATTGACAACAATCCCACCTCAGCCCCGTCCCCATAACTCCACATATTTACCTCGCTAATCCCTCTAACCTATGCATCCAAGGACACTAAAGGGCAATTTAGCATGGCCAATGCACTTAACCCGCATATCTTTGGACTGTGGGAGGAAACCGGATCACCCGGAGGAAACCCACGCAGACATGGGGAGAACATGCAAACTCCACACAGACAGTGACCCAAGCCAGGAATTGAACACAGGTCCCTGGAGCTGTGAGGCAGCAGTGCTAACCACTGTGCCACCGTGCCATCCTTATAGCTTACATTAGCATTCTACTTTCTCCCTCCCTTATAAATTTTTTGGTCATCCTTTGTTGGTTTTTAAATTTGCCCAATTCTCAGTCTTACAACTCTTCTTGACAACACTCGTAAGATTCTTCTAATTTAGTGCTATCCTTAACCTCTTTAGTTAGCAGAGGGTGGATCGCTATTTCTATAGAGTTTTATTTCTCAACTGAATGCAGATCTGTTGAGAATTTTGAAATATTTCTTTAAATATCATAATGCTCATCTGTGTCATAATGTTTAATCCAATTTCTCAATCTATTTTAAACAATTTTCTCTTTCTACTGCTACAGCTAAGTAAGGATGGGGGCAAGAACTCCCCCATTTTCCCACTCCTCAGTTGATTGTAACAGGCTTTCTTGGAATAAGGAGTGTTTCAATTCAGTAGATATTCTTCTCTGTTTACATGCCAAAGGCAAAGAGCTCAGTCAGACAGGCTTCCTTGAGTTTAAAGCAGTAAGAGATTCACTTTTAATGTGCTAAAACCCCACTGAGGTAAAGATATTAAAGAATGTTAAAAAGGTAAACCCACATCCTGACTATTGCACAAAACATACAAAAGCATGCAAAATTACAAGTTACAAAGCAAAGGAGGTGGCACAGTAGTTAGTACAGCTGCCTCATAGCGTCAGGGACCCACGTTTGATTCTGGCCTTGGTTGATTGTGTGGAACTTGTACATTCTCCCCTTGTCTGCGTGGATTTCCTCTGGGTGCTCAGATTTCCCCCCACAGTCCTAAGATGTGCGGGTTAGGCTGATTGCCCATTGCTAAATTCCCCCTCAGTATCAGGGGGATTAGCAAGTTAAATGCATGAGGTTATGGGGATAGGGCCTGGGTGGGATTGTTGTCAGTGCAGGCTCAATAGGCTGCACTGTAGGGATTCTATGAGTTCTCTGCTTTAAAACATTTGGCTAAATCAAGATTCAATGATAAAAGGCAAAAAAATAGATAGTTCATTGATTACAACTCCTTAACTGTTGTTTGCAGCTGAAGCATTTTGTTCAATTGTAATCTTTGTTTTATTTGGAAAGGCTACTTTATAATTTGAAGTGCTCTTCGGATTTTGTCTGTCTGTTGTCCACAGTATGGTATAAGCAGGCAATGTTCACTTTAGTTGAAAGAGAGAAATGCAAACCTCTCGCTGTTTTCTGATGTTTCTTTTCCAGACTCCCCCAAAAGCAGGAAGGTGCAGTAATAAGTGATATTTCAAAATGGTGATCTCTATCACTTTCCTCTCTTTCCAGAATGATTTGAGTATTCCACAGAAAATAACTGATTAGCTCATGTCTGGACAGTATCCTGGGTGATTTTTTTTTAAATGTCCAAGCTATCACTTCTGGCACAATGGTTAGCACTGCTGCCTCACAGCACCAAGGACCTGGGTTCGATTCCCGGCCTGGACCTGTGCAGAATCTGCATGTTCTCCCTGTGTCTGCATGGGTTTCCCCTGGGTGCTCCGGTTTCCTCCCACAGTCTGAAAGACGTGCTGGTTAGGTGCATTGGCCATGCTAAATTCTCCCTCAGTGTACCCAAACAGATGCCGGACTGTGGTGACTCGGGGAATTTCACAGTAACTCCATTGCAGTGTTAATGTAAGCCTTACTTGTGACTAATAAATAAACTTTAATTTTACTAAAAAGGCTTGCAGGTTGCTTTAAGAACTGATCACAGAATGTAATGGTGATGTCATTAGGGTGTGTGCTCGTGTTACTGTTTTATTTTCAGTTTTGTACTTGATGCAGTGCAGAGAGCAGCTTGTTAATAAAACCTGTTGTGCGCTTGTTTGAATCTGCGTATGAAAACCAAGTCTTTCTCTTTCTGTTAAAACCCACAACCCCTAACATAGTTAGGGCATTGCAACATCTGAATGACCCATTCTTCTATATGATGAGCTCGGAAAAATATATCAACAACTCCAAGATAGCTGTTGTCTCTGTAGATTTTGTGTCTCTGATTAATGGAATTGAATGTGGCTTTTATACTGATGCATATGTGGCACCATTTTAAGTTTCAATCCATTTTTGAAGTAATCCTTTACATCAGCAGGTTTGAAATCCTGCAGGGGGTTTCCATGGGTATTGTCATAACCCCCACAAGGTCCATGGGGAATCACTAATTGATGTCCCTGTGGGGCTAATTGAGTATGAGTTTCCCTGGTAACAGGCGGTGCCGCCCAAGCTGGAACTCATTACCTGAGCCCAGGATTGGGCCTGCTGCATGGTAGTCCCAGGCAGGGACTGGAGTGTGTATACACCACGGCAGTGGTTTTACTTTGCATTCTGAAATAAACTATGTCCCTGGTAACCTCCAAATAGGCTCCCAGTGCCTTTCCAGTGTTACCCTGGTCTTCCTCGAGTCAAATCTAGTTACCTCCAGTCAGAGCCATTACCTCTCGGTCAAAGGCTGGCCACCTCCAGTCAGAGCAGGCACTCTGAGTCAAAGACTGGCCATCTCCACTCAGAGCAGGCACTCTGAGTCAGCCCGCTTAATATGTGGCCCACATGGTGAGTGCTAGGTACCCTCTGAGCTCCCCTCAGAGGGGAGTTCACCAAAGTGCATGCCTTCTGAAGTGAGCTGTGACTCACATTTTTCAGACATCACTCCACCGTGGATGGATTTATTGATGGAGGCGACATATGATTCCGACGTATGGGCCCAATAATGAGATGCAAACTTATTCACATTAGGTTCCCGGTATTGAACGGCAGGAAAGGCTGATTGGGGGGGGGGGGGGGGGGGGGGGGGGTGGGGAAGGATGGTTGCGGCAAGCTTTCGTACTGGTGTTAAATGTGACTTTAGACCTATTACGCTGTTCTCTGTTCACCAAACCCACCCAATGCTAATGGGAGCAGAAAGTCCGGGCCAGCATCCTTGTATTTACAGTTGAAACTCCTTTTTAAAACATGTGTCCAGCAGCTGAAACTGAAACTTAAAATATGACCTCAATACGTCTGTAGCAATATCTACATAATTGATTTCATTTGAGTATATTTAAGTTTAATACTCTAGTTTCAGTCATTCTGAATCTCAAAGTGAAATTCTGTCACATTTTGACTAGTCTTTTCTTAAGTATCCCTTGCTATGGAATTACTAATTAATTGCATCCCATTATATGAAATAAGATCTAAAACAGCCTCCTCCTTGGTTGCTTCCATCGAATATTGTTCAAGGAAACTGCCTCAAATGCATTCAATTAATTTGTCCTCCAAATCAATTTTGTCTATTTGATTTGTCCAGTCTATATGAAGCTTAAAGTCACTGACAATGAGTGTTTTCTGATCGTTGATATTTATTATTTCCATCCAAACTGATTCTCCCTCACTACTCTTTTGAGCCAGGCATTCAACTCTTGTCAAGTCTGTTCAGCACGGTGCCAATTTGTGCATGTCTCAGGATAATTGCCTTTGAGGCTCTTTGTTTTAGGCTTCCCAAACACCCTCAGCAATACCTCACTCTTCAATCTAACATTATTTGTTCCGATGTGTACCATGGCAATTGGGTCCTCTCCCTCCCGCTTCATGTTCTTCTCCACTTTGAGGAGCTACCTTTAATCCTGGCACTGAGCAGGACACAACCTTCAGAATTCCTCATTGCAGCAGCAACAAAGGCATCTGTTTCCTTGACTATAGTGTCTCTTACATCTACAACAATCCTTTCCATTCTACCCACTTGAATGGCCTCCTGCAACATTTCCATATAGCTCTGCATTGTCTAGTCAGTTTGCTCATTCATCCTGGAGACCTTTCACTCGCTCACCTGACGAAGGAGCAGCGAGCACTCCGAAAGCTATTGGCTTTTGCGACCAAATAAACCTGTTGGACTTTAACCTGGTGTTGTGAGACTTCTTACTGTGTTTACCCCAGTCCAACGCCGGCATCTCCACATCATGACCTTTCCCTCAGCCAGACAGATAGAAAGAACCTTATACCAGTTGAAAAGGAGCAAAGGCTAAGACTGCAACAGCATGACACCTGGGATCCCTTACCCTGGCTGATTTATTGTCACACCCTCCTGTCCATGCTCATTTACCAGATCTATATCACTTTCTACTCAAAGGAGTGTGACGGCTTCTTGCCTCTTGAATGCATTCTCTAGGCTATTTATTGTCCTGATGTACTTTCAATTTTCTACTGTCTCAAGATGCATTTTTATCTGACATAATTGGTGGTGATGTTTTATGATATAAAATCATTAACCTGTCTTAGTGATATCCTTCTTTAGATGTAGGCAGTACACCAGGTATAATCTTAACAAAGCCTCAGATATGACTTCCTTATTCTTTGCACTCCAATACCTAATGAAGGCCAACATGCTGTTTGACTTCTTCTTTGTTTGCTGTACCTGCATGCTAACTTTCTGTGTTCTTTGCACAGTACGCCAAACCTCTCTGAACATCAAGATTTAGAAATTTCACACCTTTTTAAAATATCTTCTGTTTCAGTAATTTTACAATCAAAGTAAAGAACCTAACACTTCCCCACATTATACTCCATCTGCCACCTTGTTGCCCATTCACAACCTGTATGTATATTTTTTCAGCCTTTTTCTGTCCTTGTAATGACTTCAGTCAGGCCATTGAGGTTGGCCTATTGGAGTATGAACTCCCTGATTAAGGATCCAATTGATGGGCCAATCAGGGAGTCTTTGCCTTGTACTTAACCAGGGAGTGTCAGTTCCTCTGACACCCCCAGGGGTAGACTGCTAACTGCTAGCACTCTGTGTACTGCTGTTAGAGTTTGTAAATAAAGGGATGTGGATGAAGGGACTTCTGCCTCCGAAGACTTATTACAGTCCTCCTCAAAATTTATGTTTCCACAAAGCTCTGCATTGTCTGCAAATGTAGATACATTGCATTCTCAAACTCTTCATCTAAGTCATTAATATATAAAAATAGCAATTCACCTTAAAGTGACAAGTTGCTATGATCTGGAAGGGGTGGTGAGAGCAGTTTCAATAGTAACTTGCAACAGGGAATTGGATATAGTCATGATAGACATAAGGGCTTTCTCCTGTGGTGTAAAGTTCCATGTTTCTATAGGAATCTTAAGCCCTTAGAATTTTTCATTGAAGTTTCTGAAATGTGACAGGGTCCTGGAGATAGTGAAAGATGAGCGGCGAAACTGTTGGCCTTTTGGCTAAGGGAATATTTTCTGGTCAGCTGTTGAATGACCATGTCCTGATTTCAGTGGGCTATTTCAGTGATTTCTTTTCTTACCATGTCTTGAAAAATCTTGAACCTGACCACAAAATGGTGCCACAATTCAATTCAATGTTCAATCATATGTCTTGCAAAAGATTTGCATCATTGCTTGATGATCAGTATAAGTCTGACATTTTTGATGCAAAATTAAATAGTTCTGGCCTTATGGGTAACTGTGGTCCCATGGCTAACAGTAGAAGTTTGACAAGCATGATGGGAGATTATGCTGACTTCACAGGAAAACAATAGGACAGTTTGCTGTGAAAGGAATAAGTAAAAATAGACTTCTGATCAAGCACTCAGGTGCTCAGGGTCACTCGACCTTGGTGGCTGCAATGACCATCAAATAAGACTGATAAGAAGAACAATGGAAACCGATATCTCCTGTTTATGTGACCCTTGGACAAATAAGCTCAAAATTGTGAGGGTCTTAAACAAGGGATACGTCAGCGACCATCCTGGAAGGTTGGAGGAAACATATAAATAAAGGAACGTTTGGAAACATCAGCAGTGAAGACTTGAGACCCACCATCACAAAGAGAGAACCCTGAGTTTGGAACTTAGAGAAGACCCCCACTTGTCGAAGTGAACCTGGCCAGTTCATTATGCATGGATAGTATCTAAATTCTAGTCAGAATGTTACAATGTAATGGAAATCATATTAGAGTTAAATGTTAATTGTGTGCTTATCAAAGAATTAAGGCTTATTAATAAAGAATACATTTTATATATTTTTTATTTTGCTTTTTATTTATTAGTGTCACAAGTAGGCTTACATTAACACTGTAATGAAGTTACTGTGAAAATCTTCTAGTTGCCACACTCCGGCGCCTGTTTGGGTACACCGCGGGAGAATTTAGCATGGCCAATGCACCTAACCAGCACATCTTTCAGACTTTAAATTGCATCAGACTTTTGTTTGAGTATTTGTCTTTTGTGCGTTGTGTAAGTAGATGCCCTAGCGTAAGTGGGTCAACATAGTGGAATGGGCACGTGCAGCTGAAAAATGTTACGTTAAATAAGCAAATTCAATGTTCGAATGGAATCAAATGTAAATGTATATTAGCTTGCTGGCAATGTTGCTCCCAACAAGTGGTGACATTTTAAAAGCCTAACATGCTTATCTTTCGCAAAACATCAAGATGTCTTGTTTAGAAGATCTTCTCATAAATATGTCACAAATCTATTCACTCACTACTGTCTCATAATGACAGCCTTTTAAAACCTGAACAATGGTTATTATTTATGTGTATATATGCATATTATGTAATTTGTAAAGTTGGTCAGCATCAATCACCAGGCAACTTAAAAAAATATATTTCAATCAAGATATAATAACTTGACAGACCATGAATTATTAAAGTCAGAAATTTCTTCATAGTGTTCAGAAGTTTACTTATTAGTGTTACAAGTAGGCTTACATTAACACTGCGATGAAGTTACTGTGAAAATCCACTAGTCGCCGCACTCCGGTGCCTGTTTGGGTACACTGAGAGAGATTTAAGCATGGCCGATACACCTAACCCGCACGTCTTTCAGACTGTGGGAGGAAACCGGAGCACCTGATGGAAACCCATGCAGACACGGGGAGGACGTACAGACTCCGTACAGATGGTGATCCAAGTCGGGAATCAAACCCGGTGCCTGGCACTGTGAGGCAGCAGTGCTAACCACTGTGGCACAGTGCCGATTGAAAGAATGTTGTGGTAAGCAATGCATGACAAATAACTAAGAATAAAAAAATGCTAAACGAATGACAGTACAGCTTCATTTGAATGGTAATCTTCCACCTTTCACTAAGTAGTTTAACTGTAATTACAGCATCAAATGAAGATCCTAATCTGAGCTCTTTGCAAAGAAAACTTAAATCTATTTATATCAAAGTGAAATGTTTAGTAAGTGACAACACAGTCAGAGTTCAGTAATGCTCCAGTGATGTTGTATTTGCTGGTACAGTAATGATTTCAGTTTCATATTTGGAGTGATTTTCTGCCATTTACATTAGGGTTTGGACTGTACTGAAAAGGAGGAAAGAAGCGATGAAAGTCCGCATGCATCAGAGATTGCAACATTGCATGTTGACATAATTGCCATAATCTTATGCTCAGAGTGTTGAGTCGGTGCAGCCAGAGTCTCATCATTGAGCTCAACCGATTAGTGGTGGGATGAGCTTGGTTCTGATAGCCTCACTTTTGTGCCCAAAACTGCCTATGTTAGCAACATGCATGACACATTTCAAAACAGATATTTATATCTCCCATTAATGGCCCCATTAATTGTCAAATTTCATACCAGCAGGGAGACTCTGCTCATGGCCCGAATCTCGCCCTTGAAACATATTGGTGGAATAGAGTCTGAGGTCTCCGACTATCTGCCTGGACAGGCGCAGTGTCCTGCGGCACTGGGTATCTATCACATCACGGGCTAGCTCTGTCTTCGGTGATAGGTCCTGTGTTGATGGTATGGGGACTGAGTGCAACATCGCAAAATTTGTGGATGATACTAAAATAGGCGGGAAAGCAGGCAGTGAAGAGGATATAAAGATTTTACAGACGGATGTAGATAGGCTAGGAGAATGGGCCAACATTTGGCAGATGGAGTTTACTATGGATAGGTGTGGGGTTATCCATTCTGGTAGAAAAAATGGCAAGGTAAATTATTACTCAAAGGAGCGTCTGGGCAAAGGGATCTGGGTGTCTATGTTCATGAATTGCAGAGAGTTGGTATGCAGGTGCAGCATGTAATAGAAAAGGCAAATGGGATATTGGCATTTATTGCAAAAGGACTGGAGCATAAAAGTAGAGAAGTTTGAGTTATAAGGAGAGTCTGGATAGACTGGGACTTTTTTCTCTGGAGCGTAGAAGGCTGAGGGGTGATCTTATAGAGGTCTATAAAATAATGAGGGGCATAGATCAGCTAGATAGTCAATATCTTTTCCCAAAGGTAGGGGAGTCTAAAACTAGAGGGCATAGGTTTAAGGTGAAAGGGGAGAGATACAAAAGTGTCCAGAGGGGCAATGTTTTCACACAGAGGGTGGTGAGTGTCTGGAACAAGCTGCCAGAGGTAGTAGTGGAGGCGGGTACCATTTTGTCTTTTAAAAAACATTTAGACAGTAACATGGATATGATGGGTAGAGAGGGATATGGGCCAAATGCGGGCAATTGGGATTAGCTTAGGGGTTTAAAAAAAAGGGCGGCGTGGACAAGTTGCCGAAGGGCCTGTTTCCATGCTGTAAACCGCTGAGGTGAATAATGACAGTCATGGTGTTTGAAGTATGCGGCCACTCCGGAGAGGAGGGATTTGTTCCTCCGGTGGGAAGCAGGGATCGGCCGCAGAGTGGCAGCGCCACCCCCCCCTCCCCCACCCAGAGGATGATACGTCACACCCCCTCTCCTCCCACCCCCCCCTCCTCCAGGGGATGATCAGTCACACCCCCTCTCCTCCCCCCCACTCCCCCCCCCCCCCTCCCGCCCCCCGCCGCCCCCAGTCAGATGGTCTGCGTCAGAGAACCGCTCTCTCTGCTTTTTTCTTTCATGCCCGGGCGCGCTGCTTCAGATTTTTTTCGAACTGCGCATGCACAGTTCAGAGCTCCGATCGGTCCAGCAGCGCTAAGCCCCGCCCACAGTGCGAATCGGACTGGAGCCGGCAAAACACGTATGGGCGCGCTGGAAAGAGGATTCCAGACTCAGTTCTATTTGATGCCCAGATTCAGCACGTAGACTCCAAATGGTAAAATCAGGCCCTAAGCGTTGTTGCAATTGTATAGGGTGTTGGTGAGACCACATCGGGAGTATTTTGCCCAATTTTGGTCTCTTTATTTGAGGAAGGATGTGGTGGCATTGGAGGCAGTTCAGAGGAGGTTCACCAGATTGATTCTGGGGATGAAAGGGTTGACGCATAAGGAGAGATTAAACAGTTTGGGCTTATACTTATTTAGTCATTCAGGATCATTCAGTCATTGAATTCTTTTTGTAAGTTATTTCTTCTATGGAGGTCGTAAGAATCTTCTTACAAAATGTCCACTCCTTCTTTCCCCAGCTGACCCTCCTATGGGGCTGGGGTGATGAGCTGGAGCAGCCATTTTTGGCTCCCTGCACTGTGCCCTCCTCTCATCAGAGGATCTGCAACATACGCCTCCTGAAACCTAGGCACCAGCTTCAGAATTGCATTCTTCAACTCCAACAAGCTTGTAACTAGCTTTTAAAATATTTGACTTAGCCTTAATTGGAAGGAGAGCAATAGCGGTGCCCTGCCCTTGTTAACTTTGCTGGTGCCAATGAAAGATATCCTGAAACATACACCCCCTTTCAGCCCCTAGCGCTTCATTCCCAACTGCAGGAGGGGTCCAAAAATTTGGTCCATTATTTATGCGCTTCCTTTACTGTCAAGAAAAATGAGCTGTTCAACTTTAGCACAGTGAAAACAAGTGGACAAAGGACAAAGAGTATGTACAGTGCTTCATCTGATGCTGTTCCTAGTGCATTTAGGCTTGTCACTTGGATCTAATTTACATTTGATGGGGCACTGCAGTGTAATGAGTTAATTGTACCTGTTTAATATGCTAATCATATACTGTGTACATCATCACAAGGAATGATGCAACATCGCATGATTCGCTCTCTTGTGCAGTCTCCTGGAAGGTGTATGCCTGGAGTAAGGTTTGTTTCACTAAAACTCATATTTTATATACCTCTGAAGACTCATTATATATTCTTTTTGATTTGATTTATTATTATCACAGGTATTGGGATACTGTGAAAAATATTGTTTCTTGCACGCTTTACAGACAAAGCATACCGTTCATAGAGTACATAGGGGAGAAGGAAAGGAGAGGGTGCAGAATGTAGTGTTACAGTCATAGCTAGGGTGTAGAGAAAGATCAACTTAACATAAGGTAGGTCCATTCAAAAGTCTGATGGTAGCAGGGAAGAAGTTGTCCTTGGATCGGTTGGTACGTGACCTCAGAATTTTGTATCCTGTAGATGGCGTCAATGGATGGGAGGCTGGTTTGCATATTAATCCAACAATATCAATAATATTGTAGGCACCTGAAAAGAAATATTTGCAAAATCAAAGAGCATACTTACCTTCATCTTGTTGCAGAAATTAGGCAACTTCTTCCTTACCTGCAGCCATGTCTACAGTTACAGCCTCTCTGTGGAAATGGTTCCTTGCTTTACTGAAGAGTGGCTTCCAGTTGCTGCCTGGCCAGTCTTTAAACTTCCAAAGCAAATGGAGTAGGACAAGTTCCCCTCGCAAACTGATTTTTTGATTTATTATTGTCTCATATATAGAGATACAGTGAAAAGCATTGTTTCTTGCACACTATACAGACAAAACATATCGTTCATAGAGTACATAGGGGAGAAGGACAGGAGAGGATGCAGAATAGAGTATTAAGGAAAGGAGAGGGTGCCAAATATAGTGTTAAGGAAAGGAGAGGGTACAGAATATTGTGTTGAAGAAAGGGGAGGGTACAGAATATATGTTGGAATTCTACCACCTTGCCCACCACGGAACTGGAGCAGGCGAGGGTCGGACAACAGGAACATCCATTGACCTGGGGTGGGAATTTCCAGTCTCGCTCGAGTGAGGCCGTAAATTCCTGCCTATGGTGTCAAGGAAAGGAGAAACTGCAGAATGTGGTGTTAAGGAAAGGAGAAGGTGCAGAAGAGTGTTATTTTCCCTATGTCAGCTGCCAACACTACACCATTGACTAGAAGAAATCCATTTGTGCCTAATTTGCAAAATGGGGGCTCAGCCTGTGTGTCAGACAAATTAAACTGTGGCTGAATCATACAAAAATTTCATTTTTCCAATTTAGTGGAAATGAAATAGCAAACACCTGTCTATCGCAATGGGATTAAAGAGATCTTAAAGGGTGGCCACCGTAGAGAGTAACGAAAAGCCGACCAGTGTTATATTGCGATCAGCACAAAGGAAGTCTGTCTAAATCCAGTCCATTGGGATAATCGAATTTAAGTTGCAATTGTTGTAATGTTGAGATAGCCCGAAGAGCACTGCAGTAGAGGTTTGAGGAAAATTGTGAAAATTGCAGCAAAGCACCAGCTCAGAAACTGTAACATCGTGGGATTCAACTACGCAATGATGTAAGTTAAAATTGTATAATCTAACAAGTAATTGGCAGTTGCTATGGGAATATGCCTACTATAGTAACCATCTAAAGTACAGCCTAACAAGTTGCACAATTCGATAAAATAATTTGCCGGTTGTTGTGGGAATAGTGCCTACTGCTGTAGCCAGCAGACATACTGCCACATATAGCAAGCAAAGCAAAATCAATTGTAGTTATGCATTGCTTATTAGTCACTCTTGCCATTAAATTTTATAAGCTGCCTGACCTTTACAAGGAAATGTCTATCACTCAGGAACATTTAGATATCGCTCAAACACATCTATCCACCTTAATGGGATATGCCTCCACTGATTACACAAAATGAGAAGTGGCATGAAATAAATGGATTTAAAAATAAAACCTGAGTTGGACTGAAGCTCATTAAATTAGAGAATTGTAACACGCTGAATTTAGAAAGGTCTACCAACAGCACAGGGTTTTGCTATGGGCTTGTGGGGCCAGGATACTGGGCATGGTGAGATTATAGGACAATATAGACGGGCTGGTCAGATGGGCATAACAGTGGTAAATGGAATTTGACCCTGAGAAATGTGAGGTGATGCATTTTGGGAGGATTGACAAGATAAGGGAATATACAATGAATGATAAGGCACTAGGAAGTACAGAGGATCAGAGGGACCTTACGATGCGTGTTCAAAGATCCCTGAAGGCGGCAGGACAGGTAGATAAGGTGGCCATGAAGGCATATGGGATACTTGCCTTTATTGGCATTGAATATAAGAGCAGGGAGGTTATGTTGGAGCTGTATAGAACGCTTGTTAGACCACAGCTAGAGTACTGTGTGCAGTTCTGGCTGCCACACTGCAGGGGGGATGTGATTGCACTGGAAAGGGTGCAGAGCAGATTCACCGGGATGTTGCCTGGGTTGGAGATCCATCCCAGCTCTTCAACCATCCATACAGTCCTACTGCATCTCGGACAAGATCACAAATGCAACTAGGAGCAACATCCAAGAATGGCAATCCCACAGATCGCTGTGAGCAATTAAAGAAATCGCCAGGCAAGGTTACCATCATAAGATCTAGACGTCCTAGCCAATTAATTTTATGTTTTAGAGACTCATTGATTCATCAGTTCTATGCAATTTTACAATGATAACTAAACATGAACACGTATTATAAATAGTTATAGAGTCATGGAGATTTACAGCATGGAAACAGGTGCTTCGGCCCAACATGTCCATAACACCCAGTTTTTACCATTAAGCTGGTCCCAATTGCCCATGTTTGGCCCATATCCCTCTAAACACATCTTACTCATGTAACTGTCTAAATGCTTTTTAAAAGACAAAATTGTACTTGCCTCTACTACTACCTCTGGCAGCTTGATCCAGACACTCAAAACCCTCCGTGTGAAAAGATTGCCCCTCTGGACCTTTTTGTATCTCTCCCCTCTCCCCATAAACCTATGCCTTCTAGTTTTAGACTCCCCTACCTTTGGGAAAAGATGTTAACTATCTACCTTATCTATGCCCCTCATTATTTTATAGACCTCTATAAGATCACCCCTAAGTCTCCTAAGTTCGAGGGAAAAAAGTTCCAGTCTGTCCAGCCTCTCTATATAACTCAAACCATCAAGTCCCAGTAGCATCCTAGTAAAGCTTTTCTGCACTATTTTTAGTTTAATAATATCCTTTCTATAATAGGGTGACCAGAACTGTACACAGCATTCCAAGTTTGGCCTTACCAATGTCTTGTACAACTTCAACAAGACGTCCCAACTCCTGTATCCAATGTTCTGACCAATGAAACCAAGCATGCTGAATGCCTTCTTCACCACCTTGTCCACCTGTGACTTCACTTTCAAAGAGCTATGAACCTGTATCCCTAGATCGCTTTGTTCTGTAACTCTCACCAACGCCCTACCATTAACTATGTAAGTCCTGCCCTCGCTCGATCTGCCAAAATGCATCACCTCACATTTATCTAAATTAAACTCCATCTGCCATTCATCAGCCCATTGGCCCAATTGATCAAGATCCCATTGCAGTCCTAGATAATCTTCTTCACTAATAGAATATATATACTTTTATATATATATATATAATACTTTTGAAGGAGGGAAAATATATTTAAAAAGAAAGAGGGATGTTGTAATATGCCAATAAGGGATATCAGGATGACATCACCAGAAGGAAATTGTTTCATGTGATCCAGTCTGAGTTTCACTTTTGCTTTGAGCAGAGCACACACTCAGCTCCAATGCCTTCAAGCTTTATACTATGTATAATTGGTCTCATGTCTTTCATGTTAATAAACGAACCCACAACATGTTTATCCAATCCCTTATGAGTCATTGATGCCTTGCGGCACATACAGTAAATCAACTCAATTACATTATATCATTAAGCAGGCCTTCCCTAAAGGAGGATGCTCATTGGCTCTCCCACTGGCAGATATGATCTCCATGACCTCCAGTCAATAGCACCCCTTAGCTTGTGGGTGCTTTATAAAAGAACATCCATTTTGTGTCTCATTCCTTTGTACTTTCATCATATCTTTTAAAACTATTACTTTACATTCAATCATTTGCATTTTAGAAACTATTATGAATTCTTCTTCTAATGCTACTCTTTTAAGTTAGCTTTACATTTCTCTTGCTAAGCCAAATGAGAATATTTACACATATATGTATTTGACCTTTTCCCCCTGTATACATGCAATGTTATAAGCTGCAGTAGGGTAGCACGGTGGTTAGCACTGCTGCCTCACAGCGCCAGGGACATGGGTTCGATTTCCGGCTTGGGTCACTGGCTGTGTAGGGTTTGCACGTTCTCCCCGCGTCTGCGTGGGTTTCCTCCGGGTGCTCCTTTTTCCTCCCACATTCTGAAAGATGTGCCGGTTAGGTGCATTGACTTGAACAGGTGCCGGACTAGGGGAATTTCACAGTAACTTCATTGCAGTGTTAATGTAAGCCTTACTTGTGACTAATAAATAAACTTCACTTCAGTAATTAGGATGATACTTCTTTCGCAGTTGCATCTATTTTGTGAAACCCGTGAGGTCCCATCATGTCAAGGGCAGTATGAAACATATCAATATCATCTAAATCTTAAAAAAACTATATTTGGGAGAGTAGGACATGGCACGGTGGCACGATGGTTAGCACTGCTGCCTCATAGCGCCAGGGACACGGGTTCGATTTCCGGCTTTGGGTCATTGTCTGTGTGGAGACTGCACGTTGTCTGCATGGGCTTCCTTCGGGTGCTCGGATTTCCTCCCACAGTCTGAAAGATGTGCTGGTTAGGTGTATTGGCCATGCTAAATTCTCCCGCAGTGTACCCAAACAAGCGCCGGCAACAGATGGGATGTTCACAGTAATTTCATTGCAGTGTTAATGTAAACCTACTTGTGACACTGATAAATAGGCTTTAAAAAAAAGACATGATTATTGTTAAAAGTCAATAGTTTCATGGCAGATAAGAGGTTGCTGCAACAAACCCAGTGCTCTAAAATCCTTGGCATCTGTAATACCTTCATCCTGTTGTTAAATATTGCCCTCCTTCCCCACGGCATGCTGCTAATGAATAGTCAATATCCAAAATTGGTGTGATCTCCTCCCGGTATTAGAGAAGAACACAAATTGAAACATTGGACAATCGTTATTAATTTGTGTTAATGCGAGGCGAGTGTTAACATATCTGTACGAAGTAGCCAAGTTCCATTCTACTATCGCCGACCTGTCAAAGTTTAAACTAGCAAATATAAATAGCTGTCACATATGTAGATACTTGAAGCTACACTTCTCTTTATCCTCGAGAGGTGAGGTCTGCAATTAATATTCTTTATAGCAAACCCGTGTCAAACAAAAAGACATTTCTGATATCTGGAGTAGTTAATTATGTTCCTCAGATCATGTGGCACTTTCGTCTGAGGGGAACCATTTTAGATGCCATATGATGATCTGTTGCCGACATTAAAATTTAGATGCCCTTGGTTGCCTATCTCTACACTCACCTCATGGCTAGCACAAAAGTATCAAAGGCTTTTTATGCAAACCAATGGTGAGAAGGAATGTAGATAGCTTAACTGGAAACAAAATGTACAGAAATGTTCCAAACCTGAGACGTTTCATTTTCAGTATGGAGGTTATTCTGCATTCCCTTCATACTTCTCACATGCCCATGTATTTTCTGATCTCCTGTCATATTGTGAACTTACACGAGAACAGAAATGTAGGTAATACCCTTTCTGGGATGTAAACACCAGGGGTATCCATTGTGACCTTTATCTGTGAAGTGTAAAGTGCAATGTAATATTTTGCTATGAAAAATCTCAGCATGAAATCTAATGCGAAAATACAGGGAAAAGGAAAAACATAACAACAGGACAAAGAGAATCGCAGGAAGTTAAATCAAAAACGCTTAAGTTATGAAGACGGCTGAATTAATCTCGGAAGTATTGAGAGATCTCTCTGTCATTACAAAAAATGCAAAGTCCAAAGATGCACATTCTAAGGATTAATTGTATTCACTTTGAGCACCGCAGAGATAAATGATCTATTTAGTTTAATTATGTACAAGTAACCATTGAACTCTTTAAAAAAAGTTAAAAACTCCTGGCCTTGGCTTTGCTTTGATTTGATTTGATTGGTTTTATTATTGTCACATGTATTAGTATACAGTGAAAAGTCTTGTTTCTTGCGGGCTCTACAAACAAAACATACCGTACGCAGAGAAGGAAAGGAGTGTAGAATGTAGTGTTACAATCATAGCTAGGGTGTAGAGAAAGGTGAACTTAATATGAGGTAGGTCCATTCAAAAGTCTGATGGTAGCAGCGAAGAAGCTGTTCTTGAGTCAGCCAGACTTTTGTATCTTTTTCCCAACGGAAGGTAGAAGAGAGTATGTCCGGGGTGCATCGGATCCTTGATTATTCTGACTGCTCCTCCAAGGCAGTGGGAAGTGTAGACAGAGTCAATGGATGGGAGGCTGGTTTGCGTGATGGACTGGGCTTTGTTCATGACCTTCTGTAGTTTCTTGCGGTCTTGGACAGAGCAGGTGCCATACCAAGCTGCAATACAACAGGAAAGAATGCTGTCTATGGTGCATCTGCAAAAGTTGGTGAGAGTTGGAGCGGAGTAGCTAATGTAAGAATTACATATGATGTGAGCGTTAAACTGAGAAAAAACAAGAAAAAGAACAAAAAAAGGGGTGGTGAGCTGCCTTCTTGAACCGCCTCAGTCCCTATGGTGTAGGTACATCCGCAATGCTGTTAGGAAGGGAGTTCAATGGTTTTGACCCAGCAACAGTGAAGAAGCGATATATTTGTTAAATATATTATTCAGATATTCAGATGGCGAAAGGCCATGTTCCACTTCAATCTGCTGCAGGAGTCATAGAACATAGAACATAGAACATAGAAAGCCACAGCACAAACAGGCCCTTCGGCCCACAAGTTGCGCTGATCATATCCCTACCTCTAGGCCTATCTATAGCCCTCAATCCCATTAAATCCCATGGACTCATCCAGAAGTCTCTTAAAAGACCCCAACGAGTTTGCCTCCACCACCACCGACGTCAGCCGATTCCACTCACCCACCACCCTCTGAGTGAAAAACTTACCCCTGACATCTCCTCTGTACCTACCCCCCAGCACCTTAAACCTGTGTCCTCTCGTAGCAACCATTTCAGCCCTTGGAAATAGCCTCTGAGAGTCTACCCTATCCAGACCTCTCAACATCTTGTAAACCTCTATCAGGTCACCTCTCATCCTTCGTCTCTCCAGGGAGAAGAGACCAAGCTCCCTCAACCTATCCTCATAAGGCATGCCCCCCAATCCAGGCAACATCCTTGTAAATCTCCTCTGCACCCTTTCAATGGCTTCAACATCTTTCCTGTAATGAGGTGACCAGAACTGCGCGCAGTACTCCAAGTGGGGTCTAACCAGGGTCCTATAAAGCTGCAGCATTATCTCCCGACTCCTAAACTCAATCCCTCGATTAATGAAGGCTAGTACGCCGTACGCCTTCTTGACCGCATCCTCCACCTGCGAGGCCGATTTAAGAGTCCTATGGACCCGGACCCCAAGGTCCTTCTGATCCTCTACACTGCTAAGAATGGTACCCTTCATATTATACTGCTGCTTCATCCCATTGGATCTGCCAAAATGGATCACCACACACTTATCCGGGTTGAAATCCATCTGCCACTTCTCCGCCCAGTCTTGCACTCTATCTATGTCTCGCTGCAACTTCTGACATCCCTCCAAACTATCCACAACACCACCTACCTTGGTGTCGTCAGCGAGGAATCACAGCAGGAGATGCTTTCTCAGCATTGGAACGAAGAAACCTATGGAGGGCACAGAGAAAACATGGGGCAGAATTCAATGTTTGACACGGGGTTCACATCTTCCAGCTGGAAAACTGGAAAGCCTAACTGGGCAGCATTGGTCTTCCCATTGAATTAAACACTGACCAGGACAGAACTTCCCACTCTGAACGTTGCCGGGCAATCTGAGGATGGCAGCTCTGCAAAACCAGCTATACCACTAGGAGCAGGGGCTACTGCTGTTACTGCACTCAGACCTTCACCAGGGATCATCAATCAATCCCTGGAAAGATTTGATTTGGATTGATTTATTATTGTCACATGTATTGAGATACAGTGAAAAGTATTGTTTTTTGCACACTATGCAGGCAAAACATACTGTTTATAGAGTACATACGAGAGAAGGAAAGGAGAGGGTGCAGAATGGAGTGCTACAGTCATAGCTAGGGTGTAAAGAAAGATCAACATAGTATAAGGTAAGTCCATTCAAAAGTCCGATGGCAGCAGGGAAGAAGCTGTTCTTGAGTCGGTTGGTAAGTGACCTCAGACTTTTGCATCTTTTTCCCGATGGAAGAAGGTGGAAGAGAGAATGTCCGGGGTGCGTGGGGTCCTTGATTATGCTGACTGCTTTTCTGAGGCAGTGGGAAGTGTAGACAGAGTGGATGGGTGGGAGACCGGTTTGCATATGTGGGGCAGGAATGGGGAACCAGGGGGACAAATGAGGTGGGGGGAGGGGTCAACAAAAAGGACAGTGGAGATCCCTTCCCGATGCCAGGTTGCTTAATTGGGCACAGGGTGCTTGGGAATAAAGGTACCCCAGCCCTGCACCTCTGCCCCTGTTGGCCACATGCAAACTTGATAGGATATAATGTGGGGTTGTCCTACATGTTGAGTTAGCCACCAGAGCAGTAGAATTACTACATAAAATGCTCACCACGTGTTTAAATGCATTCCATTGTCTTTCTCTAGAGTGAGGGGTAGAGGGTAGAAGTTGCGTATTTTTCATGATTCAAGTGTTTTGTCATGTGTCAATGAAACTTCCGCCTCCACCAGTTATTTTCAGAATCGATCTATCAAGAAAGCTTAACTGTGACACGACTTACCCACCGCTCAGACTTTCACAGCAAAGATCAGCTCTGGATTCATCGCTGCTCCATCACTGGATCCCTCCCTGCTCCATCATTGGATCTCTCCCTGCTCCATCACTGGATCCCTCCCTGCTCCATCACTGGATCCCACCCTGCTCCATCATTGGACCTCTCCCTGCTCCATCACTGGATCCCTCCCTGCTCCATCACTGGATCCCTCCCTGCTCCATCATTGGATCTCTCCCTGCTCCATCACTGGATCCCTCCCTGCTCCATCACTGGATCCCCTTCCTGCTCCATCACTGGATCCCTCCCTGCTCCATCACTGAATCCCTCCCTGCTCCATCACTAGATCCCTCCCTGCTCCATCACTGGATCCCTCCCTGCTCCATCACTGGATCTCTCTCTGCATCATCACTGGATCTCCTCTGCTCCATCTCTGGATCTCTCTCTGCTCCATCGCTGGATCTCTCTCTGCTCCATCGTTGGACCTCTCTGTGTGCCATTAGTGGATCTCTCTCTGCTCCATCTTGGGATCTCTCTGCTCCATCACTGGATCTCTCTTTGCACCATCACTGGATCTCTCTCTGCACTATCACTGGCCTTCAACTGTCCCTTTTATTTCTTAGTGACTAGAGCTGGACACAATACTCGAGTGCTATCTGACCAGAACATTGATAGTTTGTTTGTAGTATTTATTAGTTGCTCTCGGGGTAAAAGCCAGACTTTGGTAAGGGCTAAATTGTAAACATGAAGTTCATAAAGCTGGTTGAACAGTGAAAATTCTTAATAATAGTACCACATGTCATAAATATCAAACTCTTTATCTGAAGAGTAAGTGTATTCATTTCAGACTTCAGAGAAAACCCTTTCTTTCCTCTGCTCCCTATTCTTTGACTGAATGATAAGGATCCACAGTATTATTCTGTCAGATATCCCTTTGTAAAATCATGAAGAGATGCGCATCAATATTCTGTGTCAATGTTAACAGTCTAGGTTGAATAACAGAAGCACAGTGTTATGCACAGCGGTTTATAACCCTGTTTTATTCACTATCATTGCCTGAAGCTCTGTCTTTCTATGTAGAGATTCAAATGTAATGTTGCTTAGGCAGGGTGGCCAGTTGGAATGATACGACCACAAATAACTAAATTACAAATATTGTATTCTTATGTAAGCACTATATATTCTTTCAGCTTTGCAGTTCCAACATTTTGGCATCATGGAAAACAATTATGGACCTGCGGTTTTACAAAGAACCTCTGACACATCAAAGCAATTCACTACTAATGCATTTGAAAGCAACGCTATTGTTACAAATGTAAATGCAGCAGCACATTTGAATACATGATCTCACTTAAACTATCCTCTTTCAGCCAATACCAGGAGCACTATCAAAGATTCATAAGGAATGATTTAAGGTTAACAAATGAGAAAGCTGCCTCTCCAGGATAAATACAAAAGACCTCAGGAGAATAAACAAAATATGAATCCTGAGGGAAATCTAGAAGCTTTCATTGACAAATGAGAAGTCTTACCGCAATGTCATCTTGATACACAGTCAATAGCTGATTTATGCTGTGAGTGTAGCCACAGACCAGTACTCTAGAGCAAGTATCTGCAAATGTGAATTATCTGCTATGTGCCGATTTTTGGGGTCAATTTTAGCTCACCAAAATCATTAATACCCTCAAAATTGGTTTGCCAGTTAACCACTATCGGCGACAGCTGAAATGTCTTCTTGTTTCAGGTAGTGGGCCCCTTTTAATATTCAGATTAGAGTCCAGCACGTCCTTTTTCTTTATTGATTCGTGGGACATGGGCATCGCTGGCTGGTCAGCATTTATTGCCCATCCCTAGTTGTCCTTGAACTGACTGGCTTGCTAGGACATAGTAAGAAGTTTAACAACACCAGATTAAAGTCCAACAGGTTTATTTGGTAGCAAAAGCCACACAAGCTTTCGGAACTCTAAGCCCCTTCTTCAGGTGAGTGGGAATTCTGTTCACAAACAGAGCTTATAAAGACACAGACTCAATTTACATGAATAATGGTTGGAATGCGAATACTTACAACTAATCAAGTCTTTAAGAAACAAAACAATGTGAATGGAGAGAGCTTCAAGACAGGCTAAAAAGATGTGTATTGTCTCCAGACAAGACAGCCAGTGAAACTCTGCAGGTCCACGCAACAATGGGAGTTACAAATAGTGTGACATGAACCCAATATCCCGGTTGAGGCCGTCCTCGTGTGTGCCCCAACCGGGATATTGGGTTCATGTCACACTATTTGTAACTCCCACAGTTGCGTGGACCTGCAGAGTTTCACTGGCTGTCTTGTCTGGAGACAATACACATCTTTTTAGCCTGTCTTGATGCTCTCTCCATTCACATTGTTTTGTTTCTTAAAGACTTGATTAGTTGTAAGTATTCGCATTCCAACCATTATTCATGTAAATTGAGTCTGTGTCTTTATAAGCTCTGTTTGTGAACAGAATTCCCACTCACCTGAAGAAGGGGCTTAGAGCTCCGAAAGCTTGTGTGGCTTTTGCTACCAAATAAACCTGTTGGACTTTAACCTGGTGTTGTTAAACTTCTTACTGTGTTTACCTGGGTCCAACGCCGGCATCTCCACATCATTGCTAGGACATCTCAGAGGACAATTGAAAATCAACCATATTGCTGTGGCTCTGGTGTCACTGTAGGCCAGACCAGGTAAGGATGGCAGGTTTCCTTCCCTAAAGGACATTAGTGAACCAGATGGGTTTTTCCAACAATCGACAATGATTTCATGGTCATCAGTAGATTCTTAATTTCAGATATTTTTTATTGAATTCAAATTCCACCAGCTGCTGTGGCAGGATTCGAACCCGGGTCCCCGGGACATTAGTTGAGTTTCTGGATTAATAGTCTAGCAATAATACCACTAGACCATCGCCTCCCTGTGTTAGCCATAACTCTATCGCATCTCTGAGGCAGAAGGTTATGTTCAAGTTGCACTTCAGAGGCTTAAGCACAAAATCTAGGCTGACACGCTTTAGTGCAAGGCTGACGGTGTTGTGTTGCCGTCTCAGTGACACCAATTCATTTATTTATTAGTCACAAGGAAGGCTTACATTAACACTGCAATGAAGTTACTGTGAAATTCCCCTAGTCGCCACAGTCTGTTTGGGTCAATGCACCTAACCAGCATGTCTTTCAGAATGTGGGAAGAAACCGGAGCAGTCCAAAAATGTGCGGGTTAGGTGGATTGACCATGCTAAATTGCCCATAGTGTCTTGGGGTGTGTAGGTTAGAGGGATTAGCGGGGTAAATGTCTGGGGTTGAGGGATAGGGCCTGGGGTGGGATTGTTGTCGATGCAGACTCGATGGGGCGAATGGCCTCCTTCTGCACTGTGCAGTTTCTATGGAATCATTCTATGGAATCACCCGGAGGAAACCCACGCAGAAACGGGGGGAACATGCAAACTCCACACAGACTGTGAGCCAAACCGGGAATTGAGCCCAGGTCCCTGGCGCTCTGAGGCAGCAGTGCTAACCACCGTGCTACCATGCCGCCCACTTCTTCAGTTGAGAGAAAGTTCCACCATTCCCTCTCAGATGCATGTATGTAAAAGATCTCATGGCACCATTTCAAGAAGAGAGGGAAATTGCTCATTGGTGTTCTGCTTAATATCTGTCTCTCAACTAACATAACTAAGACAGATTTGCACAATGTGTCTGAGATTCTGTCAGAAAACAACAAAAATTACATTTTTTGAAAATCAATCCTTTGAGTGTTGTGCAATCCTTCGTAGATCGTGGAGTTTATTATGAAGAAAAGATTGATGGACTCTGACAAGAGTACACGATAATGTCATTGGAAAATTATTAATGAACTCTGCTAACATCATCGCTACTGCCCCAGCATTGTTACATAACCACCTTTGTATTGATGTGAAGTCATTTTGATTGCAAGTCAATGCAAAAAAGAAGCTGTGTGCTGGATCCTGATCTCGCAATTCAATTATTCGCGCTTTAATTGTGAGGAGGTGAGGTTCAATTTGTAGCACTCTCACTTCTGAATCAGAAGGTTGTGGATTCAAGCCCCAATCCAGGATTTGAGCACAGGAATTGAGTTTAAATTCCAGTATAACACAGAGGGAATGTTGTTCTGTTAAAGGTAATGTCTTTCAAATGTAATGCTGGACCAAGTGTTGCAAATAGTTAATTTCAGAATTTGTGTTTTGGAAAATAACTTCTCGTCTAAGAATTGAATTTAAATGTAGATAAACTGAAGAACTTGGTTGTAGAACCAGTGAACAGGACTAGCTCAATGATAGTTCAAATGGGTAACGTGTGTTTACTTAATAAGATCAGAGTTAGAAGTGAGGAACCTTAAACAATGGATGACCCATCTCAGAACTATGGGTTGAGACAGGAGGTCCATGTTAAAGGTTTTAAATGATTATTTTAAGCTCCCAGATCAAGGAACCTAAAAGCATCTTTGGGAGAACCAGCAACTCTGGAGAGAGGGCAGTTGACTCGATTAGAAATATAAATTACTTTTGTGGGTCATGGAATCAAATGAATTTTTGAGGTAAAAGATAACCGATTTACATTTCTATTTGGGAACCTCCCAAATATTCCACATTGTTGTGGAGATAGATACAGGGGAGGTATCCTTTTGTGTTTATTTTACTGTGTGTGTCTCACAGAAAACAAGCAGTCAGCATGAAGAAGGCAGGAGCTGTGAGGCCTAAGCTGTACAAGAACTGTGGGTGGCAGGAGAACACAGTCTGAGTCTGTCCAAAACTTGGACAAGGAGCAGAGAAGCCATTTGGAAGCTGGGGTGGTCCTGATTTGTACATTACCAAGCATGAAAGCAGTGAGGCCCAAACTTGAGCTGAGAAGTCCACAACCATAGGGTTTTGAGCGAATGTTGGTGGGTTGCTTCACCAAAAGCTAATGCAAGGATCCTCATGGAATTTTGTACGCTGGAGAACATTGAGGAGAAATCAAAGTGAATTCTGGAGAGCTGCGGCATGCTTGATTTGAATCCCAAAAAGAGATGTAAATGAAGGATCAAGATTTCATAATGTATATGGGAACTCTTGGATGGGATTAGAAGTAAAAGGGGAATTGGATTTATATTTTACAGGCATGATCTTACCGGCCATTCATGCCACTCTCCCGTTGCAGCAAGGTCTGAGAATTTGGCACCTAGGCAAATCTCAGTTCACTGCAACAGGATGAGAAAACCCCACCAGCGTGAATAGCCATAACATTCCAGCCTACATCCTGGTGAAGTATAGTCATGCTTGCTTTATTTAATTTTTAAAATGCAGTGAAGTCTGTTTGGTTTAAAAACCTGAAATCTTGTGGATAATTTCTTTCTGGTTTCTATTTTAGTGTTAACAGTCACAACGGACAGCATAACATGAGGGACTGCTCTCTCACATGAGCATAAAAAAATTCCAATGCACAATTGTGAAGAGCAGGGTAGTTATTCCCCATGTCCTTATCAATATGTATCCCTCTATCAACATTGCGAAAATAATTATTTGGTTGTTATCACAATACGTTTTCTGGGAGCTTGTGTGCATAGTAGCTGCTATGGTTCCCACATTACAACAGTTTAAGTTGAAGTTTATTTATTAGTGACACAAGTAGGCTGACATTAACACTGCAACGAAGTTACTTTTAAAACTCCCAAATCGCCACACTCTGGCACCTGTTCAGATACACTGAGGGAGAATTTAGCATGGTCAATGCACCTAACCAATACATCATTCGGACTGTGGGAGGAAACCAGAGCATGCGGAGGAAGCCCACGCAGACACAGGGAGAACATGCAGACTCCGCACAGAGAGTGACCCAAGCCAGGTATTGAATCTGGGTCCCTGGCACTGTAAGGCAGCAGTGCTAACCACTGTGCCGCCGTGCTGCCCCGACAGTGACCACTCTTCAAATTATTGTTTGTGAAGCATTTTGAGACTTGGTGAAGCCATGACAGATATATAAATGCAAGCCTTATTTTTCATCTGTCTTTATGAAGCTGCCTTGTATCTGTCCCAAGTAATTAAGTCTATCTTAGATTGACATGTATGCGGTACGTGCAGCTGAATAAATAGACCGCTAGCTCAAAAAAGATCTGTGAAGTAATGATATAGGAAAATACCTTTGCAAACTGACATCCCAATTTCAGGATAGAATTAAGTAAAGAGCATTATAACTTTCAAACATTCTGTTGGGGGACTGATTGAAATAAACTGCAAGTTCCTTAATGCATTGATCAGTTCGTGGCCAACGAGAAGCAGTAACAGATCTAGAAAATGAAATCGCAACATAAAGATCCAATAAAGAGGTTAAAATAGGGAAAGGCACTGAGAGAATTCAGAATTCCAATAAGAAAATCCCAGGCCTCTATGAACAGCAGGGTACCAAGTCTTGTCTATACTTTTGACATCCCCCATGACATGCAATTAACTTCTTCGAGGGGAGTTTATTATTTCCAAACTCATGAGACAGAGTAGCAGTCAGTCTGCCCCTGAGACAATGACAAACTAGAATGCACCAGCCTGAGATCAATATATTTACTATCCAAGATTAGAAAGATTGTTAAAAGGGTTATCTACAACCAGGTCTGACAGTAAATGATACGTCTGAGCACTGAATGAAACAACCCATCAATCACAGCCACACCAAAAGGGGCTCACTGGAATCAACATTACTTGGATTACTAGCTAACAAGCAATGAAATATGGTTCAGGTGAAGAGAGTACGCGCCCTACCAAACCTGAGCGAAGCATTTCATCCCACTGACTGTCACCTAATCACACATTTATCCATATTGAAAGGTTGCACGCAGACCTGACTTTCCTGAATGCAGCCAATACTAGCTCCTTCGGGCACTATTTCAGAGAAGAAGTTAGACTCCTCATTTGAATATAAATAATGTCTCCTCCAGCTTTGGGCCCTGCATTTTTGCTGATGTTAACAAGATGGGTTCTGGCTTGGCAAATCCAAGAACCATTTCAATAACAAAATGACTAAACAATGTAGTGAGGGAGAAGTGAAGCTGGATTGGAAAAGGAAAGCTTCAAAGCAAAGCTGCCACTGACACAGGCCCAATGGTCTGCATCGTCACCCTCCTCTGAAATTCCTATGATAAATCCAGATGAACCAGTCTCAATGGGCTGGATTCTCACCCTTGAGGTGGGTAGCAGGACTGCCGGCTTCACCCACCCGCTTCAGGAGAAATTGCCAGGAAAGACGGGATTTTCATTGTGGCGGGTTGGACAGGAGTTGGGGGCTGGCAGCAGTCAGGCGATGAGCAAGAGTTTGGAGGTTGACTAAAAGGCCTGCCTCAGTAATGCTCCAGTTAAAATGAAAAAAAGTAAGGCCCACTTACCCCCTCAGCCCTCATTCCCCCTCACCCCCTCCCCAGAATTAGGCTCTGGCCATCAATTTCACCCCTCCATAGAGAACACGGTAGCACAGATATTAGCACTGTTGCCTCACAGCGCCAGGGAGCTGGGTTCGATTCCCGGCTTGGGTCACTATCTGTGTGGAGTTTGCCTGTTCTCCCCGTGTCTGCATGGGTTTCCTGCAGGTGCTCCGGTTTCCTCCCACAGTCCGAAAGATGTGCTGGTTAGGCCATGCTAAATCCTCCCTCACTGTACCCGAGTGTGGTGATTAGAGGATTTTCACAGTAACTTCATTGCAGTGTTAATGTAAGCCTACTTGTGACTAATAAATAAACTCTAAAATTCACAAACACCGTGAAAATCCAGCCCAACTTCCTTAGCCGTGTGTTTTATTCATTGAGAGCTTCTGGCTTTTCAACTCTGCTAATAATGAATTAAATCTCTGGTTATTTTTTAAGGATTTTAAAGAAGACGTAAGTAACTTCAAACCTCTAAAAACAATGAAAGATTGCCTCAGTGTGACAATTGGTTAAATAACAGTAGTATTTCTAAGCATGTCAGGTTGTGTGTAATTATGGACACGGTGTTGTCCCCCATCTATTTTTGTCTTTGTCGCCTCTTTACCAGCCAATAATTTACCAACTGCAATCAATTACATATAAAATATCAATGAGCATGACCGATGCAACAAAGCTACTACACATTAGATTTAATGGGTGGTAGGCAGATCATCCGTCAGTGTAAGTGTTGGATTCACAAGCAAGTGGATCTAAATGATGTGGAGTGTTTTATTGAGCATTATGACAGATTTGTGTATTTGATTCTCATCTCATTTATGATCACCATGCTGCTAATGTAAATTTCCATGGGGGATCTCCTGTTCAACCACTGTAATTTTGTGATAAATGGTGTTTACACCACTGCTCTGGGATTTCCATGGCTCTTCTGCTGAAGTTATTGTGAGAATCTTCATAGAAATTCGATCTCATACATATATCTCGGATTCTATGACAGAAGTGGGAGTATTTTTCTGCCCATAGTTTATGGACCTTCTCTGTGTACTACATCGTGCAGCTTAAAACAAATATCTTCTGTTATGCGAGGGACAACCATAAAAATGATTTCATAGCTCTGGGAAATTTAATTCCTTTGACTTTGCCCGAAACATTTCAGCAAGAAGCCAGTAAGGCTTCAGATTAATAAAAAGAAAACCGAAGAAAATAATTGGGCAATTTTGAGGAATGCTTAGCAGGAATCAATTATTGACATCTTAGTCTCTTCAGTGCTGCCTTTTGTGGTGCAGCCATAGTCTTAAACAAGCCTTTGTACATGAGTTAATGCTGCTGTCTGTTCATTGTGCCAGTAGCTGCCTCAGACTGCTCTTTCAATGGCAATAATGTTTGGAGTAACTGTCCACTTTGTAGGGTTTGGGAAACTGGCAGGAGTGGATGAACCATCCATTATACACCCCGCTTGATTCTCTGTTCCCCAACCGTCAACAGAAAAGACAGTCGCACCTCTGTAGGTTAGGCCATTGTGCCACCAATTGCCTTGCACTCCCAATGAAGGTGAATTTCACCCCTCATCTGGGAACTAATTTGTTCAGTCCAGTTTGAAATTATCTTGTGTTCCTGAAACAAATCATTTTCTTGAAGTGATGCCGGCGTGTGTTAGAAATCCTATCCATCAATCAGGAGAAAGCAAATGGATCTGTTTTTAAGCTAAAGCATATTATCCTTGAATTCTTTAGGCACTAGGTCATGTTTTGGATCATAGGAGTGAGAGTGCTTCCCTTTGGGATCAGCTTTCATGTTCAGTGCAATAAAAGCATCTGATGAGAACTTGAAAAGTGATAGCATCCTCTGTGTATCTCCTCATGTGAGAGCTTTCACTTATTGTTGAGCAATTTGTTTGCCAAGGCACGCAGGCAGGAAGAGAAAGAAAGACTTGCATTTATATTGCATTTTTCACAACTTTGGATGCACCAAAGCATTTCTCAGCCTTTTGAAGTGTTTTAAGTTATTGTGAGAAGGTAAGAAACATTGCAACTAATTAGCATACAGCATGACCCCATAAGACCAACGTGCTAAGGAGCAGATAAGGGCGGTACGGTGGCACAATGGTTAGCACTGTTGCCTCACAGCATCAGGGACCCAGGTTCAATTCCAGTCTCGTGTGACTGCCTGATGGAGCTTGCACATTCTCCCCGTGTCTGTGTGGGTTTCTTCGGATGCTCCAGTTTCCTCCCATGGTCCAAAGATGTGTGGGTAAGGTTGATTGGCTATACTAAGTTAGCCCTTAGTGTCAGTGGAATTTGCAGGGTAAATATATGGAGTTACGGGGATAGAGCCTGGGTGAGATTGTGGTTGGTGCAGACTTGATGGACCAAATAGCCTCCTTCTGCACTATAGGGATTCTATGAATCTGTTTTTGTCATGTTGATTGAGGGATGAATATTGGCCAAGGCAAAGGGATAACACTCCTTTAACATAGTGCCACGGAATCTATCTGAGAGGGTAGTCATACCCTTGATTCTCATCCAAAAGGTGGCATGTACCTCCCACAGTGCAATAGTCCCTCATTCTGCGCTGCAGTATCAGCCTAGATTTCCTTTGTGCTCACAGCCTGAAGTAAGATTTAAACCGACAACCTGTGACTCAGAAGCGAGGGTGTTGCCAACTGAATCACAACTGACAGTCATGATATGAGTAAATCAGAACCCAGAGACATTTATTAGAACGTACATCTATTTTAACCTCTGCCACAATACGCTCAGTAACACCTCGCTGTTTAGGAGCAAGAGCCTGAGTGCAAAATTAGTTTGAGGAAACCAGGAGAGAAGGAGTGATTCTCCGAGTCCCACACACAAAGCAAGTTTGGGCCTCTTGCTCTCCCTGGCTCAACCCTTTCCCCTCTCCACTAAATCCTCTCCACCCTACCTCACCTTTCTGCATTTGCAAAGCCCTCCTGACAGACCTGAATTCTGGCCAGGCAGCATGAGTCAGGAAGCTGAGACAGTACACACGTTTAGGGAGAACACTGCTACGTCAATAAGCATGGCCAGTAAAATGAAGCGAACCTCTCACAGCACAACACATGTTATGTCCTTGATTATGTGATAGAGTTAAAATTCATCCCTTTAGTTCATCTTTACTATCTTTCATCAGTTACTGCAGCTTCCAATATTAATGCGCTATTGATACTAGAATTGTTTCATGTTATACAATAGGAGGTCCTGCAGTGTGGACATGGTACGGATGGGTAAACATTTCCATTTTGAACATCCCAACATATAAAAAAATCAAATCATGCAAAGATGAATTAAGGATGCGAGAAACATAAACCTCTTTGTACATAATAACTATGCCATCATTGCGTTTACAACAAAAACTCTTCACATTTAATATCCATAAATGCCAAGGAACTAAATTCCTTCAGTAAATAGCTCCATGAAAAATGATTACAATGATGAATGATTTTCAAATTATTCCACACAAGCATTACACACAAATTTAATTAGTTGTCTTAATGCACTTTCATACAGGGAATGATCTATTGACCTATAACGTTTCCTTGCATTGGTATAATTTTATCTAAAGCTGTTACAGAATGAAGGAGCATTGCCCAGTTATCCATTTTCATTTTCTGTTGCTAACAATTTATCCAAAAGAGCCTTTTCTGACAGCTTCATGGGCAATTGCTTATTTGGGACACAGCCACTGACGTCATAAATTCCTTAATGGACATGGATATGCGCAGTACGCTTCTCTGTTGCCATGACAAAGGTTGAACATTCTCAGTGCACTGTCTATATTTCAGAAATATTTACAGTAAGATAGATCATCAAACCTATTAAAACAGGTTGTGCAAGGCACAATTGTGCTGCAATTGCTCTTGTCATTCTGAGGATCTCTGAACACCACCTACAATGGAGATGACAGTCTCTCTGCATAAATATTTGTTTAATTAAAAGTGAACCAGTGGTAAAAGAGCAGCAAAATTGACACCATGAATCCCACCAGAAGGTTTATTTCATAATAAATTGGGACCTGTCCCATGGACTCATCAGCTGGTGTCTTTGTCAACAATGACAAAATGTTTTGGGCTTATTATCTATCAAGCTAGTCAACTACTGATGGCTTCTGGATCGATCTCTCCCTTTTGTCTGCTGTGTTATTCCACGAATGCCTCTTGAGTGATATACCTCAAGAGGTCACCAATAAATCATTCGCGACTCAAAAAATGTAATCGATGCTGCTTCTATTAAAACAAATTATACCCCAACAATTAAATCATTAGAATGGATCGTACTTGCAGTAGCTTCAGGGTAAGCATTCCTGAAAAAAAATGCTGTCCTTTTGATGAAATTCAGAAATACTATCATATAGTAGAATATTTACAGGGTCTCTGTAAGTAACTAGTTCCTGGACTGAACAATTAATAAACTTTATACCATTTGGTATCTGTGTTTTTATTTATAGATCCGTGTAATATTTTGTTAAACTTTATCCACAGCAATATTATCATTCATTGTTTGAAAATTAAAATAAGTTATAAACACAATAATTACAGGATGTTATGATCTAAATATTGCATCCTAATGTTTGGATGATAAATTGTCACAGCGCTTTTAATCTTAACAATGCTCACAACATTCAAAACAATTGAAAGGGATAAAAAAATCTCCAAACCCTTCATGTGTTTTATAACATTTGTTCTCATACTTTTTATCATAACTTAAATGTGTTTTGACATGGGGCTGATATATTCTGTCTGTACTACCATCCATTCTCTAATTAGAGTCACCAAAGAGATTTCAGTGTGAACTGAGGAATGACTTCTTAAATTATTTGTTAAGATTAGCAAACAGACAAAATATATAAACCTTTTTTTATTTCATCTGCATGAGTTATAGTAGAGTTTCCAGAAAATGATTTGCTTTGGTAGACTTTAGTCACTGACAATTATGAATTGTATAAATCTGAGCCTTGCCATATTGGTTTTGCAAGGTTACTTTTGCGTAACTGATAAATATTATTACACTTAATTACAAGGAAGCTGAAAATAATCAGAGCAGAACATCATTACTGCACCACTACACTCACCAATTGATTGATTTATTCTAACGCTGAAATTCTGATCATTAGAACTTCATTGTTTTTCAAGCACTCTGCAAGAATTCTAGCTCTAGAAGTCTGCATCTCAGATTGTTACAAGATGACTGCTTCTTTGTCTTGCCTGTACAATCTCCAATGCCTGGGAGCTACCCAGTGAGACATAACTGAAGTGTGCTTCATTTTATATAACCTAGATCCACCTGTTTACTGATTAATAGCCAGATACTCCCTTAGTACAATTTATACCCCTTGCTGGGCTGTAGAAAATGGGCTTGGGGGTGGTGGGGGTGGTAGGGGCAGGGACTGTGATGGGAAAGAACCCTAACTTGAGCAAGGAAGCCCCTTAAAGGCCGAAGAATTATATCTGGGTACACGTCTAGAAATGGCATTTACTTTTTTCTAGTCTCCACATTCCTACTTCACACCCCTCTGATCTGATGGGAGCTAGATATGAGGCTATTTCTTTAGTTACCCCTTAAAAAGGGCACTCACCTCATGTTGGAGGAGGAAACTGAGGCAACAGGGTCTGTTATGTTTCAGCCAACCACATTCACATTGCTTTGCCTTTTTAAAGTGTGGTTGCTTCACTCCTTCCTTAGGTGTTCTTTAAGAAATTCAGGGATTCGGTAAACGGGAACAAGAGTTGGCATATCAGTCTCCTCCTACAGTTCTTTGTTTGGTTCACAGTTGGGAATTGAGTGTCCCCTGTGTGTTAAACAAATGAAAATTGGCATAATGTGTCTCAAAGCATTCATGAGTTATGATACTTGTTGCTAACGTGTTTCAGTATATATTTTCTCTTTTCGTAGTATTCTTCAATAATAAAAGAATTACAATGACTAAAATTCAAAATGTCTAGCTGTAATTTGTTCTTGCACTGCTGCCTCACAGGGCCAGTGACCCCTGGTTTGATTCCTGGCTTGAATCACTGTCTGCGTGGAGTCTGCACGTTCTCCCTGTGCCTGCGTGGGTTTCCTCCGGGTGTTCCGGTTTCCTTCCACAGTCTGAAAGACGTGCTGGTTAGGTGCATTGGCCATGCTAAATTCTCTCTCAGTGTACCCGAAAAGGCATCGGAGTGTGGCGACTGGGGGATTTTCACAGTAACTTCATTGCAGTGGTAATGTAAGCCTACTTGTGACACTCATAAATAAATAAACTAAACTTAAAACAAAATGCAATTTTTTTCCCTTTTCTTTAAGCTCACTTTCAGGAACTCTGCTTTACACGGTGCACTTTCTTAAAGGTTGCACTCATTGCCAGGCACATGATAGCGAGTAGCCAGTCAGTGCATGTATGAAAACATACGGCTGAATCAACTGTTGATGTCCTTAGTAGACACCCAACCATTATAGACAGCACTCAGTGAGCAACCCAGTTGTGGATTGAAGTGAGGGTACTCATGGAGATCTAATCAAAAGAATGTTTAATTGAAAAACCCTTCAGATTGTTGGAGATAGCATAGTGAAATGGCATGATGCCCTCTAAATGGGGTGAGCATACCAATTAGGAGCAGGAGTAGGCCACTCAGCCCTTATAGGCCATTCACTACGTCATTCAATAAGATCAAGGCTGATCTGCTTAAAATCTTTATTTTAAAGATATAAAGAGGCATCTTCTTCTCGCTCTAGAGTTCTCTGCCCGAAGGCAAGCCCAACCCACATTGCTGTTATCTCCATCATGGCTAGGGCAAGGAGCCAAGCCCCGAATTCAGGTTTGTAAGGGCAATGTCCAATAAACAGAAGGTCCTTCCCGCATGGGGAAAAAAACATTGCTTCCCTGGTGGTTCAACCATCTGGGCAATTTTACAATGCAGCTCCACAAATTAGCAGAGGATTAATGAGCGATTTAGCAGCATTACTGCAGAATGAGCATGACACTACATTCTGGAGGCTATCTAACATCTCGGCTTTCCTGGCCTCAGAAGTCAGTCCAGGACCTGACTCACACTGTCACTTTTTGCGTCAGTGTCCATCCGAATGCATTTTGGGTCAAGTTATTTATTTCTATGCAAACTATTTAAAATAACTGCATGTGCCGTGGCCTTGATTTGCCTGCACAGCAAGCTACTGGCAGGATCACAGGGGATGAGAGATGTCTCCCACATGGTCATATGTGGCTCTTATGTTAATCCAATTAATTAGTGTAATAGGAAAGAGTACTGTTCTATAAATGTGTGGCTTCATAGTGGCAAGCTACATTGGAACCTACATTTTATTGCCTGCTATGCTGGCAGCTGACGCAATGCTTTCTATTCTCTATACTTGCACTGTTTGACCCAAAGAAGTATATCTGGAATGCCCTGTGACTGATGACAAATGCCTGCAACACCTGCAGAGTGCTGCCACAGTGAGAACCATACATCCTATAATAGTCATCATCGCGTACACTGTAAATCCATTATCGTAAAAGCACAATTCTTCAATTTCGAATTTTATCACAGCAGGGAACATCACCAAACTAGTTTCCTTCCTTACTCAATTATTATCCTGTTGGGACTGCGGTGATGTATTTTTAGACTTGATTGTGCAAATGGCAATTAATGCTAGGTCAATTGTTAATTTTACAACTTGAGATTGAAAGATATTTGTTAACCAAAGATATCAAGGGATCTGGAGGAAAGAGTGTTTGTGGATTGGGTTGCAAATCAGCCACGCTCCTCATTTGAGCAGATGCCTCCGTAGTTTTGAAAAATTCTCCTCTGCTGCAATGTCACGACTTTAACTCATCGCGAACATTGCTGCCCCTTTCCTTTGCAGACTTAAACAATGCAGCAATGCAATAGTTCTAAAAAAGCTGCCTTTACATTACAGAGTTAAAATAATACATTTCCCACTCCCGCCCCAACCTTCCTCACTATCTCGTTAACACATCATTTATTACACAGCATTTTTTCATTTAGTTTTTTCTAAGTTTATTTATTAGTGTCACAAGTAGGTTTACATTAACACTGCAATGAAGTTACGATAAAAATCCCCCAGTTGCCACACCCCGGCACCTGTTCAGGTACTTCCTTTGTTCTACATACAGTGGTCCTTTTGCAATCCTATTTGTTCTGTCTTATCAGTTGCACAGAATTAACAATCACTTAAATTATTTCAGTAATAAGACAACGTTGTATGTTAAGGCTGCAAATGTACTATACAGCCTCTAAACTAACCATGAAATAAGTTATAGGCTGGAATTTTACCACCCTCCCTGCCATGGGAATCGGACCAAGTGAGGGGTGTACAATGGGAATGACCTTGGGCGGGATTTTACAGTTTCGGGATGAGCGAGGCATAAAATCCCACCCATAGTCTCCCCAAGTGCGGTGGCGGGTGAGAAAGTCAGCATCATTCCTGGGTCAGGTTAATTCACTCAACCTTTCACTTTTCAGCCAATCAATTATGCATCAGCAAATTGTCGAATCAGATGGTCAGATGTGCAGGGATTTATCCGCCCCACCAATACCTTTTGAGGTCAAAGGTCCTGCCGCCATATATAAAATGACACCCGCTCAGATGTTCGCTCACTACAGACCCTCAGCTCCACATTTCAGTGAGGCCTCTCAGGTGTTTCTCCTCCAGGCTCTCCAGGAAAGGTGGGAGGTTCTGCTTCCTCAAGATGGGAGCAGGAGGTCTTCCCGACTGATCATGCCGGCTTGGAAGGAGGTCACCAGGGAGGTCACTGCTCATGAGAAACAATAAAGGACCACCTTGCAGTGCAGGAAAAGGCTGAATGATTTCAAACACTCCACCAGGGTAAGTGAAACATCTGCTCACTTCTGCTCAGTTGCCTGATGCCCTTCTAACAGGGAAAGGGCTGGAGTCCACAGGGTTGTCAAACACTACCAGCAAATGGGACATCAGCACTGAATGTCTGCCAGCCACTTTAAGAGCACCATCACATGTACGTTCTTGCACAAATGGTGTCTTAATCCCTTACTGGGGAGGGCTCAGCAGCTATGACAGGCATGCATGCTTCAGAACTGTTCATTCAGCCATAGTGCTCATAGTCAATCCACCAATCTTTATGCAGGACAAGATCTCCCACAAAAGGGAGAACGCGAAGACCTGAGGGGGACCTCAGAGTTGAGGAAACATTCCTCCGATGGGGAGAAGGTCACAGAGATGGCTGGGGGGGGGTGGTGACAGGGATCATTGCTGCATGGAAGGCAATGTCAGGCTGCCCCAACAAGCCAGTGACAGTGCATCCAGTATACATGAGCCACGTGCAAATATCTGTGAGGGACCAATAATGTTGGAGCTCATTCAAGGGTCAAAGTGTACCTCTCAATGATCTCCGATTTAGATCCTCATTTGTATTAAGTCTCACACAATCTCACCACAGTGATTAGCTTTTATTTCCAAACCTGCAACATGAACAAAAACACTTCATTTGTCAGAATGGTAGGTGGACAATGCACATGTGATGCTCTGACCGGAAAACCCCAGCCGTTCACGCCAGCAGGATTCTCTGTTCCCATCAGCAGTGCACCCCCGCCCGCGGGTTTCAGGGCAGTGTGGCGTGCCTTCAGTGGAAAGTCCCATTCACAGCGGCGGGACCAGAGAATCCCACCGCCAGCGACCGGCACACCGCCTTCTGCTGCCAAGAAACTCACGACTGGGAGGGCACAGAATCTCACCCTTGGATCTCCGGCAGACATTATTTGGCCTCGGGAGAGTTGCTGATCGAGGTTTGTATTTGTGGATAGCAAAGGTATTTGTCGCAACGAACGTTAGAATCATTTCTCCAAAATGTACTTTGCAATTGGATTTATTTTATGAGTGTAAGGTTTTGGGAATGGTAGAATTCATCATCACATGCCATCGCCTTTCATGCCGCTTAGCAACGTATTTTCATCTCCACGTTTAAGGTTGAACATTATTTATTTCTTAGATTCCACTCTGAACGATGGAGGTCGGTTCCACTCGGTGACATTAGGAATATCTACAAGAGAGGAATGAGTACATGCTGTCAGACGTGTGTGCCCATCCTTATGAACCCGGCTGCTGAGCTGTGAGGATTTTACTTTGCTCCTGCCCGGCTACCTAGCAGTGCTCTACGTGATCCCTTTGTAAAGGCACAGTATGCAACTCAATATGGAATTCATTGCATGACTGTGCATTCATTGATTTAGAGTGTACAGAAAGGACTGGCTTTTTTGAGCTGGACAACGTCGAGAGCTGTAATACCTTGAAAGCAATGTTCTGACACATCTCCTGAGTGCTCAGCAGGATCTATGAGGGGAAGAAGTTTTCATTTACTGCTGTGGAAGTACTGACTAAGCCACATTACCCCCATTCGCCAAATCGATGCAGGGCATAAACTTGTTAATCCAGAAGGAACGCTTCAAATGTAGATTATAAAAATGTAACAAAACTTACTCCAACTTATAAATCAAAGAAAAGGTTTCATAAAGAAACTTCATTACTCCAACACTTGAGGCCTCAGCCTGGGCCATTCCACGTTCCCCACAATCCCCAACATGTTCTAATTTATACTGAATCAGCTGGTCAGCTGATCATCACATCATTCTGTCATTGGTTACATGGTTTACTGGGTCAGCTGACCCTTACAGCTTGTTACCATTGGTCACATTACAACAGATCTAATGTTATCACTGGTTACATTCTAACAAAACTCAGCAGGCTTTCAACAAATACTTGGAAATGATTCATCTAGTTTCCTGCTGAACTACTCTGTGAGGACATCGTGAATATAACTCAGCTTTGGGTGCTTGATGTAGAGTAACAACAGATCACTGTGTCCTGATATCTGATAGCATATTGGGGTTCATTAACAAGATGAGGGCTGGAATTCTCCAGCCGTTCACGCCCTGCCGCCGCTGCCAGTGAGGATGGAGAATTTGGCGCTCAGCCAAATCTTCATTCACTGCAGCGGGACCGGAGAATCCCGCTGGCAAAAACGGCCAGATAATGCCCCCCGCACCCACCCTCCCCCCGCCCCCCGAGGCCTCTGCATTATTCATCCAGGGGAGTTGGCAATTGGAGAGATGGTGATGCCCAGACAATTGATTTTTCTGTGAGCACCACCTTGCTAAACATGACCATATTGGTTTGAGTACATCCACATGTGTAATGGCGTTTCAGCTGCTTGAATTTTGACTGGAAACACTTGTCTTCACTTTAATCCTCTTGAAATCTTGTAGCTATGAGGCTGTCATGGGCACGCCTGCCACATTGTGCCCATGCCATAACATCCTCATGAAATGACAGCAGAAAATCCAGCCCTGTCCCCCTGCAAAGTCCTGCTTAGTAACATCTCGGGGCTGGTGCTAAAATTGGAAGAACATTGGTTAATCAACATCTTAACATAGACAAACTATACATTACAGAATCATACCTTAAAAACAATGTTTCAGACACCACCATCAACATTCCTGGGTATGTTCTGTCCCACCGGCAAGAAAGACCCACCAGAGATCGTGGCAGCGTGGTTGGGCCACCACTTGGAAGAAGCACTGAGGGTGGCAAGGGCATAAAGTGTACGCTGGATGGAAGACTTCAATGTCCACCGCCAAGAGTAGCTCAGTAGTACCACTGCTGATTCCAAAAGAATATAACTGTTAGGCTTGGACCTGCAGGAGGGAAATAGCGACTTGGCCTCATCATCACTAACCTACCTGTCACAGATGCATATGTTCATGATAATATCTTTAGGGGTAACCGACACACAGTCTGAGTGGAGATGAAGTCTCATCTTCACTGAAGATTGAATATACCTGCCATCGTGTTGTGTGGCAATGCCACTGTGCTGAATAGGATAGATTGCGAAGAGATCTAGCAACTCAAGAGTGAGCATCTATGAGGTGCTGTGGGCCATCAGAAGCAGCAGAATTGTATTCAATGACAATCTAACCTCATGATCGATCATATCCCCCACTCTACCATTACCATCAACTTGGGGAATTAACCCACGTTCAATGAAGAGTGCAGGAGCGCATTCCTGGAGCAACACCAGGGATACCTAAAAATGAGGTATCAATGTGATGAAGCTACAACACAGGACTACTTGCATGCCAAACAGTGTAAGCAGCGTGCAATAGGCATGTCTAAGCTCTGCAGTTCTGCATCCATGGGCGGCACGGTAGCGCAGTGGTTAGCACTGCTGCTTCACAGCTCCAGGGTCCCAGGTTCGATTCCTGGCTCGGGTCACTGTCTGTGTGGAGTTTGCACGTTCTCCTCGTGTCTGCATGGGTTTCCTCCAGGTGCTCCGGTTTCCTCCCACAGTCCAAAGATGTGCGGGTTAGGTTGATTGGCCAGGTTAAAAATTGCCCCTTAGAATCCTAAAATGCGTAGGTTAGAGGGATTAGCGGGTAAATATGTGGGGGTAGGGCCTGGGTGGGATTGTGGTCGGTGCAGACTCGATGGGCCGAATGGCCTCCTTCTGCACTGTAGGGTTTCTATGATTCTATGATTCTATGATTCATGGTGGTGAGCAATTAAACAATGTACTGGAGGAGGAGATTCCACAAATATCTCCATCCTCAATGATGGAGGAGTCCAGCACATCAATGCAAAATACAAAGCTGAAGCATTTGCATCAATCTTCAGCCATAGTGGCTTTCTCCTATTGTCCCTAGCATCACAGATGCCAGTCTTCAACCAATTTGATTCACTCCATGTAATATCAAGAAACAGCTGAAGGTACTGGATACTGCAGAGACAATAGGTCCTGGCAACATTCCAGCAATAGTACTGAAGACTTGTTCTCCAGAACTGGTTATGTCCTGATCCAAGCTGTTCCAGTACCTCTACCACACTCAGAAACTCACCAAGGTTCCCTCAACAGCACTTTCCAAATCCATGGCCTCTACCATCTAGAAGAACAAGGGCAACAGATACCTGGGAACACCACTACCTGCAAGCTCCCCTCCAAGCCAGTCACCATCCTGACTTGGAAATATATCACCATTCCTTCACTGTTGCTGGGTCAAAATGCTGGAACTCCCTTTCGAACAGGCCTCTGGGTGTACCTACACCTCAGGGACTGCAGCAGTTCAAGAAAGCAGCTCACTACCACCTTCTCAAGAGCAATTAGGGACGGGCAATAAATGCCGGCCGAGCCAGAGATGTCAACATCCTGTGAAAGAATTTTAAAAATCATATATTTCAGCTAAATGTGCTAGATATCTTTAGAGACATTTAGGGTACTACAATAACTTTATTTGATTTGATTTGATTTATTATTGTCACATGTATTAACATACAGTGAAAAGTATTGTTTCTTGCGTGCTATACAGACAAAACATACCGTTCATAGAGAAGGAAGCGAGAGGGTGCAGAATGTAGTGTTACAGTCATAGCTAGGGTGTAGAGAACAATCAACTTAATGCAAGGTAAGTCCATTCAAAAGCCTGACAGCAGCAGGGAAGAAGCTGTTCTTGAGTCGGTTGGTATGTGACCTCAGACTTTTGTATCTTTTCCTCGAAAGAAGAACGTGGAAGAGAGAATGTCCGGGGTGTGTGAGGTCCTTAATTATGCTGGCTGCTTTGCCGAGGCATCGGGATGTGTAGACAGAGTCAATGGATGGGAGGCTGGTTTGCGTGATGGATTGGGCTACATTCACGACCTTTTGTAGTTCCTTGCAGTCTTGGGCAGAGCAGGAGACATACCAAGCTGTGATACAACCAGAAAGAATGCTTTCTATGGTGCATCTGTAAAAGTTGGTGAGAGTCGTAGCTGACATGCCAAATTTCCTTAGTCTTCTGAGAAAGTAGAGGCGTTGGGTGGGCTTTCTTAACTATAGTGTCGGCATGGAGGGACCAGGATAGGTTGTTGGTGATCTGGACACCTAAAAACTTGAAGCTCTCGACCCTTTCTACTTCGTCCCTATTGATGTAGACAGGGGCACGTTCTTCTTTACACTTCCTGAAGTCAATGACAATCTCCTTCATTTTGTTGACATTGAGGGAGAGATTATTGTTGCCGCACCAGTTCACCAGATTCTCTATCTCATTCCTGTACTGTGTCTCATCATTGTTTGAGGTCCGACCCACTATGGTGGTGTCATCAACAAACTTGAAAATCGAATTGGAGGGGAATTTGGCCGCACAGTCATAGATGTATAAAAAGTATAGTAGGGGGCTGAGAACATAGCCTTGTGGGGCACCGGTGTTGAGGATGATAGTGGAGGAGGTGTTGTTGCCTATCCTTACTGATTGCGGTCTGTGAGTTAGGAAGTTCAGGATACAGTTGCAGAGGGAGGAGCCGAGGCCCAGGCCACAGAGTTTGGAGATGAGTTTCGTGGGAATAATAGTGTTGAAGACTGAGCTGTAGTCAATAAATAAGAGTCTGACATAGGTGTCCTTGTTATCTAGGTGTTCCAGGGTTGAGTGCAGGGCCAGGGAGATGGCGTCTGCTGTGGACCTGTTGCGGCAGTAGGCAAACTGTAGTGGATCCAGGTAGTCCGGGAGATTGGAATTAATTTGTGCCATGACTAATCTTTTGAAGCACTTCATAATGATGAATGTCAGAGCCACCGGCTGATAGTCATTAAGGCATGCTGCTTGGTTTTTCTTAGGTACCGGGTTGATGGTCATCTTCTTGAAGCAGATAGGGACCTCAGATTGTTGTAAAGAGAGGTTGAAGATGTTTGTGAATACCTCTGCCAGCTGATCCGCGCAGGATCTGAATGTCTGTCCGAATACCCCATCTGGGCCAGTTGCTTTCGCGGGTTGACCTTCAAGAAAGCTGCTCTGACATCTGCAATAGTGACCCCAGATACAAGTTCATCCAGGGCTTCCAGGGTGGAGGGCATGCTCTCGCTGACCTCTTGCTCAAAACAGGCGTAAAATGCATTGAGCTCATCATAATCATAATAGCTCATCATAATCTTGTGCGTTGGAGCCGGCGATTTTACATGCCTTCATCTTGTAGTCTGTTATGTCTGGCAGGCCTTGCCATAGTCGACGGGGGTCGGTGTGGTCAGTGATGCAAGCAATTGGTGATTCCACATCAACATAAGACTTTGTCACAATTTCACTGAAACAGGTATGAATCACTTTGCTACAGGTTTATAGAAAAGTAAGTTTTATAGTGATAATTTCAAGCAGTTCTAGATGATTACAACATGCTAAAATAAATAGAAGTTGCTGAGAACACTCAATGGGTCAGTCAGTATCTGAAAACAGAATAAATGTATGTTAATTCTTTGTGTTTAGCTGTTACTGTTTGGACAAATACATACATTATCCAGGTATAATTTCAGTGCAATCCCAGTGTGTGAAACGACTGAGCATTTATTTCCATGGGGTGGAATTATTGATCCAAAGCAATGCATGCTTCCCCAGTAACTGGCTTAAAATGCTGAGCGCACAGAATATAATCAATACACTGCCACGTTTCGCCGAGGGACAGCAAAATAATTAGTAATATAACACTTTGTGTGAAGCCAGTGATTTAGTTAATTGTTTTCTGTTGTTTAGGTTAGATTAAATTAGTCAATGAATAATTAAAAAGCTTGTAATACAAAATAAAATTGTGAATAACCATTTTCCTGCAAAGTGTGGAAATCTGACCCAAGCATAATCGAGGCACAGACTAATTATACTTTGGCGAAATGGAACAGTACACCTTTATTCACATCAAGAGGTTTCTTGAGCAATGCTGTCTTCCCATTATTCACGGGCTGAAAGATTCAGAATGGGATTCAGAAAGTGGGATTAAAATCAAGCTAATATGAAGTGCCATATGACAAGTCATATTAGAGGTGAACGGGTATGGGTAGAAACTAAAAAGCATGCAATGTGATCATTTTCAGGTGTTTCCAAATAAAGGGGACATTTGCCTCGCATAGAATCTCAGGTTGGAGCATTTGAGGATTGTATTTGATGCCAAGAAGTGGAGGGGGCACGATTATTGTGAAAAAACAGAGATAAGGAAAGAAGCAGGCTACTTGAGAATATAGGAAATACTTAAAATCAAGTCATATGGTCATTACAGCACAGAATGAGAACGTTTCACCCATTGATTCCATGCCAGCACTCAGTGGAGCAATCCTAACAATCCCATTCCCTTCCTTTTTCCCTGTAGCCCTCTAATGTGCATCTAGTTTCCATTTGAAATCATTAATCATCACACCTCCCTCACTTTCTAAGGCAGCAGGTCTTAAGTCATTACCACACACTGAGTAAAAAAAATACTTCCTCACATCCCCCTGAATCTCTTGCCTAAATCATGCATGTGTGTCCCCCTAGCCCTTGTACTCACTGGAGTTTAGAAGAGTAAGAGGGGATCTCAGAGAAACTTATAAAATTCTAACATGGCGAGACAGGGTAGATTCAGAAAGAATGTTCCCAAAGGTGGGGGAGTCCAGAACTAGGGGTTATAGTTTGAGGATAAGGAGTAAACCTTTTAGAACTGAGGTGAGGAGAAATTTCTTCAGCCAATAGGGGACAGCATTTCTTTGGCTATCTTTGTAAACCTGTCATAATCTTGTGCACCACTATCAGTTCTCCCCTCAAGCTCTTTGCTCCGACTTGCTCCTTCAACTTAAAGTTTGAAGCTTAAAAGCCCATATGCTTTGATAACTGCTCTCTAAATATGTCCTGCCACCTTCAAAGATCTATACCCATGAATCCCCAGCTCCTGCACACTCTTTGGAACTGTGCCATTAAATATCCATTGGCTCTTCCTATTCCTTCTGCCACAATGCATCACCTTCTTTGTATTGCATTCCATCAGCCAATTCTCTGCCCATTCGATCTATGTCCTATTGTGATCCATAGTTATCATCCTTTCAGCTTGATCTCCATGTTTGGTATCATCAGCAGACTTTGAACCTACTGTGTATTGCAATATCTAAGTTACTTACACACAGTACTTCTCAACAGATATCAGTGGCCCTAGCGCTGACTGTTGGGAAGCACCACTGTCTTCACCCTTCAGTCTGAGGAGCACTCATTTACCACAACCTTTTGTTTCCTGCCTTAAGCCAGTTCCTTATCCAAGCTGGCACTGACCCTCCTATTTCATACATCTCAATTTTGTTAAGAAGGTTTATGTGGTAGTTTGTCAAATGCTTTCTTCAATTCCATATATACAACATCCACTGCATTCCTTTCAAAATCTTCACTGCTGCTTCATCAAAACAATCAATTAGATGAGCCTGATCTGCCTTTTACTAATCTGTGCTGGCTCTCCTTAATTAACGTGACCCTCTCGAAATGCCTGTTGATTTATTCCATGATTACTGTTTCCAAATGTTATCCTCCAATGATGTTAAACTGACCATCCCATAGTGCTATGAATACTGTTTTGTATACCTTTTTGTGAACAAGGGTCCTTCTTTCTTGTTTCTTGTTCAAAGAATTCACCTGGCAAGTATCATTCACGCTCTTTTTAGTTTCTTCACATCCTCTATCTTTCTCATCGGCTAAAGAGCTTTGTCTTTGGTTCCCCTGCCTTTCCCTCTTGTTCAAATGTACTTAAACCTGGATCTGAAACATCTCTTCCTTGAAGACTCATTGTTCCATTGCAATTTTTCCAGCCAAGGTTTGCTGCCAATGTACCCTCCCATCCCATCAATGTTAGCCCTCTTCCAATTTTGCAGTTCTCCTTTAGATTGTTCCATGTTCTTCTTCATTACTCACTTAAATCTTGTGATATGGTGATTATTCTTACCCAAATGTTACCCCACAGACATTGGGCCACCACATTCCCCAACATCAGATCCAGGAATGCCTCCTTGATTAGAAATCATAGAAATCCTACAGTACAGAAAGAGGCCATTCGGCCCATCGAGTCTGCACCGACCACAATCCCACCCAGGCCCTACCCCCATATCCCTACATATTTACCCGCTAATCCCTCTAATCTACGCAATCCAGGACACTAAGGGGCAATTTTAGCATGGCCAATCAACCTAACCAGCACATCTTTGGACTGTGGGAGGAAACCGGAGCACCCGGAGGAAACCCACGCAGACACGAGGAGAATGTGCAAACTCCACACAGACAGTGACCCAAGCCGGGAATCGAACCCAGGTCCCTGGAGCTGTGAAGCAGCAGTGCTAACCACTGTGCTACCGTGCCGTCTCTGAATTGGACAGAGAACAAACTGACCCTGGACACATTTCAGAAATTCCATCCCTCATTTTCTTTGCTCTAACACTATCCCAATTGATGTTTTAGTAATTAGTGTCCCCAATATCACCACCCTATATGTCTTACAAATTTTTGTTGCTCCTCTATCTCATTATCTTCTATCTCTTTATCATTATTTGGATGAGTACAGAACATCCCTTGTGCTGTTATAATCACCCTTTTGTTTCTCACTTCAAGCCAAATGGGTTCTGCCATTACCACCTCAAAGACACTCTCCCTTTTGAACACTAAAATGACCTCCCCCCCTCCTCTATACTTTCTGAACTGTTATTTACATTTTTAAAATGACAAAGCCAGCATTTGGGCAGCACGGTGGCACAGTGGTTAGCACTGCTGCCTCACAGCGCCATGGAGCAAGATTCAATTGCGGCCTCGGGTGACTGTGTGGAGTTTGCATGTTCTCCTTGTGTCTGTGCGGGTTTTCTCTGGGTGTTCCGGTTTCCTCCCACAGTCCAAAGATATGGGGGTTAGGTTGATTGGCCACGCTCAATTTCCCTTTAGTCTCAGGGAAATGAGCTGGGTAAATACGTTGGGTTACGGGTATTGGGCCTAGGTGGAATTGTTGTCAGTGCAGGCTTGATGGGTCGAATGGCCTCTTTCTTCACTATAGGGATTCTCTGATTCTATGATTCTAATTGTTGCTCATGCCTAATTCCCTTTGAATTGATTGGCTTGCTAGGCCATTTCAGAGGCAAACACATTGCTGTGGGCCTGAAGTCACATGTAGGACGGAGCAGGTAAGGACCTGATAGGTCTTTACGACAATTAATGATAGCTTCATGATTATCAATACTGAATCTAGTTTTCAATTCCATTTGAATTCCACCAGCTGCCGTGGTGGGATTTGAACCCGCGTCCCCAGAGCTTTCTTCTAGCTCTCAGGATTACTGAATTCAGTGACATTACACCTGTCTCCCTGCCCATGTAAAATGGGTATACCATTTTAATGGGTAATTGTATACAACCATTTGAATATTTAACAGTTGTTAATAAATGCAAGTTCATTTCTAGCTCCATGCTGATAATTTGTGAAAATTATTTAAATCATCGATATCTTAAGTAAACTTCATTAAAATTTTCAATAACGATGGAAGGAAATAATGTTTCGGAACATTATGCTGCTAATGATGTCTGTCTATTAAACTAAAAAACATTGTTAGTTGCTCGTTTTAGATCGTTTGCAAAAGTACCGCATTGCTCAGAATCAACTGTATACTTTACAAGTGCCATTAAAATTAATTATAATTTAGTTAGCATAGGTGACCACTGAGGCAAAGGATTAACCTTAAAATAATCGCCAAAGTCATTTAATGCTGACTGTGTGCCACAGATAAAATAATTGGTCAAACATTTGGCTTTTTCAGCCGTTTATGAACGTACTTAATGAAAAAGCTTGTGGGAATCAATTTAGTGTTGCAATAGGAAAATTATGAATAACCTATCCAATGGAAGGTGGCAGTTAATGCAGCCAGCCAGTTGCTCATTTTTCTTTACCGTCTCAGCGTAACGACAAAAATGCCAGTTAGACTGCAAATCATTATGCTTAATAAAGACTGGTATTTTATGATGGAGCCCAATGCTAGATTCTACTTTAAAAGGCACGCAAACTGCACAGACAGTGTTGCTTCCGCAGATAACCTTCAAAACCTTCCATTAAGGCACTATTTGCCATTAAAATGGACTTCTCTTTAAATGTTCCGATTAATACGTTTCAACGCGCATTCGTCCTGAAAGATCAGTTCTGTGTTGAGATTAATATTTGACCAACTTAAACTGACCTTATCAGGTTTGGTCATATAACATCCAGGGTCTGGTGATTTAATACCGTAATTAGCGGCGCATGCTTGTAAAATCTTTAATGGTATTTTCTACGATATAGAAAATGGCTGAAATACTCGGCAGGCCTGGTCATTTCAACTTGCCGACTGAATTGGAACTGGGACGTCAGAACTGGAAACTATTGGAAATGTGACAGGTTTTTAAGCAAGTACACAGAACCGGGAAAGGGGTTGGGGCCTGGTTGGGGGAGTAAAGTACAAAAGGGAAGGTCTGCAATGAGGTGGAAGGCAGGTATGATCAAATGACAAAAGGGCCATAGTGAGCCGTAATGGGACAAATGAACAAACAAAAGATTGGTTAGGAGGAGGTGTAAATGGCAACAGCAGATGATTACCAGAAATTGCTGTCTAGAAAAATGGGACCAGTAGTTATGATCTGAGGATGTTCAACTTTATGTTGAGTCCAGAAGGCTAGAAAGTGCTGAATTGAAACTGGGAAATTTCAGCATTTTGAACTGCAGGAGTGAGGGATCCCAGTAGCATGCGAGAATCTCTGAACTTGGTGTTTCCCTGTGTGCTGTGGAGCTCAGGGTTTGAAGACAGAGGCTCTGGGGATGGTGGAGACAATGCTGAGGCACCAGAGGGTGAGCGTGCAAATCAAAGCCATCAGACTTGTCTCAATGGCCTGGTTTGGGGCGGGGGAGGGGAATGTGGTGAGGGGGCAATATGTGGGGGCTGATTGGAGATAGTATGGAGACTTCAGGGGAAGGAAAGCGGAAGCCTTCCAGGGGGACATCAGAGGCATCAAAGGGGGAGTTTGGAGGCCTCAGGCAGGAGAATCGAAGCTGTGGTGGTGTGGTGAACCATCGTTAGTTCCCACCAGGTAGTACTGAGCCAGGGTCTGGCCAGTACTTTGAGTCTGTATATATGTTACTGTTGGGGTTAGGGTTGGGCTGTTCTACATGTTACTGTTGGGGTTAGGGTTGGGCTGTTCTACCTGTAATATAGTTATGATGGTACATCCCAGTCGGGCTCCGCCTCCTGGGAGAGGTATAAAGGTCACTGCTCTGTCTGGGACCCTTCAGTCTGGGATTGTGTATTATGTATGGTAGCTCTATTGTAGTAGTCAATAAAATTGATGCGCGATATAACTCACGAGGCTAGAGATGCTCGAGGAAATAAAGGCTTTTATTGACTACTACAATAGAGCTACCATATATAGTACACGATCCCAGACTGAAGGGTCCCAGACAGAGCAGTGACCTTTATACCTCTCCCAGGAGGCGGAGCCCGACTGGGATGTACCATAAGAACTATATTACAGGTAGAACAGCCCAACCCTAACCCCAACAGTAACATGTAGAACAGCCCAACCCTAACCCCAACAGTAACATATATACAGACTCATAGTACTGGCCAGACCCTGGCTCAGTACTACCTGGTGGGAACCAACGATGGTTCACCACATTAAGATAAGATCTTGAGGTGGAGAATCGAACTCTCCACCTATAATTACGACATCATGTATCGTCCAGGGAAACTCAACGAGCCCTCGGATGCCCTGTCACGTGGAACATGCGCCAGTATGCAGGAGAATCGTTTGCAGGCTCTCCACAATGACCTCTGCCATCCAGGGGTCACTCGGCTCTACCACTTCGTAAAAGCCCGCAATCTACCCGACTCAGTGGAGGATGTCAGGTCCATAACTAGAAGCTGCCGGGTATGCGCGGAATGCAAACCGCACTTTTACCGACCTGACAGGGCACAACTCGTTAAGGCCACTCGTCCCTTCGAAAGACTGAGTGTGGACTTTAAGGGCCCCCTTCCCTCGACAGATCGGAATGTGTACTTCCTCAATATCATTGATGAGTACTCACGATTCCCTTTTGTCATTCCCTGTTCTGATACGTCCGCTGCCACGGTTATCAAGGCATTTCGTGATCTTTTCACCCTGTTCGGTTACCCCTGTTACATCCACAGCGATAGGGGCTCGTCGTTCATGAGCGATGACTTGAGGCAATACCTGCTCTCATACGGGATTGACTCTAGTAGAACCACGAGCTACAACCCTAGGGGTAACGGACAGGTGGAACGTGAGAATGCTACAGTCTGGAAGGCTGTCTTACTGGCGTTGAAGTCAAAAAGCCTTCCAGTCTCCCGTTGGCAAGAGGTGCTACCTGATGCGCTCCACTCCATACGCTCACTCCTGTGTACGGCAACCAACGCTACCCCCCCATGAGAGACTGTTTTCATTCCCTCGGAAGTCTTCCTCTGGGACCTCATTACCGTCTTGGTTGACGTACTCAGGACCTGTCCTCCTGCGGCAGCATGTTAGGGCCCGCAAGTCCGACCCTTTGGTTGAACAGGTCCATCTCCTCCACGCCAACCCTCAGTATGTCTATGTGGCATACCCTGACGGGCGAGAGGACACGGTCTCGATTCGAGACCTGGCGCCAGCAGGGGGCTTGGAAACCCCTGTCGCTCCCATACCTCCTGTTAGAGACTCCCCAACTATTGTTTCCCCTCCTGACACGGCGTGGGCAGCATCGGGACCATCACTTAACCCTTTTACTCCCGTGTACAGCTTGCCTGAGTCCAGGAGATGGTCGCCACTTCAAGGCGTGTCCGAGTTCAGCAGATTGTCACCACCTCGGGGTCAACCAGCCCGTGAGACATTGGAGGAGCCATTGGACACCACCTTGGGGAGAACGCCACCGCGAGTGCCTACTCCGGTGTCATCGCCGGTGTTGAGGAGGTCACAACGACGGTGCGGTCCCCCTGACCGTCTGAACTTATAGACTGATGAACAATTGTTCTGTGGTTTTTTTTGTACCCCGCCGGCCTTTGTCTTCAAAGGAGGGGTGAATGTGGTGAACCATCGTTGGTTCCCACCAGGTAGTACTGAGCCAGGGTCTGGCCAGTACTATGAGTCTGTATATATGTTACTGTTGGGGTTAGGGTTGGGCTGTTCTACGTGTTACTGTTGGGGTTAGGGTTGGGCTGTTCTACCTGTAATATAGTTCTTATGGTACATCCCAGTCGGGCTCCGCCTCCTGGGAGAGGTATAAAGGTCACTGCTCTGTCTGGGACCCCTCAGTCTGGGATCGTGTATTATATATGGTAGCTCTATTGTAGTAGTCAATAAAAGCCTTTATTTCCTCGAGCATCTCTAGCCTCGTGAGTTATATCGCGCATCAGGTGGGGACATGGGTGAAGGCCTCATTGATGGTGCAAGGGGGTCCCTGGGGGAAAATTGGGGTTAATCGGAAGGACCTGGATAGAGGGTGGGATGGGGGCATCTTGTAACTATAAGTTAGTGAAACACATACACTGGATCCAGCAGCAAGTGATAAGATAATTACTTCCTGGTTCCTGCACTCAGTGAATTTCCTGGAAACCTGGTTATCCAGAATTAAATTTTAGAAGGTGGATAAACGTAAGACACCGGGCCTCATAATACTTAAATTGAGAATGGGCAACTTACCTGCTCCCAGGAAACCCAATGACAATTTAAGTATCGTGATGATGCACGTCTCATGTTCATCCATCCAAATGTTAACTCAGGAATGTTAGGTTTTCTGTGTGTGTGTGTGTCTGTATGCATGTGTGTCTGTGTGTCTGTGTGCGTGTGTGCTTATGTGTGTATGTCTGTACGTGCCTGTGTGTGTGTGTGTCTGTGTGTGTGTTGTTAACACATTTGTGGAACATCATCATGGATCACATCATAACAAGGGTTAAAATTCCCTGCTCTCTTTCTCTCTCCAATGATCCTTCCTGATCTGTTTAGATCCATGTCACTTTAGATTTTTTTTTAGTCTGTTAAATTCTGTGCGCGCTACTTTTGAAAATTTCTGGTATCGTCACGCACATGCTGTATGTTAAAGGGGACAGCTTGTAAGCGACCTGCATGTTACCTTTTGGGTTGTTACACAGTCACACATGCACACAGCCTACAAGGAACATTCCTGCTGAGTATTTCCAGCATTTTCTGTATATGTGCCAGATTTGCAGCATCCATGGTATATTATCTTTATAATGTTATTTCCTAACTGTATTTTCTTGATTGTTTGATTTTATGTTAAGATAGGCATATCCTTAATTACTGTTTTTAAATGAGGTTTTTTTAACTAAAGGTAAAAACCGTAAAATATATTTGTAAACAATCCCGTCATTGCCAACATTGCACCTAATGTTACTTTAATAGGTTGTATAAATCTTTGAAAAATTCAATTTCCTTGGGCAATTACAATGTTCTTGATAGTGCCTGCAGGCATACTTGGAACACAAGATAACATATAAAACTGCATGAATACGATATCGTAAAAATCCATATCACTACAGGTCAAGTATCCTTTATCTGTGAATCTGAAAACCAAATATATCTAAAAGCCACATGTTATTTGAACATTATTGACCTTTGACAAAGGAAGTCTAGTAGTTTGTCCACCATCTACAAGGCACAAGTCAGGAATGTGATGGAATATTCTTCATTTGCCTGGATGAGTTCAGCTCCAACAGCACACAAGAAGCTCGACATCATCCAGGACAAAGCAGTTGCTTGATTGGCACCCCTTCCACTAACATTCAGTTCCTCCACTGATGACAAACAGAGGCAGCAGTGTATACCATCTACAAGATGCACTGCAAGAACACACCAAGGTTCCTTAGGCAGCACCTTTCTCGAAGACATGTAGGGACTAGGGCAGCCGGTGGGCTACTCTAGGACAGCTGCCGGTGGGGAGGGGTGGGGCGGGTTGCTAGCCTCTGTCTAGCTTTAACTTCCTTCCTGGCCATAGAAGACAGAGGGCAGCGAGGGAAGAGTGTTTTTCTGATTTTTTTGTTATTCATTTGTGGGACATGGGCTTTGCTGGCTGGCCAGCATTTATTGCCCATCCCTAGTTGCCCTTGTTCAGAGGGCAGTTGAGAGTCAACCACATTGCTGTGGCTCTGGAGTCACATGTAGGCCAGACCAGGTAAGGATAGCAAATTTCCTTCCCTAAAGGACATCAGTGAACCAGATGGGTTTTTCCGACAATCGACAATGCTTTGATGGTCATCAGAAGATTCTTAGTTCCAGATATTTCTTATTGAATTCAAATTCCATCACTTGCCGTGGCAGGATTTGAACCTGGGTCTCCAGAACATTAGCTGAGTTTCTGGATTAATAGTCTAGCGATAATACCACCAGGCCATCGCCTCCCCTAAATGGAAGTCTGTAACTAGTGGTGTTCCGCAGGGATCAGTGCTGGGACTTCTGCTGCTTGTAATATATATAAATGACTTGGAAGAAAACGTAGCTGGTCTGCTTAGCAAGTTTGCGGATGATACTAAGATTGGGAGAACTGTGGATAGCGATGAAGATTGTCAGAAAATACAGAATGATATACATAGGCTGCAAAATTAGGCAGAGAAATGGCAGATGGAATTTAATCCGGACAAATGCGAGGTGATGCATTTTGGTAGATCCAATTCAGGTGGGAGCTATAAAATAAATGGCAGAGCCTTCAGGAGCATAGATGCACAGAGAGATCTGGGAGTACAGGTCCACAGATCCTTAAAAGTGGCAGCACAGATGGAAAAGGTGGTGAAGAAAGCATATGACATGCTTGCCTTCATCAGATGGGGCATCGAGTATAAAAGTTGGCAAATTATGTTACAGTTATATAAAACGTTGGTTAGCCACATTTGGAAAACTGTGTCCAATTCTGGTCCACTCTACCAGAAGGATGTGGAGGCTTTGAAGAGAGTACAGAAAACATATACTGGGACGTTGCCTATGGAGGGTATTAGCTATGAGGAAAGATTGAATGAACTTGGATTGTTCTCCCTGGAAAGATGGAGGCTGAGGGTGACCTGATAGAAGTTTATAAAATTATGAGGGGCGTAGATAGGGTGAACAGTTGAAAGTTTTTTCCCAGGGCAGAAATGGTGATTGCCAGGGGGAACAAGTTCAAGGTAAGGGAGGAAAGGTTCAGTAGAGATGTGCGGGGGAAGTTTTTTACACAGAGGGTGGGGGGGGCCTGAATGCACTGCCAAGTGAGGTGGTTGAGGCAGACACATTAGTGACATTTAAGACATTTCTGGATATACACATGAACAGACGGGGAATAGAGGGATACAGGCGGTTAGTCTCGATAGGGCAACATGATCAGTACAGGCTTGGAGGGCTGAAGGGCCTATTCTCATGCTGTGCTGTTCTTTGTTCTTTGTACATCAACAGATGTGTCTTCTGCACCAAAGAGTGACCCAGATGCCTCGCCACCAACTTGACCCACCGATGTGAGAGTCTCTGGGATGGTAAGATGTGAGGTGGAAGCTGATGCAAAACTGGTGCCAGCCTCGTAGGTCTCTTCATCCACTTCCTCCAATGAATCTTCCAAGCTTTCAGTGACAAGGTGGGTGGGAACAGCAGTGGGGCCGCAATGCCAGATAGCCCAGGTGCATCGGGGTCCTTTCCTGCAACACAGGACACAAGGTTAAGTACAAGGAAAGGGAGAGGAATCTGGGCTGCATGCAACTTACTTCAGATATCTCCAACAAGTGTAGAATTGGCAGGTGCTCACTTCTATGCTCCAGCCCGACCATGCTGTCGCTAATTGTCCGAATCCCCTCCTTTCCCACAAGCTCCAATACCCGCTCCTCAAAGGGGGGGGGTGAGGACCCGGATCTCAGGCACACCACCCCCTGTCTTCACCCACTCCCGGCAATTATGGGCATTCTTCTCCTGTGGGCACCGAAGGAGCCATGTAAAATCTGATGGCACAAGTCCTGCAGGGTTTCAGGGGGTGGCCCTCAGAGGGCAAGGGTTGTGATACTCTTGGGTGGGAGAAGGGAGGTGCTTGGGGGTTAGGGGCTGGAAGTATGCAGGGTGCTGGGGGTAGAGGGATCTGGGGGTCAATTAGGGGGAAGATGCTAGATGAGGTAAAACACTCACCCTTATTGCCTGGATGAGGTAATTTAGTTTCTTGCAGCACTGCTTCCCAGTTCTTCTGGCCAGTGTCCTGGCACTATGGCACTAACACATGCTGCCACCACCTCCCAGTCTGCGTTTCCACCCTTTCCTCTGGGACAGCGTCCTGCTGGGGGGACGCCTTGCCTCCACTGCCTCCAGCAATCTGGCCAGATCAGCATCTGAAAATCTGGGGGCTGTCTTCTATTTCTTTCTGCACTGCCTACCAGTCTATCCATCCTTGGGGTTTTTACGGAGCTCTGCCTTGTTAGGGCAGATCAGCTGCAGGCAGCTTGGGTGAGTCACGCACCCGTTAGAGCATTCCAGTGAGTTTGAAGCAGTTTGCCTTGTACCATGGAGGGGAAGCCAAGTCAGCACTTGCAGGAGTGCTGACGGAGGGGTTGGGATTGTACTTCTGTGATGAACAGAGGCAGGGGAGAGAGAGAGTCATGTCAGTCAGCCAATGGTGCCAGGGGCAGTGATGAGGGGGCCATGTGCATGGGGGTCCAGTGGGGGTGGGGGGGGGTAAGGGGATCAATAATGTTGGGGGGGTCTCCGATGTCCATGGTGGGGGAGGGAGATGTTGTAACTGGCCGCGATCGGCAGGGTGGGGGGGGTGGGGTGGGGGTGGGGGGGGGGGGGGGGGGGGGGGGGGGGGGTGGGGTGGCAGTGGTGAGCGGGGGGGGGGGGGGAGCGGTTTCTGTCAGCTGAGTCTCTATATTGTTTCCTTGTTAATAAGTACCCTTTGTGTTCCTGATGAAGTCTGGAAGTGTGTATCATTACCACCTTCCAAACCCACAACCATTATCATCTAGTAGGACAAGGGCAGAGGATACCTGGGAAAACCACCACTTGGGACCTTCCCATCAAAGTCACTCACCATCACGACTTGGAAATATATCGCCATCCCTTCACTATCACCGGGTCAAAATCCTGGAATTCCCCCCCCCATACAGCATTGTGAGTGTACCCGAGATACTTCCACAGGATCCACATTAACAAGAGCTGCAATAATGGGTACCCCTTCAGGCACAGCAGTTCATCACTACTTGCTTCAACTGAGACATCGGTAATATCTATAGTAGGTTGATACAGGGACCTCAACGGTTCAAGAAGGTGGGACACCACTACTTTCTCAAGGGCAACCAGGCTTGCACAATAAACACTGGCCAGCCAGCGACACCCACATCCTGCAAATTAATTTTTAAAAACTGTTTACCTTGTGATTTTTGTGGTGAGCTTGTTAAAAAGAAACTTATTACAGGTAGCCTGTATTTTGATTTGATTTGATTTATTATTGTCACATGTATTTGTAAACAGTGAAAAGTATTGTTTCTTGCGCGCTATACAGACAAAACATGCCATTCATAGAGAAGGAAAAGAGAGAATGCAGAATATAATGTTACAGTCATAGCTAGGGTGTAGAGAAAGATCAACCTAGTGCGAGGTAGGTCCATTCAAAAGTCTGACGACAGCAGGGAAGAAGCTGTTCTTGAGTCGGTTGCTATGTGACCTCAGACTTCTGCATCTTTTTCCCGAAGAAGGTGGAAGAGATTATGTCCTGGGTGCATGGGGTCCTTAGTTATGCTGGCTGCTTTTCCGAGGCAGTGGAAGTATAGACAGAGTCAATGGTTGGGAGGCTGGTTTGCGTTATGGATTGGGCTACATTCACGACCCTTTGTAGTTTCTTGCAGTCTTGGGCAGAGCAGGAGCCATACCAAGCTGTGATACAACCAGAAAGGATACTTTCTATGGTGCATCTGTAAATGTTGGTGAGAGTCGTAGCTGACATGCCAAATTTCCTTAGTCTTCTGAGAAAGTAGAGGTGTTGGTGGGCTTTCTTAATGAAAGTGTCAGCATGGGGGAACCAGGACAAGTTGTTATTCATCTGGACACTTAAAGACTTGAAGCTCTCAACCATTCCTACTTTGTCCCCGTTGATGTAGACAGGGGCATGTTCTCCACTACGCTTCCTAAAGTCGATGACAATCTTCTTCGTTTTGTTGACATTGAGGGAGAGATTATTGTTGCTGCACCAGTTCACCAGATTCTCTATCTCTTTCCTGTACTCTGTCTCATCATTGAGATCTGACCCACTATGATGGTGTCATCAGCAAACTTGAAAGTCGAGTTGGAGGGGGATTTGGCCACACAGTCACAGGTGTATAAAAAGTATAGTAAGGGGCTGAGGACACAGCCTTGTGCGGCACCGGGATTGAGGATAATCGTGGAGGAGGTGTTGTTGCCTGTCCTTACTGATTCTGATCTATGGGTTAAGAAGTTCAGTATTTATTTATTATTATTCAGTGATACATCTTACTTTTCTAACCATTTTATTGACTGTAAACTGGAGCTAACTTAGGCTTGGGCTATTGGAATGTAAGTTCATAGGCGATATTGAAAATAAAAAATTATCTGAAATCTGAAATGGCTCCAAGAGTGGCACGGTGGCACAGTGGTTAGCACTGCTGCCTTCACAGGGCCAGGGATCCAGGTTCAAAATTCCCACCTTGGGTAACTGTTTGTGTGGAGTCTGCACATTCTCCCTGCGACTGCGTGGGTTTCCTCTGAAAGACGTGCTGGTTAGGTGCATTGGCCATGCTAATTCCTCCCTCAGTGTACCCGAACAGGCGCCGGAGTGTGGTGACTGGGGGATTTTCACAGTAACTTCATTGCAGTGTTAATATAAGACAACTTTGTGAAACTGATAAATAAACTTTAACTCAACCTGTACTTAAAAACATGAAAATGTTTGTATTGTTGGATTAGATTTCTTGGGATATCACATGGTCCTTGACACGTTAACTAATGACTGAAAATATTCTACCACCTTGCTTCCAGCAGTATACTACAAGCGTGAGTATCCACGAAAGCTGCACTCATCTCATTCAGCGAACAGTGGCCATTCGCATCACGTAACTGTAAGCCCTTATTGCAATAATAGTTCAGTAATAGGAATTTAATGAGCAAACACATGTCCCTCTTGTGCATAAAATGCGGTAACTGACCATAAATAATTTATTATCAGTTGAGAGTATTTACCATCTTCTCGGGCAGGTTTTATACACAGATGTTGCAATGGATAATAAAGGTGGAGCATAAAACTTCTGCTTTCAGAGGTATTATTATACTGGTGTTCAGAGTTTTACCACACCATATTACTTATTCAGTCCATCTGTGAGAACATGAACATATTCAATCATTTCTGTACAATGCAGTGCTTCAAATAATTTTGTTTTATCCTTTTTTGTAATGTTTTCTTAAGGTGTTTAATGCACAGAAATTAATTTCTGATCGCCGCCTTACTTAAAGCACGGCAGCAAACCAACTATATTAAATAACAGCTTCAGAAAGCAGAATGTTATGTAAATGTAAAATTTTATCCATCATCATTAGCTGGTCTCAATATGACTTTAACCCTATTATAAGTATTAATGTAATTGAACTCATGCCATTCCAGTATTACTCCCGCAGGTATCTTTTTGAGTCATCAGTTCCGCTATGTGGCCAGCTTGCATGGCGCAGTTACATCAAATAATAATTTAAGCTGACATCTCCTTAGAGGAGCTGTTGCTAGCTTTTAGTCAGTCCAGTGGAGGCTGTCTGAAGTTAATAAAATTATTGAATTAAATAACCAGAAGACTTTCAATCTACAATCACCATTTAAATTAGTATTTGATTTAAGCAGTGTTTTAATTTTGCATTGCAGGGGACAATAATTTGCATTTCATTCAATGGAATATGCAATAACAAGACAGGAGTCTAGGAGCTGTATTAACCTCACTGAGAGGCATTGAAGAGGTTAGTATATGGCCTTGTGGTCTTTTTTCCTTTACTTATCCATCTTTTAAAATCTGCAATCAATGTAATTCTTTTGCTGATACGAATGCAAACAATTTGAACTCTTGCTCGATTATTAGAGTTAAGCGTTGTTGCTTCTCATTTGGAATTCCTGCTTTGGTCCAGAATTAGAAAAGAGATTCCTGCTTTTATCATCCTCATTTTTGAAGCTTGAATGTTCCAGTCCTCTCCTCGTTCCAGTGTTCTGTGGCGTTCAGTGCACAGAGAGAACACTATTTATACCGCAAATCTTTCTCCTTTATCCTGCTCTCCTTTAATGCCACCAGTTTCCTTTCTCAGGATCGATCAGACGTTGGATGGGATCTTGAGCTCACCATTCACGGGAATTGTTTTTATTATTCAGTTGTAGGACGTGGACATCACTGACTGGCCAGCATTTATTGCCCATCCCTAGTTATCCTTGTTCAGAGGGTAGTTGAGAGTCAACCACATTGCTGTGACTCTGAAGTTACATGTAGGCCAGACCAGGTAAGGACGGCAGATTTCCTTCCCTAAAGGACATTAGTGAACCAAATGGGCTTTTCTGACAATCGACAATGGTTTCATGGTCATCAGTAGATTCTTAAATCCAGATTTTTAAAAATTCAAATTCCACCCTCTGCCGTGATGGGATTTGAACCCGGGTCCCCAGAACATTAGCTGAGTTTCTAGATTAATAGTCTCATAATAATACCACTAGGCCATCGCCTCCCCAAATGCTAGAAGGACTCAAGGGGGGGAATTTTCCCATCCCGCCCGCCACAGGAATTGTAGCTGATGTGGGGTGGACCATGCAAAGCTCCGTTGACCTCCAGTCTTGGGGCAAGCGTGGCTGGAAAACCTGCCCAAGATCCGGTGAAACCCAGAAAATGCAAATCTCTCCGGCATGATTTCAGATTTCCCAGCAACATAATCTGGACATAACCTGATTTACATGCATTTTAATATATTTACATATGTTTAAAGATATTGAGCCCCTCAATATGTGTGACATCACATCGGAATGGTTTACAACAGGTTCACCTAGATATGAACCCATGGTCTGGATCCCCCCCCCCCCCCGGGGCTGTAACAGTGAGTATAGCCCTCGAGGGAGAGAGACATTGCCGGGCAGTGGCCTGGCAATGCCCCCTGGCACTGCTTCTTTGCACAGATTGGCACTGCCAGGTTGGCACCATGCCCATGCTTAGCTGTGCCTAGGGGAAGTGCCGGGGCATACCCCTGTGGGACCTTTATGGGGATGGGGGGTTCATTTATATGTGGCGGTGGGAGGGTAGACATGGGAGCTGGGGATACTGGCAATGGCTGTTTGGGGGGTGTTTGGCATTGACAGTTGGAGGGGGTAGGGGCCTGATGTTTGGGGGAAATGTGGGCATGCCTGCCTTGACCGCTTGGGGTGGGGTCCAATGTTTGAGGGGAATGGGGAGTGGCACAGAGTTTTGAGAGGTTGGGGGGCTAGGGTGAGGGGAGGAAATATTGGCTCCAATTGTTGTGGGGGTAGTGGGGGCAGTGAATGCTGGCTCCAATCACCGGGGTGAATGCCAGCTCTGATCATGGGGTGGGGGTGGGGGGAGCCCTTGAGACTCCCATGATGGGCTGGGTGGGAAGTTACTTTTTGGTCTGGACCTTAAACATGGCATCCCGATCTTGTTGTAGCTGAACTTTGCCGGAGGGTTTAAGCCTCGCCCGTCTACATGGCAATGTAAAACACGCCTAGCTTTTTCTTTGATAAGAGTGTGGTAAGTTCTGGAGAGAAAACCGGCCTGTTTCTCTGGAGAGAAACACACCACCAGAACCAACACTCAGTCATTTTTTCATAAGATTTGGTGAGATTCCTTCCATTTTGCGTGGCTAAACATCAGCCTGAAGCATTAAGCTTACATTTCTACCTATTAAGATGCAGCCTAATCCGTTGAGTGTTTCTAACATTTTCTGTTATACCTTCAGCATCTGCAACAATTTGCTTCATTTGTTTATCTCACTAACATTTTTCTCCCAGGAATGCCCGCTTCTGGTCTTCTACTTAATGAGATTTCCTTGTATCTTTGTTTTTTTATCTTGTTCATCTTAATTGCCCACCTCTCGGCTGGAATTCTCCACCCTCACCCGTGGCTGGGATTATCCGGACCCGCTGCAATGAAAGGAGATTTGGCTGTGCGCCAAATTCTCCATTCTTGCAACCAGCAGTTGTGGGCATGCGAGCCTGGAGAATTCTGGCCCTCTTTTCCTAGCTACTGTTGAGTTTGGCAAAAGTTCAACAACCTGAAACGTTGCTCTGTTACCTTGTCTGTTGAGTGCTGCCAGCATCTTGAATGTTCTCACCAACATTTCATTCATCCAATACCCTGTAAAGATCCCTAATGTTTTCACACCAACATTGCCAAGATAAAACCAAGGTAGGGGTTAGGGTCTCCACTGCAATCCCACTCAGTAGCAGGCAGGAAGACAGTAGGGGATAACAGAAAACTTGTTTCACCACATGGCCTCCTACCTCCAAGTGCCACTTCCAGCATTGAAACATCCATCTTCACACACTTTCCCACAACAATTGCAGGGCAAATAGAATTTTCTTTCCTTGACTGGATGGTTTTTCAGTGTCAGTCAAACAGCCGTCAAATGGCAGCAAAACTTTGAGGGTCCCATCGACCCAGAGAGCTTTGTAGTCATGTCCCCTGCTTCCAATCACTTCAAAACCTGAGGTAAGGTTCTTTTCAGCCCTCACTCTTCATTGGAAGTAATCTCAGTATCTTAGGTCTCTGGAAAGAATGTACCCTGGGAAATATGTACAAAATCCTCTGTAGTTAGACACATTCGAGCCAGTTTTCTCCTCAAATCATGATGTTTTTCAAGCATTGCTGTTATCACATCACTGGACAACAGAAACAGTGTGTCTTGATGGAAACCAGAAAACGATTTAAAATTTCATTTGAGTTGAATCTAGTGAAGAGCAATTGATTGCTTTTGGTCTACCCAGGAAATTTAAAATAAAAAAAATTTGTCTTCAGTTCCTGGCTCCAATTACAGACCATAGTGTCGGAGCAAAAAGATATTCGGACACAGTGTTCACGAGTGATGGATCCTTTATTGCCTTCTTATCGATAAGGAGAGAACTGAAGAATTCCTGAGGCTTCTTCAGTTTGCTCTTCTCAATTGTGTACAGTCAGCTTTTTTATGGGGCACAACTTCTAGTCAAGATAATTGTTTCTCATCACACACACTGGTAAATTATTTACATGTGATACAAAGAGGTAGGCCTGAGACAATAGCTGTTTAATTGCCTCCCATCGGTAACATCATAATCTTTAGTGGTAGATGGATGGAATGTCCGTTCAGATAATGGTCACTTAATCATGGCATCATTACAGTTTTGGCACTGTTAGCAAGGACGTTCAGCTGTAACATGGTGATAGATATGGTGAAACATCCCCTTTGTCTGCGCTGACTATCTTGTGTATATGCAGAGACAGCCAATGAGGGTGCTGCTAATTTTCTTGGCCCCCCTGCCCGATTTCCTGCTGAGCTCAGTTCTCCTCTCCCATAGTAGCTTGTCACCTCCCTTAAAGACAGATTCACTGAGATCAATGAGATTCCAGCAGAACATATGGGTGGCACGGTGGCACAGTAGTTAGCACTGCTGCCTCATAGCACAGGGGACCCGGATTCGATTCTCGGCTTGGGTCACTGCCTGTGTGAAGTTTGCACATTCTCCCCGTGTCTGTGTGAGTTTCCTCTGGGTGCTCCGGTTTCCTCCCACAGTCCAAAGATATGTGGGTTGGGTGGATTCACCATACTAAATTGCCTGTTCGTGTCAGGGGGGACTAGCTAGGGTAAATGCATAGGGTTATGGGGATAGGGCATTGGTGGGATTGTAGTCGGTGCAGACTCGATGAGCTGAATGGCCTCCTTCTGCACAGTAGGATTCTATGATTCCATAACACCACTCAGTGTTGAGATACTAAAATACTGCCCCCATGAAAGTTACAATGGAATTCTACCCAAGCTTAAAATTCTACCAAGTATGTAAACAGTAAGAGTTCAATGTTAATAGTTTCCGTTGCTGTATTGTTCTAACTATATTGGGGGTTGTGGGTTCTGGAGATGTTCCTGAGAAATCATTGTGAGATGACAACAATGGCATCGCCAAACTAGTTCATCTTCAGTTTAAACCGCGTGAGAAATTGGACCTCTTTTTGCTAAAACTGTGGCTGGTACCCATTTCTTAATTGATTTGCTTTGTTATTGTCACATGTATTGGGATACAGTGAAAAGTATTGTTTCTTGCACCCTTTACAGACAAAACATACCCTTCATAGAGTAAAGAGTGGAGAAGGAAAGGAGAGAGTGCAGAATGAAATGTTACAGTCATAGCGAGGGCTCAGAGAAAGATCAACTTAATTTCTGGTAGGTGCATTCAAAAGTCTGATAGCAAGAGGGAAGCTGTTCTTGAATCTGGTGGCACGTGATCTCAGACTTTTGTATCTTTTTCCCGATGGAAGAAGGTGGAAGAGAGTATGTCCTGGGTGCATGGGGTCCTTTATTATGCTGGCTGCTTTGCTGAGGCAGCGGGAAGCATAGACGGAGTCCATAAGACCATAAGACCATAAGACATAGGAGCGGAAGTAAGGTCATTCGGCCCATCGAGTCCACTCCACCATTCAATCATGGTTGATTTCAACTCCATTTACCCGCTCTCTCCCCATAGCCCTTAGGAGTCAATGGATGGGAGGCCGGTTTGCGTGATGGACTGGGCTACGTTCACAACCCTTTGCAGTTTCTTGCAGTCTTCGTCAGAGCTGGAGCCAAACCAAGCTGTAATGCATCCAGAAAGGGTGCTTTCAATGGTGCATCTGCAAAAATTGGTAAGAGTTATACTGCATGCATAATATGAGCGAATATCAATTAATTATTCCAATAGATCATAATTTGATTTTCTGGGACTCAATTTATTTTGTTTTAAAGTATGGATACAACAGAACTCACATATTATAAACTGTTTTATGACATAAACTATTTGTCAAAAATGTCAGTTAATCATATTGTCCATAATATCGTCTTTCAGCTTGCTGCAGATACTGTGGTTGTTTCTGGCTTTCAATACCTTAGCAGACCAAAATTAAGTTCAAGCAATGCTCTCGAGCAATCATGCCTCACTTCTTCAGTATAAATGTAACTTCAGTAAGCAGAGGAGGTATTATTACACTCATGGTAAAAGCATCAGATGATTCACCATCTGATTTGCGTTTTTATGGGGAATATTTAATTTTGTCTGTTGCCTATTCTTGGCTAAGATTAGTCACTTACTTATCAGTCCAAGGCATTGATTCAGTGTTCTCATCGTTGTAATCTTCCCCAGAAATTTTCTTCATTTCCATCTTGCCTTCCTTTATTTTCTCAATTACTTTCTATCCTTACATCTCTGTTCTTGAGTCTCTCCATTCTTATTATCGCTGAGGCCTCCGTTTTGGCTCTGATCACATTCCTTATCTTTTGATCTCAATCACAGTCTCCTTTGGTACTTGGGCTCTCATTTATCTCTCTCTTCCTTTGTCTCATTGCAATTTCCTTGATCAGTGAGGCAGTTGGAGGAAGATTACTTTGCAGAAGTACTTAGTCACGTAGCACTGCTAAAACTTTTCAAACCAACAACTGGCAAAGCAGGTTCTTAGAAAGAACAGCTTCATCAGTGCTATCTGTTAATCATAGAATAGAATCCCTACAGTGCAGAAGGAGGCCATTCAGCTCATCGAGTCTGCACTGACCACATTCCCACCCAGGCCCCATTCCTGTGACCCCACATATTTACCTTGCTAGTCCTCCTGACACTAGGGTTAATTTAGCATGGCCAATCAACCTAACCCGCACATCTTTGGACTGTGGGAGGAAACCGGACGCCCAGAGGAAACCCACGCAGACACCAGGAGAATGTGCAAAATTCACACAGACAGTGACCCGAGGCCAGAATTGAACCCGGGTCCCTGGTGCTGTGAGGCTGCAATGCTAACCACTGTGCCACTGTGCCGCCTGAAGGAAATTAAGTTATATACAATAAAATATGCATTCAAACAAACAGCGCTGGGAAAATTTCAGTGTGATCAATTGTTGAGGTGAGCGAGTGCAAATTACTGAATTAGATTGGGGGGGGATATGTTCCACCCCCATTTTTGATGGGCAGCAAAGCAAGTGGGGGTAGAAAATCCAACACGACTTCCCTAACAGCATTTACGCTGACAGGATTTCCCCTTGACATTATCCCTGCCCAATGATGTAATGTGGTTCACGCCATGAAAGGTCAGGAACCTCATTACCATATGTTATATATCATCAGTTGTATTATCCCTCCACATAAGGATTACCATGCCAAAGGGTTTACAACAGGTCTGGACCAATGGGAACCTGCCAAATGGCCCCCACCAGGATGCGTGGTTAAGTACTGCCCCCAGAGAGGAAGTGAGTCATGCCCAGGAAGTACCCTGGCATTGCCCCCTGGCTGTGCCTGTTCAAAGTTTCTTAAAAGATAGAGAGAGAAGACCCCCATCCAGGAGGAGAATCTCGACCTGAACTCCTCCAACCCAGCCTGAGCCCCCCAACCCTCAGCTCCCTCGAAGGACCCGCGCTCTGCACCCTGGTAGCAGATATTTTGCCCATGGGCATTCTAGAGGTGAATGATGAGTGGCCACCATCTCCTTGCTCCCTCTTTGGAGTCCATGGCACCTGGGCATCGTGATCCGGGGAAAAGGGCCAGGAACATCGGAAACTGCTTAACACCCAGTGCAAACTTGTTTCAGGCCTCTCACCAAATTCACCGACCCAGCAGAATTTGAGCATGGGCCTAACAGCACCAGAGAATTGCCCCCAATATGTTCCATACTTTGTCCTTATCATTATTTTTAAAAAATGGATTTCTTGCTGAACCAAAAAGATGGCCCATTTCAAAAGGAAACCAAAATGACATGACTCGCATCTGATGATCATACCTTGCTAATAGGGTCAATGAGTTTGCCTAGACCATAGTTCCCCGATACCAAACCCACAATGTGGATGGTCATTTTCTCAACAGCTAATTTTTGGGACGGTGGATAAAGATCCCCTTTGAAGTAATTGTGGAGAAAGACGGTCACGTAACATAAGCGACCATTTCAAAATCTCTACAGGCCTTTGAAAACTGAGAAATGCCAGTCTGCTCTTGTAACATCCAACTGTGGAGCCACCAAGAAGCAGCACTCCCCGCCACCACCCCCCCCCCCCCCCCCCCCCGACTTACCCCCTCCCCACCCCACCACCACTATCACCACACTGGGCAAAACAGCCTGCTCAGGAAGCCTGTCTCTGCTGGAAGACTCTGTACCATCACCTGGTATCAACACCAACTGAAAAGGCAACGCAACAATTCCAGTCTTCAGCCAGCAGAACTCAAATATCCATGCAGGTTCCCAAAAAAATTTCTAAAGTGTCGAATTTGCATAAAAATTGAAGTAGATCCTGCTGATCTTTTCAGTGGGATTTTCCAAATGAATCTCCCACACTCTGTGCACTGCATAGTGCACTAGCGTGAATCTCATTAAAAAAATCAAGGGGCCAATCTTGCTGGAGAGGCCGGCAACATAGCGCTGAGCGGGCCACTGTGCATGCACCGATCTGTCAACATCGAGATCAGCGCCTGCGCAATAGCCCGCACTGCCGGCTGAAAAGTGACAAATAACATTCAGGTCACATAAGTGCCAGGCAATGATCATCTCCAACAAGGGTGAACCTGACTATCTCCCCTTGACAGTCAATGGTATTAGTATCATTGAATCAACATCCTTGGGATATACCATTGACCAGAAACTGAATGGAACTAGCCGTATAAATACTGCGGCAACAACAGCAGGTCAGAGGCTTGGAATCCTGTGGTGAGTAATGCACCACCTGATTCTCCAAAGCCTGTCCACCATCTACAAGGCACAAATTAAGAGTGTGATGGAATATTCACCACTTGCCTGAATGGGTGCGGCTCCAACAGCACTCAAGAAGCTTAACGCCATCCAGGACAAAGCAGCTGGCTTGATTGGCACCCTTCCCACAAATATTCACTTCCTTCATGACCAATGAACCTGTTTCTGTGTGTTAAAATCACCAACCATGTTTTAAAATGTTTGGATTCATATTTCAGTTTTATGTATATCATGAGAATGACCAAGAGCAGAGAGACAGAGCTATCCAGTGAGCTGTTTGGTCATTAATACTGTATTCAGTAGCACAGCTGTGGGTACTCTGATGCAGAGACAGTGGGTATTGAATATGGCTGTCAGAATTCCACGGAAGTTTAATCATTTTTTGGACACTGGGATCAATTGGAAAGTAGTGAGGGGACAGCTATCTAATTATAAAACAAGTAATGAGCAATGCTTGCCTTCCTTGCATTGTTGAAGCAAGGCCCTTGGAATGGTGCAAAACTAGATTGCAGCTGTTGTAGCTTTCTTTCTCTGGTATGTTTTTCAATGTTTTCTTATTCAGCTCCAGTTGATTTTAAGATCATTAAGTGGTAGTGTCAAGTAAACATTTAGCTTCAGCAAGTAATTTACCAATACATCAAGGGATAAAATTAAATGCTTTAATGCTTTAATGCTTTTTTTTGTTGTCATGTTTTGTTTACCTCGATGTAGTGGGTAAATTAAGGTTGACCAGCTCCCTGGACCTGATGGCTTCTATCCGAGGGTCACAAAAGAAGTGACTACAGAGATGGTAGATTCATTGGATGTAATCATTCAAAATTCGCGGATTCAGGAAACATCCCAGCAGATTGGAAAACTGCAAATGTAATATTCCTATTCAAGAAAGAGAGGCAAGAGGAAGCAGGAAGCTATAGGCCAGTCCACCTAACGTCTGTCATAGGTTAAATGTTGCAATCTATTGCTATGGAATTAATAACAGCAGATTTAGAAAATCGTAATACAATCAAACAGAGCCAATAGAGGCAATCTTAACATTTCATCCCAGTGGACGGGGTGAGCCGGTAAGATCGCGAGAGAGCCAAGAAATTGGGTTCGCGCCCGATTTCTCACCTCTCATGGTCTTACCGACACTGGGTATCTGGAGGGATCAGTCCTGTGCCTGAAATAGCATTTAAATATTACAAGTGATCCTGGGACGGGAAGGGGGTGGCGGGTGGGGGTTGGTGGCTTTTGGCCACAGGGCCCTGCGGAAATGGGGGGGAGCAGGGGTGGTGGTCGGCCAAAAGGTTGGCTATTGCTAGGAGAGGCACTGACAGGTTTCTGTGCTCACAGAGCATGCGGAATTATGCCCTCTGCTACTATCAGCCAGCTTTTGGGCGATTCAGGCCTGCCCACTCTCCTGCTGGTGGATTCCAAGTTTGGCAAGTAATTTTTGACTAAATCAGGATAGATTCAATTTTATTTCTCCCGTTAGCATGCTCATTTGGGACTTAGAATTCTTTTAGTAAGATCACCCCCATTGTGCTTTTATGAAAGGGAAATCATGTTGGATAAATTTAATAGAGTTCACTGAGGATGTAATGAGTTGGCCGGATAAAGGGAAACCAGCAGATTTAGTGTAATTGGATTTCAAAAAGGCATTTGATAAGGTGCCAATCATAAGCTTACCGCACAAGATAAGACCTCATGGTGCTGTTGGTTATATACTAATATGGAGCAGCCGGTTCAGCTCAGTTGGCTGGATAGCACGTTAGTGATGTTGAATGACTCCAACAGCATGGGTTCAATTCCATACTGGTTGAGGTTATTCATGAAGGCCCACCTTCTCAACTGTGCCTGAGGTGTGGTGAATTCACCTCCAGTCATCTCTCCCCCTCATAAGGGAGAGCAGTCAATAGACAGTCATCTGGGCTATGGTGACTTTACCTTTATTAACATGGATAAATGATTAGCAAATTGAAGGAAACAGGGTCGGGATAAATAGGCTATTTTCAGGTTGGCAAACAGGAACTGGTGGGGTTCGACAGGGATCGGTCCTGAGGCCTCAGCTACCTAAATTTGATATTAATGAAGGGACTGAGTGTTTTGTGGCCAAGTTTGCTGACAAAACAAAGATAGGTGGGAAAATAAGTTGTGAGGAAGATACACAGTCTCTGAAATGACATATGAAATTAAGTGATTAAGCAAATATTTGGCAGGTGGAGTATAATTTAGGAAAGTGTAAGATTATCTACTTTTGTAGGAAGAATAGAAAAGTAAAATTTTATTTAAATATAGAAATATACAGATTTTTTTGTTTGATTCTTTCATGGGGCATTGCTGACTAGGCCAGCATTTATACTCCCATTCTTAATTGCCACAGAGAAGGTGGTGGTGAGGCACCTTCTTGACCCACTGCAGTATAAAGGGATACAGGCGTCCTCATATATGAAACACAAAAACGTCAGTATGCAGGTACAGCAAGCAATTGGAGATGCAAATGGAATGCTGGTCTTTACTGCAAGGGGAATGGGGCATAAAAGGAGGGAAGTCTTGCTGCAACCATACAGAATATTGGTGAGACAACACCTAGAATACTGTGTGCAGTTTCTTATTTAAGGGAGCAGTTCAGAGAAGGTTCACTAAACTGCTGTTGAGATGAGGAGGTTATCTTGTGATGGAAGGTTGAGAAGGTTAGGTCACTATTCATTGGAGTTTGGAAAAATGAAAAGCAATTTTATTGAAACATAAAATAATTCTGAGGGTCTTGACAGAGGTGAAGGGTAAGCATGATTTTGGCTACTAAGGCAGCAAGCTCAAGTGGGAAATTTCCCAATATTCCTCAATATAAAGGATCCCACCACACAAAATGTTCTTTCTGGGAGCATGATCGAGTCAGGCCTGCAGCCTCCGGATGCAGTTTGGAGGTTGGCAGAGAGGCAGGCGAGTATTGGGGCAAGCTGGTTAGAAGACCTGCTTTTATTCTCTGAGACGTTGATCTAATTTTATAAAAGGCTGTTGGGCCCTATAACCCTCATCCTCATGACCTCTCCATGCAACCTTGTAACCCCAAGCCACCTCCATAGTCACTGACTCAATATCCATTATCAGCAGACTGGAGGAGCAACGGGGAGGTGAAAAACATAAACTTCAAATAATCTAATAGAGCTGTCACTTATACACATATAACAGAGAAACAACTCTAGTTCATGAAACCCAAAGGTTTTAAATCTCCTCAAGTGATCAATCTGTTATTAAGAACAAGTGAACTTCTATTCAATAACCACATGGGTGGCACAGTGGTGAACACTGCTGCCTCACAGTGCCAGGAACCCGGGTTCAATTCCAGCCTCGGATAACTGTCGGTGTGGAGTTTGCACGTTCTCCCCGTGTCTTCATAGGTTTCCTCCGGGTGCTCTGGTTTCCTCCCACAGTCCAAAAGATGTGCTGGTTAGGTGGATTGGCCATGCTAAATCATCCTTAGTGTCAGGGGGATTAGCAGGGTTAATATGTGCGGTTAAGGGGATAGGGTGTGGGTGGGATTGTTGTCGGTGCCGGCTCGATGAGTTGAATGGCCTCCTTCTGCACTGTAGGGATTCTATTCTAGTCACATCAAAGACAGCCAATCCTTTAATCGTCTTTTAAATCTGTCAATAAACGTATGAACTTAGCCTTCACTAACAAGATGAATTGCTTTGGACCTTTAGAAACTCAGCCAAATATTCATAAATAGCTCAGCTATGAATAACAGCCTCTGGGAAATGTCAACAATTAAAATGTTGACAATGAAGTCTGCTATCTAAGCTACACCAGATGGCCTGCCAATCAATGCGATCAGGCAGCATATGTTTGTTCTACTCTAAAGCTGCAGCCTATATTGTTTTTCATTTTCAAAGGGCTGGTGAATTAAATGACTTCAGATCAGGGTGGATAAACATACCGTATTCAAGAGCATTTACGTCTCTTTCATAAAGTCATGACAGCATATTCTAATTTAATACCCTTGGAAAAGTGAAAATAGAGTTTAGACTACGTGAGCAAAATTATAATTGTTGAGGGGCACACGAGTTACAGTTTTTGTTTCTGTATCAAATGTGTATGAGTGATAACTCTATTGGATTTGAACTCAACACTATTTTCAAATGGTCCAGCAGCTTTGTGTTTTGTGCCTGTGTAAATATGTCCCGCTACTCTACCAGCAAAAGTTATCGAAGCTGTAAATGGACATCCACATCCAGGTCTCACCCCCATTGGCTCAAGAGACTATCTGTGTACTATTTGATGGTCTTTTAAATAGATGGAACCCAACATTTATCTTGCTCTGCAATTATTAGTGTTTTCTTCTAAACTTCATAGCTTGCCTACAGCGCTGGTGGCTGTCAGACAGGCAGATGCTGTCAAATATAACAATGTGCAGTGTGCCCAAATGGGACAAGCTATAGCATTCAGAGACTATAATGTGGCTGGATGGAAGTTACAGTTTCCTGTTTTTTCCCCTTAATCAGAATAAATACAATTCCACAACTGAAATCAATGTTGCTTCTTTTATATCCATTAAGAATCTTTGACTATACTTGCTCTAGAAGCCATAGGCTAGTCGGCACTGTTACAACTCAATGATAAAAGAAAGCCTGAATTCTCTGAAATGCCTTCCTGTTCTGTAAATTTGGACTTCTTACTTAATCCTAGGAGTTGACATATCATTTCAAGGCATTTTTATTATCAGATATCATTGTAAACATGTGAAAGCAAGAGTAATAAAAGCAACACTGTATCTCCAACACAATACAGCCTGATGTACAAGCTTCGCATAGGGCAGTAATGCAAAAGCTGAAGGAAAATCTATGAACAAATTCAGGAAAAACGCTAACCTTTCCAAACTTCATCAAGCAATTAAGCAAAATCCCAGAAACCCCAGATCCCAATGACTATGATTAGGAAAATGTAATTACCCCACAATTATTCCTTCTCCAGGAACTTGAGTTAAGGGTAGTGCTTTGTTGACTTATCTCTTTTAATATAGGAGAGTGTTCAATTGAGCACTAAAATCCAAGGGATATTCACCAGGAACATCTACACTTTGAAGTAATCTGCACACCATGTGACATCTACAACTGGTTAAGAATGATAGAATCATAGAATCCCTACAGTGCAGAAGAGCTCATTCAGCCCATCAAGTCTGCACTGACTCTCCAACAGAGCATCCTACACACGCCCTAATCCCCATCCTATCCCTGTAACCTCACACATTTCCCATGGCTAATTCATCTAACCTACACATCTTGGCCAATCTGCCTAACCCACACATTTTTGGACTGTGGGAGGAAACCGGAACACCCAGAGGAAATCCACGCAGACACTGGAAAAAGGTTCAAACTCCAAACAGACAGTCACCCAAGGCCGTAATTGAACCCGGGTCCCTGGTGCAATGAGGCAGCTGTGCTGACCACTGTGCCACTGTGCCACCCAAGAAGATTAATTTAGCTAGTACATAAATCCAGCTGGTACAGAGAGGTCAGAGTGGAAGTGCAGCAGAGAACTAAAATGACGGGACCAGATGATCAAGTCGTAGTATGGTTTACTCTACACTGGGGAGATCAAATGCAGACTGGACGAATATCTTTTACAGTATCACCATTCAGTTTGAGCATGGTCTTGAGCTTGAGGCCATTCAGCTTTTTCAATCGCCCCTTGTTTCCACTCCGATCTCTCCTCCCTTGGCCTCTTAGATTTACAGCGTAGAAACAGGCCCGATGGCCCAACTTGTCCATGCTGCCCTTTTTTTAACCACTAAGCTAGTCCCAATTGCCCGTGTTTGGCCTATATCCCTCTATACCCATCTTGCCCATGTAACTGTCTAAATGCTTTTTAAAAGACAGTATTGTACCCGCCTCTACTACTACCTCTGGCAGCTTGTTATAGATGCTCACCACCCTCTGTGTGAAAAAATTGCACCTGTGGACCCTTTTGTATCTCTCCCCTTGCATTTTAAAATTATGCCCTCTGGTTTTAGACTCCCCTACCTTTGGGAAAGATGTTGACTATCTAACTGATCTATGCCCCTCATTATTTTATTGACCTCCATAAGATCACCCCTCAGTCACCTGTGCTCCAGAGAAAAAAGTCACAGTCTATCCAGCCTCTCCTTATAACTCAAACCATCAAGTCCCAGTAGCATCCTAGTAAATCTTTCCTGCACTCTTTCTAGTTTAATGATAATTATCTTATACTTTTCCAATGAGACTCAATGACAGCTGAAGGAACAGCATTTTATCTTTTGATCAGGTGAGTGTAGTGGCCATCACTAAGGAGAAGGTTCTGGGAAAACTGAAAGGTCTGAAGGTGGATAAATTACCTGGACCAGATGGACTAAACTCCAGAGTTCTAAAAGAGATAGCTGAGGAAATTGTGGAGGCATTGGTGGTGATCTTTCAGGAATCACTGGAGGCAGGGAGGGTACCAGAAGACTGGAAAGTAGTGAATGTAACACAGCTGTTTAAGAAGGGAGGAAGGCAGCAGATGGGAAATTATAGGCCGGTTAGCCTGACTTCGGTCATTGGCAAGATTTTAGAGTCCATTATTAAAGATGACATCACAGAGTACTTGGAAGTGCATGATAAAGTAGGACTGAGTCAGCACGGCTTTGTCAAGGGGAGGTCATGTCTGACAAATCTGTTAGAGTTCTTTGAGGAGGTAACAAAGAAGTTAGATAAAGGAGAACCAGTGGATGTGATTTATTCAGATTTCCAGAAGGCCTTTGACAAGGTGCCACATAGGAAACTGTTAAATAAGTTAAGCGCCCATGGTGTTAAGGGTAAGATCCTGGCATGGATAGAGGATTGGCTGACTGGCAGAAGGCAGAGAGTGGGGATAAAGGGGTCTTTTTCAGGATGGCAGCCGGTGACTATTGGTGTGCCTCAGGGGTCAGTGCTGGGACCACAACTTTTCACAGTATACAATAATGATTTGGAAGAAGGAACTGAAGGCACTGTTGCTGAGTTTGCAGATGATATAAAGATATGTCGAGGGACAGGTAGTATTGAGGAATCAGGGGGGGTGCAGAAAGACTTGGACAGGTTAGGAGAGTGGGCAAAGAAGGGGCAGATGGAATACAATGTAAAAAAATGTGAGGTTATGCACTTTGGAAGGAGAAATGGAGGCATAGACTATTTTCTAAATGGAAATTGCTTAGGAAATCAGAAACACAAAGGGACTTGGGAGTCATTGTTCAAGATTCTCTTAAGGTTAACATGCAGGTTCAGGCGGCAGTTAGGAAGGCAAATGCAATGTTAGCATTCATGTAGAGAGTGCTAGAACACAAGAGCAGGGATTTACTTCTGAGGCTGTATATGACTCTGGTCAGACCCCATTTGGAGTATTCTGAGCAGTTTGGGCCCCATATCTAAGAAAGGATGTGCTGGCCTTGGAAAGGGTACAGAGGAGTTCACAAGAATGATCCCTGGGATGAAGAGCTTGTCGTATGAGGAACGGTTGAGGACTCTGGGTTTGTACTCATTGGAGTTACATGGATTAGGGGGGATCTTATTGAAACTTACAGGATACTGTGAGGCCTAGATAGAGTGGACATGGAGAGGATGTTTCCACTAGTAGGAAAAACTAGAACCAGAGGGCACAACCTCAGGCTAAAGGGACAATCCTTTAAAACAGAGATGAGGAGGAATTTCTTTAGCCAGAAAATGGTGAATCTGTGGAACTCTTTGCCGCAGAAGGCTGTGGAGACCAGGTCAGTGAGTGTCTTTAAGACAGAGATAGATAGGTTCTGGATTAATAAGGGGGTCAGGGGTTATGGGGAAAAGGCAGGAGAATGGGGATGAGAAAAAAATCAGCCATGATTGAATGGTGGAGCAGACTCGATGGGCCGACTGGCCTAATTCTGCTCCTATGTCTTATGGTCTTATGATCAGGTACTTTACAGCCTTCAAGACTCAATATTGAGTTCAACAATTTCACATCATAGTTTTGTCCCTATTTTTTCAGACAGCGGACAGACAATGATTCTGCTGTTGCCCTTTACATCTCCTTTGGACCTAACTTTTGGTTCTTTACCCTTCCCTTTGCCTTGCAGCATCACTTTGCAGAGGTCATTTAACCTTTCCTGCCTTCCTCGCTATCACTAATCTTTCCTCTTGTTGTTTCCTCTCTTCCTTTCCTTTCTCCTCTCTTTGCTTCAAAACTTGTTACTTCTCTAACTTTCTCTAGCTCTGACAAAAGATCATCAGCCTGAGACTTGTTAACTCCATTTCTCACTTCACAGTTGCTGCCTGATCTGCTGAGTACATTCAGCATTTTTCATTTTGATTTTACTGCAGTAAAATAGCAAAAACATTATTAATCAGAATGTCTACTATTCCACTGGTGAGTAATCCAATTTTAAATAAGTGTAAATGATGTTTAAAAAATCTATGCAGAACCATTTATTAGTTTAATTGGTGCATAATAGTCAGGTTCTTAGTAAATTAATGTTTTAGTATTCAAAAGCTTTCATAAAGTGCCTATTAGTATTCTTGCCCAAAAAAAAGCTTAATTTTAAGAAGCTCCTTGAAGGCCCACAAATGGGCGCTGTGTATGAAAACTTGCCATGGTGATTAATTTGATGGAGGTTTGCCCAGCTTGTGGGTGAATCATAGAATCCTACAGTGTAGAAGGAGGTGGTTCGGTCCATCGTGTCATCACCAACCACAATCCCACTCAGGTCCTATCCCCATAACCCCATGCATTTACCCTAGCTAGTCCCCCTGACACTAAGGAGCAATTTAGCATGGCCAATCCACCCAACCTGCACATCTTTGGACCGTGGGAGGAAACCGGAGCACCCGGAGGAAACTCATGCAGACGCGGGGAAAATGTGCAGACTCCACTCAGGCAGTGACCCAAGCCGGAAATCAAACCCGGGACCCTGGATTGGTGAGGCAGCAGTGCTAACCACTGTGCCATCATGCTGCCCTTAAGTGGGACCATTACTTGGTAAAATGTTTTTTTAAACAAAGGTAAAAGATCAGGAGAATGCAATTTGCGCGCTATGTAATTTGGACGTGAAATTCCTTGATCTTCCACACTGGTTTGATTGATTTCCACACAGCTCTTTGATTGACTGGAGTGAGACTGGGGGAGAGAGTCTTAGCAGGAGTGCTGAGAGTAAGCAAAGAAGTAATTTAATTATTCATTTATTCACTTAAGGGTATTCCTAGTATATTTCGCGGGCTTTTTTCAGGGTTTTGAATTGAGGAAGTGAGGTCAGCTGAAGGGGATTCTGGGAGGTTGAGGCTTAGTATAAAAGGCAGTTACCTGGGGGGTTCGACGGGAGCATAAAAAGCCGGCTGCACTATACAGCGGGCAGCGTCGGGAGCGGGCAGTGGAGTGAGTGGGTAGCAGAGTGTGAACTATAAGGGCTTTGGCTCACAGGGCTCAGGCTGAAAGGGCGAGGCAAGGCTAGTTATTTTTTACCCAACCCTATAAAGGATAAGGGCAGGTATGAGTGATCGGCCAGTTCAGTGCTTCCGATGTGGGATGTGGGAGTTCCTGCAAACACCTAGCTTCCCAGAGGTTCACATATGTGCCAGGTGCGTGGAACTGCAGCTCTTGAGGGACCGTGTCAGGGAACTGGAGCTGCAGATCGCTGACCTTAGTCTAGTCAGGGAAAATGGGAGAAAAATTGACAGGAGTTACAGGCAAATAGTTACACCGGGGCATCGGGAGGAAGACACGTGGGTCACGGTTAGGAGGAGGAAAGGGCAGAAGGGTAAAGTACAAGGGAGGACTCCAGTGGTGGTCTCTCAAAATAGGAAGGGCTTGGTGACAGGTGTGAGAGGGGAGGGGAGTGAACAGTTAGAGGAGGGGTCACCTGTGGTTGTCCCACTCCAAAACAGGTATATTGTTTTAGATAGTGTGGAGGAGTGTGCCTCTCCAGGGGTAAGACACAGTGACCAGGTCACTGGCACACAGTCAGGCTCTGTGGCCCGGAAAGGGAAGAGAGGGGTTAGGAGAGCGATAGTGGTGGGGGATGCATCAGTCAGAGGCACAGACAGGCGATTCTGTGGGGGCGAACGGGACTCCAGGATGGTAGTCTGCCTACCTGGTGCTAGGGTCACGGATGTCTCCGAGCGGATAGGAGGCATATTAAAAGGGGAAGATAAAGAAACGGATGTCATTATACACATTGGTGGAAATGACGTAGATAGGAAGAGTAGGGGGGTCCTAAGAGAGCAATTCAGGGAGTTGGGAAATAGGTTAAAAAGTAGGGTCACTAGGGTGGCCATCTCTGGGCTACTCCCAATGCCTCGTGCCAGTGAGGCTAAGAATAGGGAGTTGGTACAAATGAATGCCTGGCTAAAGGACTGGTCCAGGAAGGAGGGCTTCATTTTCATAGATCAATGGGAAGTTTTTAGGAGAGGATGGCACCTGTACAAGAGGGAGGGGTCACAACTAAGTTGGAAGGGCACAAATATCCTGGCTGGGAGCTTTGCTAGTGCAGTTCGGGGGGGTTTAAACTAGTATGGCAGGGGGGTGGGGATCAAACTATTAGGTCTATAAGAGTGGAGGCTGGGGACGAGCTTGGGGCTGGGACAAGGCTGGCAAAGAAGAAGAGCACTCTGGGGGAAGACGACCTCACTGAGCCTGGAGGTCTGGAGTGCTTATACTTCAATGCAAGGAGCGTAGCAGGTAAGACAGACGAACTTGGGGCCTTAATGCGCACGAGGAATTTGGATGTGGTTGCGGTGACAGAGACTTGGGAAGCATTTTCCGATCAGGGCCAGTGTGATCTCCTGGACTCGTTTCGATCGCCTCAGGGGGTCGGAGAGGAATTTCCCAGATTTTTCTTTCCCCATATTGGCCCTGGGGTTTTCACTCTGGGTTTTCGCCTCTCCCTGGAGATCACATGGTCTGGAATGGGGGGGTAGGGGTGAGTTAATAGGTTGTGATGAACAAAGCATCATAGCTGTGAGGGACAGCTCGGGGATAGGATATTAGTATGTAGATAGGCTGGAAAATTGGGCGGGGATCCTGGATTCAGGATTCAATCCTGGACCGGGGAGCGGCGCGGGCTTGGAGGGCCGAAGGGCCTGTTCCTGTGCTGTATTGTTCTTTGTTCTTTGTTTGTTCTTGGTTTGGATGACTTTTGGGGATGTGATGACCTCCATGACTTGCATGGGGAATCGCTGATTGACTTCCCTTGTAGGACCTGTTGAATACGAGCTCCCTGGGGATTGGTAATTAACTAACCAGGTGCAGCTTGTATATTGAGCCCGGTATACAGCAGGCCCTTGAGTGGGTCCATTATGCCATTGGCCCGATTGGGACCTGTTTGTGTTAACCACAAGCTTGTGGTTTTTGCTTTATTTTATTTTGTGCAGTAAAGCACTGTTCCTTTACAGCTGACTCCTGGAGTTATTATGGGGAAAATATGCTGAGAGGAAACAGGGTAGCTGAGGGGAAACGCAAGATAATAATGTAAGTGGAAAGCTGCAGAAGGTGGTGGGGAATGTCACTTTCCCTGCCCCTCAGAAACTACGATCAACAGCGTGGAATTGCGAAGAGTTTTCTGGTCATGCAAGAGTTGAAATACTCCAGTCACATTACTCACCTCTCCTCACCTCCTCATCCAATTGGCTGGAACAGCTCTTGCTTGGCATTCCAACAATCCATTCAATTGTCGCCAGAGAACAATCAACAATGGCTTCTCTTCCCACATCCACACTGTCACCTCTGGCAGGTTTGACCCCTTTCTAAATCTCAGCTATTCACAAAGGGCGGCACGGTAGCACAGTGGTTAGCACTGCTGCTTCACAGCTCCAGGGTCCTGGGTTCGATTCCCGGCTCGGGTCACTGTCTGTGTGGAGTTTGCACATTCTCCTCGTGTCTGCGTGGGTTTCCTCCGGGTGCTCCGGTTTCCTCCCACAGTCCAAAGATGTGCGGGTTAGGTTGATTGGCCAGGTTAAAAATTGCCCCTTAGAGTCCTGAGATGCGTAGGTTAGAGGGATTAGCGGGTAAAATATGTGGGGGTAGGGCCTGGGTGGGATTGTGGTCGGTGCAGACTCGATGGGCCGAATGGCCTCCTTCTGCACTGTAGGGATTCTATGATTCAGATTTCTGCATACTGATACTGCTTATGTTATAATGATGCACGAAAGACTTCACTGGCACATCCTGTACTTGACCAACCCTGCTGGGTCTACCCGAATCGGCCCTGGTTACGTATTCCATCTGCTCCTTCAGTCTGGACTGCCGCTGCCACTGGGAACACTCACACAGTGGACAGAATTTCAAATAGTGTTGCAGCAACGTAAAGAGAAAGGCAGCCAGTTAAAGAGAACCACATAAAGGCAAGTGGCCACCTGTGGAGGGCAAAAATCGATGAACAGAAAAAAGTCCACAGAGGACAAGGGAGTGTCTGATTAAAGTCCGTAAGCGGCAACAATAATGTCAAGGCAGGGAATGTTGCTAAACGCAGTGTGGAATCCTTTCTACAATCTTTTTGATTAAAAATTGAAGAGCTATCTACCTCATACATCCAAATAACATGTTACTGGGAAACTTGGCTCAAAAATTTATGCAACTACTTCTGTTGCAGAAGAATACAACCAATGATGTCTAAAAGATGTTTTGCTTATTTCTATGTTGGATATACCTGTACAATGTCCACCACTCCTCCTCCAAAGCTTCTCCTCCATCATTCAACTGACTGGAACAGCTCTTGCTTGGGGGAAGTCCTTCTAATTCTCATTTACATGCTAGCCTTTAATGAACTCATTTGATTTGATTTGATTTATTATTGTCACATGTGCTAGTATACAGTGAAAAGTAATGTTTCTTGCATGCTATACAGACAGAGGATCTGGGTGTACAGGTACACAGGTCACTGAAAGTGGCAACGCAGGTGGAGAAGTTAGTCAAGAAGGCATACGGCATGCTTGCCTTCATCGGCCAGAGTATTGAGTTTTAAAATTGGCAAGTCATGTTGCAGCTTTATAGAACCTTAGTTAGGCTGCACTTGGAATATAGTGTTTAATTCTGGTCACCACACTACCAGAAGGATGTGGAGGATTTGGGGAGGGGACAGAAAAGATTTATCAGGATATTGCCTGGTATGGAGGGCATTAGCCATGAGGAGAGGTTGGAGAAACTTGGTTTGTTCTCACTGATTATTTCAATGCTCCATTGGCTTGTCTCCCATCTTCCACCCTTAATTACACTTGTGCTCATCCAAAACTGCTAAACATATCTCAACTCACTCCAACGCCGGAATTTTACCCCCCCCCCCATCCCCCTCCTCACCACGGGAATCGGAGCGAGCGAGGGGCGGACAATGGGAAGGTCTGTTGACCTCGGGCAGGATTTTCTGGGTCGAGCGAGGCCGTAAAGTCCCCCCCCCCCAAAGTGTCTTTCACACATCTCACATGTGTTCACAGATCTATGTTAGTTTCTGGTCCGATAATGCCTTAAGTTTAAAATCCTCACACCTCACTTTCTCTGTAACTTCATCCAGCCCTACAAGTCTTTGAGATCGCTGTGCCCTAAAACTCTCTCTTCGACACAGCCCCAATTTTATCAGCTCAACATTTATTTTCCATTTATTTTTGCCCTTGAGGTGGTGTCGAGCTGTTGCTTTGAATTGCTGCAGCCCATGCAGTGTCTGCACACACACTGCCATTAGATGGTGTTTCAGGAGTTTGACGCAGTAATATTGAAAGAACAACTATAAAGTTCCAGGTCAGGATTGTGCATGATTTGGAGGGTAACTTGCGTGTTGTGGTGTTCCCATGTGCCTGTTGTCCTTGTCTTTCTAAGTGGCATTGCTCACAAATTTGGTCACAACCGACTCAAGAACAGCTTCTTCTCTGCTGCCATTTGACTTTTGAATGGACCTACTTTACATTAAGTTGATCTTTCTCTACGCCCTAGTTGTGACTGTAACATTACATTCTGCACCCTCTCCTTTCCTTCTCCCCTGTGTACTCTATGAATGGTATGTTTTGTCTGTATAGCAAACAAGGAACAATACTTTTCACCACATCCCAACACATGTGATAATAATAAGTCAAGTCAAAACAAATTTGGAAGATACTGTCAAAAAGGCCTTGGGAAGTTGCTGTAGTACATCTTGTGGATGTGCAAGATAGGTGAATTGGCCATGGTAAATTACTCCTCAGTATCTCAAGATGTGGAGGTTAGGTGGATTAGTCATGGTGATACAGTGGGATTACGGATATAGGGCGGGGCAGTGCAGGGGAGGCTGAGTAAGACGTTCTTTCAGAGAGTTGGTGCAGACTCGATAAGCACTGTAGAGATTCAATGATTCTATGATTACACATTATTGCCAATGTGTGCCATTGGTGGATGAAGTAAATGGTTCACTTGATGGATAGGGTGCCGGTCAATTGGGCTGCTTTGCCCTGGATGATAATCTTGAGTGTTGGTTGAGCTGCACTCATTCAGACAACTGGACAATGTTCCATCAGATTTCTGACATGTACCTTGCTAGGATGTAAGTTACTCACTGGAAAATTACTCAATGTCTGACCATGAACAATCACTGAAGAACATGGCTCATCCAGTTAAGTTTCTGGTCAGTGTGACCAAAAAGATGTCGATCATGGAAGATTTAGCAGTGATAATGCCATTGAAAGTCAAAGGGAGATGATTAGATTCTCACTTGTTTGATGTGGTCATTTGCTGACACTTCATTATCTAAGGAGTTGCGAATGGAACTGAGCATTGTGCAATCATCAGCAAGCATCTTCACTTCTATCCTTTTGGATGGAAGGATAGTCATTGAAGCAGCTGAAGACAGGTGTGGCTAGGATACTACCCTGGGGAGCTCCCGCATGATGTCCTGCAGCTGAGATGATAGGCCTCCAACAATCACAACCATCTTCCTTTGTGCTTGGTATGACTTCAACCACTGGAGAGTTTAGTGTTTAGCCCCAGTTCAATTTTCCTAAGGCTTCTTGATGGATGTTACATCAGTCAAGTATGCAGCAATGCCAATGGTAGTTACCCTGACTTTACTCCTAGAATTCAGATATCTTTTCTCTGTTTGAACCTAAGCCATAAAGAGATCTAGAGTATAAAGCTCTTGACCTCTTTCTTCTCCTTTAAGACACTCTTTAAAACCTATCTCATTAACCAAACATTTGGTCATGTGTCCTTATGTCCACATCTGTGCCAAAATCAGTGTTAGTGCTATCACTGTTGTTGGGCTGTTTTGCTACATTAAAATGACACCAGCTTTTGAGTGAAATCTCTTTCTTTTAAAAAGAGGAAGATAATTGGTTTTGCTTCCTGTCAATGATTTCCTTTTGAAAGAAGTTTATTCCATTAGAGGTAGTCCAAGTGTGATATTGACGTCTGAACCTCCAGGGCATCCCGCTTGGCTTTCTACACTGTCTGAAGCACAGAAAGTATCTGTATCTTGCAAGCCAGTATTCCAAATCCCTCCTGAGAGAAAGCAGAACAAGGCAATGATAGAGATACAAGGGAAACAGACTCTGCACAATACAACTACACACATTTTGAGTGAATTATAACCGCAAGGGTAAGGGTACGGTAGCATTGTAGTTATGTTACAGGATGAATAATTCAGTGGCCTGAACTAATGTCATAAAACATGATTTCAAATTCCACAAGGTCCACTGGGGAACATAAATGTAAATAAAACAATTTTTAATTGAAAAGTTGATCCCAGTAATGGTGATCATGAGACTATCTGCCGTCCTTTCCCATTCTGGCTGATGTGTGATTTCAGACTCACAGCAATGTAGCTGACTCTTAGCTGACCACTGAAATGGCTCAATAAACCATTCATTGTTCCCTTGTTTTGGATGCCACTAAGAATAAAACTAATGGACCACCCGGCATCGACCAAGTGCAGGATTTTCCACCCCTCCCTTCCCACCTCCGCACTGCGGCATGCTTTGCAGCAATGGATGTGGCCTGTTATTGGCCGGTGGCGGGATCTTCCAGGGAACTCGCATGGAGGGGGTTGCTGTCAGCAGAACTGGAGGATCCTGTCATTGGGAAGGTTTTGCAATGGTCATGATTGACACTGTTCTCCTCAGCAATCGTCTGGGAACTTGAACAAAAATTGGGAGAATTGTCCTAAACAAAGTGAAGCAACAGCCTGACATACTTATACTCACATTTCTGTCAATTACCAGACTACTCCAACACCATCCCTGGGCCTGTCCTATCAGAGATGGCATCAACACAGTGGTATTCAGGCAGGAGGGAATAATCCTGGGAGTTCAACATTTTGACTCCAGCCCCAAGACTTATCATGACGTCAGGTCAAAAATTAACAAGGAACCTCTTGTTGAATATCTCCTGTTGCCCTGCCTAAGTTAGTGTTCCTTCATGTTGCACAGCACTTGGAAAAAGCACTGAGGTCACAAGGATATAGAATATTCTCTGGATGGGGGACTTCAATGTTCATCACCAAAGCTGGATCAAAACCACTGTTGTGAGGGATATATCTTCCAATCCAGTTTTGTAGCAAGTGGTGAGGAAAACACCATGAGAGAAAACCTTACTGACCTTGTCCTCACCAATCTACTTGCTGTAGAAGGCACATCTACCCATGACAGTATTGATAGGAGACGCAATCTCATCTTTACACCAAGGACACCCTCCATCTTGTGTGGCACAATAACTGTGCTAAAAGGCATAGACTTAAAATCAGATCTAGCAACTCATAGAATCATAGAAACCCTACAGCACAGAAAGAGGCCATTCAGCCCATCGAGTCTGCACCGACCACAATCCCACCCAGGCCCTATGCCCGTACCCCTACATATTTACCCACTAATCCCTCTAACCTACGCATCTCAGGACACTAAGGGCAATTTTAGCATGGCCAATCAACCTAACCCGCACATCTTTGGACTGTGGGAGGAAACCGGAGCACCCGGAGGAAACCCACACAGACACGAGGAGAATGTGCAAACTCCACACAGACAGTGACTCAAGCCAGGAATCAAACCCAGGTCCTTGGAGCTGTGAAGCAGCAGTGCTAACCACTGTGCCACCGTGCCGCCCTCATGAGGGACTGTGGGCCCGGAGCAGTAGCATCACAGTATGTAACCTCATAGCCTGGCATATTCTTCACTGTACCAATACCATCAAACCAGGGAATCAACCTTGGATCAATGAGGAATATAGAGTAAAAATGCTGGTGTACCTACAAGACTGCTTGCATGCTAAGCATCGGAAGCAGTATGTAATCGACAGAGCTAAACAATCCCACAATTCACAAATCAGATCAAAGCTCGTGTGTTCTTGTTACATCCGGTTGTGAATGATAGTGGACAATTAAGCAAATTATAGGAGGAGGAGGTTTTGTGAACACCTTTATCCTCCGTGATGATAGAGGCTAGCGTGTTAATACAAAAGCAGAGCTGAAATGTTTGTAACAAATTTCAGCCAGAATTGCTGAGTGGGTGATCCATCCTGGCCTCTCCCTGAGATTTCACAAAAGACAATCTTCTGCCTATTTAAATCACTCCAAATGATATGAAGAGATGGCTAAGTGCTCCCGATCCAGCAAAGCCAATGGGTCCTGACAACATTCCAGCTTTAGTGCTGAAGACTTGTGCTCCAGGAGTAGCCATGCCTTGAGCCAACCTTTCCTGGCAGCTACCCAACAATTTGGAAAATTGTCTACTAGGAAGGCAAATTCAATCAGCCTTTTATTTCTCCATCAGTCCACTCTGAAATATGAGCAACATAATGTAATGTGTAGGCAGCACTTTTATAAAGCAGCATTCACTCCTCAATAACCTGCTCACCAATGCTCAGTTTGGATTCCACCTGGACCACTCAACCTCATTACAGCCTTGGTCCAAACATGGCCAAAGGAGCTGAACTCCAGTGACTTAACCTGAGATCAAGGCAGCTGTTCATTCTGTCCTTTCAGAGTGAAAGGAGCCCGTGTAAATTTAAGTTGATGAGAATTGACAGGGGAGAACATACCACTGGCTGTAGTCATAGCTTATCAAAGGTCAAGCATTAGACTAACTGGCCTGTAGTTTCCTGCTGTAATAATAGAAAATGCTGGAAAAACTCAGAAGGTCTGGCAATATCTGTTGAGAGAGAAACAGTTAATGTTTTGAGTCCATATATATGACTCTTCTTCAGAGATAAAGAGAGGGAGAAATGTGATGGATTTTATATGCTTTCCCACTTTCTGTCTCTGTCCCTTTCTGAATAGAGTTACTTTTGCCAATTCCCAATCTAACAGAACCTTCCCTGAATCCAGGAATTTTGGAAAATTAAAACCAATGCAGCCCCTATCTCCCTCGCCACTTCTGTAAGACCCTAGGACGAAGCCGGGATGATCCGAACTCAAGGATCTGTCAGCCCACAGCCCAACAATTCACTCAGCAGCACTTCCCTGGTGATTGTATTTGCCAATCCACCAGGCTGACACTCCACCTAACATCACATCCATTCCCTCCACCACCAACGCACAGTGGCAGCAATATGCACTGCGGCTAGGCTTCTTCGACAGCTCCTTCCAAAACATGACATCTATCACTGAGAAGGGCAGCAGATACATGGGAACATCACCACTTGTAAGTTCCCCTCTGAGCCACTCAAAATCCTGACTTGGATATATATTTCTCGTCCTTCACCAAAATCCTGGATCTCCCTCTTTAACAGTGCTGTGGGTATACCTACACTCCATAGACTGCAAAGGTTCAAGTAGGTAGCACATCACCACTTCTCAATGGCAATTAGTGATGGGCAATAAATGCTAACCTAACCATTAACGCCTGCATTTCATGAATGAATTAAAAAAATACATACTGGTATGAACTATTGTGAAATGAATGTCACCAGCATGCGGAGAATTGTGGTTCCTCAAGATGGTGGATAATATTCTCATGGAGTACTTTACTAACGATTGATTTATTGATTTATTTGCTGATGTGTTGCAAAAATAGGATTCTGTCCATAATATAGTCCACTGAATTACATTTAAAAGGTGCAGTAAGTCAAATATTTCAAGAGAAGTAGTTTGAATAGCTTTAACATGTAGGCTGCATGTTTGAGCAGACCTCCTGTCAAATCAGTATGGGGGCTAAGGATGTGCTGGAGATTAATAATTGAAACTTGTAAGCCACCTCAGCAATTGCTGTTTTCCATTAAAGATTGAGAAGAAATGTAACCATGGCTGTTTGTTGATCCACAGTAGGGCAGAGAAAGGATGCCATCACAGAATTGTTGGATAGGTAGGGAATGCCTATGTAGAATTGAGCTCAAGATGTGTAAGCTTATTCGATAAGCAGGAAAACCAAAGTGTGAGCTGGTGTGGATGAAAATGACTGGATTTATGAGGTTAGATTAATCGGGGCATAATAGAAGATGGGTTGTGGATAGTTAAACATAGAAACCAGAAGCAGGGGTAGGCACTTGGCTCTTCGAGCCTGCTCCGCCGTTCATTTTGATCATGGCTGATCATCAAATTCAATACCCTGATCCCACCGTCCCCTCCATATCCCTTGATCCCTTTAGCCCCAAGAACTATATCTAATTTCGTCTTGAAATCACACAATGTTTTGACCTCAAGTACCTCCTGCAGTCGTGAATTCCACAGATTCATCACTCTCTGGGTGAAGACATTTCTCCTCACCTCAGTCCTAAAAGATTTACCCCTTATTCTCAAGCTATGACCCCTAGTTCTGGACGCCCCCACCATCGGGGACATTCTTTCTGAATCTACCCTGTCTAATCCTGTTAGAAATTTATATGTACAGGGGTCAAAGACAAGGAGAAGACAACTTGGCTTGTATGGATGAATGTAATGCGAGCAGCAGCCTTAACAGCCATCTACCTGAAGCAGCTGAATTATAAGTATACATTGCACGGTACTCTATCCAGAAACCTAACAGGTGATGGCTGATCTGTTTGAGAGTGTAAATTACTGTTTGGACACCATAATGTGCTGATTCCTGCTGTGTGCTAATAAAAGGTTTACTATGGCCAATGGGTAGCAAGCTCGAATCCCTTGAAATTCTGACAAAAGAAAAGTAGTTTGAACTTCAAATAAGGAGCACTGTGGCAGGAAAGGTTACATACAGAATATAGCTACACTATACAGGAAAATAAATTACACTGGATAGGGAAAGAATGCCGAATGTATAACAAGCTTTAAAGGATTAAACACAAACCTGGGTGCATCGGAAAGTAGAATATGATTTTGGTTTTCTAAGTGGTTACAAATCATTATCAATGGATGCTTCTCTCTTTTTTTCTTTTAGAATTATTTGAAATTCGCTAATGCTCTGCGAGAGACCAAAACAACTCATAAGCTAATGATACTCGAGGATAATAAATAGACAGGGCTGAATTATACAGTCCCTGACCAGCCTAATCAGTCCCACTGTAAAGCCGACCCTTAGTAAGATGTTGATGATGGTTCTGCATAGTTTGATGTTGGGCTGTAAATACATAAAGTTAAAGTTTATTTATTAGTCACAAGGTTTACATTAACACTCTGCAATGAAGCTACTGTGAAATTCCCCTAGTCGCCACACTCCGGCATCTGTTCGGGTCAATGCACCTAACCAGCACATATTTCAGACTGTGGGAGGAAACCGGAGCACCTGGAGGAAACCCACGCAGACAAGGGGAGAACATGCAGACTCCGCACAGACCTCCCCCAAGCCGGGAATCGAACCCAAGTCCCTGGCGCTGTGAGGCAGCAGTGCTAACCACTGTGCCACCGTGCCGCCCAAACAAAAGACTTGAATGTTGTGCTGCTGGCTGCATTGAAAACTGCAATCAAGAACTGATCTCAAGTTGTGATTGACTTACAAGAGAAGGTTTTCCTGAGATGGTAGGATTTGACTTCCCACATCCCCGGACACCTTCTTCCGTGAGGAAAAAGATACAAAAGCTACCTATGCATGTCATGTGTCGCCTTCTTCTTCTTGACCAAGGCCTCAATATCCCGAGTCATCCAGGGTTCCCTACTTCTACATCCTTGCCCTTCACTCTAAGAGGAATGTGCTTACCCTGAACCCTTGATTAACAAGAGGGTTCTAGGATTTTCAGCTAACAACAGTGAAGGAACAGCAATACAATTCCAAAGCAGGATGGTGGGTGACTTGGAGAAGAACTTCCAGGTGTTATTGTTCCCTTGTTTGCCTGTGACCCTTGTCCTTCTGGCTGGTAGATGTCGCATGTTTGAAAGATGCTATAACGAAGCCTTGTTGAGTTGTTGCAATGCATCTTATAGATGATAGACACTGATGCCACTGCGCATCAGTGGTGGATGGAGTATTTGTGGTGGTAGATGGGGTGCCAATCAAGGGGGCTGCTTTGTCCTGGATGTCGTCCAGCTTCCTGAGTGTTGTTAGAGCTGTACTCATCCAGGCAAGTGGAGAATATTCCATCACACTCTTGACTAATGCCATGTAGATGGTGGACAGGCTTTGGGGAATCAGGAGATGAGTTGCTTTCAGCAGAATTCCCAACCTCTAACCAATCCTTGTAGCCACGGTATTTATAGGGGTGATCCAGTTCAGTTTCTGGTCAGTGGTAACCACTAGGATGTTGATAAAGGGGAATTCAGCAAATTTTGAGGGTTATCTGTTGTTGGAGATGGGCACAGCCTGGCACTTGTGTGGCATAAATGTTAATTGCCACTTCTCAATCCAAGCCTGAATGTTGTCCAGTTATTACTGGATATATGGACTGCTTCAATATCTGAGGAGTTGCGAATGGTGCTGAACACTGCAAACATCCCCAATTCTGACCTTATGATGGAGAGAAGGTCATTGATGAAGCAGCTGAAGCTGGCTAGGCCTAGGACACTACCCTGAGGAATTACTGTAGTTATGTCCTGGGACTGAGATGATTGGCTTCCAAAAACTAGAAACCATCTGTCCATAGCTCAGCATTTTGCAAGCATTAACAGCTTAGCTGAGATTTGACACATTCTTTCACACCTTGCATTACGATTTTCAAATTCCATTTTATTTTTACATACATGTTATTGCTAAATACTTGCTATTAAAAATAACTAGAAAGCTTCTTCCATCCCTTACACTTTCCCAGAAATTTCTTATTCAATGGGCTCTTTAAAAAAAGAATAATTATGATCAAAATAAGACTGTGTTTTACAAAAACAAAATCCAAAAATACTGCAGCTGTTATAAATCATAAATCAAAATGGAAAATGCTGGAAATACTCAGCAGATTTGACAACATCTAGGAGAGAAACAAAGTTCACTGGCTGGATTTTTGACACAGTAGAGTTTTAACAACACCAGGTTAAAGTCCAACAGGTTTATTTGGTAGCAAATGCCGTTAGCTTTCGGAGCGCTGCCACTTCGTCAGATGGAGTGGATATCTGCTCTCAAACAGGGCATACAGAGACACAAAATCAAGTTACAGAATACTGATTAGAATGCAAATCTCTACAGCCAACCAGGTCTTAAAGATACAGACAATGTGAGTGGAGGGAGCATTAAGCACAGGTTAAAGAGATGTGTATTGTCTCCAGACAGGACAGCCTGTGAGATTCTGCAAGTCCAGGAGGCAAGCTGTGGGGGTTACTGCTAGTGTGACATAAACCCAAGATCCCGGTTTACGCCGTCCTCATGTGCGCGGAACCTGGCTATCAGTTTCTGCTCAGCGACTCTGCGCTGTCGTGTGTCGTGAAGGCCGCCTTGGGGAACGCTTACCCGAAGATCAGAGGCTGAATGCCCGTGACCGCTGAAGTGCTCCCCCACAGGAAGAGAACAGTCTTGCCTGGTGATTGTCGAGCGGTGTTCATTCATCCGTTGTCGTAACGTCTGCATGGTTTCCCCAATGTACCATGCCTCGGGACATCCTTCCCTGCAGCGTATCAGGTAGACAACGTTGGCCGAGTTGCAAGAGTAGGTACCGTGTACCCGGTGGATGGTGTTCTCACGTGAGATGATAGCATCCGTGTCGATGATCCGGCACGTCTTGCAGAGGTTGCTGTGGCAGGGTTGTGTGGTGTCATGGTCACTGTTCACCTGAAGGCTGGGTAGTTTGCTGCAGACAATGGTCTGTTTGATATTGTGCGGTTGTTTGAAGGCGAGAAGTGGGGGTGTGGGAATGGCCTTGGCGAGATGTTCGTCTTCATCAATGACATGTTGAAGGCTCCGGAGGAGATGCCGTAGCTTCTCCGCTCCGGGGAAGTACTGGACGACGAAGGGTACTCTGTCCACCGTGTCCCGTGTTTGTCTTCTGAGGAGGTCGGTGCGGTTTTTCGCTGTGGCGTGTCAGAACTGTCGATCGATGAGTCGAGCGCCATATCCTGTTCTTATGAGGGGCATCTTTCAGCATCTGGAGGTGTCTGTTGCAATCCTCCAAATCCGAACAGATCCTGTGTATACGGAGGGATTTTTGAAACATTGCTGAGGTAGGCCCCAAGGTGGAAGGGCCCAAGGCTTCCTGCTGCCAGTTGGCTTGTCAGTTTGCCGCCATTTTTGAACACACTTAATCTGGGGGGGGCTATTTGATGGATGTACGTCCACAAGTGGCTGGCAGCAACCATTTAGGCAACCTAAGGGGCCTATTAGACCACTTTCCTAATGCCAGCTGGAATTTTCCAGTCAACATGCAGGCCCCTGTTGAGATTGAAAGATAGCCAAGGATTTAGATGGCCTCTGGGTGACAGTCCAGAGGGCATGTGTTCCCTCTTACAATTTAATCCCCACCCAATCAGCAGTTGCAAATCACAGAGGGCCACAACTGGAGCCACTGGTTGTCCTGTGGAAGTCTCCACAATGAAGGAAGATAGAACAAAGAACAAAGAAAACTAAAGCACAGGAACAGGCCATTTCGCCCTCCAAGCCTGCACGGACCATGCTGCCCACCTGAACTAAAACCCCCTACCCTTCCAGGGACCATATCCCTCTATTACCATCCCATTCATGTAGCTGTAAAGACGCCCCTTAAAAGTCACTATCATATCTGCTTCCACTACCTCATATCATCTATATACCTCATATCATCACTACTTCACATCATCCACTACCTCCCCCAGCAACGAGTTCCAGGCACCCACTACCCTCTGTGTAAAAAACTTGCCTCATGGAGTCTTTGTCCTTTTAAGTTGTTAAAAAGCCTCCAAGGGGCATCTTCATCCTGAGGCAGCCTCTCATTTACATCAGCAAGTTGTACCTTTAATGGTGGGGCTACCAATGTGACAATGCTGGAGGGCCTCTTACAGGTCCTCCAGCCTCGGATCAAATGGGGGCACACAGATTCGGCCATTTAATTGGCTGCCCCCTCAGACACCACTTCCAGTGTCCCATGACTGGCAGTTCTGGGTTCCCGACCTGGAATTCAGCCCACAGTCAGGATCAGGATAATGGAGTGAAAATCCAAACCAACGTTTCAGGTCTGTGACCTTTCATCACATCTGATACGAGGTCACAGGCCTAACACATTAACTCTGTCTCTCTCTTTCCACAGATTCTGCCAGATCCCTGCTGAGCATTTCCGGCAGGTTCTGTTTTTATTTGTGACAATGATATAGCTGGGGATGAAACAGAGGGTCATTTCAGTCGCTGAGGGGACCAACAGGAGCAAGAACGATGTGCAAAGATGACCCAAACCTAGATGCAGGAAATTAAAACAACAATCATGACAAACAAACAAGTGATAAGTTGACAAACAGAAATTGGAAAGACCTTTGTCCAGCGGCTAATCAAGCTTGGAAGGGGCTTCTAATAGCACAATGTGGAAAAGAGGATGAGCTCATTTTCTCTTGTATCCAGAGTCCAATTTAACGAGATTTATGGAGCTGCCTTTGAAGAATGAATACTACAAGCATCTTATTACAAAAGGTGGTTTCATCTGTTGCCCTGTCCCCATCACGAACGTGCCTCACCGAACTAGTAGAACTGATTTATCTGGTGATCGTTGACCAGATCACCAGGGAATGGGGGAAATCTTAAGGCAGAAGTGATTGCTTCATTAATCCACAGCAACAAGCTAAGCACCAAGAACTGTGATTAGCTCACTATAGGAAATACAATTTCACACATTTTTTATAGGTTGAAAGGCAATTCTAGCCTGGACACAACAACATTCCTATTTAGTATTTATTATGATTTCAGTTCTTTACAACATAAAAACAGATTAACCTTTTTTCTCTTTTAAAAGCAAGGCACTTTTGTTTTTATTAACTTTTTTTTAACCTTATAACTGTTTGTAGGACTTTGCATTAATTTGAATTGTTACTTCATTGATGGCCCATATGTTGGTAAAATCTGTATTGTCTTTTTGTGTGATCTCCCCTTTAAAACCAAACTGGAAGAGGGAGTATTCTGATAGAGGATTAATTGGGTTCCTGATTGTGACATCATTAAGCGCCAAGAAATGCCCATGTGACCTGAAGTAAAGGGTAAATATAAAGCTAATCGCAGTGGCATTAGTTTTCCAGATGTGGAGATGCCGGCGTTGGACTGGGGTAAACACAGTAAGAAGTTTAACAACACCAGGTTAAAGTCCTTTAACCTGGTGTTGTTAAACTTCTTGCATTAGTTTTCCAGACAGTGCTTTCTGTCTAGTGTGTCAGAACATGCTGAGAATTTGTTTGAGAGAAAAAAACAAGTTCTCCCTAAATTTAAGTTTATTTATTAGTGTCACAAGTAGGCTTAAGTTAACACTGCCACAAAGTTATTGTGAAAATCCCCTGGTCACTACACTCCAGCACCTGTTCAGGTATATTGAGAGAGAATTTAGCATGGTCAATGCGCCTAACCAGCATATCTTTTGGACTGTGGGAGAAAGCCCACGCAGACATGGGGAGAACGTACCAACTCCACACAAGACAGTGACCCAAGCCGGGAACTGAACCCAGGCCCCTGGCGCTGTGAGGCAGCAGTGCTAACCACTGTGCCACCATGCCGGGATAGTTTTTAATTTGGCAGTTTCAGAACAGATCCTGATGCTGAACCAGGCCTCCAAGAATGTCATCAGGACAGGTCATGACCCAAGGCAGAAAGGGTTCATAGTCCTGTGCCTTGTCAGTATTAACCATGTCTGGGGATGTCAGTTGGAATATGGTTAATGGTGAACGCGAATCAAGGGCTGTAACAATTGAATGGAAAATAAGAGATCCTACGTAGCAGAAGACGAGTTGCAAAGACTATGAGATTGCACGTGGTACGACATTTGTGCAGGATGTATTGAGAGTGCCTGTACCTACATGAGGAATACCTCCTGATGAATGCCCCAGTGTAATACTGGTAATGGTCACTGCTCCTCATGGCGCCGCAGGTTCTGGAGACTGTTAACCTCTAATTGGCCAGCAGAGTCCGACAGCAATGTCTCGGCCCTGTTTGGGGCTTAATTAAACAGGAGGCCCAAGGCTGCCCTGGTAAGTGCCTGATTCTCCCAAAATTGCATTAGGCCTTCCAAAATAAAACCTCACCGTGAGGTTCACGCGGGTTTTGTGGCAGGTGGATGTGAACCCCACCATGAAATACCACCCATTTTAAAACTCAAGGTTACATTACCCAATTAGTAATTTAGTCATAGTGCCGTCTTTCCACTTTGATTTTTCAATATCGCTGCAGCAAAAGAAAACAAAATCATTCCCATATTCACCGGGATGTAAAAAAAATTAAGATTTCAGGTGTCTCATTTATTGAATTACATGTCCAAATAATACCTGAGATTGGCTGCTCTTGTAGCTTCTACTTCAAATAACAGACAAGTCCAAAATAAATATTTTCACACGCTCACCACTGCCAGTTCAGGCTGTAATATGTAATTCAGTGGCTGACTGAAACAAGATACAGCCCAACCATGCTGATATGTATAAAACTCTACCACCTATACTGTGAGTAACTGCAGCAATCCCCTGAGAACCAGAGGGTTTGCGGTACATTCAGGAAGAATAGTTTGAATACATAAAATCTGCATTATCCAAATTCTGTTTGGGTTTTTTGGATTGCCTATTTGCAACAGTGTGTGGAGGCAATGAAGCGACTCATTTGTTAATTAAGCCCTTTTACCACCAGGGACAGCTAATATGATAGATGCCTGTTGGAGACCTGCTGATGTGTGACCAGGAAAAATCTCAAGGTTATTATGCTCGAAGCAAGCACAAAGTCAACTAATGTCTCAAGTCAGTGGCGTCCTCTTTAAATAAATTAAATTTGAGATGAGCGTATAGATGGACTTTCTCCAAATATTTAAATGGCCCTCACGTCTCATTAGCTGAGGTTCCACATTATTATACAACTGATGGACAACCCACTGGATTCGTGTCTGTTGTGTTGTTGTTGTGACTCAGATTGCTTTCATAATTTCCATTTATTTATTGATGTAGTTATTTCATGGTCTTTCAACCATATTATTAATAAGGTGAAATGCAAAGCTTGCCACATTTCTCCCATGTTGGTTCTCTTGAATATTAATTTAGTCTTCTAAAACTGGAACACAGTTCTTAACTTCTGCAAAGTTCCAGTGTTGCTTTATGATTGAGAAAATCAGACTAGAAAAAAAAAGTCATAGAATCACCACACTGCAGAAGGAGGCCATTCAGCCCTTCGAGCTTGCACTGACAACAATCCGACCCAGGCCCTATCTGTGTAAACCCATGTATTTACCCTGCTAATCCCCCCTGACAATTTAGCATGGCCAATCAACTTAACCTGCACACCTTTGGACTGTGGGAGGAAACCGGAGCACCCGGAGGAAACCCGCTCAGGCACGGGGAGAACATACAAACTCCCTACAGGCAGTCACCCAAAGCTGGAATTGAATTTGGGCCCCTTGCGCTATGAAGCAGCAGTGCTAACCACTTTTATGACATTTAACAGTCCTTAATAACGTAAGCATAAATGCCAATGCAAAATTTAAAAGTTGTTAAATTAGTTAAAAATTACATGTAACCACTGAAAATAAGATAAGAGAATCAATAGAAGAGACTCATTTATACTAATGCATGAATAATAGATTTCAAATGTCTTCCACATGGTGAGTAGGTGGATACACAGAATGAAAACTAGATATGCAAAATGTAGAGGGGAGCTCGCAATTCTGTATTTATATCATGAAACCTACAGGGGCTCAACAGGCTTGAAGCAATAGTAGTCTATCTGATTTGTCAAAGAATCAACAAATGACTAGCCAATATATCAGCACATTCATGGATGGAAGATGTATCTGACTTGTTGAGAGGAAGGTGGACATGGTCAGGCCTTGACCAGAAATCCTAATGAGTTAATTCAAGCCAAAGAACTTCACTGGAAAGATCCTGAATCATATAAATATTCCAAGACCAGAAAATTTGACCCAATCTTTCAGTATCATAGAATCCCTACAGTACAGAAGGAGTACAGTACATTCGGCCCATTGAGTCTGTACCAACCACAATCCCACCCAGGCCCTATTCCCGTAACCCCGCACGTTTACCCTGCTAATCCAAAGATGTGCAGGTTAGGTGGATTGGCTATGCTAAATTGCCCTTTCATGTCAGGGGGACTAGCTAGGGTAAATGCATGGGGTTATGGGAAAAGGGCCTGGGTGGGATTGTGATCGGTGCAGACTCGATGGGCCGAATGGCCTCCTTCTGTGTTGTAGGGTTCTATTATTCTATAATCTCCTAACACTGGGGGGATTTAGCATGGCCAATCAACTTAATCCACAAGTCTTTGGACTGTTGGAGGAAACTGGAGCACCCGGAGGAAACCCATGCAGACACGGGGAGAAAGTGCGAACTCCATACAGACAGTGAGCCGAAGCCGGAATCGAACCCGGGTCCCTGTCGCTGTGAGGCAGCAGTGCTAACCACTGTGCCACCGTGCCGCCCTTACTTTCTCAAAACCTTCCATAATTTTGAAAATCTCCAGTAGAAAATCTCCAAAACTCTGCTGTTCCAGTGGAAAATATCCCAACTTTTTCACCCTTCCTTCATCCCTGATATGAACACTGGCTGTAATCTTTTCAAGGCTCTAATATCCTTACTGTGATGGTATGCCTAGAACTGCACACAATGAGCCTGGGTATGATGCTTTCTCGGAGAGTCAGTGCATACCCGATGGGCCAAGTGGCCTCTTTCTACACTGCAGGGATGGTATGGGGATCTCTCATAGGTGAAGAAGATTCTGAGGTAGGGAGGTGAAAACTTTCCTCGTGGGGCCTGGAGGACCACTTGTGGCCCAGCTCCTACTGGTCCCATTAAGAAGCATATCTGAAATGGCCTCTTCTGTGTCCATTCCTCTTCTGACAACTTTCTCTGCCTCACTGAAGAACAGGTTAAAATTAAAGATGAAAAATCCAGTCAGGACATTGGTGGTTAAAACTCCTGGCTGATTTTAACAGCCTTCTTGCCTCGTTTCTCTTTCCACCCGATGAGTGGGATTAAAATCTCCCACATAGATTTTTAAAGTTTATTTATTAGTGTCACAAATAGGCTTACATTAATACTACCATGAGGTTACTGTGAAAATCCCCTGGTCGCCACACTCCGGCGCCTGTTCGGGTACACTGAGGGAGAAATTAGCATGGTCAATGCACCTAACCAGCACGTCTTTCAGACTGTGGGGAGAAACCGGAGCACCCGGTGGAAACCCGTACAGACACGGGAAGAATAGGCAGACTCTGCACAGACAGTGACCCAGCCCGGGAATCGAACCCAGGTCTTTGGCACTGTGAGGCAGCGGTGCTAATCATTGTGCCACCCGTACCAGATTGGAGTGCTCGGTATTCTTTTTGAAAGGCACCCACCAGGCTGAACTTAACTAGAAAACTGAATAAACAACTCAAGAGTTGGAAAGAGTTTGATTTGAAATGTTTCTTATAAGATATTGGACCATAAGATATAGGAGCAGAATTATGCCATTCGGCCCATCAAGTCTGCTCTGCCATTCAATCATGGCTCATATGATTCTCATCCCCATTCTCCGATCTTCTCCTCATAACCCTTGATCCTCTTATTGATCAAGAACCTATCTATCTCTGTCTTAAAGTGACTCAATGACCTGGCCTCCTCAGCCCTCTGTGGCAATGAGTTCCACAGATTCGCCACCCTCTGGCTGAAGAAATTCCTCCTCATCTCATTTTTAAAGGAGTGTCCCTTCACTCTGAGGTTGTGCCCTCGAGTTCTAGTCTCTCCTACATCCTCTCCACTCTATCTAGGCCTCTCAGTATTCTGTAAGTTTCAATTAGATCCTCCGACATCCTTCTAAACTCCATTGAGTATCGACCCAGACTCCTCAACCGCTCCTCATATGACAAACTGATCATTCTTGTGAACCTCCTCTGGACCCCTTCCAAGGCCAGCACATCCTTTCTTAGGTATGGGGCCCAAAACTGCTCACAATATTCCAAATGGGGTTTGACCAGAGCCTTATACACCCTCAGCAGTACATCCCTGCTCTTGTATTCTAGCCCTCTAGAAATGAATGCTAACATTGAATTGGCCTTCCTAACTGCCATCTGAACCTGCATGTTAACCTTAAGAGAATCCTGAACCAGGACTCCACATCCCTTTGTGCTTCGGATTTCCAAAGCCTTTCCCAATTTAGGAAATAGTCTATGTCTCTATTTTTCCGACCAAAGTGCATAACCTCACATTTTCCCACATTGTATTCCATGTGCCACTTCTTTGCCCACCCTCCTAGCCTGTCCAAGTCATTCTGCAGCCTCCCCACTTCCTCAACACTACCTGTCCCTCTACATATCTTTGTATCATCTGCAAACATGCCCTCAGTCCCATCTTCCAGCTCATTGATGTATATAGTGAAAGGTTGTGGTCCCAACACTGACCCCTGTGGAACACCATTAATCGCCAGTTGCCATCCTGAAAAGGGCCCCCTTATCCCCACTCTCTGCCTTCTGTCTGTCAGCCAATCTTCTATCTACGCCAGTACCTTGCCTTTAACACCATTGACTCTTCGCTTATTTAGCAGCCTCCTGTAAGGTTGTGGTGAACCATCGTTGGTTCCCACTGGATAGTACTGAGCCAGGGTCTGGCCAGTACTACAAGGATGTACATATGTTACTGTTGGGTTGTGCTATTGTTGCTGTTGGGGTTAGGGTGGGGTTGTTACACCTTCGTACTGTAGTGTTGTGGCACATCCCAGTCGGGCTCTGCCTCCTGGGAGAGGTATAAGAGTCCCTGCTCTGGCCGGGACCCCTTCAGTCTGGGATAGTGTATATAATTACTGGCTGCTTCATTACAGTAAATAAAAGCCTTTCATTTACCGAGCATCAGGCCTCGTATTTGAGTAGCGCATCAATTTTATTTACTGTCGTTAAACTCTCGTCGAAGAAGAAAAAAAAAAGAGGGAGTATGGAGCAAATCCTGAAGCCGGAACGCCTTACACTAGATCCACGTGCGGTGGGCGCTTCTAACACCTTCAACCACTGACTGAAGTGTTTCGAAGACTACCTGGCAGCCTCCGCAGCGGTCACCACAGATGATGACAGACTCCGGGTGCTCCATGCGAGGGTAAGCGACACTGTCTACCTCGCGATCCGTGCGGCCACCGATTATACTAAGGCCCTCGAGCTTCTGAAGAAGCGCTATATCAAACCACCCAATGAAATACACGCTCGTTACCTCTTAGCCACTCGACGACGGCAGTCTGGCGAAACGATGGAGGAATATGCGAACGAGCTCCTACAGCTAGCCAGGGGCTGTAACTGCAAAGCTGTGTCGGCTGAGCAGAGCATGAACGACCTCGCCCAAGATGCGTTTGTGGCGGGGGTCGGATCGTCGTACATTCGACTTAAACTGTTGGAGAAGGGTAACCTTGATCTTACCCAGGCCATCGAGCTAGCGGAGATGCTTGAGACGGCCTCCAAAAGCCTAGTATTATATCCGGAGGACCATGTGGAGACAATGTGGCAGGAGCAGTCGCCAATCCCTCCTCATCCCTCGGGTTCGAAATGCTGCGTAATGGCGTGCTCACACTCGGGCCAGACGACGGCAGCAGCCCCGGGCGGCCCGCGGTGCTATTTCTGTGGGGGAGCGAAGCATACTCGGCAACGGTGTCCCGCTAAAGCTGTGTTGTGCACTGCATGCGGTAAGAAAGGGCACTATTCGAAAGTGTGCCAATCAAAACCCAGGAACGGCAGTGCGGCCTGCGATTCTTCAGAGCTCGGGTCTTCGTCGTCGAAGTCATCGAGGGGTTCGTCCACGTGCGAGGCCAGGACGACGCCATTACGGTCGACGGAGTCGGAGGTGTGTGACCACCAGGGGTCGCTGAGTTTGGCGCCCTCACCCACGTGCGACTCATGGGAGCGGCCATGTTGGTCGACACTGACCGCGAACGACCAGCAGGGGTCCTCCTCATCGATTTCAGCTGCCTGCAGTGGCGCTCATGAACCAATGGTGGCGTCGATCATCCTGGACCAGGCCAAGCCTCATAGACTTGACAAATCTATGATGAATATCCAGGTAAATGACCACGTGATTTATTGTCTGTGTGACAGCGGGAGCACTGAGAGCTTTATCCACCCAGACACTGTGAAGCGGTGTGGACTCCAGATTCAACCTGCCAAACAGACAATCTCTATGGCATCAAGGTCCCGGTCTGTTGCCGTGCTAGGGAGTTGCGTGGTAACTTTGAAGGTGCAAGGCACAGTTTACGAGCGTTTCAAGCTCCTCGTGCTGCCGTATCTTTGCGCGCCAATACTTCTCGGACTAAACTTCATGGTCCACTTGAGGAGTGTAATCCTACAGTACAGTGGGCCACTCCCTTCACTGGCAGTGGGAAAACAGCAGCAGCCTCCAAATTGCCCAACGCGCCCCGCCTGCAGCCTCTCGACGCTGAAGATCACCACACCCTCCTTGTTCCAGAATCTTGTGCCAGACTGCAAGCCCATCGTGACTAAAAGTAGGCGTTACAGCGCTGAGGTTCAGCGGCTCCTCAAAGAAAGGATCATACAACCCAGCGCTAGTCCGTGGAGAACGCAGGTCGTGGTGGTCAAGAGCGGGAACAAACCCCGGATGGTCATTGACTACAGTCAGGCCATTAACCGATATACGCAGCTGGATGCGTATCCTCTCCCGCGCATATCTGATATGGTCAATCAGATTGCGCAGTACCGGGTGTTCTCCACCATAGACCTCAAGTCTGCCTACCACCAACTCCCCATTTGCCCAGAGGACCGACAATACATGGCTTTTGAGGCAGATGGTCGCTTGTATCACTTTCTCAGGGTTCCCTTTGGTGTCACCAATGGGGTCTCGGTCTTCCAGCGTGCTATGGACCGAATGGTGGACCAGAACGGGCTGCGGGCTACCTTCCCGTACCTGGATAATGTCACCATCTGCAGCCATGACCAGCAGGACCACGACACGAATCTCCTGAACTTCCTACGCACTGCATCTCGCCTGAACTTGACCTACAACAGGGAGAAGTGTGTGTTTCGTACGCGCCGTTTAGCCATCCTCGGATACGTGGTGGAAAACGGGGTAATTGGCCCTGATCCAGACCGTATGCGCCCCCTTTCTAAACTTCCCTTGCCTGCTAGTGCAAAAGCACTGAGAAGATGCTTAGGCTTCTTCTCTTATTATGCGCAGTGGGTTCCCAACTACGCGGACAAAGCCCGTCCGCTCATCAAGTCCACGACTTTTCCCCTAACGCCAGAGGCCCGATTGACCTTCGATAAATTGAAAGCCGACATCGCGAAAGCTACGATGCACGCTGTTGACGAGTCCATCCCCTTTCAGGTGGAGAGCGATGCATCTGATTTCGCCCTGGCCGCCACACTTAACCAGGCGGGCAGGCCCGTCACATTTTTTTCCCGCACCCTCCAAGGCCCCGAAATTCGGCATTCAGCGGTGGAAAAGGAGGCCCAGGCCATTGTGGAGGCCATCAGGCACTGGCGCCATTACTTGGCGGGAAAACGGTTCACCCTGATCACGGACCAGCGGTCCGTGGCGTTCATGTTTAACAACACGCAGAGGGGCAAGATCAAGAATGACAAGATCTTGCGGTGGAGAATTGAACTCTCCACCTATAACTACGACATCATGTACCGTCCAGGGAAACTCAATGAGCCCTCGGATGCCCTCTCGCGTGGAACATGCGCCAGTATACAGGAGGACCGTTTGCAGGCCCTCCATAATGACCTATGCCATCCTGGGGTCACTCGGCTCTACCACTTTATAAAAGCCCGCAACCTGCCTTACTCGGTGGAGGACGTCAGGTCAGTAACAAGAAGCTGTCGGGTTTGCGCGGAATGCAAACCGCACTTTTACCGACCTGACCGGGCACATTTAGTCAAGGCCACTCGTCCCTTCGAGAGACTGAGTGTCGATTTTAAGGGCCCCCTTCCCTCAACAGATCGGAATGTGTACTTCCTCAATAACATTGACGAGTACTCTAGGTTCCCTTTTGTTGTTCCCTGCTCTGATACATCCGCTGCCACGGTTATCAAGGCATTCCGTGATCTCTTTACCCTGTTCAGGTACCCCGGCTACATCCAAAGCGACAGGGGCTCGTCGTTCATGAGCGATGACTTGAGGCAATTCCTGCTCTCATACGGGATTGCCTCTAGTAGGACCACGAGCTACAACCCTAGGGGTAACGGACAGGTGGAACGTGAGAATGCTACAGTCTGGAAGGCTGTCTTACTGGCGTTGAAGTCAAAAGGTCTTCCAGTCTCCTGTTGGCAAGAGGTGCTCCCTGATGCGCTCCATTCTATTCGCTCCCTCCTGTGTACGGCAACCAATGCTACTCCCCACGAGAGGATGTTCTCATTCCCTCGGAAGTCTTCCTCGGGGACCTCATTACCGTCTTGGTTGACGTACTCAGGACCCGTCCTCCTGCGGCGACATGTAAGGGCCAGCAAGTCCGACCCGTTGGTCGAACAGGTCCATCTCCTCCACGTCAACCCTCAGTATGCCTATGTGGCATATCCTGACGGGCGAGAGGACACGGTCTCGATCCGAGACCTGGCGCCAGCAAGGGACGTAGCAACCCCTGTCGCTCCCATACCCCCTTTTTCAAACCCTTTAACTCTTGTTTCTTCCCCGGACACGGCGCGGGCAGCATCGGGACCATTGCGAAGTGATGCATTTTGTTGGGAATAATGTAGGGAGGAGCTACACGATAAATGGAAGAACCATAAAGGGTGTAGAGACGCAGAGGGACCTGGGTGTGCAAGTCCACAGATCTTTGAAGGTGACGTCACAGGTGGAGAAGGTGGTGAAGAAGGCATATGGCATGCTTGCCTTTATAGGACGGGGCATAGAGTATAAAAGTTGGGGTCTGATGTTGCAGATGTATAGAACGTTGGTTCGGCCGCATTTGGAATACTGCGTCCAGTTCTGGTCGCCACACTACCAGAAGGACGTGGAGGCTTTGGAGAGAGTACAGAGGAGGTTTACCAGGATGTTGCCTGGTATGGAGGGGCTTGGTTATGAGGAGAGATTGGGGAAACTGGGGTTGTTCTCCTTGGAAAGACGGAGGATGAGGGGAGACTTAATAGAGGTGTATAAAATTATGAAAGGCATAGATAGGGTGAACGGTGGGAAGCTTTTCCCCGGGTCGGTGGTGACGTTCACGAGGGGTCATAGGTTCAAGGTGAAGGGGGGGAGGTTTAACACAGATATCAGAAGGACATATTTTACACAGAGGGTCGTGGGGGCCTGGAATGTGTTGCTGGGCAAGGTGGTGGAGGCGGACACACTGGGAACGTTTAAGACTTATCTAGACAGCTATATGAACGGAGTGGGAATGGAGGGATACAAAAGAGTGGTTTAGTTTGGACCAGGGAGCGGCGCGGGCTAATTGTTCTTTGTTTCTCGTTTCAAGGCTTCATTCTATGATCAACTTGCTGGTGCCAGTACAGAGCGAGACTGCGGATAGTTGGGAACCTGTCTCGGGGGCAGGGAATTCATATGGTGTTCGTGGAAGTGGAAATGAATAGGGTTGGGAAGCATTTTCTGATCAGGGCCAGTGTGATCTCCTGGACTCGTTTCGATCGCCTCAGGGGGTCGGAGAGGAATTTCCCAGATTTTTTTTCCCCATATTGGCCCTGGGGTTTTCACTCTGGGTTTTCGCCTCTCCCTGGAGATCACATGGTCTGGAATGGGGGGGTGGGGGTGAGCTAATAGGTTGTGATGAACAAAGCATCGTAGCTGTGAGGGACAGCTCGGTGGATAGGATATTAGTATGTAGATAGGCTGGAAAATTGGGCGGGGATCCTGGATTCAGGATTCAATCCTGGACCGGGGAGCGGCGTGGGCTTGGAGGGCCGAAGGGCCTGTTCCTGTGCTGTATTGTTCTTTGTTCTTGTTCATTGCTTAACCCTTTTACTCCCATGTACAGCTTGCCTGAGCCCAGAAGATGGTCGCCACTGCAGGGCGTGTCAGGATCCCATGGACTACCGTCACCTCAGGGTCAACCGGCCTGTGAGTCCGTGGAAGAACAGTTGGACGCCGCCTTGGGGAGAACGCCACCGCAAGTGCCTACTCTGATGTCACCGCCGGTTTTGAGGAGGTCACAACGACGGTGCGGTCCCCCTGACCGTCTGAACTTATAGACTGCTGACACTTTATTCTGTTTTTTGTACCCCGCCGGCCTTTGTTCTCAAAGGAGGGGTGAATGTGGTGAACCATCGTTGGTTCCCACTGGATAGTACTGAGCCAGGGTCTGGCCAGTACTACAAGGATGTACATATGTTACTGTTGGGTTGTGCTATTGTTGCTGTTGGGGTTAGGGTGGGGTTGTTACACCTTCGTACTGTAGTGTTGTGGCACATCCCAGTCGGGCTCCGCCTCCTGGGAGAGGTATAAGAGTCCCTGCTCTGGCCGGGACCCCTTCAGTCTGGGATAGTGTATATAATTACTGGCTGCTTCATTACAGTAAATAAAAGCCTTTCATTTACCGAGCATCAGGCCTCGTGTTTGAGTAGCGCATCAAAGGTACCTTGCCAAAGGCTTCCTGGTAATCCAAATAAATCCAAATAAGGATGTGAGACTTGGACCTTACGAAAAAAGGAGAACAACTTGCTAAATAGCCTTGGAATGTGGATTTGGAAGCGAATGGAAAGGATTGTCTGGACAGAAAAAAATAACAAAAGTTGAAATGCTGAGGAGATTGAACAAACAAAAAAATTGCTGAATGTAAATAGGAAAAGGCAGCGAGAGGCTAGGTGGGACACAACATATCAGGAAATAGATAAGAGACATGATGGAGGGAAGATTTTGAGGAAACAGTGGAAGAGAAAAGAAGAGTATTTCAATGCTCAATGGCTTGAAAATTGAAGGAAGTTATTAGAAAATGTAAAAACTGGCACAGGACAGAGAGATGTGGAGATAAATGATGGCATAGATGTGAAAGATATTCAGAGCAAACTTTGAGCGCATTCCCACCTCCGTGTGACCTCACCAGAGGCAGGTGCAAACTGGCAGCAGCTTCCAGCCTGGAAACAGCAGGGAACAAATTAGGAGCAAAAACTTGTTTTTTTTATTCATTCATGAGATGTGGGTGTTGCTGGCTGGGCCATCATTTATTGCTCATCCTTGAGGGCATTTAAGAGTCAACCGCATTGCTGTGGATCTGGAGTCATATGGAGACCAGACCAGGTAGGGGGGTCATTCAGATGTTCGCAGATGACCATCAGCACCTGCCTTGTGGGGCTCAGCGTTTTCCTACTCTGAAAGGTCAATGAAGCCGAACTTTTACCTATCAGTCCTTCACTGGGGATTGCGTTCTCTTTTCCATCCTGCTCGTCGTCCAACTGGTACTGCTCTCTGTGCTGCTACTCTTCGAGCCACCCCATGTTCGCCTGCACATGTCATTGCTCTGGTTTGCTCAGTCCAGTTGTTCTGAAAAGTCTATTCAGGATAACATTTTCATCCCTAACGCTTTTTATAGCTGCAGCGTCTGAATGACCATTGCTCCATGGTAGGTGTTTGTCAATGCAATAGATCATTTCAACATCACCCCACCCCTTCCTTAACATGAGGACTTCATGTAATCACATAATGGCTTCTCACTGAGCTGAGTTACTGAGGTGCTGACACAGCGTGGAGCCCTTGCAATGTTCATAAGGTCTCATGACTCTCTCTGTCTACTGATTAATAACCAATTATTTACTCCTAAGTTGTTCCCCCACTATTGCTAGGCTGGAAGCTGCTGCCACTTTCTACCTGCTCCTGACAAGCTCACTCAGATTCGGAATATGCCAGGGAGCTGACCTAACAAGTTTCTCTCAAAGTTTTCTCTTAATCCCACCTCTTAATCCACCTCCACAGGACCAGGAGTGTAATAAGTCCTCAGAGGCACAAGTCCCTTCACCAAAATCCCTTTATTTACAAGTCTGACATCAGCATACAGAGTGCTTTCAGTGAGCAGTCTACACTGGGAGTACCAGAGGAACTGACACTCCCAGTTAAGTACAAAGCAAGAGGCTCCCTTATTGGCCCATCAATTTGGCCCCTAATCAGGGACACCTTTTGGTGTCCAACCAAATAAACAAAATCAAATTAACTTAGGGACAACTCAAAAGGGGCAGCTCCCTAAAAGGAGGGGACCCGCCCGGAACAAAAGACAAAGCGGAAAGGAAACTTAAAACATCAAATTAAAATGTGATTAAAGCGGTTAATAAAACATCCCAGTCCCTGCGGTGCCCAGCGGGCACGGAAGGCAGTCCCAGTGCCCACGGGGCCCTTAATCAGGGAGTTCATATTCTAACAGGCCCACCTCTATTGCCTGATTAAGGATTCCTCTTTACACTCCCACTGGTTCATGACTCAGTAGCAAGGGGAATTGGATGATTGGGAAAGTTAAAAGAAAATGTTCACACAGACATATTGGAATATTTACTACAAGTGAAACTATTACAGCAGACACTGTAACGTTGTTTGCAAATGAATTAGATCGGTAGCTGTAAAGGTAGACTATCAAGGAATATAGAGAAAAATGTGGAAATGGAATTGAAGAAAACTGCTGGAGTAATTAAAATAAGGTGGGTAACACAGTGGCACAGTGGTTAGCACAGTGGCACAGTGGTTAGTGCTGCTGCCTTAAGCACTATGGACTCCGGTTCGATTCCGGCCTGGGTGTCTGTATAAAGTTTCCACATTCTCTCTGTGTCTGGATGGGATTTTGCTGGATTATCGGATTTCCTCCCGAAGTCCAAAGACGTGCAGGTTAGGTGGATTGGCCATGCTAAACACCCCTTAGTTTGTCTGTCTGTGTAAGGTGTGAGTGTGGCCATGCTTGTTGCTGTGTCGTGCCCTTTGAGATATAAGTCCCTGGCAACAGACTAGCAATCTGCTCCAGGAATAATTAGCTACAGAAACCAATGAAAGTCTGACCTTTGCATCATCAGGGTGCGGAAAGACTGAGAGAGCTGGAACGCTAACATTTGGCACAGGCACAGTCAACAGAATGTCCTCCCTTTATTCTATGAATTCTATTAGGAGTCCATAAATTGGAGAGAGTGGGTTGAAACTAAGAGTTGAGGGTAGTGGAAAGCTGTCAAAGCAATGACAGACTCTCTGATTTTGCAGGGAGTGTGGGTGGAACAATTGTTTAATTCTTTTCTGGATGGGAATTTTATAGATGCTTTTTAGTGCAGATGAAAATTGAACCTATTAGCAAGCTTTTCACCCTAAGGACATTTTGACCACTTCCCCACATCCTATGGATCTGTCAGACGTGCTGACAATTTAATTACATGTGGGTGAATTTGCCTGGATTATAAATGATGTGCATAAAATGAAGCACTTTGTACAAAGCTCTTCCATAAAGATTTTGTAATCATAGAATAATACAGCAGAGAAGAAGGCCATCTGGCCCATCTAAAGACTATCTTGGCTCTTTACATTTTCTTGTTATTTCATATTTAACAAATGTATTTTATTTGAAAGGGGCAGTGCTCATCATTGTCGAATCAGCCATCATCCTCTTGAATAGCAGAGCAGGCTTAAGGGATCGAATGGCCTACTCCTGTTCCTATTTCTTATGGTCTTATTTAAAATCCGAAACCATTAAATTATTTATGATTCAGTAATGTAAACAAAATCAATATTTACCCCGCATGATAATCTTTGTTGCAACTTTGCTATAAACTTAATACAAAAGCAAAATCCTGTGGATGCTGGATATCTGAAACAAATTCAGCCCGATGAATGGCCACATTCTGAAACATTTACTGTGTCTCGCTCTCCACAGATGCTGCCTGGCCTGCTGAGTATTTCCAGCATTTTCTGTTTTTTATAAACCTGGTAAGGTGAAATTTTAAAAATGAATTTAGAACCCAGTTTGCAAAATTATATTCCTCAAGATATGTGTTCTCATTATTAGTACCATTCACAACTCCTCAGATACTGAAGCATTCCATGCCTACGTCGCAAGAACCAGCCTACATTGAGGCGTGGGCTGGTAACTGGCAAGTAACATTCGCACCAAGGATAAGACAGTGGGTGGGATTCTCCGGCCGTTCATGTCAGTGGGATTCTCTGGTCCCGCTGCAGTGAATGGAGATTTCGCTGAGCGTCAAATTCTCTGATCTCACTGGCAGCGATGAACGGCTGGAGAATTCTGGCCAATGGATTTCTCCCAGGGGAGAGAATATAAATATCTGCCTTTGACATTCAACTATGTTGCCATCATTGAATCTCCCATCTTCAATATCATGAGTGTTATTACTAACCAGAAACTAACAGGACTGGAAATTCTGCAATGAGTAATTCAGCTCATGACCACCCATCCCCAACCTCTCCCCAAAAACCTGTCCACCATCTACAAGGCTTAAGTGCTTAGCAAGATGGAATACTCAGCAGCGTGTATCATATATAAGATGCACTGCAACAACTCACCAAGCCACCATTGATGCCCACAGCCTTCAGAACAACAGATGCATTGGAACACCACCCTCAATTCCTCCTCCAGAAAGCAGTGTAGAGAGGGGAGAGAGTGATAGAGACTTCGGAGCTCGGAAAACACTGTGAGGGCCACCCTGTCTGTGGACCTGCTGTCTTCTGAGAAAAATCAAAGTCTAATGTCACTGGAAAGCAGCGGCAAGCATTTTTTTTTGTTTATCTTTAAAATCTCATGTAATTCATTGGTAATTGTAAGGTTTTTTTGTATTAGCAAGGTTTAATTGCAGTAGTAATTCCCCTGACAATAGGGAACAATTTACCATGGCCAATCAACCTAACCTGTACATCTTTGGACTGTGGGAGGAAACCGGAGCATCTGGAGGAAACCCATACAGAGACCGGAAGAATGTACAAATACCACGTAGACAGTAACTTGAGGCTGGAATTGAACCCGGGTCCCTGGCATTGTGAGGCAGCAGTGCTAACCACTGTGCCACCATGTCGTAATGGAATAGTGAACTGACACCATGGCACCATGGTCAAGTATGGACAGTAAATATGAATGTTTTGATAATAGAGGAAACTATAGACACAATTCTCTGCAGCTTTGAGCAAGAGTCGAGAAGATTGTGTTGCTTGACTGGTGTCAACGTTCATGATGTTCTCTGGGCTAGAGAGGAACTTGCAGTGGGAAGGGGAGGATCTGGTTGTCATGATTCACGTGAGGACTAACAGCGTAGATAGAACAAGGAAAGAGGTCCTGCTTCAAATGTGCAATTTGGGGCTAAATTAAAAAATAGAACCTCAAAGGTAATAATTTCTGGATTCTGCCACAAGCAAATTGGCATAGGGTAAACAAGATTAGAGGGTTGATTGCTTAGCTCAAAGACTGGTGTAGGAAAAAATGGGTTTTGATTCATGGGGCACTGAAATGAATACTGGGGAAAGTGGCAGCTCTACCGATGGGAAGGCCTTCACCTGAACTGTGCTCAGACTAATGTTCTGGTGAGTCATATAACTAGGACAATTCAGAGGATTTAAAATTAAATGGGGGGAGGGAAGGGATCATTTGAAAGGAGATGTGGTACATCATTTTTAAAAGATAGGAAGATAGGAAAAGATGGTGGGGTAGCTCTGTTAATTAAGGATGACATTCGTACTGTAGGGAGGGATGATCTTAGCCTGAATGACCAAGATGTAGAAAGAATTTGGTTAGTGATAAGAAATTGGAAAGGTCATTTGTGGAGAAGTTTATAGCCCTTCTAACAGTAGTTGCACTGAAGAACAGGGTGTACAGGAAGAAATATATTCGGCATGTAAGAAAGGGACCTCTATAATCGAGGATGACTTTTGATCTACATGTAGCTTAGGTGAATCAGATTGTTAAAGGTAGTCTTGAAAATAAGTTAATTGAGTCTATTTGGGACAATTTCTCAGAGAGGCACATTTTAGAGTCAATGAACAATCAGACTATTCTAGACCTGATAATGAACAATGAGAAAGAATTAAGAAATAACCTCATGCTAAAAGAGCTCTAGGTGCCCATGATCATAACTATTTAAATAGAGAGAGATTGCACATCACTGTGTTACGAGGGTCCTGGTCCATGAATCAAAAATACTTAAAATACAGGGACAGCAAGTGGTCAGGAAGGCAAATGCTGGTGTTCTTTGCAAGAAGAATGGAATATAAAAATAGAAAAGGTTTACTGCAGCTGGACAGGACCTTGGTGGGACCACAAGTGGAGCTATGTTATTGTTTAGACCTCATTTGGAATACAAAAGGATGTAATTGTTGCATTAGAAGCAGTTCAGAGATGTTTCGCTCAACTCATTCCAGGGATGAAGGGCTTATCTTATTCTTATGATGGCCACGAAGGCCATGGGGGATCATTAACAGATCTCCCCATAGGTTTTGTGGAGCACGAGCTACCTTTTTGAGTGAGTGGAAGCTCACCCAATGGGAAACAGTCAGCGGGAGTGTTTAAGCCTGTAACTTTACCCAGACCGGAGTTGTAGGTCCTGAGGTGAAGACTACCTGACTGTAAGTGGCAGCCGCAGCCCTTTCTTTTAATGCACAATAAAGGGCGTTGGTGATGGGAAACTGGCCTTTGTCTGAATTATTTACAGCTATGCAGTAAGGATGAATAGGTTGGGCCTATATTCACTGGAATTTAGAAGAATAAGAGATAACTGTAGACCGAGTAGTCACATGATTATGTGATGACGTGGTTATAAAAGTGGTCACGTGTCAGAAGCGCGTGCGTTACCCCCAGGGGCACAGGCGGCGCACAAGTATCTACTAAGCTAGTGAATAAACTACCCTTTGTTATAAGTCCTTGTTGTCTGTGATTCAGGAACCCAACACATTTACAGTGACCTTATCGATACATATACGATCCTGAGGGACGATACCGGGAAGATGCTTCCTCTTGTGGAGGAGACTAGAACTAGGGGACACACTTTAAGAATAAGAGGTCTTACTTTGAAGATGGAGATGGGGAGAGGTTTTTTTTCTCTCAAAGGGTCGTTCATCTGTAGAATTCTCTTCCCCAGAAAGTAGTGGAGGTTGGATCATTGACAGATTTTCGACGGGCAAAAGAACCAAGAGCTGTGGGCAGGGGGCAGACGGGAAGGTGGCGTTGTGATCACAGATCAGCAATAATTCTTTTCGAATGGCAGAGCAGGCTTGATGGATTTAATGGTCACTGTTGTTCCCTTCTGATAAAATGCTGGAATTCCCTTCCTAACAGCACTGTGAGTGTACCTGTGCCAGTTGGACTTCAGTAGCTCACCATCACCTTCTCAAGGCAGTTAGGGATGGACAAGTGCTGGCCTAGCCACATAGCGTGAACGAATAACAAAAGGAAGAAAGCCAAAAGAGGATAAACTCTGGCAACATTAAATTCACATTTAAAATAAATATTTTTGATACGTAAGCACAATAGCTGCAATGTTCTTTAGTTTTGTACATCAAATGCTGCTTACAATAGCAGTTCACGAGCAGAATATCTGTCATTATGATAACTTCAATCAATGGTAAAATCTTTCTTGTCAGGCAGAAGTGTATTTATGGTTAAGTATTAAATGAGTGAAGATGGGGTAGCTTTTTATTGGATAGCTTCAGATGTGACATATTTAGCAATATGAATTCTAGAGATCATCTAGCCATAGCTAATAGCAGAAAATCAGTGCCACAATTTTGTTCTTGCTACAACCAGTATTCCATCTATCATGATCTGTGCATAAAAGCATTTGTCATTGGAATTTGAAAGGGATCTAAAAAAAAAACACTATTGTTTTTGAGGAGGTCAGCAAGTTTGTAAAGAAACATCTGTTAATATTTTGCAGTTTGAAAATCATGTTAGCTAAGACTGCAAGCGATATTACAACTGCTGCAAGTAATTTGAAGTTAAAATAGAACTGAGGTTCTCGAAAAATCGACATTTCATAATAAATTTGTCATGGCCAGTTTTTGAGAGATTAACCAGCGAGCAGTACACGTTCAAACCAGAACCTGAAACAAAAACAGAAAAATACTGGAAAATCTCAGCAGCTCTGACAGCATCTGTGGAGAGAGAATGGAGCCAACGTTTCGAGCCTCGATGCTGACCCGAAATGTCGGCTGTATTCTCTCGCCACAGATGCTGTCAGACCTGCTGAGATTTTCCAGCATCTTTTGCTTTTGGCTTGCCTCACCAGGCTGTGATTCACAGATAAGGTTGAGCTGGGGGATTTGAGGGGAGGAACCCTGGTTTTGTGGAGAGTGCCAAAAAACAGGCTGGCAGTTACCTTCCGGTAAGGGCTTAGGGTGGGGGTCAAGCACAAGCCAGCCCAGGTCCTGAGGCAAGTCCTGCATGGTTGGGGGCAGGGAGGAGGAGAATGGAAACGGAGGCCAAACATTGGACTGCAGTGCCTGCAAAATGGCGTGCAGCTGGGATGAGACAATGCGCAGTGGGACATCTCTGCCTCTCCGGGTAAGACACATTTTGTGTATGGGTCCTGAAATAGTCACAGGAGCTTCATTTCCATATTGGGATAATGTGCAGGTCTTTACTCAAATAGCCCAAGGGCACCCTTTACATGGGTCCTAAGTAATTTAGCAGTGGCCCTAATGTCAGAGCAGATTTGGCACAGCGATATTGTACCACACAATTCTTTATCATTCCATCTGCTTTATTTTGAACTTACAGACCAAACCTTCTTTCCAAAAGCAATTTAAAGGAAAACACCTCAATATAATATGCAACAAAAGAATATGACAATTGGACTCACAAAATAGTTCACTCCATTCTTTCAATAATGATCAGAAATAACATTATGAAAAAATGATTGTGGATCGTTCTTTAAGTGGAATTTTTTTTTCCACTGGTATTGAAGTTTAACATTATTATCTTTAATACATTCAAATGACATGAAGATGACAAGAATATTCCTTTATTCAATTGTCACTTTTCCAGTTTTTCTGTAATAAAGTACAACCTGAGGATTTTCTAACTTGTCTTCACTAAATAAAGATTAGCTTGTGCCGTGATGGGATTAATAATAAAAGAAACGATTTTGATTTTTTCATTGGCCTATTAAGTTGTATTAAGGGCATTGTCAAAAAATTACAGAAAGTATTTTTAAGAATGGAATTAGGAAATACTTCTTCACACAAAGGGCGGAAGAAGTTTGGAACTGTCTTCTGCAAATGGCAATTAATGCCAGATAAAAACTCAGATTGATGGATTTTTAAATTTATTTATTTATTAGTGTCACAGGTAGGCTCGCATTAACACTGCAATGAAGTGAAAATTCTCCAGTTGCCACACTCCGGCGCCCGTTTGAGGCTGTATAAGGCTCTGGTCAGACCCCATTTGGAATATTGTGAGCAGTTTTGGGTCCAATACCTAAGGAAAGATGTGCTGGCCTTGGAAGGGGTCCAAAGGAGGTCCACAAGAATGATACCAGGAATTAAGGGCTTGTCATGTGAGGAGCGGTTGAGGAGTCTGGGTCTATACTTGATGGAGTTTAGAAGGATGAGGGGGAGGAGTCTAATTCAAACTTACAGAATACTGAGAGGCCTAGATAGAGTGGATATGGAGAGGATGTTTCCACTAGTGGGAGAGTCTAGAACGTGAGGGCACAACCTCAGAGTGAAGGGATGCTCCTTTAAAGCTGAGATGAGGAGGAATTTCTTCAGCCAGAGGGTGGTGAATTTGTGAAACTCATTGCCACAGAGGGCAATGGAGGCCAGGTCATTGAGTGTCTTTAAGACAGAGATAGATATGTTCTCGATCAATAAGGGGATGAAGGGTTACAGGGAGAAGGCAGGAGAATGGGGGTCAGAATCATATAAGGCATGATTGAATGGCAGAGCAGACTCGATGGGTCGAATGGCCTAATTCTACTCCTATATCTTATGTCCTATGGGTCCATTGAGGGAGAATTCAGCATGGCCAATGCACCTAACTAGCATGTCTTTCAGACTGTGGGAGGAAAGCCACGCAGACAGGGAGATCGTGCAGACTCTGCACAGTCAGTGACCCAAGCCGGGAATTGAACCGGGGTCCCTGTCACTGTGAGGCAGCTGTGCTAACCACTGTGCCATTTTGATGTTTGATAGCCAAAGATATTAAGTGACATGGGAAAAAATATTGAGCATATGAAATTATGGTGCAGATCTGCAATGATCTCATTGCAAAGTAGAACATGCTCGAAAGGATAAATATCTCACTTCTGTTTGTAATGTTCCGAAAGGAGGTTATGCTGAACTTGTAGAAAGGACTGTGGTGAACCATTGTTGGTTCCCACCAGGTAGTGCTGAGCCATGGTCTGGCCAGTACTATGAGTCTGTAGATAGGTTACTGTTGGGGTTAGGGTTGGGCTGTTCTACCTGTTAATATAGTCCTATGGTACACCCCAGTTGGCTCCGCCTCCTGGGAGAGGTATAAAGGTCACTGCTCTGCCTGGTGACCCTTTAGTCTGGGATCGTATACTGTATATGGTAGCTCTGTTATTGTTGGCAATAAAAGCCTTTATTTCCCGAGTACATCCAGCCTCTCGTGTGTTATATCACGCATCAAGGACTAGCTCAGCCTCAGCCGGAATATTGTTTCCTATTCTGTGTGCCACGTTTTAGGAAAGATGTGAAAGCATTAGAGGGAATGCAGAAAAGATTCACAAAAATTGTTCCAGGGATGAGCAACTTCATGAAGATAGATTGGAGAAGTTAAGGCTGTTTTCCTTGGAGAAAAAAAGAGGCTGAGAGGAGATTTGATAAAGGTATTCAAATTCATGAGGGGTCTGGCCAGAAGAGATATGAAGAAACTGTTACTACTCATGAAAGGATCGAGAATGAGAGGACGCAGGTTGAAAGTAATTGGCAAAAGCGGTAAAGCTTTCATGGAGCGAGTGGTTAAGGTCTGGAATGTTCTGCCTGAGAATGTGGTGGAGGCAGGTTTAATTGTGGCATGCAAAAGTGAATGAGACTGTTATGTGAAAAGGTAAAATGTTTAGGGTTACGGGGGAGAAGGCAGGCGAAAGGACACTAAGTGAATTGTTCATTCGGAGAGCTTGTGCAGACATGGTGGGCGGAATGACTCCTTCTGCAACTGTAACAATTCTGTGAAATATTGCTGATATTATTTCATCATTCCAGTCATATCCTATATTTTTCACCAGCAAAGTGATGGAAGGGGTTGTCGACAGTGCAATGAGGTGGCACTTGCTTAGCAATAACATGTTCACTGACACCCAGTTTGGTTATTCTCTGGGCCACTCAGCTCCTGTCCTCACTAGAATCTTGGACCAAACATGAACAAAAGTGCTGAACTCCAGAGGTGAGGTGAGAGCGACTGCTCTTGGCATCAAGGATACATTTGACTGAGTGTGGCAGTAAGGAACCTTAGCAAAACTGAAATCACTGGGAGTTGTGGAAATAAATCCACTGGTTGGGGTCATACTGAGCACAATGGAAGATGTCATAGAGTCATAGAGTCATAGAGGTTTACAGCATGGAAACAGGCCCTTCGGCCCAACTTGTCCATGCCGCCCTTTTTTTTAAACCCCGAAGCTAGTCCCAATTGCCCACATTTGGCCCATATCCCTCTATACCTATCTTACCCATGTAACTGCCTAAATGCTTTTTAAAAGACAAATTTGTACCCACCTCTACTACTCCTCTGGCAGCTTGTTCTAGGCACTCACCATCCTCTGTGTGAAAAAACTGCCCCTCTGGACCCTTTTGTGTCTCTCCCCTCTCACCTTAAACCTATGCCCTCTAGTTTTAGACTCCCCTATCTTTGGGAAAAGATATTGACTATCCAGCTGATCTATGCCCCTTATTATTTTATAGACCTCTATAAGATCATCCCTCAGCCTTCTACGCTCCACAGGAAAAAGTCCCAGTCTATCCAGCCTCTCCTTATAACTCAAAGTCCCGGTAGCCTCATAGTAAATCTTTTCTGCACTCTTTCTAGTTTAATAATATCCTTTCCACAATAGAGTGACCAGAACTGAGATGCCAATCATCTCACACCCAGGACATCACTGCAGGAGTTCCTCAGGGTAGTGCCCAAAGCTCAACAACCTTCAACTGCTTCATCAATGGCCTTTCTTCCATCATTATGTCAGAAATGGAGATGTTTGCTGATGATTACACAACGTTTAGCACCATTTGCAAATCTCCAGACACTGAAGCGGTTCATGTCCACATGCAGCAAGATAGGGACAATATCCAGGCTCGGGCTGATAAATGACAAGTAGCATTCATGCCACACAAGTGCCAAGCAATGACAATCTCTAACAAGAGAGTAGCTAACAATCCCCCTTGACATTCAATAGCATTACCATTGTTGAATGCCCCACTATCAACATACTGGGAGTTACCATTGACCAGACACTAAACAAGACCAGCCATATAAATACTGTGGCTACATGGGCAAGAGAGAGGCTGTGAGTTTTGTTAAAGTAACTCACCTCTTGACTCCCCAAACCTGGCCACTATCTACAAGATTCAAGTTAGGAGTGTGATGGAATGCTCTCCACTTGCCTGGATGAGGGCAGTTCCAACAACACTCAAGAAGTTCAAATCACTGAGGACAAAGCAGCCCGTTTGATTGGCACCCCATCCACCAGCTTAAACATTCACTCCCTCTACCACCGACGCACTGTGGCAGCAATGTGCCCCATCTACAAGATGCACTGCAGGAACTCACCAAGGCTTTTAAGACAGCACCTTCCAAACCTTTAACACTGATAAGGACAGTGCATGGGAACACCACAACCTATAAGTTCCCCTCCAAGCCACACACCATCCTGACTTGGAAATATATCACTGTTCCTTTACTGTTGCTGAATCAAAATCCTGGAACTCCCTCCCTAACAGCATTATGGATGTACCTGCACCACATAGTCTGCGGCCACCACCTTCTCAAGGGAAATTAGGCATGGGCAATAAATGTTAGCCTGACCAGGGATGCTTACATCCCACAAACAAATAAAAAACAAAATCTCAATGTACAACACAAATACTGATTTAAATGCACCTTAGTTTCATTGTGTTGCAATTTACTTTATGATTGGCAGCATTTCAAGGATGATACTATCCCCATGGAAGCAGATAAAAATGCTGAACAAAGTTTTAGGTATTAGGATCCATAAAATGAATAATATGAACTGGGAGTAAAGAATGCAGCCAAATATCTATGAAATTAAAATACTTTCTAACACATAATTCTTTCAGTTAAATGTGCTGCCAATAAGAATTATTACTATGATGTCCCCTGGACCTTTCTGTTCTAAGTGTTAACTGGTCTGCTGTGTATTTTCTGCAGTTCCTGCTTTTATTTCAGATTTGCCAAATCCACACTTGTTATTTTTAATCTCCAGCAGTGGATCAATGCCTAATACTAACCCTATAAGAGGATTGCAAACAAAGTGCTTGTTATAAGCCAGGTTCAATCCTAACTTTCACTGAGTCAGTGGATTGCGTGATTATTATCTGTGGTCGTAGCAACAAGACCATACTAATTACCCTGAGAACTGGTCATCCAACCGTCCAATTCTACTTGTATTTGGATTGGAGAACAGTGAGGATTTTTCTCAATTGACATCAATTGTTTAAGGTCTTAAACAGAGAGAAGTCAAGATTACTGTTATAGCATACCTACAGTGCTATTTCCAGATGATCTGAAACCCGTCACCCCCTCCCAACCCGCACAGCATTTACATCCCTGTGAGAAGTGGATGGCCAGGTTTCAATCTGCTTTCGCATTAGGCAGGCTGGAGACACTGGCAGATTTGGGAGGGAACTATATCCATAGAAGGAGTTAGAATAGATGGCCAGATTTTTGTACCCCCCCATACCCCCGGTGCCTCATTATGAATGCTTGGCTGAGCTCCAAATATGTACAATGCACTCAGTCCAGCAAGGTTCAGTTGACATAGCTTGCAGGGGATTGCAATTACCCTGTAATAAGTTACTCTTTTTTCAATGTAGTTTTCCAATGTCTGTGTGTTTTCCCATGTCTGTGACCTCCTCTGTACTGCCTCAAGAGTTAGCAGGTCCAACTGTATCACAGCCCTGCTGCTGAGGACAATAATTGTACTTAGGGGTGATATTTCAATGCAGATGAGTTTGTCAAGTCAGGGATTTTCAGACTCAAGCATACCAGTTCACCAGTTACATTCTGGCATATTAACTCAGTTTTCTCTCACCACAGATGCTGCTTGACTTGTTTAGTATTTCCAGCTTTTCTGTTCTTTTACATTGTAGATTCTATAGAATGATTACATAATGGTCACTGGTAGTAAGCAATTCCCATTTACTGCTGGCAAGCTACTTGCATCATTACTGCTGGCAAGTTACATCCATCATTACTGCTGGCAAGCTACTTGCATCATTACTGCTGGCAAGCTACTTCCATCATTACTGCTGGCAAGCTACTTGCATCATTACTGCTGGCAAGTTACATCCATCATTACTGCCGGCAAGCTACTTCCATCATTACTGCTGGCAAGCTACTTGCATCATTACTGCTGACAAGCTACTTGCTTCATTATTGCTGGAAAGGGACAGCCATCATTACTGCTGGCAAGCCACTTGCATCATTACTGCTGGAAAACTACTTGCATCATTACTGCTGACAAGCTACTTGCTTCATTATTGCTGGAAAGGGACAGCCATCATTACTGCTGGCAAGCCACTTGCATCATTACTGCTGGAAAACTACTTGCATCATTACTGCCGGCAAGCTACATGCATCATTACTGCTGGAAAGCTACTTGCATCATTACTGCTGGCAAGTTACTTCCATCATTACTGCTGGCAAGCCACTTGCATCATTACTGCTGGAAAACTACTTGCATCATTACTGCTGGAAAGCTACTTGCATTATTACTGCTGGCAAGCCACTTGCATCATTACTGCTGGAAAACTACTTGCATCATTACTGCTGGAAAGCTACTTGCATTATTACTGCTGGCAAGCTACTTCCATCATTACTGCCTGTCCTGAGACTGTGATCTTTGTTCTAGACGCCCCCCTCCCCCAGTCAGAGGAAACAATATTCCCGCATCCAGTTTGTCCAATCCTGTCAGAATTTTAAACATTTCAATGAGATCCCCTCTTATTCTAACTTCCAGTGAATATAGGCCCAGTCGACCCAATCTTTCCTCGAACCACAACCCTGCCTCCCAGGAATCAGTCTGGCAAATCTTTGTTGAACTCCCACGATGGCAAGTACATCCTTTCTTAGGTAATGAGACCAAAACTGCACACTATACTCCACGTGTGGTCTCACCAAAGCCCTGTATAGTTGCAGTAATTCACTCTTGCTCCTGTACTCAAATCCTCTTGCAATGACGGCTAACATACCATTTGTCTTCCTAACTGCTTATTGTACCTGCTTGCTCTCAGTGACTGGTATACATGGACACCCAGATCCCTTTGTACGTCAACATTTCCCAATCTATCACCACTTAAACAATACTATACCATTCTGTTTTTCCTACCGAAGTGGATAACTTCACATTTATCCACATTATATTGCATCTGCCATGTATTTATCCACTTATTCGTCTAAATCACCTTGAAGCTTCTTAACACCCTCCTCAGCGACCAGATTCCCACCAAGTTTTGTGTCATCGGCAAACTTGGAAATATTACATTTGGTTGCCTCATCTAAATCATTGATGTAAGTTGTGAATAGCTGGGGCCCGAGCACTGATCCCTGCAGGACCCCACCAGTCAATGCCTGCCACTTCAAAAAAGACCCATTTATTCCTACTCTCCTGTCCGCTCACCAATTCTCAGCCCAAGAATAAAGAAGAATGCTTTTTAGGAGTAATAGTCGATGGTAGAATGCTTAGAGTAATGGGGTAAATGCTAAAGAAACCCTGAACTCAAGATGAAACACTTCCTTCTCTGTGTCTACTCACACTTTATAAAGCTTATCATTATTTACCATGTGAGTTATTGTGGAAGGAGTTGGTGGGCTGTGTTGTGGGGAGGGTGGGGTTGCTGCATTGGGAAACTCGGTCTCATGCTTTTATTTTAAATTTCATTTCTGGTCATGGCTCTACAAGAGGAACAGTGAACTTACTTTGGCAAAAATGCTGAACAGTCCATTTTCAAAGCTGAGTAGGAAAGATGTTTTGCTGTAGCGGCTAGAATTGTAAATAAAGCAATTTGAACACAATCAAAAATGTTCACAAACATTACTGGATAAACCATGACAAAGTAGGATTCAAAATCAATGCCTCAGGCTTTAATATTGCATACAAACAGGAATGTGATCGCGTTACACAGAATGTGAAAATAGAAGTGAAATCTATGTATTGGAGATCAGACCATCCCATCAAATGCCTGAAACAAATTGTTCAGGAAATCTTTGAAAAGGAAAGATTTGTTTTTTGTTTCCAAAGGACCAAGATATAAAAAAAAACTATCATGTATTGATATATAGAAATCTTTACCACTTTATACTTGAGTTTTACATCAGAACTATCCATAGAGCAAGCATGTCAGTGGATATTGTGTGACTATATCTGGAGCATCAGAGTTGAGTACATCTTGAATGTTTTTGTGTAGTGTGCGAATGTAACAGAATAGAGCAGGAACATCTAGGAGAAAAGGCTTTACATACAATGGGTCTTCAGTAAGACACTTCACTTACCACATGTGACAAAGTTAATACAGTAATGATGGGGAGAATGGTTTCATGGAATGGTTTCAGTTAGTTTTTCTGAGTATGCTGAGGAGCCAACTAGATAACAGATCATTTTAGAAATCCTACAGTGCAGAAGGAGGCCATTCGGCCCATTGAGTCTAAGCCGACAACAATCCCATCTAGGCCCTATCCATGTAACCCTACATATTTCCCCACCAATCCCTCTTACCTACACATCCCGGGACACTAAGGGGCAAAGTAGCATGGCCAATGCACCTAACTTGTACATCTTTGGACTGTGGGAGGAAACCGGAGCACCCAGAGGAAACCCACGCAAACACGGGGAGAACGTGCAAACTCCACACAGACCCAAGTCGGGAATCGAACCCGGATCTCTGGAGGTGTGAGGCAGCAGTGCTAACCACTGTGCCACCCCTTTAAATCTAGTTTTGTGCAATGAGAAAGAGTTAATTGATAAACTTCTGGTAAATAAGCATCTGGGGAAGATTGGCCACAATATAATAGAATTTTACATTGAATTTTACAGAGAATTGCAAAACTAGAGTCTTAACTGTGACCAAACCGGTATGAATAAAGGACTTTGTGGTTCAATAATTGCATAAAAAGATGTATTTTTCCTGTCATTGAGGTTTTTGAGGGCAAACCTGCCTCAGGTAGATTGAGAAACTAGATTGAACGGTATTACAGAGTCATAAGGTGGGATTTTCTGGCCACACACACCACAAGACTGGAAAATCCCGCCCGAGGTCAATGGACCTTTGCATGGTCCGTGTCCTGCCTGCTACGATTCCCGTGACGGGCGGGATGGGAAAATTTCACCTATAGAGTCATACAACACAGAAAAGGCCCTTCAGCCTATCAACCATCTATTCAGGTAGCAGGACAATGGGAAATATTTAAAGAATTATTTCACTATTTGCAATGATTACTAATTTGGTCCAACTATGGTTAATGAGAGAAGTTAAAGCTGTGGGGTGGGATTTTCCAGGTTTTCTCACTGGTGAGATCTTCTGGTCCTGCCAAAGTTGACCCCCACCCCCCCAACCTCCCCCTGTGGCCAGTTCCCCAATGGCAGTGTGGGCAAGCCACACAGAAGCCCATAGATTTTGATGGGACAGGAAGATCCCACCAGTGGCCAACGGCTCAGTGCACCGGCCTTGGGAAAAGCCATCATGAGGGGAGGGTGGGGGGCACAGGGGACATGGGGGGTAGGCTAGTAAATCCCGGCCATGATATCAAATTAAAATGAGAGGTTTGTAATGTTTCCAAAAAGACTAGCAAGCCCGAGGATTGATTTGAAATCGCTGCACAGAATGACATAGCAACTGATATTAAAAAAGAGTAAATTTGCTGTAGATATCAGTACAGATTGTAGAAGCTTCTATAGGTATGTGAAAAAGAAGAAATTAGATGCAGTAAACATTCCTTCCTTAGAGGAAGATATAGGAGGAATTGCAATAGGAAATAAGGAAATAAAACTGACTTTAACTCACTCAAATCCGTTTACTTACATGGAGTTAAAATTAGGGCCTTTGTAACTGGCTTCAAGCAGGAGACACAATATACGTAATGTCGAACCAAAGCAATGGTGAAAATGAGGGACGTAAGGATATTAGTATGAGTAAAGAAATAGTAATGCAGGAATTAATGGGACTAAAAGCCAACAAATCCCTGAGGTCTGATCGTCTATACTCCAGGATTTTAAAAGGGGTGGCTGCAGAGATAGTGCCTAGATTCCTTTTCATCTTCCAGAATTTCTCTAGGTTAGAAGAGAGCAAACATAATCCCACTGTTCAAGAAAGGAAGTCATAATGTGGAGATGCCGGCATTGGACTGGGGTAAACACAGTAAGAAGTCTAACAACACCAGATTAAAGTCCAACAGGTTTATTTGGTAGCAAAAGCCACTAGCTTCGGAACAGCCTGCTTCGAAAGCTAGTGGCTTATGCTACCAAATAAACCTGTTGGACTTTAACCTGGTGTTGTTAGACTTCTTACCAAGAAAGGAAGGACAGGGAGAATAGACTTATTGACCCAACATCAGTAATATGGAAAGTGCTAGAATGCATTATTAGTATGGTATCACAGGATATGGATAGGCTAGCAGAGAATTGGTGGAAGGAATTTAATACAGAGAAGGTCTCGCTGATGAGGGGGGGAAGCATCCGGGAGGCTGGAAATGATTGTGCCGGACGTGTTAATGCCAAATGAATGATAACATTAATATTTAAATTGGCTTCCTGCCCTTTTTGGGCTGATCGCGCCAGTAAAACGTGATCTAAAAGATGGATTTTGGTGCAAGATGGGTTCACACTCGGTGCGAAAGCCACGCACGCTATCTTCCCGGCCCACTGCGCTGATCAACTGGTGCAACAGGCTGGAAAGGTTGTGCCCGAAGTGTCATAATGGAGAGAAAATAAAAAAGATCCACACAGGTCTGTTCAGTGTGGACCAACCGCACTCGTCCCACACCCAGTCATTTTTGGGAGAGTTATGAGTTGTGCACCGGTTCTGGGAGGGGCGGGCCTAAATACACCAGTGAACCTGGCTGCAAAGCAATCAGACGCCATTTTGAAAGGTTGGCCCAATCTCACAGTGCAGTAGAAGACCCTTATCCTCCCCCTACGGACATTGGGACCCCCTCTCGTCAGCGGCATGTGGTTTCCCAGACACAGATCATAGGCATCAGGGCATTGGGGCCCTCCCAATGACCCTCCCCCTTCACAACTCATGACATGCCCCATCCCTTCGTGTCCCCCTTCATAGTCCCATTTAATAGCCCCCCCCTTCGCAGTCCCCCTTCATTACCCCCATTCAGACCCTACCCCCTTGGTGGAATCTTCCCCCTCCTGCCGAGGTGACTTTGACGCTGGGACAAGAAGGAAAGCAGAAAGGGAAAGGTATCAGATCGGTGAGCTACCTCTTGTCAGTTATATCAGAGGCAGGATGGAAGCAACAAGGACTACTCACCCGGCCAAAGCAGATAACCAATCTGCCCAATGACAGGATGGGTTCCTGGATCCTGCTGGGGTCTTTCTGGGGACAAAGACTGGCAGCTGCCCGTAGGCAGACACCATTATTCCTACGAAACTCATCTCCAAACTCCGTGGCCCGGGCCTCGGCACCTCCCTCTGCGACTGGATCCTGAACTTCCTAACTCACAGACCATAATCAGTAAGGATAGGCAACAACACCTCCTCCACGATCATCCTCAACACCAGTGCTCCACAAGGCTGTGTCCTCAGCCCCCTACTATACTCCTTATACACCTATGACTAGGTGGCCAAATTCCACTCCAACTTGATTTTCAAGTTTGCTGACAACACCACTGTAGTGGGTCGGATCTCAAACAATGACGAGACAGAGTACAGGAATGAAATAGAGAATCTGGTGAACTGGTGCGGTGACAATCTCTCCCTCAATGTCAACAAAATGAAGGAGATTGTCATCGACTTCAGGAATCGTAAAGGAGAACATGCCCCTGTCTACATCAATGGGGACGAAGTAGAAAGGGTCGAGAGCTTCAAGTTTCCAGGTGTCCAGACCACCAACAACCTGACCTGGTCCCCCCATGCAGACCCTATAGCTAAGAAAACCCACCAGTATCTCTCCTTTCTCAGAAGACTAAGGAAATTTGGCATATCAGCTACGACTCTCACCAACTTTTACAGATGCACCATAGAAAGCATTCTTTCTGGTTGTATCACAGCTTAGTACGGCTTCTGCTTTGCCCAAGACTGCAAGAAACTATAAAAGGTCATGAATGTAGCCCAATCCATCACACAAACCAGCCTCCCATCCATTGACTCTGTCTATACTTCCCGCTGCCTCGGGAAAGCAGCCAGCATAATTAAGGATCCCACGCACCCTGGACATTCCCTCTTCCACTTTCTTCCGTCGGGATAAAGATACAAAAGTCTGAGGTCACGTACCAACCGACTCAAGAACAGCTTCTTCCCTGCTGCCATCAGGCTTTTGAAAGGACCTACCTTGCATTAAGGTGATCTTTCTTTGTGCCCTAGCTATGCCTGTAACACTATATTCTGCACTCTCTCCTTTCCTTCTCTATGTGCGGTATGCTTTGTCTGTATAGCATGCAAGAAACAATACTTTTCACTGTATGTTAATACATGTGACAATTATAAATCAAATCAAATCAAATCAGTTCTGCTGAGGTCAACAAACAAATTGGACATTGAAGTCACATCTTGAGAGCTTTACAGTGCCTTCTTTTAAGGGATATAAATGTTTGTCGTAGCTTCTGCTGCTGTACCCAATTGAGGAGTTCATGGCTCTTTCATTAGTAAAGCAATTTAATCCACAAATTAGCAAACACAATTGGTGGAAGTGGTATTCTCCTTCAGGGACATGCCATAACTATTGTTTTAACTTGCCAATCATGAGAACCTATGGGATGCTTCGATGTCTGCAATGCAAAATGAATCTTCAAGTTAATTTAAAAAGTAAAATTATTTCTGCAAGCGCTATTTTGCAAAAAGTGAGCCGATGCTTCATCTTGCAGAAAATAACCTTGTCAAACAGTTCTCAGGATTCAGATTGGTAAATCATCAAACTATAAAAATAAAGATGAAACCACATGTCACTTGGTCGAAGGATTTTGGGGATTTAAAAATAAATCTATTTTGCCAATTCAGAAACAAAATCTTCCATGAACTGCCTCATCAAATATGTTCGAAAATGTAAAACAAAACATGTGAGTTGATATTTAAATTTCCCACATTTCAAACTGAGGGTGATATGGCCGACTGGAACATTAATTAATATTTATATGCTTCAAGTTGTTTACATGATCGAGTCATTTAATTAAATGACAGAGTTCCTGATTTGCATTGTCATTTAGTTCATACACTCATGGATTCGCACAGAACTGAAGAAGGCCATTCAGCCTATCACATCATGGGTGGTTAGCACTGCTGCCTCTCAGTGTCAAGAACCCGGGTTCAATTCCGGCCTTGGGTCACTATCTGTGTGGAGTTTGCACTTTCACCCTGTGCCTACGTGGGTTTCCTTCGGGTGCTCCAGTTTCCTCCCACAGTCCAAAGCTGTGTGGGTTAGTGCATTGGCCATGCTAAATTGCCCATTAGTGTCAGGGGGGTTTGCAGAGTAAATACATGGGGTGAAGGGGATAGGTGCTGGCTCAGATTCAGACTCGATGGACCAAATGGACTCCTTCTGCAATGTAGGGATTCTATGGTTCTATGATACCTGTGCCAGCACTTTGGTAGAGCAGCTAATTAATCCCATTTCTCTGCATGGAACTGTATTTTTCTTATCTTTTCAACTATTTATACAATTATGTTTAAAATTTTACGACTGAACCTGGTTCCACTGTCTTGTGATATGGTAGCATAGCGATTATTGGCAGAACTTTATGCCTTCCCCATGGTGTGTTGGGTGACGCAAGGAGCATTTCATCAGGTGAGAGAGTGGCAACTCCTTCCTGCTTTCACCTGATTAAATCCATGGCAGTAAGGCCCATGGACATCCTTTCCATCCTGCTGCCAAGTGAGGTCCCTAAGAGGGGAATTAATGCTGGCCTGGAGGGCTCACCCTACTGCCACTGGTATTAACCCAGCAGGACACGGGGGCAGGACAAACAAACCCTGACTTATTTGCTTGTGGACTCCGACAGAAGTTCCCTCATTCAAAGGCACTCAATGCCTGATTGAGGGAATTGTCATTGGGAAAGGGGGGAACCTTGCTGACAGCCACCCACCCCCTTGCCCTTACTGCCAACTTCCCTACACCGTGGCCCCGCCCCATGACCCCCTTCCCGCCATCGCTCTGCTTTGCCTGAGCCCCTCCTCAATCTGAGACCTTGAATGGATGTCGTACTGAAAGCAGCCACCTCCCTCCCAGTGGCGCTGCTGAGTGCAGAGGAGCTGCTGGCCTTTGATCAGGTGGCAGCTCTCAGCGGGAAGGACTACTGCCCCCTGGAGTTCTTGACATGGGGAAGACCTATCATTACCTGTCAAGTGGCTGAGTGACATAAGATGCCTTCCTGAAAAGAGGTTCCCACTGGTTCTCCAGCCACCGGCCAAGGTCCTGGATTTCTCCTATGATACCAGATAAGTAAATCAGACGCAAAGATAAATGATCTTGAGTTCTAATCCCACATAGTAGCTGGATAATTTAAAAGTAATCCAATTAAAAATTTGAACACAAAACCATTATCAGTATTAGTGACAATGAAACTGTTGCATTGTCTTGAAAATGCACCTCATTCCCTCAAGTCGTTTGTGGAATGGAAATTTGCCATTCATATGTGACTTCAGCCCCACAGCAAAGTGGTTGACTCTGAACTGCTCTCTGAAGTGACTGAGCAAACCATTCCGTTGTATCCCAGAAGACAGTTTACTGTCACCATTATAAGGATTATTATAGAAGGATGATCATTGTTGGCATTATCAGAGTTACCCACACCCTGCGACTTCATAAGAAAGAACATTTTATTAGATTGTGCATTCCAGATCACTACAACTTGCAGTGGGTAAAATGTTTTCCTCCTGTTGCCATCACCCCCCCCCCCCCCCAACCCCCAATTTTATTTTTGCTAATCACCTTAAATTTGTAATCTTTTAGTCACTGGCCATTCTGTCACTGGAATTACTCTGTCAAAGCCATTTTGATAATCTCATCAAAATTCCCCTTTAACCATCTAAGAACACCCTATAAACTTTGCCAATCTCTCAACACAATTACATCATCTCTTGTACCCATTCTAGTAAATCTCCTCTGCATCCTCTCCAAGATCTTGACAAAGCTGCTACTTTCAAGATAAAAAAGGCAATTTTGAAAGTTCTTACCAAGAGTCAAAAGGACTCGAAACATTAACTATGTTTTCTCTCCTTACAGATGCTGTTAGACCAGCTGAGTTTATTCCAGCATCCTCTCCAATTCCAGCTTCCATAGTGTTTTGCTTATCTTAACCTCTAAAGTACTCCCTCTTTATTTTTATCCTGTCCAATATCGTTACCGTTTCCTTTCTTGAGGCGGCACGGTGGCACAGTGGTTAGCACTGCTGCCTCACAGCGCCAGGGACCCAGGTTCGATTCCTAGCTTGGGTTAGAGTCTGTGCAGAGTCTGCACGTCCTCCCTGTGTCTACGTGGATTTTCTTTGGGTGCTCAGGTTTCCTCCCACAGTCCGAAAGACGTGCTGGTTGTTGTGCGTTGGCCATGCTAAATTCTCCGTCAGTGTACCCGAACAGGCGCCGGAGTGCGGCGACTAGGGGATTTTCGGAATAATTTCACTGCAGTGTTAATGCAAGCCTACTTGTGACACTAATAAATAAACTTAAAACAAAACTTAAACTTAAAACTGGATAAAAGCAAATTATTGCTGGAATCTGAAACCAAAAGAGAAAATGCTGGAAAATCTCATTAGGTCTGGCAACATCTGTAAGGAGAGAAAAGAGCTCAGATGCTGCCAGACCTGCTGAGATTTTCCAGCATTTTCTCTTTTGGTTTTAAACTTAAAACTCTTTTATTACTGAATTGGCAGCCTAATCTTTATTCGCGAAGATAGATGCCAATTACTCATACCCTCAGTAAACTCTGCATCCACAAGAAGACCTCCTTTTTAGTTGTGTTTTAATGTAAATTTCCTTTAATCTTAATCAAAATACAGTGTAGTTCACAACTTAGTGAATGTGCATTTTTTTAATCAAAGGTGGATGAAGTATTCTTGATTTTCCTTTTGAATTTTATTTTTTGTTAAATACACCCCAAAAACAATTTCCTTGAACACCTTAATGCGAATCTTAATTGAAAACATACTTTAAGTATTCAGACCCGATGTAAACTTTTATTATAAACATTTTGATGAAATTTCAGAAACCTGAATTTATGCTAGAACTTTCCAGTGCAAAAATGTATCCGTTCCCTGAATTGTTGCATTGACCCGAGATTTCACAGATTGAACACTTGGGAGGCATGTGGTTGACATTGATTGTGATAGGAGCATTCAGAGACAAGCACCAGGCAGGGTAATTATAGTGGAGATAGCTTCCATTACTTCAGGTGTAATGCTGTGCCGATTACAGACGGATATTAACATTGCCTGCGCTTCTCACAGAGAAAGAACAAGCTCAGTCTTTATGTTGTGGATCAGCAGCCCAGCGAAGCAAACCGTCTGAGACGAGAGAAGTCATACATTTGTTGTCAATACCATTTCATTGGAAGAAGAACTTACCCTGCATGGCTCCCTGCATGCCAAACATTAAAGCCTGAATATTACCTCCAGCACAGGCAGCAGTGGATGTAAAACCTGCTCCCACCTAAGATCGCCTACTTAGAATCCCATAGAATCCCTATAGTGCAGAAGGAGGCCATTCGGCCCATCAAGTCTGCACCAACCACATTTTCACCCAGGCCCTATTCCCGTAACACCACATATTTACCCTGCGAATCCCCCCTGACACTAAGGGCAATTTAGCATGACCAATCCACCTAACCCGCATCTTTGGTGTGTGGGAGGAAACCGGAGCACCCGGAGAAAATCCACACAGACACGGGGAGAACGTGCAAACTCCACACAGACAGTCACCCGAGGCTGGAATCGAATCCAGGACCCTGGTGCTGTGAGCCAGCAGTGCTAACCACTGTGCCATCGTGCCGCCCTCCTACTTAATGCAGAATTACACTGGTTGGTCAATTAAGGCCTACCCAGCGTGGAACGTGCCTGCCAGTTGGGCTTGCGCTGTGCAGGGGTGGGAACATGTCAGGCACCGGGTCCAATGAGGACCTGGCTGGTTGGGGGGTGTGGGGCAACTATAAAATGTGAGGAGACAGCTCCCGAAAGACTACCAGGAGGCTGAGGGCGCTGTGTGGCTGAAGTGTAATAACTTTCCTTGTTGTCCTGCAATAGAATTAGCGCCAAGAGCTAATGGAAGGCGGGTGGGCAACTCAGGTGGGCTAAGTTCCCCCTGTTCCATTGATGAGTGCCTGGCTGTCCTGGGTCAGCATCAGGCACTGCACTCTCATGCCCAGGGATGGCAAGAGAAGGGTGCCCCATCTGACAAAGAAGGCCTGGTCAGAAGTCACTGTCCAGGTCACTGGGCATTATGTTGTGTGCCAGATTTGGTTACAGTGCCACAAAAGGTCCAATGATCATCAATAGGGTAAGGTTTTTAAAAAAACATTTTAGGGAAAGCGCAGAGATGGCATGTACTTATGTGGAGAGGTGTAGTTGGGTATGTTGGTTCCCCTGTATGTTTAGGGGTCGGAATGTCTATGTCAACTGGCATTGCAGCCTGCTCTGCCAAGGCTGGACTGTCAGCACAGTAGTCCGCAGTGCATTGGAGGGGGAGGTATGCGACAGTGAATGCCCATGTGGAGAGGAGGGGGCCTCTGGAATGGATCTTAAGGGAGATGGCACACCAATGAGGCTTTCCATTGCCAGGAGAAGACAAGCCACAACACTGCCGAGCCTTGCTGCCCCAATGGGAGAGTCAGCAATCTGCTAGTCCTCATTGGGAGTGAGAGAGATGCTCTGGAGCTGAACTGTCACTGGCCAAATTGCTCCTCCAGGCCTGGTGAAAAAGGGGTCTGGGATGAAGGTCGGTTGCAGGTCCCAGATTCGTCTGCTGCGGGTATGAGGAGGTTCACGGGCCCCTTATATCAGAAAGTGAGCTGTCCCAGTCAGAGTGCCCATTGAAGCTCCAATATAGATGGCACCATGCAGCATCTCTCCACTGTCTCAGCAGGCCATCCAGCATGTATAATGATGATGATGGTTGAATTCACTTCAGAAGCCTTCCTTCTGCAGTTGAACCAACTGCACCAGCCTCATGCAACTCTGAGGACCACTCGTCAGACACCCAGGAAGACATCACTCCTGCACATGTGTCATGCTGTCTCTCAGAACCAGGCACCAGCGCAGGTACTCACATGGCAGTGGACATTTGGTCTTCACCTCCGTGGATAGTGCACAGTGATGAGGGCATTTCACGTTGTTAATAAAGGAGTCCATGAGAGATGACAGCAACAGTCATCTCTCATGGCAACACCATGGCTAAAAGCAGAGCGTAGAGGCCAAGTCTGCCACAAATGAAGTCTCCTCTCGACCTCACAAAGCCTCTCCACCATCTGCGTGGCTCAAGACATGCTTTTAGCCATGGTGTTGCCATGAGAGATGACTGTTGCTGTCATCTCTCATGGACTCCTTTATTAACAAAGTGAAGTGCCCTCATCACTGTGCACTATCCACGGAGGTGAAGACCAAATGTCCACTGCCATGTGAGTACCTGCGCTGGTGCCTGGTTCTGAGAGACAGCATGACACATGTGCAGGAGTGATGTCTTCCTGGGTGTCTGACGAATGGTCCTCAGAGTTGCATGAGGCCGGTGCAGTTGGTTCAACTGCAGAAGGAAGGCTTCTGAAGTGAATTCAATCATCATGTGATATAATACTCACTATTTGCCTAAGTAGGTGAATTTCTAACAATAATGAAGCTCAACACCATCTTGAACAGATCAGTTCACTTGTTTATTCCCTGCCACTGGACTTGCCTTCTCCATCACCAATGTATTAACACTGCAGTGTGTGTAATCTAAGGAGGTTGCTGTGGCGCAGTGGGTAGCTTCTCATGCTTGATGTAAAGTGGCACTTCTCAAGGTGAAGGCCTCTGGTGACAGGCCAGTCTCATGTTCCAGGAAAAAATCTCACTATGGGAAAGTCTGCCTTGTGCACCACTAAGATAAATGACAGTGTGTGATCAGCAGGGTGCATCTCACTATCTATCTCTCTTTCCTGCAATTTCTAACACTGAGAAGGACAAAAACAACAAATATGTGAAAATATAATTACTTCCAATTTCTCCTCAAAGTCACACACAACTTAACCGAAATTTCTTCGTCATTGTTGGGTCAGTATCATTGCTAAAAAGCTATCACATCTTGAGGCGGCACGGTGGCACAGTGGTTAGTATTGCTGCCTCACAGCGCCAGGGACCCAAGTTCAATTCCCAACTTGGTCACCGTCTGTGTGGAGTCTGCACATTCTCCCCAAATCTGCATGGGTTTCCTCCGGGTGCTCTGGTTTCCTCTCACAGTCCAAAGATGTGCGGGTTAGGTGGATTGGCCATGCTAAATTGCCTCTTAATATCACGGGGACTAGCCAGGGTAAATGCATGGGGTTATGGGGATGGGGCCTGAGTGGGGTTGCGGTCGGTGCAGACTCGATGGGCTGACTGCCTCCTTCTGCACTGTCGGATTCTATGATTCTATGGTACAAGAACTACACCAGTCCAGGTTGAAGACTAATCATCATTGATCCAGGACACAAGGGATTGGTAATAAGTGCAATCTTGTGACAATCTTGAGACAATAAGTCTCATCCATTCTCGAGAACAAATACACAAAAACACATCCTTCTGCATTACGTTCATTTTGACAAAATGGAGGAAACCAATCCAAGAGCCTATTTTAATTTGAGCGATTCTAATTTGTTGCTGGGATCTTCCTCGAGGGGTCTTCCAATTTTCAGCGGAGTTACGGTTGATGGAAAGCACAAAAAACACATAAACAGAGCTTCCGCCGTATCTCCTATTGGCATTGCAGTGACCAATCAGGAGAGAGTCTTGGGGAATTCTGGGCAATTCTGTAATAGTTTATTGTATGTAGTATTAAATAGCAGCGACAGTAACAAGATCACAACCATTATCTTTCTCTTTTAGCTCTATCTCCATTTTACCCCAGCAGAGAGCTTTCCAACGTTCAGGCCCAATCTTGTCAGTGAAAATTACAATTCTCAACATCTGCTTTATTGATTTTTTTTAAAAAGAAAAAGTACCCCATAGCAATTAAAATTGAATTAATGAAAAGGTTAGAGTTTACACAGAACATAGATTTTTAACAAAACTGAATTATGTCTGATAAGTAATTGACATTCTTCTAATGCTAATCAAGCCTCTCTGCACATTGCTGGGCTAATTACACGCACTAATATGCAACAAGATGAAGATTGGTATTAGGCATGTATTGCATAAATCCCTAGATGCTCAGTCTTTTGACAATTATAGCAGATTCAAGAACCAAATTTCTTTCATAGTATGTATCTCCTCTACATAAAGACCCACAGATAGAAGCATCACATTAAAGTACTGTATTTGGTGATTTTTCTATGACAATAGTATCCTGAAGGTGCCTGATATTCACTCACCCTTGTTCATCCTTGGTTCGATGGTAGAATTCTATTCTTTGAGTCAGAAGATTATGGGTTCAAGTTCCATTCTAGGAGTTTGAGTGCAAAATCTCAGCTGAAACTCCATTACAGAATTAAAGTATGTTTCTTGAAAGAAGCATTAAACTGAGGTTTGGTCTGCTTGCTTAGCTGGGCACGGAAGATCCCATGGCGTTATGCGAAGAAGAACAGAGGGTTGTCCCAGTGCCCCAGTCAGTATTCATTCACCAACCAACACAACTAAAACAATTTAATTGACCACTCATTTTATTTCTGCTTTGGCGAACTTGCTGTTATGCCGTGACTATATTCATGGCCGGGTGTCCCTGGAGAGGCAGCATGCATTGGTTAGCACAGTGGTTAGCACAGCTGCCTCACAGTGCCAAGGACCCGGGTTCAATTCCCAGCTTGGGTCACTGTCTGTGTGGTGTTTGCACATTCTTCCCGTGTCTGCCTGGGTTTCCTCCCGGTGCTCCGGTTTCCTCCCACAGTCCAAAGATGTGTGGATTAGATGGATTGGCCTTGCTAAAATTACCCCTCAGTGTCAGCGGGACTAGCTGGGGTAAATGCATGGAATTATAGGGACAGGGCCTTGGTGGGATTGTTGTCGGTACAGACTCGATGGGCCGAATGGCCCCCTTTTGCACTGTACGGATTCTATGATTCAGTGTCCACAGGCACCATTGAGGCCTTCCATGCTCATTGGGCACCACAAAGACTGAGGTGAATTATTGATCCCTTTAATCATATTTTGGTTTGAGAATTTAAGTTTCCTTTATGCTAGACTTCTTAATCCATAGACGGGTAATCAGTAAAGATAGGCAATGATATCTCCTCCATGATTATCCTCACCACAGATGCCCCGCAAGGCTGTGATCTGAGCCCGTTACTATTCTCCTTATACCCTTCTGGCCAAATTCCACTCCAACTCCATGTTCAAGTTTGCTGATGGCAGCACTGTAGCGGGTCAGATCTCAAACAATGATGAGATGGAGCACAGGAAAGAAATAGAGAATCTGGTGAAAGGGTGCAATGACAAAAATCTCCACCTTAATGTCAGTAAAATGAAGGAGACAGTCATCAACTTCAGGAAGCGTAGTGGAGAACATGCCCCTGCCTGCATCAACGGGGACGAAGTGGGAATAGTCAAGAGCTTCAAGTTTCTAGGTGTCCAGATCACCAACAATCTGTCCTGGTCCTTTCATGCCAACGCTATAGTTCTGAAAGCACACCAATGCCTCTACTTTCTCAGGAGGCTAAAGAAATTAATCATGTCCGCTATCACTTTCATCAGTTCTTACAAATGCACCATAGAAAGCATCCTTTCTGCTTGTATCACAGCTTGGTATGGTTCCTGCTCTGACCAATACTGCAAGAAACTATGAAGAGTTGTGAACGTAGCCCAGTCCATCAAGCAAACCAGCCTCCCATCCATTGACTCCGTCTACACTTCCCACTGCCTCAGAAACGTAGCCAGCATAATCACAGCCTCACGCACCCCGGACATACTCTCTTCCATCTTCTTCTGTTGGGAAAAAGATACAAAGGTCTGACATCAAATACCAACTGAGTCAAGAACAGTTTCTTCCCTGCTGCCATCAAATGTTTGAATAGATATACCAGATATTAAGTTGATCTTTCTCTACACCCTAGCTATGACTGTAATACTATATTCTGCACCCTCTCCTTTCCATCTCCCCATGTACTTGATGAACGGCATGCTTTGTCTGTATAGCACGCAAGAAACAATATTTTTCATTGTACTGTGACAATAATAAATCAAATCACATCAAATCAAATTCATTCCAAATATTTTTCTTGTTGAATTCAAATTCTACCATCAGTCGTGGCAGGATTTGAACCCGGGTCCCCAAAATATTAGCTGAGTTTCTGGATTAATAGTCTAACGCTAATACCACTAGGTCATTTCCTCCCGCTCCTTAATAGGTAAAAGGGTGGGTTTTCCACCCAAGACCTGCTCACCTAATTGTGAAATTACATCTGGTCAGAGTGGGTTCCTTGGGAGCATTTCTATCCATACAATTTTATACTCTCCCCCCACCCTGCTCATCACCTCCACTGGAGCCTTAGAACCCACCTCTGTGACGAGTATAAAATTTTGCCCCTGGCCCCAACTTCAGCCACAACTATTGAGAAGCTGCATCACTCCTTTAGTATACATGGTTTGCCTGAGATCATTGTCTGGTAAACCTTCTCTGCACTCCCTCTATAGCAAGAACATTCTTCCTCAGATAAGGAGAACAAACTGCAAACGATATTCCAGGTGTGGCCTCGCCAATGCATTGTACAATTGCAGCAAGACATCCATGCAGCCAAGGCCTTCAGTGGGAGTCATGTTTTATCAAGTTTTATCACCTTGACCAGTAGATGCAAGGCTCCCACCAAGAGCCTGATTTACATCATTACTAACTCCTGAGCTAAGAAAATGAGTTGCATTCGGGTGGATTTGGAATGGGGCCACGTCCAACTTTGACACAGGATGGGGTGCGCAGCTACTCTGACTTGATTTGATTTATTATTGTCACATGTATTAACATACAGTGAACCTGCATGTTAACCTTAAGAGAATCCTGAACCAGGACTCCCAAGTCCCTTTGTGCTTCAGATTTCCGAAGCCTTTTCCCATTTAGAAAATAGTCTATGCCTCTATTCTTCCAACCAAAGTACATAACCTCACACTGCCCCACATTATATTCCATCTGCCACTTCATTGCTCAGAAATTCCAGAAACTCTTTCCCTGATGTTCACCTCCCTCTTACAACATGCAAGTCAAGCAAAACATCAGAGCACCCAGCTATTCCAACGTTCTATTCTATGCATCCTGGACCAGTTGTCTTTTGCCGATTCAGGAAGCATCATATTCTACAAACATTTGGTTATTTGGTCACCCACATTTGTACTTAACCGTGATCCTGCTTCAAACCAAATTGAACATAACCTTAAATGTATTTGGTGTAGCACAGTGGCACAGTGGTTAGCATTGCTGCCTCACAGCGCCAGGGACCTGGGTTCGATTCCAGCCTCGGGTGACTGTCCGTGTGGAGTTTGCACATTCTCCCCATGTCTGCATGGGTTTCCTCCGGGTGGTCCAGTTTCCTCCCACCGTCCAAAGATGTGTGAGTTAGGTGGATTGACCATGCTAAATTGCTCCTTAGGTGTCAGTGAGACTAGCTAGAGTAAATGCATGGTGTTATGAAGATAGGGCCTGGGTGGGATTTTGGCCTGTGCAGACTTGATGGGCTGAATGGCCTCCTTCTGCACTGTAGATTCTATGGAGAGCTATTTAACATTATCAGAAGTGTTAAGCTGATTCTCTTTTGAAACACTAATTATCATGGTAGTAAATACGTTTGGTGGACAATTATTTGAAACAGAGCTATGTCATTGATGTCCATTTTAATCAGGATCTGAATAGCATTTGACCCGATCAGCCACTTTGGCAAGGTCAAACAATGGCCAGATTTTGCTGCCAAAATAACAGCGAGTTTAATGCCTTTCCCCTTTATTAGTATGTAAATCAGCCGGCAGCTTGTGGACAGGAAGAAGTGCCCCGAGAATTACAAATCATCACAAGTTACTGGATGGTTTTCAGTCCTCTGCCATTAGCCTCATGCTTGTCATCACTCCTTGCATGAAGTTATTACACATCCACTTTAAATAATGAAGGCAAATAGGCTGTTGGCCTTCATAGTGAGATGATTCGAGTACAGGAGCAAGGATGTCTTGCTGCAATTGTACAATGCATTGGCGAGGCCACACCTGGAATATCGTTTCCAATTTGTTCTCCTTATCTGAGGAAGAATGTTCTTGCTATAGAGGGAGTGCAGAGAAAGTTTACCAGACAATGATCTCAGGCAAACCATGTATACTAAAGGAGTGATGCAGCTTCTCAATAGTTGTGGCTGAAGTTGGCATCCTTACCTTGTAGACATCAAACCATTTTGAATGTGCGTCAATGAATAACAGGGACATGGTGCCTAGAAATGGTCCGACATAGTCAATATACAGTCTGACCCAGGGACAGCCCTGGGTGAATAGGAGCTGAAGGGGGTTGCTTCTGCTGAAGCTGGCATTTGATTATGTCCTCAATTTCACTGTCCAACCCTCGCCACCAGACATAACTACATGCCAACATCTTCACCCTGGATGTGCCAGGGTGCGCACTGTGGAGCTCTGCCCTGGAAGGGGAGCAGGACTCTAGAACCCCACAGTGAGATTCCGTCCTGGTAAGTCAGCCAGTGCTTCTGGAATAAAAGGGGCGCAGGTCATCAGATACTATGGTGTGCGGCCAAGCTTGTTTAACTTCTGAAAGCATTGGGTCTCTGCTCTTCCAACTCTTGATTTATTTTCTGCATATGGGTGATGCATTCAGGCAATTTAACAACAGCACTAACTCCCGTGGAATGGGTATGATGGCAGGATTACCCGGTGGTGGAAGGTGACTAAGTCTGCATTGGTTGTGTGCAAGCCAGGGTGGTGCCTATGTACTCGGAAACTGATAGAGTCAGGGTCCAACATTGGATTCTCCAGAAGGAGGCCATTCGGCCCACCGAGCCTGCACCAACTCTCCCACAGAGCATCTTACTAGGCTCTCTCCCCATAACCCTCTATATTTACATCGCTAATCCCCCTAGCTACACATCTTGGGACAGTAAGAGGCAATTTAGCTAATCAACCTAACCTGCACATCTTTGGACTGTGGGAGGAAACCGGAGCACCCGGAGGAAATCCACCCAGACACGGGGAGAATGTGTAGACTCTGCACAGACAGTCACCCAAGGCCGGAATTGAACCCAGGTCCCTGGCGCTGTGAGGCAGCAGTGCTAACCACTGCGCCAGCGCCACTTGAACGTGTGCTCCCCGGCGACAGCAGCTGCAACACCATGAGAAATGGTCATGTTTCGAGATGCTGACGATGTCAGCAGTGATCAGTGAACCTCCAGAGGCTCTGATGCTCCGACATGTTGAGATAGCTGATCCTACATCAGTAGACTCTGTGCTGGTCGTGCCTTTTCCTTGGAGTTGGGAGTTGGTTCTCCCCAGCAACAGCAGCGGAACCACCCTCCATCTGCAGTTGCTTGCCATTCCCCTGCACTGTCTCTCAATGGTGCAGTTGTAACAGCAGCCAGCTGATGCAGAGAGGAAGCAGCGGCAGTGTTAGCTTCTGCAGTGTCAGTCGACTGGATCAGATTTTTACTCTGCTCCGCTGTAGGACTCACTTAAATGTACACAGTGAATATTACACGTGACCACAACTGAACTGAAGCATCCCAGAGTGGAGCCTGATTCATGTAGACAATTAGAATACCATTGCACTTCCTGTAATTACCATTCTGAATTGTCTGTAATGTTTCTTCAATTGCATTGAAGCACCTCAGAGCATAACATGATCTATGTAGAAAATTTAAATACCATTGCACTTTCGGTGATGGCCGTTTTGAAAATGCCTTTCAGATATTTTATGAATAATATATAATTTTGCAAAAAAAACAAGAAGCCAAGGCATTCGGCATCAGAGGTGTGGTTGCTCCAACATGGAGACAGTGCATCCTAGACTTTCAGAGTGGCATAACATTTTCTGATGGCGCTCTGACTTTCTCAGCAATCTCTTGCATAACACTCTTCAGATCAACACTCAATTTTTCTCCGGGCACCTCCCAGCCCCATCTGAGCAACCAATTTTCTCACTCACTCATCCTAATGCCCTCTCACGCCAATGTCACCCGTTTACCTTCCACAAACATTGTCCTTCACTCCTCTCCACACTAATTGTTACAGAAGGTCACACCTCTGCTTCCTCCGCTTGCAGGAAATGAGGGTGCACAGGGAGGGCCTAAGCCCCTGAAGAGTTCAGATGGGTTCGCTAATACCATTTGCCTGCACTTGTCCCATATCCTTGAATGGTAAGATATTTCAAGTGCTCATCCAAATATTTTTAAAAGGTTGCAAAGTTTCCGGCCTTCACAACCTTCTCAGGCCGTGCATTCCGGATTCCCACCACCCTCTGAGTGAAAAGGTTTTTTTCTCAAATCCCCTCTGAATCACCTGACCCTTACCCTAAAGTTATGCCCCCTCATGATTGACCCCTCAACCAAGGGGAACAGCTGTTTTCTATTCACCCTGTCCTCATAATCTTATACACCTCAATCATGTGTCCCCCCCTCAGCCTTCTCTGCTCTAAAGAAAACAACCCAAGGCTATACGGTCTCTCCTTATAGCTCAAATGCTCCATCCCAGGTAACATCCCGGTAAATCTCCTGTGTACCCCCTGTAGTGCAATCACATCCTTTCTACAGCGAGGTGGCCAGGATTGCACACAGTACACCAGCTGTGGCCTAACATAGAATCATAGGAAATAGTTGCAGGAGTAGGCCATTCTGCCCTTCGAGCCTGCACGACTATTCAATATGATTGTGGCTTTCAGTATCCCTCTCCTGCTTTCTCTCTATCCCCCTTGATCCCTTTAGCTGCAAGGGCCACGTCCAGCTCCCTCTTGAACGTGTCTAACAAACTGGCCCCAACAGCTTTCTGCGGTAGAAAATTCCACAGGTTCACAACTCTAAGTGAAGAAATTCTTCCTCAACTCAGTCCTGAATGGCCTACCCCTTATTCTTGGACTGTGACCCCCTTGTTATGGACTTCTCCAACATCGGGAACATTCTTCCTGTATCTAGCCTGTCCAGTCCCATCTGGATTTTATGGGTGGGATTTTACGGCCTTGCTCATCCCAAAACTGTAAAATTCCTCCCAAGGTCAATGAACCTTTCCATGCTCCACCCCTCGCCCGCTCCAATTCCCATGGCGGGCGGGGTGGTAAAATTCCAGCCTATACGTTTGTTTCTATGAGATCCCCTCACATTCTTCTAAATTTCAGTGAGCACAAGCCCAGCCGATCCAGTCTTTCTCTGTACAGCTCTATACAGCTCCAACATAACCTCCTTGCTCTTATAGTCTATTCCACAACTGATGAAAGCAAGTGTCCCATATGCCTTCTTAACTACCCTATTCACGTGCTCATGGACTGAGGAACATCTGGGTGTCCCTCTGATATAACATCCCAGCAAAGAGCTAAAAACTTCAGACAAACTAGAAGAGAGGGAAGAAATGGGCAAAGGATAAGAAAAAACTGAATATGTTCGCACGGCTGAAAAACTAAATAACATTGAAAATATTTTAAGCGCTAAAAATGTTTGTTACAAATTGCATTTATATCAGACTGAGCTCAAATTAAATGTTGCATCTCTTAAGTGATATAACTTTGCCTCCAGCGATATGCAGTTTGCTGAATAGTTAATAAGAAAGCACAAATCAATGCCAAAATTCACAGTCTCAGCCCCTCTGCTGCCTTTGACTGCTTTGAAAAAGTGTAATTAAAGTCTGCTTGTCTCTCTCAGTTCCCTCAGTGAAACACCTCATGACTGGCAGTATAGTTTTATCCTTTCTGCCAGCCCTGCCAGTTTCATCAAGTCCCTCGGGAAATAGCTGGTGTACAAAGGTATCAGAAAATCAAGTGGCTCATGCAACGGTGGCTTCAGCTACAACTCATTACTATGCCTGAGGCTTTTTGGAATGCTAATGCCGAGATGGTGGGCTGATGCATAATTAGCGATGTTACGCAGGTTGTCAGGCGGTATACAACCATTAACTAAAAAACACTATAGCCCTGATCATGCAAAAACCGGCATGTCACTCACCTGTGCACACCTGTGTCAGCTACGAAATCCAGCTCCTTCTCCTGGTTGGCACAGACAAGCAAAATACTCAGCAGCACAATTGGCAAGGCAGGGTGGGGGAGTGAGGAGAGGTGCGATCAGGGAATGGAATCTGACCAAGCCCCAGTTCTTAAAAGGCAGCAGCTGATCCTTTAAAAAAAGGGGGCATGTATTTTCCTTCAGGCATTGAAACATTTTGGTTGCTTGTAAACTAAAAACAAGAAGAAATGTCCACAAAATTTCATTTCCATGCGACCCCCTGCAGGAAATACTATACAGACCGTCTGCAGGATATTCTCCTCTGAAAGCAGATGTAGATCATAGAATAGAATCTCTACAGGGCAGAAGGAGGCCATTCGGCTCATCGAGTCTGCACTGACCCACCAGACCCTGTCCCCGTAGCCCCATGTGTTTACCATGCAAATCTCTCTGACACTAAGGGGCAATTTAGCACAGCCAATCAACCTAACCTGCACATCTTCGTAACTTGGGAGGAAACTGGAGCACCCGGAGGAAACCCACGCAGACATGGGGAGAATGTGCAAACTCCACACAGATAGTCACCCAAGGCCTCCCTGGCGCTGTGAGGCAGCAGTGCTAACCACTGTGCCACTGTGCTGCCCTACTTGGATAGAATCTTTTGTGTTTGTTGGAGCTGGAGACAAATGAGTGTTAGGGTGCCAAGGTACATATCCATCATTGGACCAATTATTATTGCTGGAGTATCAAACTTGTGGCAGGAAAGAAAATTCAGAGTGTCAGGAACTTTCAAGAACGCTGCATGCAAAACATAGAAACTTCCCTTTCTCATACTTCAGAAAACCTTTCAGGCACAAATAACTTTCACTGATACAGATAAATATTGAAGTGTGCTCAGGTTCAACACAGTCACCATAAATTACATCCCTGTTGCATTAAAATACACTCACACGAGGGGAGTCGCCATGTAATGGCAGTCTATGCCAATGCTCTTTAAGCCAGCTTTAAACACCTGGATATCTTATGCATGTTTGGATGATTTTTGTCTCTGAAGAGATGAGGGCCTCCTGAATGCCAGAGGATGAAGGCATCATGTCAACCTCCTGTATCTGAGCTGCTGACATGAAGGATTCTCTAAGCAGAGCCATATGCTGACTGCACATTTCTACAGTGGAATTCCTTCCTCTTCACTAAGTGAAGATGTCCTCTTTGGGCACCTTCACTATGCTACCTTGTTCCTGGAACAAGTCAACAATCACCCAGGAGGTCTTTTATTTGCTATCTGGTTATAATAAAATCATAGAAATATAGAATCCCTACAATGCATAAGGAGGCCATTTGGCCCATCAGATCTGCACCAACTCAGCATCTTACCCAGCCCCACCCACCCTGCTCTATCCCCATAACCCCATGCATTTACCCTCTTAATCCGCCTAACCTACATATCTTGGGATAATTTAGCATGGCCACTCCATCTAACCTGCACATCTTTGGATTGTGGGAGGAAACCGGAGCACCCAGAGGAAACCCACACAAACACGGGAGAACGTGCAAACTCCACACAGACAGTTACACATGGCCGAATTGAACCCGGATCTCTGGCGCTGTGAGGCAGCAGTGCCACCAAGTACCAAGTTGTCTCTTAGTCAATAGATAGATATAGGAGTCTAGACACGTACAAGGCAATCATGCCTTATTGTTAATGCTCCAAACTAAATCTTATTTTCCACTGTTTCAAAAAAGTTACTTTTGTAACGGGGAAATCAGCACTCCACACGTTTTTGGCACAATAGAGAATTAAGCCATAATTGAAAGGGAAGAGGGCTTTCAAATTCTTTAAAGTGTAAAGGGTTGTGGGATGGGTGGCAGAGACAACATTGTTCCAATTTAATCTTCATGGTCATTTTTATAGCCAACTGTTACAGCACCAACCACTAACAATCAGAGCACAGCCAACAATGCTTAGTCCAATTTGCAGACAGGACATCTTCCAATAGGAGGAACAGAAATCAGCTGCTATTTAAGAATCAATGCCACAGCTAATGAAATGGGCTCCTGATATTAGGCCTTGGGTCTCCCTTCAATAAAGCCAGTGTGGCACAAACAGCCACAGGTTAAAGGGTAAAACGAGATTGGGCCACTGCTAGCATCAGGTAAGTGATGGTGGAGGATTGGAAGTTGTACAGAGGAAATCATAAACTGGGATTCAGGCTTTCCGAGTCCGGATCTGGGATTAGTAGAACAGGGGTTGGGGCAGGTGTTGGTGAGGATATGGGTCAACAGATTTGCATCGACAGGACAGAGCTCAAGGTAGGGAGGGAAATGGAGGCCACACTGAGGGGAGCAGCTACAATGGGGACTGGGGAGGAATGTAGTGACTGGCACACTTTAATTATCATAGAAATCATAGAAATGATATGGTGGAGGATTGGAAGTTGTACAGAGGAAATCATAAACTGGGATTCAGGCTTTCCGAGTCCGGATCTGGGATTAGTAGAACAGGGGTTGGGGCAGGTGTTGATGAGGATATGGGTCAACAGATTTGTATCGACAGGACAGAGCTCAAGGTAGGGAGGGAAATGGAGGCTACACTGAGGGGAGCAGCTACAATGGGGACTGGGGAGGAATGTAGTGACTGGCACACTTTAATTATGGGGTCAGGAGGAACACCCTAGCTCCTCTTGGCTGTAAATTTAAGTCATTACATTTCAATGTTACTGCGGTACAGCTGACATTATTGTATACTGCCTCATAACAAAGCCTTTTACAATGGGGGCTTTAGATAGGCGAGGGACCTTTGAACTCACGGGGAAACAAGAGGTATGGGGATCAGGCAGGAAGGTGAGTGAACTCAAGGTCGAAGATCAACCATGATCATACCAACTGTGGGAGCAGGTTCGAGCGACTGTATAGACCACTCCTATTCCTATTTTTGAAATACGTATGCAAAGGAACTAATGCCCATTTCAAACATGGGCCCTGTGCATGTATTTTTATTTTCCTTTAATGATTTGAGGTTGCTTCCGAAGAGAGGGGCTCTTGGAGAAGTTAGAACCGAAACAAAGACAGGACCATTGTTCTCACTCAGTGACTAACTAGTACTGTTGGGAAGAACTTAAACTAATTTGTCAAGGAAGGAGGAGCCAGAAAATAGCCGCAAATTTGAAATGGGATCAGAGGAAGAAAGATATGAACCGCAAATTGCAGCGACCAGGTTTGAGGAAATAGCAAAGGTGACAAAGTAAGAATTAAATTGTGTGTCAGTCAATGCTCACCGTGTAGCTAATAATGTTGGTGACCTGAGGTCCAGATTGTTATGTGAAATTATAATGTGATTGAATGAACAGAAGCTAGAAGTGGGTTCGTAATACTCCTGGTTAACAAATAGAACAATAGAGAAGGAAAAAGAAGGATTTTTGGTAGAATTGATTAAGGATGATGTTAAAGATGATAGCACAGTGCTTAGCACTGCTGCCTGTCAGCACTAGGGACCCGGGTTTGATTCCTGGCTTGGGTCACTGTCTGTGCGGAGTCTGCACGTTCTCCCCGTTTCTGCATGGGTTTCCTCCGCGTGCTCCGGTTTCCTCCCACAGTCCAAAAGACGTGCTGGTTAGGTGCATGTCCAGGGTGAGTGGGATCCTTGATTATGCTGGCTGCTTTTCCAAGGCAGTGGGAAGTGGAGGTAGAGTCAATGGATGTGAGGCTGGTTTGCGTGATAGACTGAGCTATGTTCACAACTTTTGTAGTTTCTTGCGGTCTTTGTCAGAGCAGGAGCCATACCAAGCTGTGATACATCAAGAAAGGGTGTTTTCTGTGGTGCATCTGTAAAAATTGGTGAGAGTAGTAGTGGACATGCTGAATTTCCTTGAAACCAAATTGAATTGAAACCAAAGGTCCAGATATTCATGTCTCCATCCATGTTGAAACAAAGGTGGAAGGGCTTTAAAAATGGTAAATGGGATTCTGGGATTCCTGCCCATTCCTGCTCTTGGAAGTTTTTTGCCAGTTACAGGATAAGGGTGTAGGAAAAGATCCTGCACACAGCACTCCTGACCCTGACAACTCCATTGCGAAGTAGGCATTTTGATGGTGTTGGGCCAGTCTTTGCAGGAGATACAGTTCATGGTTTCTCAAAGGAGTTATAAACTGGTACGGAACCAACAAGCCATATAATAACTTGGCCATCCTCAAAATGCTCATGAAACAAATAAATCCCTTTCAAAAACATTGTCTCTTTTACTTTCTCATAAAACTAGCATTCAAACACAGGCAGTGAAATTCCCATTGAAGAAACCTTTAATCTTGTCCAAGTAAACATGGGCATAGGCATTGAAAAACCACTTCAAAGAAAGATTAAGATATTACTAGATGATAAAACAGTCAATCAAACTAAGCTAACAGTGCCTTTTGCAACTGTGTAAACAGCTCCAACCAGCTGGACTCCATCAGTAATTTTTGGAGTTAGGCAAGCATTTAAAATTAGACCAACTGGCAAAACAGTTGTCTGGCCATCTGTTCAGCCTGTTTCTGTTGATACCGTTGCCAAATGGCCTCATTATGAATGTTTGGCTGAGTTCTAAAAATGATTAATGCATATAGCCCAGCAGGGGTTGGTTGACACAGTTGCTAGCTTTGTTTGAAAAATGTATTATCTTATTATTATCTGATCTCCCTTTGAAGTGGTTTTCTATGCCTATGCGCTCATTTGGACACAGTTAAAGATTTATTCAATAGAAATTTCATTGGATGTCTTTGATTGACAAGTTGATGAGAAGGTAAGAGGGCAATGTTTTTCAAAGGAATTCTTGAACGGCTGATTCTTTTTTCCATCTCATGAGAATTTCAAAGGTATGTCAGCATTATTCTTTGGCTCATTAGTAATGTACTGAGGGAGTGGGCATGGTTGGGGCATGGGAGATATGAGGGGGCATGATGGGAGCATGGGAGATGGGTGGGGTAAAGGGGTATTTGGTGTGAGTGGTGAAGGCTAGTGGGGCCTAAACACCATGGAACTGGATCGATGCCCCAGTAAATGGAGGAAGGCCTTCTAACCTGCTGACCTCACCGGCTGGCCACTCACCCACCCCTGTCTGGCCTTGGGCCTACCTCAGGAGATGACAGCCCATTTCCAGCCCATGGTCATCTTCCAGGCATGTAAACAGGAAAAGCAGGTTCCTGTCGGATGGAGTCAAGATTGTGGAGTCTGGAAATTTCCAAACTCCTGTAACTTTTCCTGCACCTTGACAAAATTCTAGCCCAAAATGCCCAACGGGGAAGAGGTAATTTCAATGATTTAAGAAGGGACCTAGCACAGGTAAATTAGAAATAGGGATTGCAGGGTAAAGCAATAATGATTTGATTTGATTTGATTTATTATTGTCACATGTATTAACATACAGTGAAAAGTATTGTTTCTTGCACGCTATACAGACAAAACATACTGTTCATAGAGAAGGAAAAGAGAGTGCAGAATGTAGTGTTACAGTCATAGCTAGGGTGTAGAGAAAGATCAACTTAATGCGAGGTAGGTCCATTCAAACATCTGACAGCAGCAGGGAAGAAGCCGTTCTTGAGTCGGTTGGTACGTGACTTCAGACTTTCGTACCTTTTTCTCGATGGAAGAAGGTGGAAGAGAGAATGTCCAGGGTTCATGGGGTCCTTAATTATGCTGGCTACTTTTCCCGAGGCAGCGGGAAGTGTAAGCAGAGTCAGTGGGTGGGAGGCTGGTTTGCGTGATGGATTGGGCTCCATTCATGACCTTTTGTAGTTCCTTGCAGTCTTGGGCAGAGCAGGAGCCATACCAAATGTGATACAACCAGAAAGAATGCTTTCTATGGTGCATCTGTAAATGTTGGTGAGAATCATAGCTGACATGCCAAATTTCCTTAGACTTCTGAGAAAGTAGAGGCGTTGGTGGGCTTTCTTAACTATGGTGTCGGCATGGGGGGATCAGGACAGGTTGTTTGTGATCTGGACACCTAAAAACCTGAAGCTCTCGATCCTTTCTACTTTGTCTCTGTTGATGTAGACAAGCAGACGAGACAAAGGAACTACGCCATCTACATGCATACCAAGAACAGGAAACTTGAGAAACTCGGCATCACCACCAGCAGCTCTCCACATCGATGTAGACAGGGGCATATTCTCCTTTACGCTTCCTGAAGTCGATGACAATCTCCTTCATTTTGTTGACATTGAGGGAGAGATTATTGTTGCCGCAGCAGTTCACCAGATTCTCTATCTCATTCCTGTACTCTGTATCATCATTCTTTGAGATCCGACCCGCTACAGTGGTGTCATCAGCAAACTTGAAAATCGAATTGGAGGGGAATTTGGGAATTTGGCCACACAGTCATAGGTGTATAAGGAGTATAGTCGGGGGCTGAGAACACAGCCTTGTGGGGCACCAGTGTTGAGGATGATCGTGGAGGAGGTGTTGTTGCCTATCCTTACTGAACAAAGGACAAAGAACAAAGAAAATAACAGCACAGGAACAGGCCCATCGGCCCTCCAAGCCTGCACCGACCATGCTGCCCGACTTAACTAAAAACCCCTCCCCTTCCGGGGACCATATCCCTCTATTCCCATCCTATTCGTGTACTTGTCAAGATGCCCCTTAAAAGTCACTACCGTATCCGCTTCCACTACCTCCCCCGGCAACAGGTTCCAGGCACCCACTACTCTCTGTGTAAAAAATCTGCCTCATACATCTCCTTTAAACCTTGCCCCTCGCACCTTAAACCTATGCCCCCTAGTAATTGACTCTTCCACCCTGGGAAAAAGCTTCTGACTATCCACTCTGTCCAAGTCTCTCATAATCTTGTAGACTTCTTTCAGGTCTCCCCTCAACCTCCGCCGCTCCAGTGAGAACAAACCAAGTTTCTCCAACCTCTCCTCATAGTTAATGTCCTCCATACCAGGCAACATTCTGGTAAATCTTTTCTGTACCCTCTCCAAAGCCTCCACATCCTTCTGGTAGCGTGGCGACCAGAATTGAACACTATATTCCAAGTGCGGCCTAACTAAGGTTCTATAAAGCTGCAACATGACTTGCCAATTTTTAAACTCAATACCCCGGCCGATGAAGGCAAGCATGCCGTATGCCTTCTTGACTACCTTCTCCACCTGCATTGCCATTTTCAGTGACCTGTGTACCTGTACACCCAGATCCCTTTGCCTATCAATACTCTTAAGGGTTCTGCCATTTACTGTATATTTCCTACCTGTATTAGACCTTCCAAAATGCATTACCTCACATTTGTCCAGATTAAACTCCATCTGCCATCTCTCCGCCCAAGTCTTCAACTGATCTATGTCCTGCTGTATCCTCTGATGGTCCTCTTCGCTATCCGCAAATCCACCAACCTTTGTGTCGTCCGCAAACTTACAGATCACTCCAGTTACATTTTCCTCCAAATCATTTATATATATTACAAACAGCAAAGGTCCCAACACTGATCCCTGAGGAACACCACTTGTCACAGCCCTCCATTCAGAAACACACCCTTCCACTGCTACCCTCTGTCTTCTTTGACCAAGCCAGTTTTGTATTCACCTTGCTAGCTCACCTCTGATCCCATGCGACATCACCTTCTGCACCAGTCTGCCATGAGGGACCTTGTCAAAGGCCTTACTGAAGTCCATGTAGACAACACCCACTCCTACCCTCATCAATCATCTTCGTCACTTCCTCGAAAAACTCGATCAAGTTCGTGAGACACGACCTCCCCTTCACAAAACCATGTTGCCTCTCACTAATACTTCCACTTATTTCCAAGTGGGAATAAATCCTGCCTCGAAGAATCCTCTCCAATAATTTCCCTACCACTGATGTAAGGCTCACCGGCCTGTAATTACCTGGATTATTCTTGCTACCCTTCTTAAACAAAGGAACAACATTGGCTATTCTCCAATCCTCTGGAACCTCCCCTGTATGATGTGGAGATGCCGGCGTTGGACTGGGGTAAAGACAGTAAGAAGTCTAACAACACCAGGTTAAAGTCCAACAGGTTTATTTGGTAGCAAAAGCCATTTGCTTTCGGAGCGCTGCCTCTTCGTCAGGTGAGTCACAATCATACTCCCCCTTGTTGTGCTAACTGGCAGTCCACTGCACATTGCGTCGTCTGTGCATATAATCTCAATTCAGCCATTTCTTGGTTGACAGCCTCCATTGCTTTTGAAGTGCTGTTTCCCAGGACTGTTAGTCCACAAACAATATGATTCCTATTTTTTGCACGAATTACTCCTGCTGTCCTCCACCCCGCCCCCCCCCCCCCCCCCCCCGCCCTCCCCCCCCACCCAGAGATAGGGCTCCAAGGAACCCGTATCCCAGTGATGATCCCATTGTGCCCGGGGTTTCCCAATCAGCGCAGAATTCTTTGCTGATAGCCCGGGTTACTATCTTTCTCCGGATATGCCCCTTCTGAGGGCATGGAACAGTGAATGGTCCTATTGTTCCTACTGCAAAAAGGATCGGGAGGGTTGGTGTTTCTGTTGTGTAAGTACCATTGAAGAGGAATACAAATCCTTTCTTAGCCCGGTAGCATTTAGTGTCCCGATTATTAGTTTGTTCATACTGCCAATTGCTCGGTTTACTTGACTCCCCGTTTGATCCCACTACCTGGTAAGTATCAAACGGGTGTGTCCATTCGGCTGAGCTGACATGAGTCCCATTACACTGTCCACAAATGAGCTGCCTCCCCGCGGTTACATTCAGGCATTTCTGTTCGTCACAGGTGCAAGTAAACTGACCCCTATTTACCCGACAATGCTGATGGACACACTGTGTCTGTACGCAGGAATCATTCTTGAAGACCAAGGCATATGCACATCCCCATCCCTGCCCCGTAAAACAAAGCGGATAGCTTGCATTATCCGAGCAAGCTCTTCCTCCCACCTGTTGGAGCCCCCTGTACACAGGATCTGTGGGATTTACAAGTTCCACACATCTTCCCTGTATACCTCTTTTATATTTGCCAATTTGTCCCTTACAGGGTGCGTCTGATGTATCCACAGTATGTAAGTCATGAGGGGTTCACCCAGGGGTGGCCACAAATAGGGCTTCTACCGATTGGGCTAACGGGTAACATACAGTTCGATTCCTGTGTAAGTGTATATGAGCCTTGTAAAATAGGTTATCCTCCAGCCCAGTCAAGCTTACAGTCGCGACAACGCAAAGTAATACAGTTACAAACGCGATTTCATACATATCCGCAACAAGCAAGTATCAATCCTAATACTGTAAGTTATACAACTTTCAAAAGTTATACTGTCAACCCGAACGCGTCAGTTACTCTTGCTTGCAGTCTTCACCTGTGTTGGGGAAAGCAATCTGGTCACTTCAATTCATTCATTCATTTCCTTGTGTAATTTCAACTGGGTCCAATGTTTCCATACATCTTTCCTTCTTATGTCTAGACAGGCACAGGTGTCTCCACTAATTATCACTTCATATGGCCCACTCCATTTTGGTGCAAACCCTGGTTTGTCAGGTAATGTTTTTACTAGGACGCGACTTCCCGCTGTTGAGACGTCAGGGAGCATTTCAAGCTCTCTCTGTGTGTCTCTTTTTTCTTGATTATCTTGTACCAATTTGCGCATCCCTTTTAGTTGGGCGCTTAGTTCCAAAACATATCTTCTGATTTTATCTTTTAGTGGACCTACATCGGTCCCACCTGTTATGATGCTTTCTGGTAATTGCATCGCCCGTCCTGTCATCAGTTCATAAGGGGTTAATCCGGTTGTCCGGTTTGTGGTAGCTCTTATTAGACCAGAATATGAAGCCTCTTGTCTCTGCCCATTCCTCCTCTATCAAAGTACAAAGCCAGGACAATATTCAGACATAAGAAATGGCAAGTCACATTAACCCTTAGAATACTGAACACTGAAGTCAATTCACTTATACGTCAGTAGTGCAAAATATTTAATTACATATCCCCCCTCCATAGAAAGCTTAGTGTGAATCAAATAACACTTTGCACTGGCTTTTTGGCTGCAGCTGGACATCCATTCATGTGTATGTAATCCCATCAAAAGACATCGCTTTCCCCATTAAAATCACATGCCATACAGCTCCAATCTTTATATGATGTACTCTTACATTATATCTAATTTGATCATTTGTTTGTGTGAAAGCACAGTATGACAGTACTTCACAAAATGCCACTACCCTACCTACCAAGAAGTACATTCAAATGCCTAGCGCCAACATTTAGCAGCGTTGAGCAAGTTATTACAAATTATGGCAAAGAATGGTTAAATGCTTGGAATAAATAGCCTTTTCATGGAGGAAAACAGGAAGCTCCTACAGAATTATGATTTTATCAATACACAATATATATTATATAAAATTGGTTAAGGCTTTTCAGGGTTTGATTTTATTCTCGGGTCTATATGGCAGTGCCATACTGTATAATAAAAATAATCAAGGGGCAGTTGTATCATACCACTTTATACATCATAACTGTGATATCCAAACCCTTGTAATTTAAGTTGTTCCTATTTTTAACAATAGATGGCACATGAAATTCTGACGGCAGAACATAATTTTAACCAGTTATAGAACACTAAACTATCAGACGTTCGTAAATCGCAATATTCTGTGGACCTTAATACTGCATTCTAACTGGGCAATTTGCATTGGTGAGACAATATATTTACCTCATTCTTTTGTTCCGACTTTTCTACTTTTCCACAAAACTACTTATCTTCTCCTGACTTCTCAACTAACTCTCTTATAATTTCTACTTCAAGACAAAGGAAAGAGCACATGGTTCCCTCCAAGGTTTAGATCTTTTCTTAAATTTCAATTTACTTTCCAATTTTTATTTAAACTCTGTATCAAACCCACTTGTAAAATCACAATTAGGGGAAGAACATTAAAACATTAAGGCAAACAACAACAAAAACCTCCACACAACCACTTTGTTAAACATACACAGACACACATGGAAGCTTCCAACATTCATTCCACAACACTTCCTCTTTCATTCAAACTTAACATCTTAAACTGGGATGAAAATAAAACACTTAAAGAGAATACAGAACGTTTGATTAAGACAGTCGCTTTTATTCTTCTTTCTTCCAAACTGTAATTAAACTCAAAACAGAAGTAAATTCAAGAAATCTTATCACTTTAATCTTTAACAGTTTTAACACTTCCCCAGCCCCCCGAAGTTAAACTAAGGTGCAAAGCACCGCATCCACTGCCTGCAACAAACACTCCACAAGAAAAAACAGGCTTCAACAACTCCTGCTCTCAATCTAATGCAACAACAACCACCTGCATTCGACAAGCAACCAGACCATACAAACACACTGAAATACAAAAACTAAGATTTCTCCTCCCCGCCTCCAGGTATGCCACTAGCCCATTCCACTAGTTCATCATAATCCTGGGACATCATCACTTCCATTTTTAGGTTGGTTTGGTGAGCACTAGAGAGTCCATCCTTGAAAGCCTGGATGAATGCTCAATCCCCACAACCTGGGTTTCCTTGCCCTGAACATTCCTGGTATACTTGGAACAACCGTTCCCCATATTCAGAAGCTCCTTCCCTCTTTAGCTGCTTGGTTGTGGTAATTCTGCTCCAGTTAGTAGGAGCATTCCCTCAAACTCTCTGAATTTCTGTCTTAAACTGGGTGAAGGGTGCCTGTTGGGCATCTATTTCTGCTGTTAGGGCGACTACATGTCTCCAATGTCCCCCACTATAATCCTGTGCTGGAGGAGCGGCGGGTCCACCCGCTACCTGCCTCCACTTATCCGCTGGACAGGCTGCCCTAACCAGCTGGTGTACGTCTCTCAGGTATAATTGGTGTCCTACCCAGATTGTATCTAATTCTTCCCAGAATTTAGTGTTTGCGCTTCTAGGTTGTAATTTACCCAGGGAAGCCATTATCTGCTGCCTCCCACCTGGGATGAATGGTTTATAACTTGCTTTTGGCTGCGCATCTGTTCCCCCTCGGGTTCCTGGTGCTAAGTTGTGTTCTAGCGCTTCCCACTCCTCTGGAGGAGCGGTTGGTCCCTGTCGTGTGGACTCATAAGGAGGTAGAGGAACAGTTTCCCCTCTCCATTGATTCTCTTCTAACACTTGGTTTCGTTTCTCCAGTTCTCTTACTCTGGATTCTAACTCTCTAATCTTTTCTTTATCTTCACTCCACTTTTTAGTAGAGGCGACTACTTGCTCAATTAGTCCAGCTAACTGATGTACTAATAATACCCCTGTCTTCTTTGTCTTGTTTCTCTTTTCCCCATCTATCCACTTTCTCTGTTGTTCTAAGGTCTGAGAAGCATCCCAGCCATCCCTTTGCATCCTCTTTATTAACGCTTGCCTGTCTGTCATGCACACTTCAATAAGAGATCCTGCAGGTCCTCTCTTAACTTCTGTTTCTGCCATCTCGCAGACTTCACTACCCCCGGTCACTATTGCCACCTTGGCAATGTGTTTTAGGCACCGTACGGCCATGATTACTCCCTCGTAAAGTGTGTTCTCTACCGTAGGGACTTCACTACCCCCGGCCACTATTACTATGCTAGCACCGTGTTTCACTACCGTCTCAGGGTTTCAATTTATACTCACGGCTTCCACTATTACCACCTCGGCAATGTGCTTCTCCACCGGAGTCCGGCTCTTGGTCAGAGTTGATCAGCTCCTTTTCCGCACCACTTTACAACATTGACAGTCCAGTTCCCAACTATACAAACTTTCATGCAAACAGGTGGCAACTCTGCGTTCGTTCGCCATTATAGAGTTTGTTGTTAACCGAGCTTTGCCACTTGTGCTTCACAATCCTAAGTGCCCTTGGTGCCTCTACGCCCACTTCAGGGTCCTGACCTTCACGTGGGGGACTTCCCCTCTTAACAACCAGTCTAAGGCTGTGCGTTTGAGACAGGCACCTCCTTGTCCTCTAGTCAGTCAGCACAAGTAACAATTACTTATCACTATCAGCAGTTAGTACTTATCACTATACCATATACAATCAATACTTATCACCTGCTCGGCAAAGGTCTGTTTCGGGCGCTCCAGCTTCTGAAGAGGTAAGATCAGAGCTTCCAACGGCTCTCTGACTCAGATCGGTGGTGGCGGGGGGGGGAAGGGAGGCGGGCGAGTTATTCTCTGGTGAGGGGGGTGAAGGAGGGAGGAGGCGGGTCAGATGTATCTCTGGTGGGGGGGAGGGAGGAGGGAGGCCAGATCGTTGTCTGGTGGGGGGACGGAGGAGGGGGGGGGGGAAGGGAGGAGGGAGGCCAGACCGTTGTCTGGTGGGGGGGAGGGAGGCCAGATCATTGTCTGGTTGGGGGCGGGGGGGGGGGGGGGGTGGAGGGAGGCCAGATTGTCATCTGGTGGGGGGGAGGAGGGGGGCTGGGAGGCCAGATTGTTCTCTGGTAGGGGTGGGAGGGAGGCCAGATGGATCTCTGGTGGGGGGTTGCGGGGGGGGGGGGGGGGGGGGGGCGGTGGCTGGGGGGAGGACCGCTGCCACTCTGCGGTGATTGGTGGGGGGGAAGGAGGGCAGAAGGTCGCGATCAGTTTGGGTAGCGGGGTGGATGTGTGGATAAGGGGGACAGTTATGTTGTGGGGGTGGGGCGTTGTCTGTGAGGGCCATCTCTCCGGAGCCGCTTTATCTGCTTTTTGCAGCTCGGGAGCGATGTGACAGGGGCGCGTTTTTCAATTTTAATTATCCTTCCAAGGATAAGGACAATGTGAGCCTGATGTGTAACGATTCACTTCACATATTGAAGTGCGTGGTTGAAATGAGGCGAACAGTAACTCTCGTGTTCGGAAAATAAAAGCAAAATACTGCGGATGCTGGAATCTGAAACAAAAACAGAAAAATGCTGGAAAATCTCAGCAGGGCCTGACAGCGTCTGTGGAGAGAAAATAGAGCCGATGTTTTGAGTCTGTATGACCCCTTGTCAGAGCTGAGAGCAAAGAGAATCAGCAGAGATTTGTACTCTGAAAGAGATAAACAGAAATTCTGTCAGAGTGAAGAACAATACTTCTTCAGGGAAGGCAAACCTAGTGAGAAATGGCTGTGAGTTAAACACTAAGATCAAAGAAAAATACATCTGCAGTGTTTAACTCACTGCCACTTCTCACTGGGGGTGCATTCCCTGAAGAATTACTGCTATTGTATCTGCTTCTACCACCTCCTCTAGCAGTGCATTCCAGGCTCTCACCACCCCCTGTGTAAAAAACTTGCCTCTCACATCTCCTTTAAACTTTCCTCCTTTTACCTCAAACCTATGTCCCCTTGAAATTGACATCTTTACCCTGGGAAAAAGGCACCAACTATCCGTTCTATCCATGCCTCTCATAATTTTGTAAACTTCTATCAGGTCGCCCCTCAGTCTCCAACGTTCAAGTGAAAACAAACGAAGTTTGTCCAATCTCTCCTCAGAGCTAATACTCTCAAAACCAGGCAACATCCCAGTAAACCTTTCCTGTACCCTTTCCAAATCCTCCACATCTTTCTGGTAGTGTGGCGACCAGGACTGCATTCAGTATTCACAATGTGACCTAACTAAAATTCTATACAGCTGCAATATGACTTGCCAATTTTTATACTCTGTGCCAACTAATGAAGGCAAGCATTCTTGACCAACTTATCCAGTTCTAGTGCAACTTTCAGGGAACTGGTATAGAAGTTCAGAACAGCTGTTGCTTTCACAGCCATTGGGAATGGATGCCCTCCTAGTCCCCGTGGCATCAATTCCTGGCCAATGTGGCAAATGAGAGCCATCAGATCCCTAGACATGTGGAGCCTTCGTTGACAGTGATTCTCACTCATCTGCAAAAAGAGATGCAAGTTCTGTAGACCTGCGCCTTGTGAAGCCTCTCTGCGAGTCTCATCTCTGTGTCAGAAAGTACTCACCCCTGAAATGATGGCCAGTGCAGGATGCATGTCAAGGTTCCACCCTCCCTCCCTGCTCCTTCCAACGTGACCACCTGCTATGACATTGCTTTGACCAGGCACTAGGATGTGCTGCTTTCAGCCTAGGTGCTGGGATCCTCATTCATTACACTCTATGAACTCTTGAGATTAAACATGAAGGTAAATGTTCATTCAGGAAATGAGATTATTTGAGTGAAGCCATGAGGCTTCTCATCTGTGAACCATTGAGCAGCAACTTTCTAAGAGGCTTCTGGAGCTTGTCCAGCCATCCAATTGCTCTGCAGTTCATATTACTGTGGGGAATATCCATACTCCAAACAAGCAGTTAATAAGAGGAGATTGATTAGTGCCACATTGCAGGGTTAGTCTAACATGAATAGGCATCATTGTTTACTGTCCTGATCCCCTGCACTGTCGTTTAAAGGTTCCTAAATGTCTCAGCTGTGCCTCTTCATTTGGGAATGTATAGATCAGTTGGGTGCTCCTTTATTCAGTGACCCCAGTACATGTACCTGCCCTTCAATCTACACACACACCCCTCACCAACAGAGTTTCTCCTTATTTTAATTTAGCACTGCACCATCGTTGCAGATTGGTGGTGCAGAACCCTCACTGCCAGACCAGCTTGATCTCTCCCTGTGTGAGTCTGGAAATCCCTCCCATTGTCCCAGAGGGGCTTCACGTTTAGGTTTTCCAGACTCACAGACCCTCAATCCTCACCCTGTATTCCTTAATCCCATCGTACCAATGGTGCATTTCCATCTGTTAGCTCCTGGACATTTTGAGATGGATGTGCTGATGCTCCGTTTGGATCTCACCCCTTCCCATCTTGATGCCACTTACACAGTTTAACATAAATCCCCCCCCACACCCTCATTTCCCCCAACAATGTATTTTTCTCATCAGAAGGCTGCAGATGACTTCCCTGAGTGTACCATCTTTCGCCCATATGATGCCAGAGATCCCACAGACCGAGGCACATGATGTTATCACCACGCCAGGACATAACTGAGCCTGGTCTGACATGCCCTCCCCCTCTCTGGACTGGGACAAGGACAGTCTTTGCAAGCTCAGCAATGAAAACGGAAGTACTTCTTCACTCAGAGCTCCTCCCATTCTGGTCCCCAGTGGCTTACGTCAATCTGTTATATTCTCTCCCCCCATCATGATGCCGAGGATGTTAACTGCCAGAACCCAGCTCCCAGTCATGTGTCCAAGTGTAACCTTCCCCACTCGTATCCCCAGCACAGGCCTAACTCTGCAGCCCAGTCTTTATGGGGGCCTGAGGTTAGTTGCCCCCATTCCCCAGTACAGCCCTAATCCTGCAGCGCTTCAAAAGCCGCCTCTGCCTTACCGCTGGTCTGGTCGGAAGAGACTTACCTGTGAGACCTGCCTGAAAGCGACGTGGTGCTATCTGCGAAGCCTGGCACTGATTCCTGTGGATGTTGTACAATGCAAGGTTGGCGAACTAACCTCAAAGTCATGAGCAGGTCACCAGCTGTGCATCACTTATCTACAATTGTAAAACACTTTGTTCCAATTGCAAGGCAAAATGCCCAGATGATCCACTGTGGGGAGGATAATTCCAGTGAGCAGGGCTTATAATGAGACACAAATGCCATTCCCAAAGTGCTGTGATAGGAGCTGCAGCGTGTCATTGATGGGTGGAGCAGACGATCACAAACTGCTTTCGAATTGACAAAAAAACTATTTTTCTCCTTTTCCCAATATTTTTCACTCCAGCCCACCATGATCCCTGCTGCAAACGAGACTGGAAAAACTCGCCCAGATTTGCCAATACCGCAACCACAAAGTCTGGGCCAATTTGATATCTCCTAAGTTGAAATGACATGAAAGAAAACTTACAGAAAGATCAAGAAAACATTGCTTCATTGGCCATACACGCACACGCACCAACCTGCCACAATAATGCCAAAAGAGTTGTCTTCACGTAAACATCTAAATGAATTGTCCATTGTTGCCAACAAAAATATGCAGAATACAATGACAATCTGCCTGACATGCTTATTCTCAGTTGTAAATAGCAATTTATTTAAACAAAACATTGTTGAAGAAAGAGCTAGAATTGGAAACACTGCCAATTATCAAGCCAAATGGTACCAAGCAAAATTTTCTATTCAATTTATCATTCAGTATTAGAAAGAAACAATTGCTCTTGGCCATGTCACCGGCGGATGATGGTAAATAAAACAGCAGCTCGAGTATTCATCTCTTTTTGAAGCTTAGGTTGGAATGGCTAATGTAGATTTTCCTAATACATGTACAACCACCTGGCAAAACATAGCTTTGAGAAACTTACTTCTGCGCAGCTATCTCCAAACTTATAAGTAATTTGGGATGAGATACCATAGACAATTGATTTATCACAAATTGTTATCCATCTGTTCAGAAGAGACATGAGAGAATTTTATATATGAGGTTTACAGATTTTGTTCAGAGTACAGGTAAAATTGAAAGCAGACTTGTCGCAGCCCACACCTTCCAAAAGTTTGTCTTCTAATTTTCCAAACGCAGGTTGAAAAAACTATTCATAGCCCATTTTAATTCAATTCAGGTCAGCCATAATTTCCATCACATCTTATATTTTAAAGGAAGCTTTGCATTGCAGGCCAACTTCTTATCGGTCAAGTAGATTACGTCTTCGTAAACACTACTTATTGAGTTCAAATAGTCAATAAATTCCTGATATTGGCTCTCGAAAACAGACAACCACTAATATTGGATGGCAATGAATTTATGTTAAATTGGTGTGGTTGTTTTAAAAAAAGTTACAATTTCATGAGTTCATCCTTGAATGAGCTTTAAAAGAGATTGGAGATGTATTTCCAAATAAGTGTTGAAACTCTAGTGTTTAGCGTGTGAACATACATTGGCCAATTTATATTTGTATACGTGGGGTAAATTTTTATAGAAAACATTTGTGCATTGTTACCTCGGGCCAAAGGACTCAATTAAGCAGGCCTTAAAATAGGTGGCCAGTGGTCCTGCCTGAAGCAGTTTGGAGAGGCAATACTGATTCTTGATCATGCGTTCATTCATTCTTTGCCACACCATTGAAAACATGATACAAAAGGGAAAAATTGAATAAGGTCCCAAAACAGGAACAGGAATCACATTACACAATTAGCCTGCCCTCCTTTGTTGTGATGCAGGCATGTGGAAATTACATGTTGCCTGTTTTTTAAGGTTAAAAAGAGGTATAGGTGCCATCGTCCCAGGTTACCACAGGCTATTCTCCCCTTTGAGGGGGAGAGCTGACTGGTGGTGATTTAACCTAACAATCACCATGCCTCAGGCAAGGGGCAAGGTTGAGAAGGCAGGGCCTTCATGAATAACCTCAGCCGGTACAGGAATTGAACTGGATGCATCACTCTGCATCGCAAACTAGCCGTCCAGCCAACTGATAGTAACATGAAGCACAATCCTATATGCACTGTTGAGTGACTAGTGACTGCACATTTCAGCAGTGGGGGGGAGGGGGGTGGGGGGGGGGTGGGAATGGGGGGGGTTGTCCATGTTTGTGCAAGGAAAGCACTATTTAAAGCTAGCTTAGTGTTATGGATAGGATAGTTCAAACAGCACTGGATTTTCCTCGTATCACCTGTCTGTAAACAGAAAGGTATTTTGAACAGTTTCTTTTTGTTTTTGAATAAGCGGTGTGTATTTCCCAACACCTCGGCTTTTATGTGTTCTGATTCTACTAATAATCCCACATCAAATTTGAGGCCGGGTTAACTCAGAGGGTTAGTTTATTGCACACATTCAAAAACTGCAGAAAGGAAATTCACAACTTCCCCCTCTACATTGATGCAGTGCAGGAAGGGACAGAGAAAAGAAGGTTTCACAGTACAGGCTCAACAAGGAAAATTAATATTGGTTCACTTGGGCTCCAGAGTCCAAAATCAGAGTCCAATGAGGAGTTATTTCACGGAGGTTGGCGGGCTAAAAACCGGTGTTGTAAAGTATGCTTTTCAGGGGTGCTGATGTCACAAGATGAAGCAGGCATGCACAGGTGAACCGGTTTTGTAGGCAGTGATACCAAATATCCAACAGGGTCAGGTTAGATGGGGGCAGTTATTCAGCCTTACCAGGCCTTGCCTCAGTATGGCCTGTCAGTCAGATATTAAACAGCAGACTGGGGCTGCAGCCCAGAAATGTGATAGTAGTCTGTCCAGCAACCTAGAGTCTTAGGTGATGTGACCTTACTTCACCACAATGTCTTCAACAAAGGATGTTTATCCAGTGTCAGGAAATAGGCTTTGTGTCCCAGACTGATAACATCTCAGCCATTATGGGTTGAATGAGCTGGTATTTTGTTGAGGCTCTGTCGTTCGGGAAGTCTCTGTAGACTCACAGATGCCGTTAGCAAGTATGGTTTATCAAATGCATATAGCCTTTTGGTAGCTCCCTTTGACATTGGTTTGAGTAGGTCCAGATAGTCTGGGAGAAGCTCCTTAGAGATAACGAGGTGTGACATTCTCGAAACTAAGAAGTGAATTATTCTATTCTGGAGACTCCTGGATGGTAATTCATGGACAGAGGGTCAGTCACCTTCATGATCATTGTTCAGCCAAAAAGTCCAGTTTAAAAATAAGAAATAGCAATCAGGATATATTTTCTAAAACACGTACAGGGTTAGGTTCTAGTCCATTGTACTACACTATTTAAAGCCAAACTGTTCCTCTTAAAGGGAAAGTGCATTCTGGCTGCAGCAGGTCTTGACATTTGAGCAGGAAGAACATTGATTAATGATGCAAAAGAACAGAGAGCAGATTCCAAAGTTCTCAGACATTTCACTTGAGGCCAGGAGGATGCTGGTAGTGGACAGGAAGGGAGAAATCCACTATCCACAAGTGATGAAGTGGTCCTCCAAACAGACACTGTGAAGGCAGTGGGAGCAGATAGCCGAAACAGTCAATGTCAGTAGGATAGACCCGAGGACTTAGATACCTTGCTGCAAATAGTCCTGACTCTCACATCCCATCACTAAAGTCCAATATCAGGGACATGAGGCTCAGTCCTCAGAGAGAAACAAGAAAGTTACTGGACTCCTGGAACAAAACACAGTGTACAGTGCACACCATAGGCCAGCATGAACTGTCCTTTCAGTTTGTGTTACTCTCTCCCTCCCTGTCCCTTTTTACTTCATGTCATTCTCTTTCTCTCCCTCCCCTAGTTTGTGTTGCGCTTTCCCTCATTCTGACTCAGTCATTTTCTCTCCTCAATTGGTGCTGCTTTCTTCAGACTTGCTATGAGCATTGGGTTTTAGATGATGGTTATCTTAAAACTGTCTCTTTTAATTTGAAGGCAGGCAGAATGTCCCAGTAAAGGGAAATGGCGTGAATTTGTACTGGTCTTTATCAGGCAACAGGCCAGGTAATTCTGAATATAGAGACGGAACCCAGGTTACAACTGATTGAATGCATGTACCATATGCAAACCTAAATACAAGGAGAGAGCAGCTGTGTTACCTTGTGTAGACCTACAGGCTCTCAGTCAATCTGATTGAATGAGTCTTTCGCAGAGGGAGCTAGAGATAGAGAGGAGAGAGAAAGGCAGGACAACAATTGCCGCAGGCGCAAAGGGAAAAAAAGCCACTTTCTTTGTTAGTTAACAGACAGAATGTTCAGGAAAGCTTGTCTACTGGTCAAAGAGATGGAATGCACATCAATAAAGACTGAACATTCATCTTGGCAAGGGCATTACCACTGAAAGCCAATTTGGAAATTTTCAGAAGATTGTGGGAGAGGACCTTTGACTGCCACTGGATGCTCTACTGAAATAGGCAGAAGTGAACTTGTTGGAAGCTGGGAATGGTTTTAGGTTGTCTCCTGAAAAGATTGCAATTCTGTAGAAAACATGTGGTACAGTATATATGAGGTGTGGGGTTATCGGTCAGATTGAGACATTAAAAAGGGTTTTCTTTTCCGTAGTTTCAAGTAGTAATTGCCTACTAAGTATGTTTAATGGAGAGACTTCTTACTGTGTCCACCCGAGTCCAATGGCGGCATCTCTACCCCAAGTATACTCGTGTATACTTTCGATGGGATGTCATTAATCTGAAAGTTAAAAAGTTTGAGTACATCTTTTGTACATCTATTTTGCGTACATCTACATTAACAAAGAAAGCATATTAAATATATGATGTTTATGATGTATAGGGGGGATGTACAGACTCACAGTGGGGTTGTCATGTGTGATTTAAAATTCCTATTACAACTTTACATCTGTTTATTTAAATTGACTTTTTAAAACCATAATCATGCTATAATCAGACCAAGATGCTTATTTATATATCATTCCTTACAGGTCTTAGAATTGCTTTGCAGATTGTTAAGTATGACATGGGGCATGTTCTGAATCTGTAAGTATAGCTCATTGACTGCTGTTTACTGCACTGTAGGAGGTGTGTGGTAGGATTTCACAGGAATAGCATCCTTAGTGGCGTCTTGATGTTATTCTACCTCTAGTTCTTGTTCTGCAGAATAATAAATGTTCATCTAAGGTCAATTAATTTAGATTTATCTTCCTTGTGCTCTCCTATTATGCATTTTGGTCGCAAATAATTTGTACTAGTACATCTGGCTGCTCATGTTTTATGAGTGGCTTTAATTTGAATTAAAACCATACAAATCATTGTTCCTTTAAAATGGTGTGTTGTAAGAGCTAAAATATCAATTCTCAGTGAACTTCTAAGAACACAGATTGCCATATAAATCAAATACTTGGACAATAGCTCCTCCTTTGTCATTCTCTGCTGCCGCTGATTCTTGTGGAGCTAGTCATGACTGAAATGGATATTTAAAGGATGTTATTTGTCCGATCTCTTTACAATATATAGTAGTCATTCATGACTTTTATGCACAATTTGTACTTTTTATGGCTTATTCCACCCTACCTCTTTGAAGAATTTTTATTGCTGTCAAAAAAGTGAACATATTAAACATGGATCTTGAGTAAAGGTAGACTGGATCCAAGCAGAATTCTAACAGAGGAACAGAGCGTCCATTATCATCTCTCAATACTTGAGATTTTAAAGTAGGTAAGATGGGGTAGACCTTCATTTTGTGCAAAGTTTAAGTTTATTTGTTAGCGTCACATGTAGGCTTACATTAACACTGCAATGAAGTTACTGGTGACAATTCTCTAGTCGCCGCACTCTGGCACCTGTTCGGGTACACTGAGGGAGAATTTAGCATGGCCAATGCACCTAACCAGCACGTCCTTCTGACTATGGGAGGAAACCCATGCAGACACTGGGAGAATGTGCAGACTGTGCAAAGACAGTGACCCAAGCCGAGAATTGAACTCAGTCGCTGGTACTGTGAAGCAGCAGTGCTAACCACTGTGCCACTGTGCCGCCCAGGTGAGAGCAAGTTGATTGCCTGTTTTACTTCTCTCACGATTTTATTTCCATTGACTTCCTCCATTCAGATGCTAATTTTCTGAGTTTATTTGTGCTTGGATTTAATAATATTTTGTGGTGGCAATTTCCTATCGACTAGGTGGAGGGACATGCTATAATTAGGTATTTTCTGGGTGGCTTGGGTAACAGAATTCTGAGGGATGCCAGAGCCACATTTTCGAGTGGGAATTTCTCAGGTTGTCATGCACTAGTTTCGAAAGTCAACTGCGGAGGAAGCACATACTTACAATGAGTAAAGTTATCAAAGTTTCAGAAGTCAAACTGGGACACTAAGGGCCCGATTTTACCATTTTCATTCTAAGTGCTGAATCTGGGCGCAATTCAGATCCGACTTGGAAAACTGTTCTCAGGCGCCCCCACACGCAGTTAGACTGAAAAAGAAATTGCGCTGTGGGCGTGGCTTATCACGCCCGGAACGCTGCTGCAAGAATTGGAGCCTTCAACTGCACGTGTGCAGTCAGAAATAAAATTGAAAACGCACCCCATCACATCACTCCCGGGCCGCAAAAAAGCAGATAAAGTGGCCCGGGAGCGAAAAGCGGGAGCGATGGCCCCCACAAACATCGCCCCACCCCCACAACATAACTGTCCCCCTTATCCACCCACCCCCTGCTACCCAAACCGATTGCAACCCTCCCTTCCCCCGACCGATTGCCCACAGAGTGGCAGCAGTCCCCCCCCCCACCCCCCTACCCCCCCCCACTCGAGATCTATCTGGCCTCCCTCCATCCCCTCCCCACAAGAGAATGATCGGACCTCCCTCCTCCCTCCCCTGCACCAGAGAATGATCGGGCGCGGATCGCGTTAATGGCCTCATGCCCGACTTTACCAAGTTTTGGGCGCAACGCAGTGGTAAAATCGAGCCCATTGACCAGCTTCCGGTAATATTGAGTTGCACATGAGGGGGGGGTTGAATGTCTGTGTGATTGTTCCCCACTCCTGTGCAGTGCTGAACTCTTTCTCCCCAGTCCCGTCATTGAATGCTTTTACCTGGAACTGCACCACCAGCCACACATCCCCGTCATCAGCAAGCTCACAGTTGCTAAGTGACGTTGTCACCACCACAGAGGGGCCCAGGCAGATCGTGCAAGAGTTCCTGGTGCCCAGGCCTGAGGGGAGATGGGGGTCTCCTTGGGATCAGCTGTCAATCATCCCTGGATGCCCCCCCCACCCACCCCCAATGCAATATTGGTCTACTCTGCACTCAGGAAAATCAGGAAAGCCACCTACCCGAGGGCAATTAAGGATGGCAATAAATGCTGGCCTATCCAGTGACGCCACATCCTAAGAATGAAGTAAATAAAATAAAACCCATCCTTCAGCCAGTGACATTGCCCAAGCAAGTTGACTCCCCCTTCTCCACATCGCATCTGCCTCATGGACATGATCGCTAAGGGCCAGTATTTTTTTAATATTAATTCATGGTATATGGACATCGCTGGCTGACCAGCATTTATTGCCCTGCCCTAGTTGCCCTTGGATGGCAGTTGAAAGTCAACCACATTGCTGTGGCACTGGAGTCACATGTAGGCCAAACCAGGTAAGGAGAGAAGATTTCCTTCCATAAAGGACAATAGTGAACCAGATGGGTTTTTCCAATAATCGCTTCATGGTCATCAGTAGATTCTTAATTTCAGATTTTAAAAAAATTGAATTTAAATTCCACCATCTGCTGTGACGCGATTCAAAGCCAGGTCCCCAGAACATGAGCTGCTTTTCTGGATTAATAGTCCAGCAATAATACCACTAGGCCAACGCCTCCCTTCTGAGAGGTGTTTCAAAGCCTCAATATTAGGGTTTAGTGATTGTACCTACATCTCTGGCAAACTCACAAATAGATATATTGACAGGCCGTAGGGGACACTGACTTTTGTATGATCATAAATTCATCAGAAGATTTTCAATACCAGTGTATTTGCAAATGATCCCCATTCACTCGCAGTGAGAAATAAATAGACCGTTATGTGAGTCCTCTGGGATGTGTTCATTTGCTGTGAAGTACAAAAGAATTTTATGAAAATCTTGGACAAATGTCACATTTTTATGCAGAGCTCTTCTGTGATTGGCAGGATGAAGAGGAACATAAGAGAATTATTTATATAAAACCAAACAATTGTATTCAAGCTTAAAACCAAAAGTATAAATAATTTTGTGTCAAGGACTCCCTCAGCAATAGAATATGCTTTTGTTATGTAAAATGAGCTGGCCACGGAAATTACAAAGGAATCTGTACCCATGCTACGCAGCAGAGCTGAAATAACAAACCCTTTATCAGTAGAACTGCTAGCTTAAAGTTAATTTATTTGTCACAAGTAAGGCTTACATTAACACTGCAATGAAGTTACTGTGAAATTCCCCTAGTCATCACAGTCCAGTGCCTGTTCGGGTCAGTGCACCTAACCAACATGTCTTTCAGAACGTGGGAGGAAACTGGAGCACCCGGAGGAAACCCACGCAGACAGGGGGAGAATGTGCAACCTCCACACAGGCAGTGACCCAAGCCAGGAATTGAACCCAGATCCCTGGTTCTGTGAGGCAGCAGTGCTAACCACTGTGCTACTGTGCCACCCCCAGCTTGTCATTAAGATGTTAATAAACTCAATGCTTTGATTGTAGATGAGGATGGACATGTAGTCAATAGTTGGCTAAATTCACTTAAGTATTCTTACAAAAACTGATAATGTGAAATAAACTGACTGGCAAGTTAAAAGTGGAATCGTTCAAAGTTCTTTACAATTGTCTGAATTGTTACCAAATGTGAATGGTTTTGAAAAGACTGCACCATGACTAATTTCTTCATAGTGCACACTGGTGGAGTTTTTATGCCGTAACAGAACTGCGCCATAGGCTGCCTAGCATCCCAAGGATGAGGCCATTGTTGCATTAGGTTGTGATTACTCATTCTGAGATTGATGTCTTTCACTGAGATGCTGGGAATAGTAGAGAAGGTGTTCATGTTCAGCCTGAATGGAGGGCACAAATGAAAGTTGATTGTACAAGTTAATTGGCTTCGTCGTCATGGATCCACAGGAGCAAATCTGCCACTCCTGGCCTTTGTTATGGCCTCTTCCTCTGGGGCCCCAACATTCTCACCCTAATTGATCTCATTCCTTGCGATGATCTCCTCATCGGAGGAGACATGCAGCCCGTCCATCTCTCCATCCGGCAACACACCCCACTTTGGACCACCATATAACCGCGATGATGCAGGGCACCCCCTGGGGGAGAGTCCTGGAGTGTGCCACCTGACTGGTGCAGATATCTGAAATGCGACTTCAGCATGCCAATTGTCTGTCCAATCCAAGAGCATGTCACAGAATGAGCCACTTTGTACCTCTCTTCCGACGCAGTTTGCTGATGCTGAACATACGTCATTAGCCACATCTTTTGCGGGTAGCCTTTATCATCAATGAGTCCAACCTGAACACGCTGAGGCCCCTCAAAGATCTGTGATACGTATGAGTAACTCAGGAGTTGTGCAAGTTCTCAGGATGTCACGCACTGATCTGTATAAACTACTTTTGGTGGTTATAGATCAGTTGCACGGTGAGGGAGCAGAAGCCTTTTCTACTGATGGATCAGAGTGGCTGTTGGCAAGGAGCTCTTTAAAGCCCCATGTGTGCAGTCATTGGCACCCTACATCTCTGGGATGCCAGAGACCGCTGAAAATCCCACCGTTCTGGCAGCCTGGCTGACTTCATCCAGGGGGACCTGAATGTAATTGTGTGCCTTCCTGAATTGGACGTCAGTAACCTCCTGGATGGATTTATGAGCAGAGGATTGTGATATTCCACAGAGGGTCCCAGTGGAGCCCTGGAATGAGCTACTGACAAATTAAATTGAGTGCAGCAATCACCTTTAGCAGTCTCAGCTTCCCACAGTGGAGTGTAGAATGGAGGTAGCCTCACAGAGGTGGCCTCCCATTCCATGCACCATCAGACCCTCCCAAAGAACATGGCAGACAAAGGTGCCCACAGCACTGTCTCTTGCTCCTCTGCAAGTATGAGAAGCATGTTCGGTACAGCCTGGGTTGCACCAAACTCCTCTGTGGAATTGGTCTACCCACTTCAGCTCCTGGGTCTTCATGGAAATCCATTGGCCCATGTTCCTCAGAGCAAGGCCCTTCCCTTCACCCTCCCCAATGGATCTTTTTCTGCTCCTCAGCTGCATGAGTCATGAAAAAGGCAGCATTGCTACCTCCATTCTGCACTCCTCCCTGTCTCTGTGGGAAGCTGAGACATGATGGAACATAATCCTGCAATGCTCACCTTCCATCATCAATCTAGGGAGTCACTGTGGAGCCCTGGGGCTGCCCCCATTGCAGGCATTCCAATCTCCAGATCCTTCCTGGTAATGGTCACACAGCCCTAAGGATGACTGGAATCAGAACCTCACCCCCCTCACTGTTCTCACCCCGCCCCCCGCCCCTGCACACGGACATCCCAGGCGTGACAGCACTTTGACAAGGGTGGTTGGTTTTGGATGTGTACAGCCAGACACTATCAGCCTTAGTCAGGCATTGGCAAGTTGTCACCTTTGCAGTGGACTAGATCGCAACCGGGCACTATTGTAAAGACTGTAATTGTTGAGGTGTGTAAAGCCTGAACCTCTCAGCTGCACTGTGTAGAACCCTTTGGAACATTTCACACATGCTCTTCAGCTGTTGCCCCTTTACGGCCGGGTCCTTATGAGCTTTGTGCATTCCTGAGTGGGAGAAATGGTCATTCAAACCCACCTGACCGTATGCCACAATGGATACTCACAAAAATGCGCACCATGAATTACAGTGCCCATATTCTTCAATTGGCGTTTGAGTCTTCCAAACATGTCTCAGCTGAGCTTTGGTCTCCCTGTGCTACAGCAGAAATTATTAGGGTGCCTCATCAATCCAAAATCCTCAATCCAAAAGTGCAGCAGTTAACTTCTGCCACAAACCCTCGGCACCCTCCCCTGCTGATTTATTTCCTGGGTTAATTTTCAACGACACCATTCCATCAGCTGTTGAAATGTTGCTGCTCCGATTCTGCTATCAGGCCAGCTTCACCCACGCCCAGTGACCATCCAGATTCCTTCTATCACCCTGAAGAGCATTGTGTGTGAGTTTCTCTCCCTCCAATCACTCTGCTTCCTCCTTCTCTCATCCTGAGCTACTGGGGGAGGGGAGATATGGGCTTCTGCTTAAAGTGTCCTCAAGGATGACAAGGGAGAAGCTACAGAAATGAAGAGAAAATAGAGTAGGAAGCAAAGGCCTAGGCACTGGGCTAATTCAGTAATTCATTACAATGTATTGTTCTTGTACTTATAATAAGTTGTTGACGCATTGAATATGCCTAATCGAACTGAGCTTTAAAACACACAAGACAGATATCACGGTTTTGTGCCAGTGGAAAGTAGAATTAGTGAATAAATAATTTGTTGCAGTAATGCTTTCTTTCATGGAGCGCTATTGATAGGAACATTCTAAGTTATGTAACCCATTAAGTTGGACGGTGTGACTGCATTCAGAAGGTTGCTGTGAGCACTGAGTTAGGTGAATGGAGGTAAGGTTGGTACGCTGGATGTTAGAAGGTCCGTTCAAGAGATTTCTTCATCAATGAATCACTGCTTATAACCACTGACAGGTGAAACTCTGCTGAACCTCACTCTTCTCCGGCAACCGTAGCTTCCTGATTCCACTTTCTCCCCATTCCTCAACTTCTTCCTGCTATTGCAGCAGGCACCACCGTTTCAATCTTGGAACAAAGAGTTGAAACAAAGAGAAGGAAAGAAAAATAAGATCAAGGGTGAGAGAGAAAATAGACAGCAAAGAAAGGTACAGACAAATTTCGTTTTTTGTTTTTTAAGTCGCTAGCAATAATTAAGATCTTAGGAAAGGAGACTCCACACTTGTAAAAATGTTCTAGTGCCTACAGGTTGGTTTGCAGCAATTAAAACTGTTCCATAGGTATTGAGGGAAGGTGGAAGATGAAGGTAGGGATCGATCGAGAAGAGGGAGATGAGAATGGATTTGCCGGGAATGAGAGAGTAGCATGAACGGAAGGATTTCAAAACAAGAAAGAGTGTTTATTGTGGGGATGATCAGAAGAGGGACAATCAGGAGAGGGTTTGAGGTCGTGATTGGGAGGAAGCAGTGATTGAGAATGGAAGGGGGAGTTGAGGTGATAATTTGAAGGGTGCCAAGATTGCAATCGGGAGAGTGAGCGGTTGCCAGAAGCAGCCCATGGTTGACTGAGAAAGCACCCCTGCACCTCCTGACACCACATTCAGATAAGCATTCTTCCAAACTTACCTTCTCCGTGGTTCTGGCAGCAATCCCTTTACGGATGACTTAGAATCATAGAAACATAGAAAAACTACAGCACAAAACAGGCCCTTCGGCCCCACAAGTTGTGCCGAACATATCCCTACCTTTTATACCTACCTATAACCCTCCATCCTATTAAGCTCCATGTACTCATCCAGGAGTCTCTTAAAAGACCCTATTGAGTTTGCCTCCACCACCACTGACGGCAGCCGATTCCACTCGCCCACCACCCTCTGTGTGAAAAACTTACCCCTAACATTTCCCCTGTACCTACCCCCCAGCACCTTAAACCTGTGTCCTCTCGTAGCAGCCATTTCCACCCAGGGAAACGCCTTTGAGAGTCCACCCGATCTATGCCTCTCAACATCTTATACACCTCTATTAGGTCTCCTCTCATCCTACTCAATCCAGGCAACATCCTTGTAAATCTCCTCTGCACCCTTTCAATCTTTTCCACATCCTTCCTGTAATGAGGTGACCAGAACTGAGCACAGTACTCCAAGTGGGGTCTGACGAGGGTCTTATGTAGCTGCATCATTATCCCCGGACTCCTAAACTCAATTCCTCGATTGATAAAGGCCAGCACACCAAACGCCTTCTTAACCGCCTCCTCCACCTGCGGGGCCGATTTTAGAGTCCGATGGACTCGGACCGCAAGGTCCTTCTGATCCTCTACAGTACTAAGAGTCTTTCCCTTTATATTGTACTCCTTCATCCCATTTGACCTGCCAAAATGGACCACTACGCATTTATCTGGGTTGAAGTCCATCTGCCACTTCTCCGCCCAGTCTTGCATCCTATCTATGTCCCTCTGTAACTTCTGACATCCCTCCAGACTATCCACAACCCCACCAACCTTCGTGTCATCGGCAAACTTACCAGCCCATCCCTCCACTTCCTCATCCAGGTCATTTATGAAAATGACAAACAGCAAGGGTCCCAGAACAGATCCCTGGGGCACACCACTGGTGACCGACCTCCATTTAGAAAAAGACCCATCTATACCCACTCTCTGCCTCCTTTGGGCAATCATGACGTGGAGATGCCGGCGTTGGACTGGGGTAAACACAGTAAGAAGTTTAACAACCTTTAACCTGGTGTTGTTAAACTTCTTACTGTGTTTACTGGACTTTAACCTGGTGTTGTTAAACTTCTTACTGTCCTTTGGGCAAGCCAGTTCTGGATCCGCAGGGCAGCAGCCCCTTGGATCCCATGCCCTCTCACTTTTTCTAGAAGCCTTGCATGGGGGACCTTATCGAACACCCTGCTAAAATCCATATAAACCACATCTACCGCTTTCCCTTCATCAATGTGTTTCGTCACATTTTCGAAGAACTCCACCAGACTCGTAAGGCACGATCTGCCTTTGACCAAGCCATGCTGAATATTCTTGAGCATACTAAACCTCTCTAAATGCTCATAAATCTTGTCCCTCAGGATCTTCTCCATCAGCTTACCAACCACTGAGGTTAGACTCACCGGTCGGTAATTTCCTGGGCTATCCCTATTCCCCTTCTTGAAAATAGGAACCACATCTGCAATCCTCCAATCCTCCGGCACCTCTCCCGTCTCCATCGACGACGCAAAGATCATCGCCAGAGGCTCTGCAATCTCTTCCCTCACCTCCCACAGTAACCTGGGCATCATAGCATCATAGAATCTCTACAGTGCAGAAGAAGGCCATTTGGCCCATCGAGTCTGCACTGACAACAATCCCACACAGGCCCCTTTCCTGCAACTCCACATATTTACCCCGCTAATCCCTCTAACCTATGCATCCCGGGACATTAAATGTCAATTTAGCATGGTCAGTCAACCTAACCCACATGTCTTTCGGACTGTGGGAGGAAGCTGGAACACCTGCAGGAAGCCCACACAGACAGGGGGAGAATGTGCAAGCTCCACACAGACTAAGCCAGGTCCCTGGAGCTGTGAGGCAGCAGTGCTAAACACTGTCCCACCGTGCCACCCGTGACTTATTTAGTCAAGTGTAGACCTGGTTTTTATAAAACAGTTGACTCAGCAGTGGTGTAATTCAGGATAAGCCAATTTAACAAAGGAGGTATCATCAGGTTTAGTTTTCAAATGCCAAGAAACAAACTCCAGTTTCGGGCACATGCCCTAGGCGCCTCTTTTCATACCGAGATCAATATAGTGAGTGGCATAATTATTGGATGCCCAGATGCCCATTTTGTGCCCGAAAAACAGGGGTGGTGCCATCCTAATTTTAGCCCCAAATTATCGTACATAGTTAATGGTTTCCCATTGGCAATCGCGCTGCTCACATATCTTAGAGTTCAGGGAAACTGTTAACTTTCATTATAGCTCCTGTCACAACAAAAGGTTGTTAGACCTGGAAAAATAACTTGCGCGTGACTCAGGCTTGAGTGGTTTCAAACAACGAGCTGTAATATATGTGCTTTGATTAATAACAGTATTGTTCTTCCAATGCTGTTCTCCAGCATTATATTAAATGATGAGATGACATGCAAGTAATAGAACCAGGTTTCTGGACTATGAAGCAATCAGTTCTGGATTTGTTGGCTGTCAGGCTGTGAATCTCAGGAATGTCCAGAAAACTCTAACTTTCGAACGTGGGAATAATATACTGTTATATTTTTATGCCATTTGGCTGCCTCAGGCTACACGTATTCATCTCCACTTCTTAGCTTACGACCAGAACTTCCCAGCATCCTCGCTCTGCTTTGGCTGACTGCTAATGTCATAGCCACAACTCTTACCTTGGCTGAAGAGCACAGTTTGTACCTCTCAGGAATGTGAAAGACAAGAAAGGTTCTTAAAGCTCCAGTTACTTTATAGTCATCGCGTCCTCCTACTGAGAGCCATTTTCCATTTATGTGGGTCTCCTAGCAACTTAGCTTTCTTAACCAGATCTTCCCTTGACCCGAGAGTCACAGTGAAAGAAAAATTCAGCATTCTCTGGCTCCAATCTTCCTTTGTTCATTCTCGCTGAGAACAAAATGAAATCTCTGCTCCCTTCCTTCATCTTGCTTTCTGGATAAAATATTAGATTTAAAAAGTCTGCTTAGACACTTGACCATTCCACCAAAAAATATTCTAAGGAGTTGTAATTTTGTTTTTATGTTTCCAGCATGTGACAGGCAAAATGTGCGCCAGATGGCTGCCCTGCCCTTTGACAATAGGGGTTTGAGAGGGGACTTGGGGAGGGGTCCAGTTGTATAGTTACTCAGGAGTTGGACGAGGATTTTTCTGTCAAACATTTCCAGTGTAAATATCGAGGTAAGTACATCAGAAATTCCGAAGTCTCTGACTCTAACTCGGGGTGGAACTTTATGGTCCCTTTGGCCGTGGGATCTTCTGGTCCCCCGGAGGTCAATGGACTTTTGAGTGACTCGCCACCATTTTCTGACTCCGTCCCTTCCGCATCAGAGCTGTAAGATTCCACCCCCTGCATCAGAGATTTTTAGGAAGGTATTAGAGAGCAACGGAAGCTCAAACATCCTGGGTAATTCCCACTGAGTCACTGTGTCAGCATTACTGCAGAGACTTTGACCTTGACTTGTCATCGAATCCTACAGTGCAGAAAGAGGCCATTCGGCCCATCGAGTCTGCACCAACCACAATCCCACCCAGGCCCTATCCCCATATCCCTACATATTTTACCCACTAATCCCTCTAACCTATGCATCCCGGGACACTAAGGGGCAATTTAGAATGGCCAATCAACCTCGCCCGCACATCTTTGGACTGAGGGAGGAAACCGGAGCACCCGGAGGAAATCCACGCAGACACAGGGAGAATGTGTGAGATCACCGAACTTTTTGCAACACTGTTCTCATGGACCTGATCCCTGCCTTTGGCAAGTTGGTCTCGGTAGTTTCCTGGCTCCCTGAGGCTAGACTGTATTTCTCCACCATTCCATCTCTTTCTCCATGATGTTCAATGCAACTTGAGGACTTTGGAGCACACTCTCTCTCTCCTTTAGCACCACAACTCACCCTTCTTCTCACTCAGACTCTCTTCCTCAAACTGTTGCAACAATTGCTGCAGTCAGAGTGCACCTCCCCTTTAAGAGGTGTCGGCTGACTTTAAGTAGATCGGATGGGATTCTCCGGTCGCGCTCACCCCAAGGTCAGAAAATCCTGCCTGAGGTCAATGAACCTTTGCATGGTTCGGGTCCCACCCGCTACAATTCCCAAGGGACGGTAAAATTCAGCCCATCGTGTTTGCTTTAAGAGGTGTGAAGTCATTGCATGCTGGACATACTCCGCAAATCCGGCAGCATCTGTGGAGAAAGAAACAGAGTTAATAGGCCAGATTTAATGATTACGCTGTGTACACAATGTGTTCAAAAGTGGATGGGGATGGCAATACTGCTTTGGCAGTCAGCGGGACTCAGGGCCGCATCATGTCACTGGCAACCAATCAAGTGGGACAGCCAAGAGCTGCTGGCCCATTGCAGGGTTGGCAGCTCAAAAGCCTAAGCAGCGCCACTAGGATTGGTGGCCACTGTTGGGACTGCAACTGGGAGAAGAGGATGCCATGGATACGGATGGGCATAAAGCCATAGTGAGGTCTGAGGCTGTAGGGACCAGTCAGGCAGGTCCCAGCAAGGGGCGGAGAGGTGGGGTGGGAGTGGACAGGAGGTCAGGACAAGCAGCACCAGAGACCAGTGCGGGGAGACCGATGCCTCTGGGAGGCCCCTTTGTAAAATAAAATGAGGCAGCAGCAGAGAGAAGAGGCCCTGAATTGGTCTTAAATTACTCAATTGGCCTCTGGCAGGGGTTGGGGGGGGAGAGGGTTTGGTCACCTGCCATCTCTCCACTGCTGTCAATCGTGACTGGAAGGCAGCACCCTTCCCTTTCCTTCCCATGCAAGTTTACAAGCACCAATCCTTCCCCCCCTGGACCTCCCAGCCCATCCCCAGAAGCCTAAAATCCACCCCATTGTTTCAGGTCAAAATCCTTTCATTAGAATGCTGAGCTTTTGTGGTTTTTCTCCAGCTTTAAGTAACAGCACACAGCCTCACACTAACCTGGGGCCCACTGTGTGCGACCCACCAACAACAGGATTAGCACTGACTGTATGCAGCCATCGTGCAATTTAACACCTAGCAAAAAATCGCCACGCAGCCTGCATCGGAAGCAATGGATGTGGTTCCGTCGAGGATCGCGATTCCTGTACCCATTTTCAGGTGTCATTGATATTTTCTCCTAGAAAAGTGTAAAGAATCGAAGCTGAAATTTTACATCCTCAGATTCTGGGTGTCAGTAAACAAAGAAACAGCAGTGGTGGTAATGAAGAAGGCGGTATCACAATGAAGAACTAGCAATGGACCAGCAGAACAAGAGAGGCAGAAGGGAATAGTGGATGGAGGGCAGTGGACAAGATCAAACCAAGGGCATGAAGAGCAGAAAGAACATTCAGGTACAAGCACCATGCAATTTTTACGCAAACACTTTGATTTTATTTATACTTTTTGTCATTTTCATTTGAGTGTATGTGATATTAATATTCGGCCTCACGAGCCAACAGGATATTTTTATCATATTCTTTTTTTTGAAGCATCACTCCTTCTGTTCCTTAAATAGTCAGCTCCTTGAAATAGATGTCTAATTATTGTAAATGTGGTCACCCGTAATTTCTTTTCAGTTCTGATAAAGGTTTGGGCGACACCATGTCATAGTGGTTAGCACTGCTGTCTCACAGTGCCAGGGACCTGGATTCGATTCTAGCCTTGGGTTACTGTATGGAGCTTGCACGTTCTCCCCATGTCTGCATGGGTTTCTTCCAGATGCTCCAGTTTTCTCCCACAGTCCAAAGATGTGCAGGTTAGGTGGACTGGTCATGCTAAATTGCCCCTTATTGTCCAACGATTTATAGGTTAAGTGGATTAGCCACGGTAAATGGGGAGGCGATGGCCTAGTGGTATTATCGCTAGACTATTAATCCAGAAACTCAGCTAATGTTCTGAGGACCCGGATTCGAATTCCACCATGGCAGATGATGGAATTTGAATTCAATAAGAAATATCTGAAATTAAGAATCTACTGATGACCATGAAACCATTGTCGGAAAAACCCATCTGGTTCACTAATGTCCTTTAGGGAAGGAAATCTGTCGCCCTTACCTGGTCTGGCCTACATGTGACTCCAGAACCACAGCAATGTGACTGAATGTTAAGTGCCCTCCAAGGGCAACTCGGGATGGGCAATAAATGCCATCCAGCCAGCAATGCTCATGTCCCACGAATGAATTAAAAAAAATGTGTGGGGTTTTGGGTAAGATGCTCTTTCGGAGAGTTGGTGCAGACTCAGTGGTTTATATCTGCAATATTAACTTGTCTATTCCCTTGGTTACTATCTCAGTTGAGTGCTTGCAGCATTTTCTGTTGCTGCTACATTTTCTAACTTTATCACTGTTCAGCATTGTGCAGAATTTTGATTCACCGATGCAAACGACTTACAAGAGAGCCACTAATAACCACTTTCACTCCAAATGGTACCAATGTGGCGAAAACACTGAACAAATGATGGAAACATTGCAGGCAGTGTAGATCTCATCAAACCTTACAAGAAATAGATGTTGTGAATTTGAATGTTTGTACCAGGCTTCTATAAGTAGCTTAATCTGAATTTTTGGCAGGTTCTCATCAAGGGAAAATAACAGCACATGTGTCAGGCAAGTAATTTAATAGTGTGCCGAACACAAACAGACTCTGGTGCAATCCTCAGTGTACACTGTAGGAGATCACATTTAATATGTGTTTTAATAAGCATTAATTTTAGCTTCAACCTAATCTATGCCTTTGTATAGCTGGCTTGCTGTTAGTTAATTCTGATCTGAAACCAAGTGCAATCTCTCCAGGGCTAACTGTATAAAATGAGAGTTTGAAGTCATTCAATAACAGGAATCAGGCAGTATGGAATAAAAAATGTGGTTAATTATATTGCATTTATTGGCAAACTACAACATAAGTAATCTGCTTTGCAAAGACCTATTCAGTGTGCTCAGGAAAACAAATTCCAGGAGCCAGGTAGCTCATTGAATCGATATTAAAGCAAAGGGACACCCCGAAATCAAGGGAAGGTAAAGCCTGCAAGTGACCCCTCCCGACCCCTCTCCCCGAAATGGCGACCCCCATTCCCAGCCCTGATCTGAATCTATCTGTGTCCCTCGTATCCTCTCTGATCCTCCTGAGCGGTGAACACTGCAGAAGGTGCTGGCTGCCTAAGCGCACGCCTCCAATATTCCCCTCGGAGGTGAAGGCGCCAGGTTTGCACCAATGTGAACCTGTTGTAAACAGCACTGGCATGACGTCATGCCAGCGTCTGCTGAATTTCCGGTGGGGGGGTGGGGGGGATCACTTGCTCACTAATGACATGCTAATATATTCAAATGAGCTTCCTGGGGTCCCGCGGCGTTTTTCACGCTACTCCACTGGCGAGGAGGCTGGGAGATCGGAAATCGGAAACTCGCCAGCGGGAATCACGTTTTCCGAGTCTCTCCAGATTGTGAGCATGTACTGCCATTCCCGCAGACGGAGAGTGCAGGCTTAATATGCCACCCATGCCCCCCCACCTCAATGCCTATTTGTAACACCTCTGAATGTGAGTTGTAAATTAATTTTGAAGACAATTTTGAGACGATTTTTGGAACTTTACACGATCGATGTCCCCTGTATGAATTTTCACATACCAGTGGGACAGATGGAGGCCAAAGACTGGCCATCTTCCCACAAACAGCAAACCGCTGTCCAGGCAGATACAGGAAGGAGGTAGGCTCAAACATCTGCCATCCAGGCACAGGTAGCTGCCATTGTGGGTGTGGATCTCAATGCCTCTCATAGACATGCAGCAAACTGTGCTCCAGATGCTGAATAGGATGGCTGAGGTGCCACACTCTGGGAGCGACAGTGGACCCATGGAATATGAACCTGTTGTCCTCTCTCAGGATAACAGCATTCATGTTCCCACCACTGCTACTCCACCAGTGCTCTTGCTGTTGCCTGTCACAAACATACATACATACAAAATAGATGCAGGGGCAGAAGTAGGCCATTCGGCCCCTCGATGTTGCTCTGCCATTCAGTATGATGATGCCTGATCTGATCCTGTTGAGTTCCACATTTCCATTCAACCCCTGATGATCTTTGATTCCCTTGTCCAACAAGAATCTATTCACCTCCATGTTAAAAATATTCAGTGACCCTGCTTCCACTGTATTCTGAGACTGAGATCCCAACATCGCACAACCCTCAGAGAAAAAAATTATCTGCATCTCTGTCCTATATGGGCAACACCTAATTTTACAATAGTGACCCTAGTTCTGGACTCACCCACAAGAGGAAATATCCTTTCCATGTCCACCTTGTCAATACTGTTCAGGATCTTATATACATCATTAGAGCCACCCCTCACTCTTCTAAACTCTAAAACCAGGGGGAACCTAAGTAAACACAAATGCATTAGCGCTGCTTAAATAAATACTCCATATCTAAAATGAGTTCTTATCTTGTTCTCCCAGCAACTAATTGCTAACAACAGACCTAGCTTCTCCAATCTACTTTCTTCACTGAAGTTCCTCATCCCTGGAACCATTCGTAGAATCTGAGAACCCCTACAGTGGAGAAGGAGGCCATTCAGCCCATCGAGTCTGCACCAACCACAACCCTACCCAGCCCCTATTCCCATAGCCCCATGTATTTACCCTGTTAGTCCCCCTGGCAATTTACCATTGCCAATCCACCTAACCCGCACATCTTTGGACTGTAGGAGGAAACCAGAGCACCCCAAGGAAACCCATGCAGACACGGGAAGAACGTGCAAACTCCACACAAACAGTGACCCAAGCCAGGAATTGAACCCTGGTCCCTGGTGCTGAGAGGCAGTAGCGCTAACCACTGTGCCACTGCGCTGCCCCTGATGAATTCTCATGAATTCTTGTCTGCATTCTCTCCAATGCCTTCACATCCTTGATAAACTGTGGCACCCAGAACTGGACCCAATACTCCAGTTACTCTTGTATTCTATGGCCCCAGTAATAAAAACTAGAATGCCATACGCATTATTAACCTCTCTCTCAATCTGTCCTGCCACCTTCAGTGATTTATATACATCTACACCCAGGTCCCTCTGCTGCTGCACATCTTTAAAATTGTTTTATATTGTCTCTCCACGTTCGTCCTACCAAGTGAATCATTTCACATTTCTCTGCATTGAACTTCATTGACCACCTGCCTGCCTATTCCATCAAATTGTCTATGTCCTTTTGAAGATCTACTTGATCCTCCTCACAATTCGCAATGCTTCCAAGATTTATATCATCTGCAGACTTTGAAACTGTGGCATGTACCCTGAAGACTGGGTCATTAATATATGTCAGGAAAAGCAAGGGTCTCAACACTGACCCAGGGGAACACCACTACAAATTTCCTCCTGCCTGAAAAAAAAACTGCTTTCTATTTCCTGCCACTCAACCAATTTTGTATCCACGTCGCTCATGGCCCTTTCATCCCATGAGTTATAACTTTGCTCACAAGTCTGTTGTGTGGCATTGTATCAAATGCCCTTTGGGAATAAGAGGGAGCAGATTTAGGACTGAGTTGAGGAGGAACTTCTTCACCCAAAGGGTTGTGAATCTGTGGAATTCCCTGCCCAGTGAAGCAGTTGAGGCTACCTCTTTGAATGATTTTAAGGCAAGGATAGATAGATTTTTGAACAGTAAAGGAATTAAGGGTTATGGTGAGTGGGTGGGTAAGTGGAGCTGATTCCATGAAAAGATCAACCATGGTCTTATAGAATGGCAGAGCAGGCTCGAGGGGCCAGATGGCCTACCCCTGCTCCTACTTCTTATTTCTAAATCCATGTCCACCATGTGACCCTTTCTGCTACTTCCACAAAAAAATGCCTCATGGTCAAGGGGGAAGTGGTCAATAGCACATTATGTTCATGGAAAACGTAGATAGGCCTGTCATAGCTAAATTTCATGCCACAAATATTCCCAAATGTATAGAAAACAAAAATAAAACAGGCGCACCAATTGACTATGGGGGGGTTAAATAATTGGGACATCATTAAAACAAGTAAAAACTATTGATTTCAAAATAGAAAAAGGCACAGCAAGGCCCAAATAATCAATAGAATGCCAGTAATATATCTTACTGCAGGCATCAGAACATTGTGAAGACTGAGAATTGTTTACTTTTTTATATGTTTATTTTATGACTTATTCGTACCAGTGTAATATGGGCGAGCTCATAAATCAATCTGGCAGCTCAGATGACTTTCAAAAATGCCTTTTGCTGTTTTTCTGCTGTTTGCTCATCCCAGGATTTCCCAAACTTTTCTGGGCACAGAACCCTTTTTGACCTCCTAAGAACCCCAAACATTCTTATCATGTTGAAGATATGTATTTTTTGTGAAGTAGGTACAAAAGCAGAAGACAAACGTATTGGTTTTTCGATCCATCTTCATGCATTTATCATCATTAAAATGTGATTTTTTTTCATCAAGTTGCTGAGTTCTGAAGCTACTCTGCCTCTATCCCTATAGCCCTCTCTGCTGCTCACCCACTTTTTCCCTGCTGGCCAATCTCCACTGCCTGCTCCACGGTCCGTCACCCATTCCACCATCTGCTATCCGGTCCACTGCCCTTTAGGTCTACGACCCGTCACTGCCTTCACCCCACTGTTGGCCTTCACTCTCAACCGTGTTGGCCCCTGCCTCAAACTGTTAATGCCCACTTTGACACTCATTCTGGCTCATCCCATCAGAGGCCAGATTCTCAGTGCATTGGCTGCCGATAGGCTGACTGTTGCGCCAATCAGTAGCCAACACAGGGTGAAAACTGCCTCACACTGGGCAAGCTGGAAGGACAGCTCTTTGCAGATTTTCAGTGGTTGTTCCCGCGGAACCTCTGGAAGCCCCCCACGGATCCCCGGGGTTCCGCAGAACCCAGTTTGGGAAATGCTGGGTGAACACATTAGGATTGCTCGAGAGTAAAAGATGGAGGTCCAGTTACTTCAACCCTTCCGAAGTTGTTGATTAATCATTGTGGAGTAATCTCTATCAATCTATGACAGACACGATGGGTGGATTCTCCCAAAAATTCTTCGTGTTGAATTCACGTAAAGACTGGAGTAAATCACGCTGGTTTTTTTAGAAGGGATTTTCAAAATGAACCTCCCACACTCTGTGCAATGCAGAGTGCATTAGCATGAATATCATTAAAAAGATGTGTACAGGACCTATTCCTGCTGGAGAGGCCGCCTGCATAGCGTTAAGCGGGCCACTGCACTTGCGTCGATCTGTCAGAACGGAGATCGGCGCATAAGCAGTCGTCCCACACAGCCGGACTCCCAATTGCTGGGTAGCTCGATTACTGGCCAGTCCTGTGACCCCGCATCACTGGCCGTGTGACCCCTCTACACCCCGTTCGCTGGCCCCCGCATAGGTTTCCGGGTCAGTCTCAACACACCCCCCCGCCCCACCTCGATCTCCCTCCTAATAGTCCTGCTCTCCCGATAACCCCCCCCCAACCCGCAGCTCCATCCCCCTGGCTGGTTGACCCCCCCCTCCCCCTCATCCCAATGTACAGCCCCAACCGCTGGCCTATCTCCCTCTGTCACTGCTGAGTGCAGAGTGGCAGTGGAACTCCCATCCTCACCAATCTCCCCCACACAGGCCCTGCCCCCAATAGGACCCACCCTTCTCTGGCCCACCCACTTGGCCTTTCCACTTTGTCCCTTGGGTAGTGCCAAGGGCCCAAGCTGGCAATGCCCAGGGGACACTCCCCCCTCAGCCCAGACCTCCTGGGGGGGCCTCCATGGCCGCCCTTCAGTCCAGCGAGGTCGGACAACCAGCTCCCTGCTAGTGGGACGCTATTGTAAACCCTGCTGGAGTGAAACACTCTTGATTTGGTTTGATTTGATTTATTATTGTCACATGTATTAACCTACAGTGAAAAGTATTGTTTCTTGCGCACTATACAGACAAAACATACCGTCCATAGAGAAGGACAGGAGAAGGTACAGAATATAGTGTTACAGTCATAGCTAGGGTATAGAGAAAGATCAACTTAATGCAAGGTAAGTCCATTCAGAAATCTGACAGCAGCAGGGAAAAAGCTGTTCTTGAATCAGTTGGTACGTGACCTCAGACTTTTGTATCTTTTTCCTGAAGGAAGAAGATGGAAGAGAGAATGTCCGGGGTGCGTGGGGTCCTTAATTATGCTGGCTGCTTTGCCAAGGCAGCAGGAAGTATAGACAGAGTCAATGGATGGGAGGCTAGTTTGCATGATGGACTGGGCTACATTCACGACGTTTTGTAGTTTCTTGCGGTCTTGGGCAGAACAGGAGCCATACCAATCTGTGGTACAACCAGAAAGAATGCTTTCTATGGTGCATCTGTAAAAGTTGGTGAGAGTCATAGCTGACATGCCAAATTTCCTTAGCCTTCTGAGAAAGTAGAGGCGTTGGTGGGCTTTCTTAACTATAGTGTCGGCATGGGGGACTAGGATTGGCCGGGGTGGGGTGGGGGTGGGGGGGGGGGGGGACTCGCGGAGTCTGTACCGTCCAGTGGGGAGCCCGCGAAATGGCCTCTCCTTGAGTTTGCGCTGCTGGGAGAATTGCCCCGCCACATGAGATAAACCCCATGAAAGATTTTGGGGTCCGTTTATCCAAGGCCACCCATTCCTCTCAATAATGCTGCACTTAATACATGCTATGCCTCAAATTACTCACATACTGTATCCCCTAAAGGTTTTTTCTCTGAGCGAAGGCCATCTATTTTCCATTTGAATGAATCTGTTAACTGCTTCAATAAAAACAAATTACTGGGGATGCTGGAATTTGAAACAAAAGCAGAAAATACCGGAAAATGTCAGCAGCACTTGCTGAGATCTTCCAGCGTTTTCTTTTTTTGTTCACTGTTGCAATGTTTGCCTGTGGACCCTGTTCCATGTAGACCACTTCCCAATTCAGATTTGCCTGTTCTCGCTACTTTAGTAGATTGGTTTCGAAAGTGTTTTATTGTTAAGATTTTGAGCTAATCATATTTCCATCTAAAATATGCAAATCAGTTCTGAAGCGCAACAGCCTTTGAATGAGTGGTCTTTTTATTGCCATAATTAATCTGAGCTCAGCAACTTTAACGTAATCCTTAGGTGCTGGTTCCTTTAAGACAGTGGTACGGTGGTTAGCACTGCTGCCTCACAGCGCGAGGGATCCGGGTTCGATTCCCGGCTTGGACCACTGCCTGTGCGGACGTTCTCTCCGTGTCTGCGTGGGTTTCCATCGGGTGTTCCGGTTTCCTCCCACAGTCTGAAAGACGTGCTGGTTAGGTGGATTGGCCATGCTAAATTCTCCCTCAGTGTACCCGAACAGGCGCCAGAGTGTGGCGACTAGGGGATTTTCACAGTAACTTCATTGCAGTGTTAATGTAAGCCTACTTGCGACACTAATAATAAATTTAAATTAGTTATTTCCTGTAGTCTGAAAGTGTCTTTGGGTCAAACACCAGATTATTTTCTGCTAATCAGAAGGGAAGTTTTATGTTTGCTACATCCTTGTCAATGTCAAGACAATCTAAATCCTGCCCTCACCAATAAAAATCAACCTGAATTGATTTTATCAGAAAGTGATTGCATCTCCTTCTTGTAGACTATTGATGCTTAGACAGACATCACTCAAAATCTTTAGAATAGTATATATTGCAAATTCTGAAAGGGGTTGCAACATCCCTTTGCAAAATGCAATGACAATTCCTAAGTCCGGCTTTCTCAATGGAAAGTTCTATTTATAAGTGTCAATATTTATTGCATATACAAGCTTTGCATGTAGGTGGCACTGTGGGATTTTCAATATAATTAATTGTTATGCTTTTGAACTAACGTTATATGACAGCTAAACTTTCTGCTTTATTTATAGTTACTGTATACATAGTTAAAATGTGTTTTTTGTCCCCTCCAGGCTGTGCCCAGATGGCATTAACTGTTCTGCCTTGCCATGTTGCTTTCCTGGTTTGAGGTTGCAAAAAGATGTCTGTATCAGCTATTTTTAAATGGTGCTGTATACACAGAGTTAAAGAGAAATAGAGAGTGAGAGAGATGGAGGGATTTATCAACCAGGTTGTCAATTGTAAAACTGCGGCATTACTGGACTGGGGGGCCAGTGGCAGTCAGCGAGCACAAGGGTGATGGGTGAAGGGGAAATGTGAGAGTTAGAATAGGGAGAACAGAGTTTTGGATGAACTCAGGTTTATAGAATCATAGAATCCTACAGTGCAGAAGGTGGTCATTTGGCCGATCGAGCCTGCACTGGGTGGCACGGTAGCACAGTGGTTAGCACTGCTGCCTCAGTGCCAGGGAACCGGGTTTGATTCCTGGCTTGGGTCATTGTCTTTGTGGTTTTCACGTTCTTCCCGTGTCTGCGTAGGCTTCCTCTGGGTGCTCCGGTTTCCTCCCACATTCTGAAAGACATGCTGGTTAGGTGCATTGACCCAAACAGGCACCGAACTGTGGCGACTAGGGGAATTTCACAGTAACTTCATTGCAATGTTAATGTAAGCCTTACTTGTGACTAATAAATAAACTTTTAACCTATTGATTACAATCCCAACTGGATCCCTATCCCCATAACCCCACATATTTACCCTGCTAATCCTCCTGACACTAAGGGGCAATTAGCATGGCCAATCAGCCTATGTAGGATGGAAGATGAAGGTGCAGACAGGAGAGATTCTCCAGTCTCCTCAGTGGGACCAATTAAGAAAGCTCTTATCTCCCATATCAGGTACTATCCCTACTCCTGAATCCCTTCGCCTGCCCTGTGTTTAATGGTGTCTTCTCCATTCCAGTGGCTTTTCCAAGGAGCAATACAATTTGTGGCACTGGCCCCCAGTTCTTCTGCATTGGCTGCGATCATGTTCTCAAGTTCCATGCATAACTATTTCCAGAAATGGCTGTAGGATTCTTCCTGATACCCATGTCCTGATAGCATCCAGCAGCCATCACTGTGCCAGCCCCACTACCCTCCATATCCTTTACCCCCTCTCTGGCTTCCAGTCCAGTCATAATGCCCCTATTTGACTCCTGACTCCACTGGCCTGTTCCCTGTTCATGGTTGTTGCTGTTGATGTCTCAAACAAAATGACAAAAAGAGTCACGTTCAGCCCGAGAGAGCGGCCGAGGAGGTGGTTGGACTCAGGGGCGGGAGGTGGGAGTTTGTGGCAGAGGTTAAGACAACACTTCCTGGCGTCAAATTGGATGAATTGTGAGACATTGATTGCTTGAAGTCGAAACAACCATTTTGGCAGCACAGAGGCAGTCAAAGGGTCAAGAACAGTGGCAGGAAAAGAGAGACCGACAATATCAACATTCATGTAGAAAATGATGGTGTGCTTGGTTGTTGACAGAAAGCAATGAGTGGATAATATGATTTCATAACTCTGTCACTGACCATGTCCATTGTAAAAGCGCTTTTCAAAGTCCAAAAAATGTAAACTGGTTGTGATGTGAACTCTATTGGCAGAGACTGTGCTGCAGAGATAGCACCAACCCGATAAAACAGATGGAATTTATAGTCAATATAACAGCTCTGCAAACAGGTTTTGGACTAGGTTGTTCTGGTTGTTCCGAAAGCTGGGCCCGCTTGTAAACTCACAGTAAAGGTGACAATGTTTATTCAATTTACAAGATTGCAAGCGCAGATACTAAGATAGGAGCAGAGTAATGAACTGCTCATTTTGGATGCTAAAATTGCAACAACATTGTATTACTAAAATACCTCGCTGTACAGTGCAGCATAGCTGATGGTTTCCACTGTGCACTCCATAGCTGCATATCTTAACACGTGTTCATATGCTCAAACCTTTAAAAGCCAGTTACAAAAAAACCACAATGTATTGTAATTGGTTTAATGTCCTGTTTTGCCGTCACATCTCTTAGAGTTCAATAGCAGTTTTTTTTTCTATTTAACCCTAGTCTGAAATAAGTTAAACGCTTTGAAGGATATACTCGATGAACTCTGTCCTCACTCGTGTATGTGCCTGACATTACTATGATCCTTCCCAAAAACAATTAACAAATCATCCTCCAATCTGTGACTGTATTTTTAATCATTAATTAAAGGTGAAGATTTTGAAAGCCTTTTCCATTTGATGTTGCCAAAGCTGAAGCAAAATGCTGATTATCACAATCTATTATATTAACTTTTAAAAATTGACTGATTGCTTGACACATTCTCCCACCCTCCCCACCAGCTTACACTTTGAAAGGGATTGCATTTATATAGTGCCTACCCCATGACTAAAGGATGCGTCAAAGCACTTTTCAACCAGCTTAGCACTTTTGGAAGTGTAGTCACTATTAGAATCATAGAATCCCTACAGTGCAGAAGGAGGCCATTCAGCCCATCGAGTCTGCACCGACCATAATCCCACCCCCAGGCCCTATTCCAGTAACCCCACACATTTACCCTGCTAATCTCCCTCACACTAGGGACAATTTAGCATGGCCAACCAACCTAACCCGCACACCTTTTGACTGTGGGAGGAAACCGGGGCACCCGGAGGAAACCCACGCAGACACGGGGAGAAGATGAAAACTCCACACAGACTATTGTAACATGGGAAGCCAATTTGGATAGAGCAAATGTTTCACAAACAGCTGTGAAATAAATGACTGGAAATAATAGCATGTTAGATGTTGGAGAACTCCCTTGTGCTCCAAATAAGAGAGCAGGCAGCACTTTGGTTTAATTGGTGGCACAGCGTACGGCACAGTGGTTAGCACTGCTGCCTCACAGCGCCAGGGACCCGGGTTCAATTCCAGCCTTGGGTGACTGTGTGGAATCTGCACTTTCTTCTCGTGTCTGCGTGGGTTTCCTCCGGGTACTCTGGTTTCCTCCCACACTCCAAAGATTTGCGGGCTAGATGGATTAGTCATGCTAATTTGCCACTTGGTGTGTCAGGGAGATTAGCAGGGTAAATATGTGGGGTTACCGAGATAGGGCCTGGGTGGGACAGTTGTTGGTTCAGGCGCAATGGGCGAATGGTCACTTCCTGCACTGTAGCGATTCTATAATTCTGTGAGTCTATGATCTGAAAGAAGGCAACTCCAACAGTCTAGCCTCAGTACTGATTAGAAATGCCAGCCCAGATCCGATGAAAATTTGAGGGAAAGGTATTGTGGTGAACCATAGATGGTTACCACTATGGGTACTTGTACATATGTTACTCTTGTTGCTGTTGGGGTTAGGGTTTGGGTGTTCCACCTGTTATCATTGTTTATGTGGTACACTCCGTTCGGCTCCACCTTCTTACAGGAGTATAAAGGTCACTGCTACTTCCTAGTAGCCCTTAGTCTGGGATAGTATTGTTAAGTAGTGTGCTCCAATCTTGTTGTGAATAAAAGCCTTTATTCCCGGGTACGTCCTAGCCTCCCGTGTGAATCAATCGCGCATCAGGTATGTACTCAGAGAATGCTGCCACATGCTGTGGTTGAGGCGATCAGTACTGAGGCAGGTTAACGAGAAGCTAGATGGGTTTTTCTTCATTTGTTTATGCACTGTGGGCATTATTGGCAAGACCAGCATTTATTGCCTATCCCGAGTTGCCCTTGAGAAGAGAATGGTGAGCTGCCTTCTTGAACCGCTGCAGTCCATGGGCAGAAGGCCCTCCCGTAGTGCTGTTACATATGGAGTCCAGGAATTTTGACCCAATGACAAAGAAGGAATGGGAATTTCATTTACTGATTTATTGACAGTTACTAGCTTGAGGGAGATTGTGACATTGCATAAAGGTGACAATGAGTATCAGCAGTGGGTGGACATATGGGGATAGGGAGGAAGCACCTCAACAAAGAGGGATGGTGTACCTGCAAAGTAATTTGCTGTGCTGGGGTAGGCTTGACAAGCCAGAATGAGGGACTTTGATTGGGTGAATGTGCTGTTGTGTTTACCTTACCTTTCCTACTAAAGTCACTAAATTGTTTTTCAACTTGAACAAGTGTGTGTGCGATACCTATTTCTTGCTTGAATCTTCAGCTCTGACAAAGGGTCTTCCCGACTCAAAATGTTGGCTCTATTCTCTCTCCACTGTCGCTGTCAGACCTGCTGAGATTTTCCAGCACTTTTGTTTCAGATTCCAACATCCGCAATATTTGGCCTTTATCCGGCTTGAATCTGTGTATGTGGAATACCATGTTCCTGCTGCTGACCTGATGGGAAAATTCCAGCCAGGCCTTCATCGTTTTACTGGCATTCTCCTTCCACCTGTTAGTTGGGAATAGCTTCTCCCTGGAGTCCATTATTGCCAGCAAGAAAACATCCATGAGATGAGCTTCTGATCACTGATCCGCTTCATCTGAAAGAGTTTATTTCAGCTCTGTAGCATTGTGTGTCTCTGTCCCTTCCTCAGTTGATCTGCTGATGCCGTCCTCATTCATATCTTTGTAACGTCTGAATCTGACTACTCCAATGCTATTAAGTCTGACCTCCCACCTTCCACCCTCCACAGACTTCAGCTCATCTAGAACTTGCGACCTCTATCATAACTTGTACCGAGTCCCATTCATCCCTGACCTGCACTGACACCCTATCCGGTAATGCCACAATGGAAAATATTCATTTTTGTCTACAAGTCCCTCCATGGTTTTGCTCACGCTATCTCTGAAGCATCTTCAGCCCTGCAACCCACCAAGATAACTGCGCTCCGCCAATTCGGCACTCCTGCTTAGCCCCAATTTTGGCACTCTACCATTGGTGCCAGGGCGGCACGGTAGCACAGTGGTTAGCACTGCTGCTTCACAGCTCCAGGGCCTGTGTTCGATTCCCGGCTCGGGTCACTGTCTGTGCGGAGTTTGCACATTCTCCCCGTGTCTGCGTGGGTTTCCTCCGGGTGCTCCGGTTTCCTCCCACAGTCCAAAAATGTGCGGGTTAGGTTGATTGGCCAAGCTAAATTGCCCCTTAGTGTCCCGGGATGCGTAGATTAGCGGGTAAATATGTAGGGATACTGGGATAGGGCCTGGGTGGGATTGTTGTCGGTGCAGACTCGATGGGCCGAATGGCCTCTTTCTGCACTGTAGGGATTCTATGGTTTCAGCTTTTAAACCCAAAACTATAGAATTCCCTCCTTAAACCCTTCCCCTTCTCCTCCCCTCAGATGCTTGGTGTCAAATTGTGTTTGATACCAATCCTTTGAAGGGCCGAGGGACATTGCATTATACTCCATCAAGCCAATTGGTGAAAGATAGAACCAATGGTACTTTTTACCCATTTTTATATTTATTTACAGAATTACACATTATCATAGAATCCCTACAGTGCAGACGGAGACCATTCGGCCCATCGGGTCTGCACTGATCACAATCCCACCCCGGCCCTATTCCCGTAATCCCTCATATTTACCCTGCTAATCCCCCTGACACTAGGATTAATTTAGCATGGCCAATCAAACTCACCCGCGTGTCTTTGGACTGTGGGAGGAAACCGGAGCACCCGGAGGAAACCCACGCAGACACAGGGAGAATGTGCAAACTCCACACAGACAGTGACCCGAAACCGGAATTGAACCCGGGACCCTGGCGCTGTGCGGCAGCAGTGCTAACCACTGTGCCACCGTGCCAAGCACAGCTGAATACAAAGCATTTACCTCCCAACCCAGTAACCATAGTTTGAGTCCCCGGGATAAATCCCCGGGACCTGATGAAGTATATCCCAGGACGTTGTGGGAGGCCAGAGAGGAAATTGCGGGTCCCCCAGCCGAGATATTTGAATCATCGATAGTCGCGGGTGAGATGCCTGAAAATTGGAGAGTGGCAAATGTTGTGCCTTTGTTTAAAAAGGGCTGCAGGGAAAAGCCTGGGAACTACAGGTCAGTGAGCCTCACATCTGTGGTGGGTAAATTGTTGGAAGGTATTTTGAGAGACAAGATCTACAGGCATTTAGAGATGCAAGGATTGATTAGGGACAGTCAGCATGGCTTTGTGAGTGGAAAATCATGTCTCACAAATTTGATTAAGTTTTTTGAAGGGGTAACCAAGAAGGTAGAGGAGGGCAGTGCAGTTGATGTTGTCTACATGGACTTTAGCAAGGCCTTTGACAAGGTACCGCATGGTAGGTTGTTGCATAAAGTTAAATCTCACGGGATCCAGGGTGAGGTATCTAAATGGATACAAAATTGGCTTGATGACAGAAGCCAGAGGGTGGTTGTAGAGGGTTGTTTTTCAAATTGGAGGCCTGTGACTAGCGGTGCGCCTCAGGGATCAGTGCTGGGCCCACTGTTATTTGTCATTTATATTAATGATTTGCATGAGAATATAGGGGGCATGGTTAGTAAGTTTGCAGATGACACCAAGATTGGTGGCATAGTGGACAGTGAAGAAAGTTATCTCCAATTGCAACGGGATCTTGATCAATTGGGCCAGTGAGCTGACGAATGGCAGATGGAGTTTAATTTAGACAAATGTGAGGTGATGCATTTTGGTAGGTTGAACCAGGGCAGGACTTACTCAGTTAATGGTAGGGCGTTGGGGAGAGTTACAGAACAAAGAGATCTAGGGGTACATGTTCATAGCTCCTTGAAAGTGGAGTCACAGGTGGACAGAGTGGTGAAGAAGGCATTCGGCATGCTTGCTTTCATCGATCAGAACATTGAATACAGGAGTTGGGACGTCTTGTTGAAGTTATACAAGACATTGGTAAGGCCACACTTGGAATACTGTGTGCAATTCTGGTCACCCTATTATAGAAAGGATATTATTAAACTAGAAAGAGTGCAGAAAAGATGGATTGAGTTATAACGAGAGGCTGAATAGACTGGGACTTTTCTCTTTGGAGCGTAGGAGGCTGAGGGGTGACCTTATAGAGGTCTATAAAATAATGAGGGACATAGACAAGGTAGATAGTCAATATCTTTTCCCAAAGGTAGGGGAGTCTAAAACTAGAGGGCATAAGTTTAAGGTGAGAGGGGAGAGATACAGAAGTGTCCAGAGGGGCAATCTTTTCACACAGAGGGTGGTGAGTGTCTGGAACAAGCTGCCAGAGGCAGTAGTAGAGGCGGGTACAATTTTATCTTTTAAAAAGCATTTAGATAGTTACATGGGTACGATGGGTATAGAGGGATATGGGCCAAATGCGGGCAATTAGGATTAGCTTAGTGGTTTTTAAAAAAAAGGACAAGTTTGGCCGAAGGGCCTGGTTCCATGCTGTAAACCTCTATGACTCTATGAGTCTGTGTCGATTTATCAGGATTCAAGATCAATGTTAATTTCCTATATCCGATTGAAATACACAATTAGTACGTTGTCCTAATTTAGCGGTGCTTTATGAATGCTAGTTTTTGGTGTCATTATTTAAGAAATGAGCAGATCAGAAAAAAAGTGGGGAAAAAATCAACCTTAAAGCCACCGGTTTTACATGATCTGCCCATGAAAGCTGAAATAATTCAAAATAAAATGTGTCACTTCGAACGATATCTGATTCCAGCGACATTCATCCATATTCTCGCCAGTAGTGCCATTTGTTGGCATAGTAATAAGGATAATGTTTGGGTAATAAATGTGCTTACACTACAGGATAAGATACTATTAGCATTATATTGTTACATTTGTTGAGGCATATTACAGCAACCATGTTCCTGTGATTAGTTTAAAAGTGACACATTGTTTGAAAATAGATGCTTTAAGACAATTGTGTCAGGGAAAATTCCCAAAAGGATTTATTTTCCTCTCTTCAATCTGACATTATTAACATATGAAAAGAAAAAAAATATGCAAAATCATATTTCACTTTGATGCTACAATTAATCTGTGTTCAACTTGTTTCTTGTGCAGATTAGTTTTGACTCATTGCAGTGGGATCTAATTATTCTTACCAGGTGGTAAGCTCCTGTCGCTAATTTATAAGCGAACTGGACAAAGCATTGTGCCAACATGCTCAGTAGAAGTTAATATGATGCTCATACTCCTGAAAACCACATCATTTAGAACTTAATTATTAGAAGATTATGCGGTGAGAGGTTTATTTCAGGATGCGTAGAGCTTCCAGTTTACAGGTTTTAGCTAAGCAAACATACATAAGATCTCGTGGACAAGAATTGGATAGCCACCAAATACAGGCACAGGGATCATGATTTACGATTAATCCCCTGTCCATTCGTTTCAATGTAGCCGGCACGCAAACCTCATTCAAAGTGGCATGGTGGCACAGTGGTTAGCACTGCTGCCTCACAGCACCAGGGACCCAGGTTCGATTCCCGGCTTGGGTCACTGTCCGTGTGGAGTTTGCACATTCTTCCCGTGTCTGCATGTGTTTCCTTCGGGTGCTCCGGTTTCCTCCCACAGTCCAAAAGACGTGCTGGTTAGGTGCATTGGCTATGCTAAATTTCTCCCTCAGTGTACCCGAACAGGTGCTGGAATGTGGCGACTAGGGGATTTTCAGAGTAATTTCATTGCAGTGTTAATGTAAGCCTACTTGTGACTAATAAATAAATATGATTGTAGCATGCAGCCGACACTAAACACATTGCTAGGTAGTTGCACAATTGGGCAGAGGGTGCAAAATCGTGAGAGGTGAGCATTGGTTCAAGCAAGCCCGCACAGCTTCAAGGCAGCCTGTGCCTCTTAAAGGGCATTGCATTTTGACTGGGGCAGGTGCAGGAAATAATTCTAATTTTCTAGTCCCATCATGGGCAGGATGGAATATTTGGTGACACAGGGAAAGCATCCCGGCTTTAGAGTGAGTTTGACCTAAGAAAGACACAACATGGCAGAGGAGATGCTTCAAAGTTCTCTGACAGGTCACTGGAGGACTTGATGCAGGAGGTGCACAGGACAAATATTCCCAGCCAAAGGGGGCGAGGATGCCCCTCCCCCAACACTGCCATAGCGGGGGCAGTGACAGCAGGTTGCCACCGTGGTCAATGCAAACAGTGTAACCCTCAGAACCGGAATGCAAGGAGTTTTAATGACCTCCCACAGGTAGCAAACGTTAGGTGAATTATTCTTCAAATGCCATATCTCAACAATAGCAGCACTAACCTCACATACTGCTTAATTCACCAGCCCTCCCATTATACACCGACTAACAATCTCCAGCAATCTCTTAACATTCACAGCATCACCTCACTCTCACACACCTCGCAATGCTGCAAGCCTCACATCCACACTTCACAGCTTACACTCCCTGCCAAACTATTCAACCACAACAAGCATATCAACTAAACACATTCCACCACACTCACTGAGACACTTGCCTCTCTCTTGCAGGGTACGGCGGCTCTATAATATGGGGGCATCTAATTGACATGTATGACTGCATGTCCTCACACTATTGGAAAACAAGATTCTTACCATCATTGGACGGAGGCTGGAGCCAGTAAGTTCACAAGATATAGGAGCAGAATTAGGCCATTTGGCCCATCGAGTCCACTGCACCATTCGATCATGGCTGATGTGCTCCTTATCCCCATTTTCCTGCCTTCTCCCCATAATCCTTCAACCCGTTACCAATTAAAAATATGTCTGACTCCTCCTTAAATTTATAGTAGTGATGTGAAACCATCGAAGATGACAGTATTGAATCTTTACATCCCATTTGCCCCTCATCCCACAATTTCTCCTGATTTACAAGCCACAGATAATGGATGCATGCACCTTCTATTTTCCCATCTCCCCTTTGAGTCTACTCCACCATTTATTTAGATCATGGCTGATCTCTATTTCAACATCATCTACTGAGGTTTGCTCATATCCCTTAATAACTTTGCCTAACAAGAGTCTAAGACTTCTACTAACTCAGCAGCAGCTAATAAAAATTAATCAGCAACAAACCTGAATGTAGTTGCTGATCCCTTTACATAGCATTGCTTCCCACTGCTGAATATGTATTCAGCTGTGCAAAGCTCTGAAAGTTAGCTGGAGTGTTGAAGTTGAAAATAATGTTACACACTACACTACTGCGATAACCTCCATGAGATCCATGGGGAATCACTGATTGATCTCCCTGTGGGGATCATTGAGTATGAGTTCCCCTGGTAACAAGCAGTGGCCTGTCCAGCTGGAACTCATTGCCTAAATCTTTTATAAGACAGGATCAGGACTGGTCCTTCTGAACTACTTGTCCCTGGACAGGATAAATGCAAGAAGGACGTTCCTGAAGGTGGGGGTGCCTGGAACCAGAGGGTCACAGTTTGAGGATACAGGGTAGACCATTTAAGACAGAGATGAGGAGAGGTTTCTTTATCCAGAGAGTGGTCAGCTTATGGAATTCGCTATGTAGTAGAGGCCAAAACATTGTAGGTTTTCAGGTAGCAGTTAGATATAGCACTTTGGGTGAAGGGAATCAGGGGATCAAAGGATATGGGGAAGGCGGGATCAGGCTATTGAGTTGGCTGATCAGCCATGATTATAATGAATGGTGGAGCAGGCTCGAAGGGCCGAATGGCTTCCTCCTGCTCCTATTTTCTATCTGTACCACACGAGTGGCTTTACTTTGCATTCTGTAAATAAACTATGTTCCTTTCCAGTCAGGCTTCCTGGCAATGAGGAAGAAGAAAAATTTTGGAAAGCCTTGCCTTTTAACGAACCCAGTAAAACAGTGACGGGGAGATATTGAAAATGCTGCTGATTGGGGAAACTAAACTTATGATCTGGGTGTGGAGGATTGGCCCCAGTATGCTGAAAGAATGAGACATTTCTTTTGGACAAACCGGATAGAAGGGGACAACTGGCAAAAAGTCAATCTCCTGACCACTTATCGGGTCCTGACTTTCAGTATGATAAAAAGTTTAACCTATCTGGCAGCTCTGGATCCAAAAGCTTAAAACAAATTGATAGATGTGGTATCGGATTACTACAATCCTAAACTGTCTGTTATATTGCAATGCTACAGGTTTAACACAGCAACTGGACTCCCTGGGGAACCGGTCACCGAATTCTTGATGAGACTGTGGAACTGGCAGAACATTGAGTATGGGCCAGCACTTCTGTATATGTTAAGAGATCGCTTAGTACGTGGAATCAATAATATTGCAACCCAAAGGAAGCCACTGACTGAACCAACTCTGGACCTCAAGAAAGCTATAGAACTGGCCCTTTCCCATGAAAAGGTGGAAAAAGGGTCCCAGGAGCTTCAGTGGCCCATAGATAGCACTGTCCTCAGTCTTGGGCAACCCCCATGCAGCAGAACTAAGTCCCAGTGGGTAACGTTTGTGTCCCCCATTTACTGCCAAGAAAGGGCGATCAAAGTCAGAGGCCACAACACTCCAGAACTGGATGGGAGGTCTCTCCAACATACAGTGAGAAGCAAGCACATCAATGCTGCATTTGCAGTCATAGGGTCGGCCTCAGAGAAGGTTACTGAAACAGTCAAAACATCACCCCAGGACGGGGCTTCACAACTAAATCAGCCCAAGAACAAGGAATTGATGTAGCTAAATTGCATCACCGCACCCAAAGTGGCTCCAATCAAGATTAAACTCCTGGTAAATGGCCGCCCCCTAGCCAGGGAGGGAGACACTGGAGCAACTTTATCTATTACTGGGGAGCAAACCTATAGGTGACTCCAATTGGGCATCTTGCCTTTACGCCTGCAGGACACCAAGGCCAGCTTGCCACATACACAGGGAAGCATTTACATATTATTGGGACCACTGTAACCCCAGTTAGACAGTGTATAATGACAAAGATGGCACTTCTGACAGTGCAGCACGTCCTCGGTGAAGTACTGGAGTGTCTGGGTCTGTTTCTGCATTCAGGATCTGAAGTGGAACTTCAAACCACAACTTTCTGTCTCAGAAGTGTAAGTGCTACCAACCGAGCTACTGCTGAGACTTTAAAAAATGATCTTTAAAACCATCTTTGCTTTACATGATTGACTTATTAAATTATTTTGAACTGGCAATCATAAGCACTGATGCGCGATTAAATCACTCGGGAGGCTGGATCGTACCCGGGAAATAAAGGCTTTTATTAGTAACAAGAATGGAGCATACTGCTTAACAATACAATCCCAGACTAAAGGGTCACCAGGCAGTGCAGTGACCTTTATACTCCTACAGGTAGGCGGAGCCAACCGGAGTGTACCACAGAACAATACCAACAGGTAGAACACCCCAACCCTAACAGTGACAACAGTAACATATGTACAAGTACCCATAGTGCTAACCATCTATGGTTCAGTACCCATAGTGGTAACCATCTATGGTTCACCACATTCACCCCTCCTTTAAAAACAAAGGCCGGTGGGGCAACAAAACAGTACGAACTGTCCATATATTCACAAGTTCAGTCGTATCGGAGGGCCGCACCATCTCTGCGACCTCCTCAACACTGGCGGTAGCGCAGGTTCTGGTGACCGTGATGACCCTCTCTCCAAGGCGGTGTCCAGTGACTCCTCCAGTTCCTCACGGACGGGTGGACCACAAGGTGACGACAATCTTCTGGACTCAGGAACGCCCCGAGGTGGCGACAATCTCCTGGACTCAGGCAAGCTGTACACGGGAGTAAGAGGATTAAGTGGTGGTCCCAATACTGCCCGCGCCGTGTCAGGAGGGGAGATAAAGGGCAAGGGGTCCCTAACCAGGGGTGTGGGAGCGACGGGGGTTCCCAGGTCCCCTGCAGGTGCCAGATCTCGAATAGAGACCGTGTCCTCTCGCCCGTCAGGATATGCTACATAGGCATATTGAGGGTTGACGTGGAGGAGATGGACCTGTTCAACCAAAGGGTCGGACTTGCGGGTCCTAACATGCCGCCGCAGGAGGACAGGTCCTGAGTACGTCAACCAAGACGGCAGTGAGGTCCCAGAGGAAGACTTCCTAGGGAAGGTAAACATCCGCTCATGTTGGGTAGCGTTGGTTGCCATACACAGGAGGGACTGGATTGAATGGAGCGCATCAGAAAGTACCTCTTGCCAACGGGAGACTGGAAGACCCTTAGACCTCAACGCCAGTAAGACAGCCTTCCAGACTGTAGCGTTTTCTCTTTCGACCTGCCCGTTACCCCTGGGGTTGTAACTCGTAGTCCTACTTGAGGCAATCCCTTTTGAGAGCAGGTATTGCCTCAAGTTGTCACTCATAAACGACGAACCCCTATCACTGTGGATATAACTGGGGTAACCAAACAGGGTGAAAAGATCCCGCAATGCTTTGATAATCGTGGCAGCGGTCATGTCTGAACAGGGAATGGCAAAAGGGAATCGGGAGTACTCGTCAGCCACGTTGAGGAAGTACACATTCCGATCTGTCGAAGGAAGGGGGCCCTTGAAATCAACACTCAGTCTTTCAAAAGGGCGAGTGGCTTTAATGAGGTGTGTCCTGTCAGGTCGGTAGAAGTGCAGCTTGCATTCAGCACATACCTGGCAGCTTCGAGTTATCGACCTGACATCTTCTACGGAGTAGGGTAGATTCCGGGCCTTTACAAAATGGAAGAGCCGAGTGATCCCCGGATGGCAGAGATCATTGTGGAGGGCCTGTAGCCGGTCCTCCTGCACACTGGCACATGTTCCACGTGACAGGGCATCTGAGGGCTCATTGAGCTTCCCCGGACGGTACATGATATCATAGTTGTAGGTGGAGAGTTCGATTCTCCACCTCAAGATTTTATCATTTTTGATCTTCCCCTTAACGTGTTGTTGAGCATGAACGCCACGGACCGCTGGTCCGTGAACAGGATGAATCGTTTTCCAGCCAAGTAATGGTGCCAATGCCGGACGGCCTCCACAATGGCCTGAGCCTCTTTTTCCACAGTGGAGTGCCGAATTTCAGGGCCTTGGAGGGTGCGAGAGAAAAAGGCGACGGGCCTGCCCGCCTGGTTAAGTGTGGTGGCCAGGGCGAAATCAGATGCATCACTCTCCACCTGGAAGGAGATGGACTCATCGACAGCGTGCATCGTGGCTTTCGCGATGTCAGCTTTTATCTCTTCAAAGGCGAGCCTCTGCTGCCAGGGGAAAAGAGGTAGACTTTATGAGCGGACGGGCTTTGTCCGCATAATTGGGAACCCACTGTGCGTAATACGGAAAGAAGCCTAAGCATCTTCTCAGTGCTTTGATACTAGTGGGTAGGGGAAGTTCAAGGAGGGGGCGCATACGGTCTGGATCAGGGCCAAGGACCCCGTTTTCCACCATGTATCCGAGAATTGCTAGGCGGCGCTTGCTGAATACACACTTCTCCCTGTTATAGGTCAGATTCAGGCGAGACGCAGTGCGTAAAAACCTTAGGAGGTTGGCATTGTGGTCCTGCTGGTCATGGCCGCAGATAGTGACGTTGTCCAGGTACGGGAAGGTAGCCCGTAGCCCGTTGTGGTCCACCATTCGGTCCATTGCACGCTGGAAGACCGAGACCCCATTCGTGACGCCAAAGGGGACCCTTAAGAAGTGGTAGAGACGACCATCCGCCTCAAAGGCCGTATATTTTCGGTCCTCTGTGCGAATGGGGAGCTGGTGATAAGCTGACTTCAAGTCGATGGTGGAGAACACCCGGTACTGCGCAATCTGGTTGACCATGTCAGATATGCGCGGGAGAGGATACGCGTCCAGCTGTGTGTATCTATTAATGGTCTGACTATCGTCTATGACCATCCGGGGCTTGTCTCCAGTTTTAACCACCACGACTTGTGCTCTCCATGGGCTAGTGCTAGGTTGAATGATCCCTTCCCTGAGGAGCTGCTGAACCTCAGATTGAATAAAGATCCGATCCTCAGCGCTGTAACGCCTGCTCTTAGTTGCGATGGGCTTGCAGCCTGGCACGAGATTCTCAAATCAAGATGGCGGGGCGATTCTGAGTGTCGAGAGTCTGCACGTGGAGCGCGCTGGGCAATTTGGAGGCTGCTGTTCTCCCACTGAAAGTGGAGGGAGTGGCCCATCGTACTGCAGGGTCACACTCCTCAGGTGGACCATAAAGCCTAGTCCCAGGAGTATCGGAGCGCAAAGGTGCAGTAACACCAGGAGCCTGAAGTTCTCATAAACTGTGCCCCGCACCGTTAGGTTTACCACGCAGCTCCCAAGAACGGTAACAGATCGGGACCTCGACGCCATAGAAATTGTCTGTCTGACAGTCTGTACTCGGAGACCGCACCGTTTCACGGTGTCAGGATGAATGAAACTCTCCGTGCTCCCGCTGTCAAACAGACAATGTATTAGGCGTCCGTTTACCTCTGTGCCCATCATGGACTTGTCGAGTCTGTGAGGCTTGGCCTGGTCCAGGATGATTGACGCCACCGTTGAATCTTGAGTGCAACTGCAGGAGGCTGAGATGGTTGATGATGATGACCCCTGCTGGTCGTCTGCGGTCGGTACCGACCAAAATGGCTGCGCCCATGGATCGCACGTGGTCGATGGCGTTGAAAGTGGCGGCACTCACAGGTCGCACGTGTCTTGCGTCGTCGTCCTCAGGAATGGCGGCGCTCATGAATCGCACGTGGTGGAAGACCTCGACGAAGCCGGAGACAAGGAGACAGATCCTGGAGAGTCACACGCCGCACTGCTTGGCTTCGAGGGTGGTTTAGCTCGGCACACTTTAGCATAGTGCCCTTTCTTCCCACACGCGGAGCAAAATACCGTTCTGGCCGGACATCGCTGACGAGGGTGCTTTGCCAATCCACAGAAATAGCACCGTGGGCCTCCTGGAGCCGCCTCCGCCGTCAGGTCCGAGGTTGAAAGCACGATCGCGAGGTTCCTAGGAGCCGCTGGGTAGAGTTGAGTCGGTGGCTGTACTTGCCACGATGTTCCCACGTGGTCGGTGGGGTAAGTTTCAAGACTTCTGGAGGCCGTTTCCATCGCATCAGCCAATTCCACCGTCTTAGCTAAGTCCAAGTTACCTTGCTCTAGCAGCCGCAGGCGAATATATGATGAGCCGATTCCCGCCACGAACGCATCTCGGATCAAATCGTTAGTATACTGGGTCGCCGACACTGGCTTGCAATTGCAGGCTCTGGCTAGCTGCTGAAGTTCGCGCAGGTACTGTCCCGTCGTTTCGCCGGGCTGCCGCCGTCGAGTGACTAGTAGGCGTCGAGCATGAATCTCGTTTGGCGGTTTGTTGTACAGTTTCTTAAGTAGTTCGATGGCCCCTTTGTAGTCTTGGGCATCGCGGATTGTTGAATACACAGTGTCGCTTACCCTTGCATGGAGGACCCGCAATCTATCGGCGTCGTTTTGAATGGCTGTTGAGGCGTCGATATAATCTTGGAAACACTTCAACCAATGGTCGAAAGTGTTCGACGCTCCAGCTGCACGCGGATCTAAGGTAAGCCAATCGGGTTTTAACATTTGCTCCATGGTTTTTTTTTCAACCAAAAATTGTTACTAATAAAATTGATGCGCGATTAAATCACTCGGGAGGCTGGATCGTACCTGGGAAATAAAGGCTTTTATTAGTAACAAGAATGGAGCATACTGCATAACAACACAATCCCAGACTAAAGGGTCACCCGGCAGTGCAGTGACCTTTATACTCCTACAGGTAGGCGGAGCCAACCGGAGTGTACCACAGAACAATACCAACAGATAGAACACCCCAACCCTAACCCCAACAGTGACAACAGCAACATATGTACAAGTACCCATAGTGCTAACCATCTATGGTTCAGTACCCATAGCGGTAACCATCTATGGTTCACCACAAGCAGCAAAATGAACGTACTCTAGTTTACAAAGAACAACTAACAGTACAGCACAGGAACAAGCCCTTCGGCCCTCCAAGCCTGCACCGATCACGTTTACCTATCTAAACCAACCGCTTATATCCCTCTATTCCCCGTTTTTAGACTAGGATTACATTCCAAGAAATTATTCTATCAAATGAAGTGACTTCTTTTGGATAACCAACGAGAAGTAATGGGTTAGAATGGGGCTGAAGGACATTTCTAGGCTTCTATACTTTCCTTTTCCTCCCTGAAACTGGTTATTCAACAGCAACCACCCACCCCCCCCCCCCCCCCCCCCCCCCCCCCGGACTGGTGAAACAAAAGTCTCTCAATCTTTCTCCCTGTAAAGCATTAACGGAAAAGAACTTGGGTGATCCCAACCCTGTATGAGTCCATGATTCAAAACTATTCCTAATTTAACGCTAATTAAAAAACTAAATTGATACTCCATTCAAATGAGCTGTGCAATGGCTGATGAGGGACGTGCAAGTATTATGCTAGTGGCTCAGTCTGTCAGTTCAAGGAATCTTACTGAGGCAAAACAAGGGGCGTTCTTTGCAATTGACTGTGTTATTCCTCTTCTCAGTGCTGAAACTAAGTGCATCAAACCGAAAAATGGGCAATTTCTCTGATTTATTATTGTCACTTCTATTAACAGACAGTGAAAAGTATTGTTTCTTGTGCGCTATACAGACAAAACATACCATTCATAAAGAAGGAAATGAGAGAGTGCAGAATGTAATGTTACAGTCATAGTTAGGATGTAGAGAAAGATCAACTTAGTGCGAGGTAAGAACATTCAAAAGTCTGACAGCAGCAGGGAAGAAGCTGTTCTTGAGTCAGTTGGTACGTGATCTCAGACTTTTGTATCTCTTTCCCGAAGGAAGAAGGTGGAAGAGAAAATGTCAAGGGGGGTCCTTAATTATGCTGGCTGCTTTGGCGAGGCAGCGGGAAGTGTAGACAGAGTCAATGGATGGGAGGCTAGTTTGCGTGATGGATTGGGCTACATTCACGACCTTTTGTAGCTCCTTGTGGTCTTGGGCAGAGCAGGAGCCATACCAAACTGTGATACAACCAGAAAGAATGCTTTCTATGGTGCATCTGTCAAAGTTGGTGAGAGTCATAGCAGACATGCCAAATTTCCTTAGTCTTCGGAGAAAGTAGAGGCGTTGGTGGGCTTTCTTAACTATAGTGTTGGCACGGGGGGACCAGGACAGGTTGTTGGTGATCTGGACACTTAAAAACTTGAAGCTCTCGAACCTTTCTACTTCGTCCCCGTTGATGTAGACAGGGGCATGTCCTCCTTTACACTTCCTGAAGTTGATGACTTCAGAGATGACTGAAGAGCACAAAAGTTCCAATAAAATAATCTCATTTCAGGAAAGGAAGACATTTGTTTCCACCCTAAACTACAAACAAAAGCTCTTTTACTCCCATTTTCCCACACATTGGAGACTGAGGATTTTTTCGGGAGAACGCCGGACATGGTTTTGTAGACTGTATTATCCTGAACAAAGGGAACTCAGTTTAATAAGATGGCAGATGCAATTTAGATTGTTACTTGACAGTTGTGGACTCCAAGTAAACTAGAAAATTAGCTGTAAAAATGTGTGCAGGAGGAGACCATTCAGCCCTTTGAGCTTGCACCATTTACCTGATACCCGTACCTAACAAGAATCTCTTGAGGATGGGACATCTGCCTCATGGGAGTTGAAGCCTGAGGGCTGTAAAATCTGCTTGTGGCCTCAAGGGCCACCAGACACATGCTTGGCATACAGCCTCCCTGTTAAATCCCAGCCTAGATTTCAACTTCAAATCTATAGTTCTAACTTTAAGATTATACCCGACCTTGTTCTGAAATTGAAATTATTCCTTTATGTCTACTCCAGTGAATCACTATTATTTTCAATACATTGATTAGAACACACCTCAACTCTGGTAAACTCAAGTTTAAGTTTCAAGTTTATTTATTTGTCACAAGTAGGCTGACACACTGCAATGAAGTTACTGTGAAAATCCCCTAGTCACCACACTCTGGCATCTGTTTGGGTACACTGAGGGAGAATTTAGCATGGCCAACGCACCTAACCAGCACGTCTTTCAGACTGTGGGAGGAGACCAGAGCACCAGAGGAAACCCATGCAGACACGGGGAGAACGTGCAGACTCTGCACAGACAGTGACCCAAGACAGGAATCGAACCCAGGTCCCTGACACTGTGAGGCAGCAATGCTAACCACTGTGCTACCGTGCCACCCCGAAGCAATACAAGCTAAGTTTAAGCGATGTGGGCTCTTAAGCTCCGTTGTCAGTTTAGTGAATATATGCCGTATTCCACTCCAAGACCCAAAACATATTTCCTGAGGTTCAGTATCCAAACCTGAACACGACACTCCAGAAGGAGTCTGCCCAAGGTTCTATACAACTGTAGTATAACATCCTCACTTTTACATTCCAACCTCTTTGCGATAAAGACCAACATTGAATAAACGGTTAATTATTTATTATACCTGGGTGAGTCGACACACTGAGGGAAAGTAGCATTGTCGGTGTTATGAGTCACCAGGTTGTGAAAAATACAGCCGTGACCAAGAAGTATTTTAGTGTATTGTTATCTTAACTACTCTAGTTAAACCATTGAATTATTTTCCTGCGTTTCAGCCATGTTTTTGACACAGTGTTGTAGGCATTGATGTACTCAGTAATCTCTTCCCACTGGATTGCCTCCTGACTGGATATCTGGTAGGCTTACTTTCCCTTAGTGAAAAAAAATGTTCCCCCTCCTCTCCAAAGTATAACATCAGAATAACACAGTAATGGAGGTGATGGCCCAATGGTATTAACACTGGATTGTTAATCCAGAAACTCAGCTAATGTTCTGGGGACCTGGATTCGAATCCCGCCATGGCAGATAGTTGAATTCAATAAAAGATACCTGGAATTAATTGATGACCATGAAATCGTTGTTGGAAAAAACCCATCTGGTTCACGAATGTCCTTTAGGGAAGGAAATCTGCTGTCCTTACCCGGTCTGGCCTTCATGTGACTCCAGAGTCACAGCAATGTGGTTGACTCTCAACTGCCCTCCAAGGGCAATTAGGGATGGGCAATAAATGCTGGCCAGCCAGCGACACCCATGAATGAATAAAAGCAAAACTCCTCAAGGTGCTTAATAGTCTCTATAGCCAGAACACAGCCTGCAGCACCCACATGCCCCCAACCTCCTCTTACGTAGCATCCTGGATGCTACATAAAGCCAAGCAACAGTTGCCCCTAACCCAGCCAATGAATAGCACAGCAAGTGCTGACAGCATGAATAAGCTATTTTAATCGCAAGTAGCATGAATATTGTGTGCTGCCTAAACTAGTCTGGGCAGTCCAGGCTTTCCCTTCTCCCCTACACACATTTTTGGGCATGATATGGTTTCTGCGCAACTGTTTACATTGCCTAATCCCGCTGACTGAATTCTCTTCTTTCAATGATGTAATTGTGTACTTTATCAATATCACTAAATCCTCTGTCCCCCTGCTCCTGACTTTTCTGAAGATCCTACCCAGAACTCTGCACCAGAGAGTGTATTCCATATAAGAGCTAGTTGCTGATGCTCAGTAAGATTTTACATTCTAAAGTTTTTTTTAAATCCATCCTCAGATTTTTTAATGATTTAATTTGTACCCTAACCTTGTACCAAAGCTGTTTCTGTCCTAGCCTGCATTTTACATATGGGAATTTCTATCTGTTTTCAAGCACTTTTGTCTATTTTTCTTAAATCGCACATATTATGCAATGCAATAAAATGTAATTTCTTAACAAAACTGAACCATAAAGTATTATAACAAAGTGGTCATAGCTATTTCCATATGTCCAGCAGGAGCTGGATGAACTCAAACTCTTTAGAGAATGTGTGTTCAGAGGTCAGTGGGATAACTACAATTAGCTAAACAGTGGAGGAACAGTAAATATATTGAAAACATCTAAAGGTTCAACACATTGTGATAACCCTTAACATTTTTGTAATGTCTGAAATTTTTACTGAGAGCAATATTATTTTGTGGCATTGCGAGTCTGTTGTATCATAAGTGTGGATAAAGACTAACTATTTCTCCAAGATGTTTACTTATGGTTCTCCAAGGCTTCATCCTGGACGGCACGGTGGCACAGCGGTCTGCACTGCAGCCTCACAGTACTAGGGACTCAGGTTTGATTCCTGGCTTGGGTCACTGTCTGTGTGGAGTTTACACGTTCTCCCTGTGTCTGCGCGGGTTTCCTCCGGGTGCTCTGGTTTCCTCTCACAGTCTGAAAGATGTGTTGGTTAGGTGCATTGGCCATGTCAAATTCTCCCTCAGTGTACCCAAACAGGCGCCCGACTGTGCCGACTAGGGGATTTTCACAGTAACTTCATTGCAGTGTTAATGTAAGCCTACCTGTGACGCTAATAAATAAACTTTTTTAAAAACGTGTTTATCGTTAAAAGTCGATAGTTCCATGGCAGATAAGAAACGTAAAGAATAAAGAGGCGATTCTTGGGGAGATCAAGACAGGCCGAAGGGAGGGGATTCAGGACTGCAGGTTGGGGGGGGGTGGCCAGGGCGACCGGGGGTGGATCAGAAGATCGGGACACGCAGGAGGAGAGGAGGGGAGGGGGGGAAGGGAGATCGAGGTGGGTTGGGGTGGGGGGGGGGCGGTCATGGCTGGACTGGAGACCTCCGGGAGACCAGCGATCGGGGGAGGGGAGGGGTGTGATCGCACAGACAGGCGATGGGGGATTGTTGTGCTTGCTAGCGATCGAACTGGCCAGCGATCGTGTGGCCGGCAGTGCGGGACTCCTGTGCGTGTGCCAATCTCCATTATGACAGATCAGAGCATGTGCAATGGCCCGCTCAGTGCTATGCTGCCAGCCTGTCCAGCGGGAAGAGGCCCCACCCCTGGATTTTCAATGTGAATCTCCCTGAGGCACTCTGTTCTGCACAGAATGTGGGAGATTCATTTTGAAAATCCCGCTGAAAAAAAACAGCGGGAGTTACTCCCGTTTTACGCGAATTCGGCACTTAGAATTGTTTGGGGAGAATCCTGGTCTAACTATTTCTCCAAGATGTTCTCCTAGGCTTCACCCTGTCAGCTACCGTCACCTTTGATAAAATAATTTCCAATATTTGTTGACAAAGTGGAATGTTGTACATAGATAAAATCTGCCTATACTGATGGGCTTTACTTTGCATGTTTCTTTGCTGGCTACCCTATTATTTAATGAATGCTTAATGAGATTGATGCAAAGATGTTTCTCCAGCACTATTTCCAATCAGTTTATCTCCCACTTGTCTATTTGAAGCTAAAAACAGCTTTAATGGCATATGTTGTTAATAGCAATTATGCATTTGATTTTACCATCAAATACAAAGTAATAACAGTATTATTTGAGGCACTTAAAAATAAAATCATAGCCTCTTACCATTGAAAAGATATTATTGTTCGGCCGGGCCTAAGTGTTTATTTTGAAATAGCACAATTGTTATAAGAACAAGCTCAATTTTAAATTCTGCAGTGAATTGGAGTGGAAACACATTAAACATATAAGGGAATAAAAAAATATAAAAACAGAAAAGGCAAGAGAGTCTGGCGATGTCAGCTTCTTGGTGGCATCAGTCCCATAGTTACCCAAAATCGACACTTATATCGAGCCCAGTTCCAGCAAAAACTCAATTTGAAATTTCTCATCTATATTTCCAAATCTCTGCATGGCCACACCCTTCCCTATCTCTGTTACCCTCCGACACTCTATCACCTCTGATCCCTGCCTCTTCCAATTCAGCTCTTTAATCCTGCCACCACTGACTGCCTGGTATAAACTCCCAGCTTAGGAGCCGAGCTGTCTAAGCTCTCAGCTCTGAAATTTCCTCTCTAAATCTCCGGACCCACTCTTCCCTACTTTTTAGGCTCTGTAGAACCCAATTTTGATTTGATTTATTGCATTGTCAGCATAGGCTTGATGGGCCGAAGGGCCTGTTCCTGTGCTGTAGTTTTCTTTGTTCTTTGTACTGGGATACAGTGAAAATTATTGTTTTTTTACGTGCTATACAGACAATGCATACCGTTCATAGAGTATATGGGGAAGAAGGAAAGGAGAGGGGAAAGAATGTATTGCCACAGTCATAGCTGGGGGGGAGAAAAAGATCCACGGGATCCACTACAGTTTGCCTACCGCCGCAACAGGTCCACAGCAGACGCCATCTCCCTGGCCCTGCACTCAACCCTGGAACACCGAGATAACAAGGACACGTATGTCAGACTCCTATTTATTGACTACAGCTCAGCCTTCAACACCATTATTCCCACAAAACTCATCTCCAAACTCTGCGGCCTGGGCCTCGGCACCTCCCTCTGCGACTGGATCCTGAACTTCCTAACTCACAGACCACAATCAGTATGGATAGGCAACAACACCTCCTCCACGATCATCCTCAACACCGGTGCCCCAGAAGGCTGTGTTCTCAGCTCCTTGGTATGCTCCTTATACACCTATGACTGTGTGGCCAAATTCTCCTCCAACTCGGTTTTCAAGTTTGTTGATGACACCACCGTAGTGGGTCAGATCTCAAACAATGACGAAGCAGAGTACAGGAATGAGATAGAGAATCTGGTGAACTGTTGCGGCAACAATAATATCTCTCTCAATTTCAACAAAACAAAGGAGATTGTCATCGACTTCAGGAAGTGTAAAGGAGAACATACCTCTGTCTACATCAACGGGGACAAAGTAGAAAGTGTCGAGAGCTTCACGTTTTTAGGTGTCCAGATCACTAACAACCTGTCCTGCCCCCCCACCCATGCCGACACTATAGTTAAGAAAGCCCACCAATGCCTCTACTTTCTCAGAAGACTAAGGAAATTTGGCATGTCAGTTACGACTCTCACCAACCTTTACAGAGGCATCATAGAAAGCATTCTTTCTGGTTTATCACAGCTTGGTATGGCTCCTGCTCTGCCCAAGACTGCAAGGAACTACAAAAGGTCATGAATGTAGCCCAACCCATCAAGCATACCAGCCTCCCATCCACTGACTCTGTCTACACTTCCCGCTGCCTCGGCAAAGCAGTCAGCATAATTAAGGACCCCACCACCCTGGACATTCTCTCTTCCACCTTTGATGCGCGATTAATTCACTCGAGAGGCTAGATCGTACTCGGGAATAAAGGCTTTTATTCGCAACAAGAATAGAGCATACTGCTTAACAATACTATCCCAGACTCAGGGTCACTAGGAAGTGGCAGTGACCTTTATACTCCTATAAGAAGGCGGAGCCAAACTGAGTGTACCACAGAACAATGCTAACAGGTGGAACACCCCAACCCTAACCCCAACAGTAACAAGAGTAACATATGTACAAGTACCCATAGTGATAACCATCTATGGTTCAGTACCCATAGTGGTAACCATCTATGGTTCACCACAACCTTCTTCTGTCGGGAAAAAGATACAAAAGTCTGAGGTCACGTACCAACCGACTCAAGAACAGCTTCTTCCCTGCTGCTGTCAGACTTTTGAATGGACTTACCTTGCATTAAGTTGATTTTTCTCTACACCCTAGCTATGACTGTAACACTACATTCTGCACTCTCTCGTTTCCTTCTCTATGAACGGTATGTTTTATCTGTATAGCGTGCCAAGAAACAATACTTTTCACTGTATGTTAACACATGTGACAATACTAAATCAAATCAAAAAGATAAGCTTAATATATGGTAGGTCCAGCAGGGGAGAAGCTGTCCTTGAGTCGGTTGGTATGTGATATCAGACTTTTGTATTTTTTTCCCGATGGAAGAAGGTGGAAGAGAGAATGTCCGGGGTGTGTGGGGTCCTTGATTACACTGGTCATGTCTTCAGGTTATGTGTTCTAATATCACCACTCGCCACTCAATGGGCAGGATTTTGAAGTCCTTCTTTCTCCAGTGGGATTTTCCGGTTCCGCCGAAGGTAACCCTGCACAGCATAGCACCGGCGGCAGGATGGGTGAGCCACACAAAACATCATAAACTTCGGCAGGACTGGAAGATCCCATCGGCAGCCAATACAAACTGCCTCTGCCACCGGGAAACAAGCTGAGGTGGGGGCTGGAAAATCCCACCCAATGTCAAATTTTATTTTGATAACACACCTGACTAATGCCATGTTAACCGTGTTGTATAAATGCAGGTATTATAGTTATTGTGCGCGCACTGTACAATCTGGGAATTGCACATTAGTTTGACTCACCCTCTTACTGAAGCCAGAAGGTTGTAGATTTAAGCCTCATTGCAGCACTTGAACATGTAATCAAGATTAACACTTCAGAACGGTACAAAGAGAGTCCTATATTGCTGGAGGTGGTGTCTTTCAAGACAGACATTTTATTGAAGCCATTCTTTCCTATTCAGATGGATGTAAGAGAACCCTTGGCTCCCTTTGAAGGGGAGATGAGTTTGTTTTGATGTCACAGTTAAACATTCCCTCTCATTAGCAACTTAACCGCTCTCCTACAAGATGTGTGAGCTTAGCAGTTGGGTTTAATGCTAGCCATTCTTCCACCACTCTGCCTAAAGTTTGTGCACATTCTGCTTCTTTGCATAAAGACAGAACATTTCATACAAACAGCATAATTACTTACTGTGTTTCTGGCTGCAGAACTGCTCTTTCCACCTTCCACACTTTATATGTGAACATAGAGATGGAAGCCATTGTCTTTGCACCTCCCAGTTCCCATCTGAAACATTCTCATTGGCAGTGAATGCATCTCAATCCCTGGCCACTTTCTCAAACAGATTGTTGGCAACCACAAAATCCCATTTGATATGGGATTGAAAGCTAAGCTTCCAACCCCATATCCTCGCCATTACAAAAATTGTGATTTTTTTAACCAATGTAACATCACCCATCGCACCCCCACCTTCCATCTGCTGCTGAAACATATGTCACCTCTTGAATTGACTATTCCAATGCTAGCTTTCCATCCTTCATTCTCCGTAAACTTTAGCTTATCCAGAAACTGCTGCCTGTATACTAACTCAGACCAAGGATGGGATTATCCGGTGGTTCCCATCAGCGGGAAACCCATTGATAGCAGCGGGACTGGAAGGTCCCATCGCTAGCCAATGGTAGGCTGCCTCTGTCACCGCATAATAAGCTGCGTGATGCATAGTTGGGGGTGGGGGGGGGGGGGGGGGGGGTGGAATCCTGCCCCAAATTCTGGACATTCATCACCCCTTCATTGGCTCCCAATTTAAAATTCTCATCCTGTATTGGCTCCCTTTATTATGTTCATTCAGCAGTAAGGATCTTCAGTTTCAAGCATTAAAAGAACTAACTTCACAAAGTAAATCAAAGAAAAAGATTTAATAAAGACACTACACCAGCCACCCAGGCCATGCCCTAGGCCACACAAGCTACCCACAATCCCCATCTGCCTTCTATTTATACCAGGTCAGCTAGTCAGCTGACCTCTCACAGCATGTTACCATTGGTTACATTATAACAGATTCCAATGTTATCATTGGTTACATTATAACACATTGCAATACCCCTTCCTATCCCTGCAGGGATAAGTTCCCTCCAAGAACATGGGATGGGATTTTACCGCTTGTCCCGGAACGGTATAATCTCGCCCAAGGTTAACAGACCTTCCCATGCTCCACCTCTCTCCCGCATTGATTCCCGTGGCAGGCGGGGCGGTAAAATTCCCAGCCTTAGTGTTTCTCCAACTCTGGCCTCTTATGTATCACACACTCCTTCCCTTCCACCATTGGCGACAATGATGCAAGCTTTGGAAATTCCTCCCTAAATTTCTCCACCTCTTGTATTTCAGGATCTTCCTTAAACCCTCTTTGACACTTCCTGGGATGATTTCATTTGTTAAAGGAAGCTGTTGATGTTAACGTGTCTGATGAAAGTAAATCTGTGTCTAACCCTCCTAACTTCACCTTTTTTCCGAACCCAATCCACAACCCCCCACCCCCCCCCACCCCCCAACCAACACCCCCCCCCCCCCCCCCACCCCCGCTTCCCCCCCGCCCCCTCAACCTGGTTGAAAATTAAGAGTGGCACCAGAATCATACAATTTCAGAATTTGGATTTTAATGTTCAAAACTAAATTTTAAGTACTCATTTCCTGAAAGGTAGAATCTTACCAGTCTTAGTCACTTCGCTTTTGAACAAACTGATCTCACAGCAGGTTTCTCTTGAGAAAATTGGGAAATTCCGTGAGGACTTATTTACAATACGTGACTATGAAACTGACCATTTAAATGAAGCTCTCGTATATGTTAGGTGCATTGGCCATGCTAAATTCTCCCTCAGTGTACCTGAACAGGTACCGGAGTGTGGCGACTAGGGGAATTTCACAGTAACTTCATTGCACTGTTAATGTAAGCCTCACTGGTGATTAATAAATAAACTTCACTTTATCATCAGAGCATCACAAGTCAGACAGAGAGTATATATCGCACAACGAGACTGGAACTGTGCAATGAGTCCTTACCCATTTTTCCAATACTGACTGAGTTAATCATGCTGGGAAATCAGTCTGCAGGTCAACAAAGATACTCTAGAATTGTCACCAGCATTATTGAGCAGAGCTGGATAAATGGTGTCAAACAATGTGGGCAATGAGATAGTTATAAAGAAAGGCGACTGATCTGGCAAAGACTGAGAACTGTCAGATAAAAATGTGTCGAAAGGAGAAGGAACCATTGGATAACAAACTTAATTTTTGTGGAGTTGGGTAAGAACGTGAGCACAACGATTGTGATTTCTTCAAATTCACATTAGCGAGGAAAGTATGAAGGAATTGATAGAGGAAGAAAACAAGGAGCAGAGTAAGACAAAGGGCGGGATTTTCCAGCGTCGCTCGCCCCCGAAACCAGAAGGTCCTGCCCGAGGTCAACAGACCTTTCCATGATCTGCCCTTTGCCTGCTCTGATTCCCACGGTGGGTGGGATGGTAAAATTCGCATCATGGGGTCACGGTGGACAGGACTCGCACATGGAAGCAGGGGGATTTCCCCACCTTCGCTGCACATGTATAAAACAGCAATTAACCAGTTGAGGGCCTGAGGATGGATAATTGATAACCTCATAAAGCTCCAATGATTTTAAGCTTTCCCTGTAGCTTCCTGACACAATAATACACAGATGAAGTGCAGAAGGAGGCTATTTGGTCCATCGAGTCCGCACCAAACGCAATCCCACCCAGACCCTATCTCCATAACCCCATGTATTTACACTAGCTAGTCCCCCAACACTGAGGGGAAATTTAGCATGGCCATTCCACCTAACCCGCACATCTTTTGCACTGTGGGAAGAAACCAGAGCACCTGGAGGAAACCCACGCAGACACAGGGAGAATGTGCAAACTCCACAGACAAATGTTTAATTGTGGTTTTATTCTGATTGTTTCTTTGCTTACAGTGGGGGGTGTGTTTCCCTGTGCATTAAGTGTGAGAAATATATAAACCTGTTGCAAAGAATGGATTTATGTCTGAGTTTGCGAGGCATTGTACACCAAGGATAGCTTTCTCACTGTTGATGAATAGTGCTTCAATCCGCTGATGCACCACTCTGCCGGATAACTGAGTCGATATCCAGATAATCACTCATTCAAATGGTAGTTATGCAGCCTTATGAAATCTTCCAAATTGTTATCATGTAGCCTTGAAGAGGGAGCCACACTGGTTTTTAACTGGGCCAGAGATCACATCATACAGAAGGTAAGTAATTTTACAGGTAACACTTGGTCCAGTTTATGTGATATCCTCGACAGTTTGGATCACCCGAGATCGGAGAGGAATTCTGCATGTTTTTAATCCTTTTTGGATCTGGTTCTTTCTCTGCTATTTTTTTTGTTGCCTTCCCCCAGGAGATGACATGGCAAGACAGCTGGGTGAAGTGTCTAATCTTAATGCTGTGACTATTGCAAGTGTTGGACGGGCCAGCTTTTCCCACCCACCATTTCTGTATGTCCCACCAGTTTGCACTTTGTATCATAAACCATTCCTGTTGATTCCACACTAATTACCCTGACACTTGCTTTGCCTGAAAAAAAAGTAGAGGTATTATAGAATTTGGCAAATATACTGAAACTAGTGTCGTGTTGAAATTAACAATATGTAAAATTTAAACATGAGATGATGGCAGAAAAGAAGTCAATGTAGTTTGGATGTAAAACATGCACATTAAAGCTGTTAATTCAATTGTATAATTTCACTTTATTATGCAACAAACTAATCTCATTTGGAAACAATTGTACTTAGTGTCTTATAAGCTACAGCAGTATATTTTTTTGAAGAAGCTTTGATTCCATTGCACATTAAACTCCACTTAAAGTTTTTAAAAAAGAAATCAATATAAGAATTTAATTTCACCTTCCCTGTTCATTGAACTAAATCTTATTTTACAATTGGAGTGGAAATGCTTAGCAGTGGTTAGCACATACGAATGTTCCTGTGTCCTGAAACCAATATTTCTGTTGTCTTAATAATGCAATATGAATAGACACTAGTAATTTCCTTCAATTGCATTGTATAGCTGGTGGATTCCTATCTCCGTGTATACTTTAACATTATTTCTGGATGATACCAGCTAATCAAAAATGATAATGATGCATGTCCAGCTGCCTCAAACAATTTCACATTTAATGGGATCATATCCTGGGAAAGCAGTAAATCATGTTGTGCAACTCACATTGAACATGACTGCATTATTACTTGCGGTTGTATGACACAAAGCAATGATATATTCCATGCTAGGCACCAAAACAATGTTAGAACCTGGCTTCGTAAGCCTGAATGTCAAAAACAAAACGAGAGCTGTCAAGAGAAATGAAGGGTCATTTTTTTTCATACAGTTGGATGATAATGACTACAGACATATTTGTAAAGGCATCTTACCGCCAACACATTAATTGCTCTTTTTATTTGGATCCACTCCCCTTTGGCAGTGACTTCAAAAGCTATGGAAAGGTACATGCATACAATGTGATGAGATTTGGGGAATTCCAAGAATCAAACATCATGAGACGACAGCCTAGAAGTATGTTTGTGTCAGCAGGCTTCTCTCAACTCCACTATCATTTGGTATTAACAAATGTACTTTTTGGTGCCAGCCTGAAGTGCTCCCTTAAGGTGATGCTGCAGTGAATCTGTTTTTTTCCTTAACATAGTCGACCTGTCTGCATTCAGGACAACTCAATCATGCACAGTATAATTCCAGGGACTCTTGCTTTTCTTTAGAGTCAAGTCCAAGCTGAATACAGATTTATCGAAGCATTAAATGCCAGTTTATTGTCAGTGCAAATCTTTGCGCCAATGTTAAAGTTGCAGTGCGTATGTACTGAACTATGTAACCCAGCAATTAATACCGATTGGTAATAGCTGCAAGGGAATAAGTAACTGAGTAAGCTGGATACTTATCCCGCATTCGTACACGAATTACGGCTACTTGGAACACATTGAGTTGGACAACAGTTTGGAACAAGTAGAAGGAGAGGGGTCTCTGCGGCAAATGTATTGAGTTGGCCATTACCTCCTCAGGTTCAGTCCAGCTCAAAACAAAACAAGGAATCTAGAGACTTTGGGTGGGATTTTCCAGATGTCCTCGCTCCAAAACCGGAAAATCCTGCCTAAGGTCAACAGACCCTTTGCATGGTCTACCCCCCACCCGCTATGATTCCAGTGGCAGGCAGGACAGGAAAATCCCCTCCCCCACTTTATATTTGTCTTTAACCATGATTTTTCACTCAACCCCAGTGAGGATATTTCATAGTGTTTTATCGGTGACAGAAGTTTTTACTTCCAGTTTTCTCAGGTGTGTAAGTGTTATTGCTTTTTCCAATCATTTGACCAATTAACTTGCCATGAGCTGTAAATTAAAGGCCTATTGACTAGAATATTGGGAGTAAATACTTAGTTTGTGGTCTTAATGCTGTCTCATTATCTTGAAAAACCTGAAGAATTTCTATAAGTCACCAAAATCTTAAAATTGTCCTAAATTTCTCCACAATTATCAAATTCTTGCAATTTGTATTGTACATAATCCATTAGTATTTGCAGCACTTTCACCATCATGCATCCTTTTCAGGAATTAGAGCTACCTTACTTACTTTATTATAAATGCTGGGGATAAAAGTTACGTCAAATTATGAGCCTTACCGGACCAGAAAATATCTGATAGAGAATCACGATTGGAGCTCGAAACTTATAAGCTCAGTTGTTCATTACAGTCGTTCTTTATGAGGTGTCAAAATAATTGGTCTTATTAAAGTACAGATGTGCATTCAATAATTTAAGTCACATAAGTTATTTAAAAACAAATCTCAAACTGGTTTTGTTTTGTGTTCTAATCAGGGAAGGTAAAAGAAGATAAAACATAAGCAATTAAATATTGATTCTGTCTCAGTGATTATTGTCTCATACCAGTTGTGCTAACAAAGTGATGCACTTGCTCCTTGCTACTTAGTAAGGTTTTGCTCCAAAGTCTTTCACTAAGGAATTCTCACTGGAGATACACAATGAATCCGGCAATGAACCTTTTCAAAGGTTTAACAGATTTTCCTTATCTGCATCCTTAGGAGGCCTGGAGGTTAAGGTGTGTGAGAGGTTATCCTTAATTGTTTTTTGGAAAAAGATGTAGCAAAGGAAGTTGGTGTGCATAGGGATGGAACTATTGGTTGTTAACTCTTCATTCTTGGTCAGTTTTAGATTTGACGTACTTCTTCGAAACATGCAATTGTCCAGTCAAAATTTTATTGAGATAAATCAACCTGTGGACCTTCCTTCAGTTCTGGAGACTGCCAACCTATCAACATGATCAAATAGGAGTACTGGTATATTGTGAGGAAGTGAGGAATTGTTTGTTGCAAAATAGGCTGTTTTTTCAAGGACGCATATATTGCTTTTCAGCAATATATGCGTCCTAAGCAGCTATACCATACTCTAGGTGTGGTACTGATATTTGGTACAGAAGTTCCTTTACTGTAATTGAAGATAGCCATGATGTGAAGATGCTGGCATTGGACTGGGGTGGGCACGGTAAGAAGTCTCACAACACCAGGTTAAAGTCCAACAGGTTTATTCGGAATCACGAGCTTTCGGGGCACTGCTCTTCATCAGGTGATGTGTGTGATGTGATCACCTGATGAAGGAGCAGCGCTCCGAAAACTTGTGATTCCAAATAAACCTGTTGGGCTTTAACCTGGTGTTGTGAGACTTCTTACCATATTTGAGGAGTGACGGAATTTCCATTTCATGAACCTACGCAACTTGTATGCTGTGGAAGTTTTGTTGACTTTGTACATTCAACTTCAAATTAGTTTGGATGTGGATTCCTAAACGTTCTGTAGTAACTTGAAGGGGGGAATCATGGATTGTGTATTTGCATACTGATGGTCACCTTGTATTGCTAATTTGCATGAAACTGCATTTCTCTATGTTGAATTTCATTATCCATGTATTGGTCCATTTGATGGAATTATTTAGGCCTTTCCGGAGGCTAACCTTATCTTTTGCTTCAATTACAGCTCTGTAGACTAGGCAGTCACCTGCAAAGGTTCTGGTCTAGCTTGACATTCTATTGTGGATGTCAAAAGATAAGATACATGTGTTGGATCAAGCTGATACCCTTGGGGCACATCACTTAAGACTTGTTTCCGGTTTGAGACTTCTCCATTAACTGTGACTCTCTGTTGCTATGTGGTCAGAAATGTTTTGATCTATTGCTTAGTATGTAAACACAGAGTACTTTACTGAAACTTCTCTCCTCTCTCAGGGTCCTTTGTAGACTTTGACTCATTCCCGGAGGATAGATCGATGAGCACTAGCTCTTTTAAGGAACTGTTACTGAACTTTTGCCTTGAGAAGCATTATTGGTTGACCATAGGATGGATCTTCACTGTTAATAAGAAAGAACTGTCATTTAAGTTTCACCTTTCAGAATATTCATTACCACTTCATACTCAATTAAATACCTTTGAAGTGTAGTTACTGTTGGGCTGTAGAAGTCGCGTTGGCACACATGAAGGTCCAACAAGAAATATTTAAATAAACAACCAGATAATCTGCTTGTTCTGAAGTCTAATACATGAATAGTTGTTTCTTGGGCACAGTAGCAGAGTTGTACTAAGGAATCTTAATACAAAAGAAATATACAGCATATGCAGGGCAGCACAATAGCACAATGGTTAGCAGTGCTGCCTCACAGTGCCAGGGACCTGGATTCAATTCCAGACTCGGTTCACTGTTGATGTGGAGTTTGCATATTCTCCCCGTGTAAGTGTGGGTTTCCTCCGGGTGCTCCGGTTTCCTCCCACAGTCCAAAGATGTGCGGGTTAAGAACATAAGAACATAAGAAATAGGAGCAGGAGTAGGCCATCTAGCCCCTCGAGCCTGCCCCGCCATTCAATAAGATCATGGCTGAGCTGAAGTGGGTCAGTTCCACTTACCCGCCTGATCCCTATAACCCCTAATTCCCTTACCGATCAGGAATCCATCTATCCGTCATTTAAACATATTCAACGAGGTAGCCTCCACCACTTCAGTGGGCAGAGAATTCCAGAGATTCACCACCCTCTGAGAGAAGAAGTTCCTCCTCAACTCTGTCCTAAACTGACCCCCCTTTATTTTGAGGCTGTGCCCTCTAGTTCTAGTTTCCTTTCTAAGTGGAAAGAATCTCTCCACCTCTACCCTATCCAGCTCCTTCATTATCTTAATTTAGTAAGGTTGATTGACTATGCTAAATTGCCACTTACTGTCAGGGAGACTAGCAGGGAAAATATGTGGGGCTCTGGGGAGAGGGGCTGGGTGGGATTGTGGTCGGTGCAGACTCAATGGACCAAATGGCCTCCTTCTGCACTGTAGAGATTCTATGATTACATGATAAAATATCACATCATATTACACACATAAATGCAATACATCAAAATCTCCTTTACAATAGGCTGTTGATCACTCCATCCAACACATCTCCAGCCATTTTTATGCCTTCGAATGACAAATTATAAAAATTATCAAATTTGTAAGATTCCTACTATTCCAGTTACTTCAAGGCTTTCGTCAAATTACGACCAAATTTAAAAGTGCAGCAAAAAATAAATTATATTTCTGGTGTTTTATTGTGATTCTTTGAGTTTTGTTTTAAGTAATCTCACTGAGACCCACTCTCCATCTTTTGTTTCTTTGAATGTATTTTCATTAACTCGGCACATTAAAGATTGAGAAGCAATGTCAGGGTATTAAACATTCTGTGTCATGTATGCTGTTTAAATTAGATGAATTTTAAATTATACTTACCTGGAGTAAATTTGGCATTTTCCTTGGGCCACACCGATTGACGTTGCTTACCATTCGCTTCCACCCTTTATACATTGAGGAGTATTCGAATGAGGTTCACAGGAAATTTCAGCATGACTTGAAATTTGCAGAATTGGTGTGTGATCGTGTTTAGCTTCAGGTCTAACTTTTATGTTGTGCCATGAAAAGGATTGGATGATTGTGGAGCAATTTTAATGATATTGGTTGAGGAATGCTGGCCCATAGACTTCATGTGGGGATGTTCACCCCAGAGACTTCCACAGTTCTTTTCCAAATACTACCCAGTGATCTTTTACGTTCACCTGAATAGGTGAATAGAGCCTCAATGCGACAATAAAGAAGTGCTTTTAACAGTAAAACGTCGCTTTATAAGGACAAAGTTCAACACCAATTCATTCTAGGAGATATTTAAATAGAACATAGAACAGTACAGCACAGAACAGGCCCTTCAGCCCATGATGTTGTGCCGAGCTTTATCTGAAACCAAGATCAAGCTATCCCACTCCCTATCATCCTGGTGTGCTCCATGTGCCTATCCAATAACCGCTTAAATGTTCCTAAAGTGTCTGACTCCACTATCACTGCAGGCAGTCCATTCCACACCCCAACCACTCTCTGAGTAAAGAACCTACCTTGGACATCCTTCCTATATCTCCCACCATGAACCCTATAGTTATGCCCCCTTGTAATAGCTCCATCCACCCGAGGAAATAGTCTTTGAACGTTCACTCTATCTATCCCCTTCATCATTTTATAAACCTCTATTAAGTCTCCCCTCAGCCTCCTCCGCTCCAGAGAGAACAGCCCTAGCTCCCTCAACCTTTCCTCATAAGACCTACCCTCCAAACCAGGCAGCATCCTGGTAAATCTCCTTTGCACTCTTTCCAGCGCTTCCACATCTTTCTTATAGTGAGGTGACCAGAACTGCACACAATTAAAGTAAAGCAAAGTTTATTTATTAGTCACAAGTAGGCTTACATTCACACTGCAATGAAGTTATTGTGAAAATCCCCTAGTTGCCACACTCCGGTGCCTGTTCGGGTATACTGAGGGAGAATTTAGCCAATTCACCTAATCAGCATGCCTTTGGATTGTGGGAGGAAACGGGAGCACCTGGAAGAAACCCACACAAACACGGGGAGAATGTGCAAACTCCGCACAGACCCAAGCCAGGAATTGAACCCAGGTCCCTGGCGCTGTGATATTTAGACAAATCACAAAAGGTTTGATTAGTGAAATAGGTTTTAAGGAGCCTCGCAAATGAAGAAAGAGAGGCAGAGAAATTAAGGAAGAGAATCCAAAAGCTTCAGACCTTGGGAGCTAAAGGAACGTCAACCAATAATAGAGTAATGAAATTGGGGATGTTAAGAAGGCCAGAAATAGAGGAATACAGATATCTTGGAATGTTGTAGGGCTGGAGGAGATTGCAGAGTTAGAGAAGGGTGATGCCATAGTTTTTTTTAGGTTTATTTATGAGTGTCACAAGTAGGCTTACATTAACTCTGCAATGAAGTTACTGTGAAAATCCCCTGGTCGCCACACTCCAGCGCCTGTCCGGGTACACTGATGGGGAATTTAGCATGGCCAATGCACCTAACCAGCATGTCTTTTGGACTATAGGAGGAAAATGGAGCACCCAGAGGAGATCCACGCAGACAGGGGCAGAACGCGTTGACTTTGCACAGTCAGTGACCCCAGCCAGGAATTGAATGTGGATTCCTGGCACTGTGGGACAGCAGTGCTAACCACTGTGCCACCGTGCCGCCCATTGGAAGGGAATGATTTGAGAACAAAGACAAAAAGTGAGGTTTTGCTTAATTGGGATGCAATGTAGGTCAGCGAGCACAGGAACGAAGGATGACTGGAATCTGATTTAGTTCAGGACATGGGCAGCAGTGTTTTGGATAACACAAGTTTACGGATGGTAAAATGTGGAAGGTTGGTTGGAAGGGAAGAGCTTTGGATAATCAAGTCCAGAGGTAACAAAGAGATGGATAAGGATTTCAACAGGAGGGGAAATGAGGCAAAGTTGGATTTAGATGATGTAATGGAGATGTAAATAGGCTGTATTAGTGACAACGTGGTCCAAAACCCATCTCAGGTTCAAATATGTCACAAAGGAGAGGGACAGAACCAATGGTTAGGAGCTGGAGGTTGTGTGGCTGCTTCATGCATAAGGTGTGACAATCTTTTTCAACACTTTCCCAATATCACAATAATATAGTGTGAAACAGGCTTGTGTGTGCGAGAATGGGTGTGAATAATTTAATTAAACTTAAGATAGTAGACTGTAAGCTTCAGAACATCAAAAAGGGGTTCGGTGTGAAAGCAAGTAGCTTGAATTAGAAATAAGCAGAGCTAAGATGGAATACCAGTGGGCAGCATGAATAGAAATTTACATTAGGAAAATAAGAGAAGTGACTCGAAGTAACTACTGTATTTCAAAAGAAACATATGCAGCTGGTATAGATTGAAATGGATGAAGTACTAAGTTTGGAAGTCTTGTGGTGCAGTGTGTACAGTCCCTGCTTCTGAGCCAGCATCTCTGGGTTTGAGTCCCAACCTAAAACTTGATGGCCAAGGAAGGTGTGCTTATAATGCGGTCAACCCTTGAGTGTGTCAACCTGTAAATCCTTTCAACGTGCCAATGGCAGATGATAAGGGCAGGAGAGACTCCTGGTCAGCCATACTTGATATGGAGCGGCGCCCCTCAAGCCATTAGCCACTGGTGACAGACTAGGGACTGTGTCAGTAAGTGTGGTTATGAGATCCTAAAGCAGTGCATTCTGGAAACATTCTGTGAAGAAGCTGATGCCACCACACTCAGAGAGAAGACATTTGGCAGCTGTCATTGCTGACTGATACATGATGTTCCTCTGCATATTCCCTTTGATGGAGATATGGCTTATGGCATGAAAGCACTATGAGACAAGACAAGGAGGTAGGCCCTAAGAATGACCTGAGTCAGTACAGGCATTGAACCCCTGTTTGTTGGTGTTATTCTGCAATATGTTTTCAGCCAACTGAGCGAAATGACCCCTGGGAAAGCATGCCACGGTGCCAAGACTGATGCCAACTTAAACTGATACTGTTCCAATCGAACATCCTCAGTTACAGAAAGGGCCACTGGATAGCAGTCATGAGAAGGAGCATTGCTGGTTTTCCCCTCACTCACTCAGAAGCTCTGAGTGCAATAATATAATCTGTACTGCTGCCCAGCTAACAAAGCACAAAGTGGGAAAGTCAAACCTCGATACTGTGTAGCTCATCTACTCATTTAATATAGAACAACCGGGGAGCCAAGTCTTTGGCTTGCAGCCTTTTCTAATCTTGTGAGCTTTTGTATTATGATTGTACATCTGCTGATAACATCTAATCTGCTACTTAGTAATGTATTGTATTCCATATTCACCCAGTCGTATTGCCGTTTGATCTGTTTGGAAAATAAAGCCTTGGGGATGGGAGAAAACATTAATATCTCTGATTCAATTACAACTGCAGGTAAAAGGCTGATAAATTAAATGGCAGTGCAATTGTTTGAAGATCCCAGACCACAGACAAGATCTTTAAATATTTATAGAAAGGAATTGATCTCTCTTTCCCTGAGGGTTCGCACCTTGAGATACTCAAAGCCAAAAGCACAGGTCAATATCTCCCTGAACAAAATACAATATATATTATTGCTAAATTGTGGGGCTTTATTTCCTTTGATCTTATTTACCCTTTTGTCAAATTAGTGACAGAACTAATATTATCACTGTCTCAGGCTGAGCTGTATGTCCTGCTTCAGCCTTTTCACAGACAATGAAGACATTGATCATGACCTGAATTTTGCAGTTAGTGACAAAGGAAAAACGCACAGCATTCTACACTAACAGGAGGGGCTGCTTGGAAGTTGGAAAACTTGGAAGAACAGGTCTCCCATCAATGACAGGGCCCGATCAGCAATTTATTTTCCAAATTGAGAGCCTGGATGGCTATCAGGCAGTTAGGCCTTTGGCTCCAGGACGCAGCTGCCAGGGGTGGAGATTTAGGGAGGAGGGGGGATGAAAAAGATAGTGTAGGAGATTGGAGTCCAGAGGAAATACCAGGGTCTGGACAGCAGGGGGAGATTTAGGAGATCAGACAAGGAGATTGGAGGCCAGTGGCAACATGAAAGGTCAGGGAAGGGGGCAGTGTGGACGCCATTGGCAAGATCAGGATTCAGGGAGAGAAAGGAATTGGAGGTCAGAAAAGGAGGCCTGATTGGAGGAGACCAGAGCAACAATTGCAGGCCAAAGAAGATGAATAGGGGAAACCAGAAGATACCAGACTGGAAGCGAGAGGAATGATATGTGTGTTGGGGGTTGGTTCAGAGGCCGAGGTTGGGGCTGATCAGATAACACCTACCAAACTGATGACCCCTATCATCTGGAAGGACAGAGGCAGCAGATACATGGGAACTTCCCCTCCAAGGCACTCACCATCCTGACTTGGAAATATATTGCCGTTTCTTCACTGTCCCTGGGTCAAAATCCTGGAACTCCCTCCCTAACAGCACTATACTTGTACCTACACCACATGGACTGCAGCCATTCAAAAAGATAGATCACCACCACCGTCTCATGGGCAATTAGGGATGGGCAATAAAAGCTGGCCCAGACAGCGATGCCCATTTCACATTAATGAATTAAAAAAATTAGGGTGGAGAAGATTGGAGGCCTTGTGGAGGTGATTGGAAAAGTTGAGTGTTCAGTGATTAGAGAAATTGGGAGAAGATTGCAGGCCCCATGGAGTGGATTGGAAAGATCAGGGAGGAGATCAGAAGAGTCAGGAAGAAATCAGAAGGTTCTTTTTTTATTCACTCATAGAATCATAGAATCCTTCAGTGCAGAAGGAGGCCATTCGGCCCATTGAGTCTTGACCGACTATGATCCCATCCAGGCCCTATCTCAATAACCCCATACATTTACCCTGCTAGTCCCCCTGACACTAAGGCGCAATTTAGCATGGCCAATCCACCTAACCTGCATATCTTTGGACTGTGGGGGGAAACCGGCAGACCCGGAGGAAAGCCATGCAGACACGGGGAAAACGGGAAAACTCCACACAGACAGTGACCCAAGCCAGGAATCGAACCCGGGTCCCTGGCGTTGTGAGGCAGCAGTGCTAACCACTGTGCCACCATGCTGCCCCATGGAACATCGCTGGCTGGCCAGCATTTATTGTAAGAAGTTTAACAACACCAGGTTAAAGTCCAACAGGTTTATTTGGTAGCAAAAGCCACACAAGCTTTAGGAGCCCCAAGCCCCTTCTTCAGGTGAAGAACCTTCTTCACCTGAAGAAGGGGCTTGGGGCTCCGAAAGCTTGTGTGGCTTTTGCTACCAAATAAACCTGTTGGACTTTAACCTGGTGTTGTCAAACTTCTTACTGTGTTTACCCCAGTCCAACGCCGGCATCTCCACAGCATTTATTGCCCATCCCTAATTGCCCGAGGGCAGTTGAGAGTCAACCACATTGCTGTGGCTCTGGAGTCACATGTAGGCCAGACCGGGTAAGGACAATAGATTCTTTTCTCTAAAGGATATTAATAAAGCAGACGGGTTTTTCTGACAATCGACAATGCTTTCATGGTCATCAGTAGATTCTTAATTTCAAATATTTTGTGTTGAATTCAAATTCCACCAAATGGCTTAATAATCTAGCAGTAAGACCACTCGGCCATTGCCTCCCCTCAGGAACAAGTGTGTGATTGCGGGAGATCAATGAAGCACGGAATTATGGAATGGTTACAATGCAGAAGGGAATCATTTGGCCCGTTGTGTCTGCGTTGACTGGATACATTGAAGCTTCCTATGGAAGCATCATGGTCACCTTATATTTTCTATTTTGGATTTTCAGCCTTCCTGGTGGATCTGCAAAGCACCTCACCTTCCACACATTTGGGTGCTGATAGTCATGCCATTTGATACAATTGAATATCACACAGACACGTTTCCTAACTTTAATGCAAAAGAACCTGGAGGGTTTCTTACTCCTCTCCTCTGTTTATGGAAGTATGCATTTTATTGATCCTTTGAGTTTGTGAAAGTCGGCTTGTATTTCTGATTGAAGCTATCTTCCTCATCCTCTTCCTTCAGAACAGATTTAGTCGTTTCAAGATCAACAGCAGATAAATAAAGCCTGCACTGTAGGAGGGAGTTTTTCTCCCATTACTCAAGTTATCTTATAGTTTAGCCAGGAAATGTGCCACAGCCTTCTGCACATGTTCATATTTTTCCTGCTGTCACTTCAAAAGGACCTGCGTCGTCACATCTTTCACAATTTTTCATCCAAACTTCTCAAGTTTGGCCACAGTAATTGCGGGAAGCTGCTGCCTTGTGATTGTCTATGTCTACTAAATCATTACCCGGTATAAAATCTAACCCTTCAGATGGTAAATTAGGAATCACTTCCACAGTGACAACCCTGTTTACTAAGTCACTTCATAAATTAACTTTATACGAGAAAACAGATTCATAAATCTCATGTATCTCTCCCATTTATATATTTTCTTTTATCAAACTGTCTGGAACACAAGCTGTATCATTAGCCACCACCAATGACTGAAGTGCCCCGTATCTCTCAGAATATTAACGTGTTTACTTGTTTTGCTACAGTAAAGAAACACATCTTTAAAACCTTCATAACTTCCAGTTACCTGACCCAATTCATCTGTATCCAGGGAAGAACCCCTTGATTATTCTGAGCCCTAATCCATTCTAGTACTTTCTGAAAAAACATGTTGTATTTGTACCATTGTGACTGTTTTATCTGCCAGTTACATCTGTGATATACCACACCCATCTACCAGATATATCTGTGATATATCACACCCATCTGCCAGATATATCTATGACATATCACACCCACCTGCTGGATGCATCTGCGATATATCACACACATCTGCCAGATGTATCTGCAATATATCACACACATCTGCCAGATGTATCTGCAATATATCACACACATCTGCCAGATGTATCTGTGATATATCACACCCATCTGCCAGATATATGTATGACATATCACACCCACCTGCTGGATATATCTGTTATATTTCACAGCCATATACCAGATAAATCTGTAATATATCACACCCATCTGCCAGATGTATCTGTGATATATCACACCCATCTACCAGATATATCCGTGATATATCACACCCACCTGCTGGATATATCTGTTACATTTCACAGCCATCTGCCAGATATATCTGTGATATATCACACCATCTGCCAGATATATCTGTGATATATCACACCCACCTACCAGACATATCTGTGATATATCACACCCATCTGCCAGATATATCTGTGATATGTCACACCCATCTGCCAGATATATCTGTGATATATCACACCCATTCATTTCTTTCTCCTGGCAAGTTAGAGGAATGTTTCGTTTGGTCTTGTCTTTAAAGTCCAAAATCTTAATTGATATGCTCTGGGGAGAAGCTTCTTAGCATTAGATAATGCAGTTTTAACTGTCTCATCATCTAGGGATTGTATGACCGAATTACTGGAATAAACATCCATCACTTTCTCCACCAAAATAAGGACCGAGGTGTTCTTTATCCACTCCAGCTTTGTAGCCACTTTTTCAAAAGAGACAAAATATTTTTCAACTCCATCCGAAGTGAATTGAGGCACCAGGCAAAAGCTCGTTGTTATATCAAAGTGGGATTCAACTGAACTACTCCTCTGAACTACTAGCTTCTCTGTCACTCTGTAACCTAAGCTTTTCTTTGGCCAGTTCAGCTGTATGATTTTTTCCCCCTCTCTTTCTAACTTTCTTTTCTTATCTCTTTTCTCGTTGCTAACTTATCTCTCAGGATTTCAAATTTAAGGCTGGGATTCTCTGATCTAGAGATGTAGACCATTTTCTAACTGGAGAGAGCATTCGGAAATTGGAAGCGCGAAGGGACTTGGGAGTCCTAGTTCAGGATTCTCTTAAGGTTAACTTGCAGGTTGATTTGGTAGTTAGGAAGGCAAATGCAATGTTAGCATTCATTTTGAGTGGACAAGAATACAAAAGCAGGGATGTACTACTGAGGGTTTATAAGGCTCTGGCCAGACCATATTTAGAATATTGCAAGCAATTTTGGGCCCCGTATCTAAGGAAGGATGCGCTGGCTTTGGAGAGGGACCAGAGGAGGTTCATGAGAATTATCCCAGGAATGAAAGGCTTGATGTATGAGGAGTGTCTGAGGACTCTTGGTTGGTATTCGATGCAGCTTGGAAGGATGAGGGGGGATCTTTTTGAAACTAACAGAATACTGAAAAACCGAGATACAGTGGATGCGGGGAAGTTGTTTTCATTAGTAGCAGAGACTAGGATCTGAGGGCACAGCCTCAGAGTAAAGAGACGGCCCTTTGGAACCGAGATGAGGATGAATTTCTTCAGCCAGTGGGTGGTGAATCTGTGGAATTCATTGCTACAGAAAGCTGTGGAGGCCAAGTCATTGAGTGTATTTAAGACAGAGATAGATAGGTTCTTGATTGGTAAAGGGATCAAAGTTTCCAGTGAAAAAGAGGGAGAATGGGGTTGAGAAACTTATCAGCCATGATTGCATGGTGGAGCAGTCTATGGACCAAATGGTCTAATTCTGCTCCTATATCTTATGGTCTTTTGGTCTTATCTTTGACACTCAGCCAAAACTCCATTCACTGCAGTGGGATCAGAGATTCCCAGCCGCAGTCGAGGTCGGAGAATTCCGGCCTAAGCCTTTGCATCTCTCTTTTTACCTCAAGCTGCTTCATCTCTTTTCCTGGTTCAAGCTGCTTAATCTACAAATGGATTCTAGCCAACTCAAGCTTCGCTCATCATGGGTTAGACTTTTCTTTTTCTGATCCCAGATGTTGTGCTAATGCCTCAATTATATCTGCTTTTTTTTTTGGCCCTTGCTTTTAATTCTAACTCCAACTTTTCTGCTAATGCTGTTAATCTCATCTTGATTAAATGTTGCAAATCACTCAGGGATAAACAACGGACAAAGCCATTCCTCTTTTTGATAAGAATATTCAAATTCACTGTGAGATCCCAGTAACCTCCATCCCAGTACTAGTATCTGTCTGCAAAGAGCCCCCAATTTTATTTTCCAAGCAGGTATATAGGATCTTTCAGGTAAATGAAAAGGCAAACAATCTGGAACAAGTTGTCCTTGCCTCCATTTGGCAGAATGGAGCTGTCTGAGTTGTTGAAAACTCAGCCAGTCATAGTTAAGCTTAAGATGGTGGTTAAATATGGGCCATGTAACCTCATGATAATATTAAAATTACCAACCTCTTTTCTGGGAGCAGATGGGTTACCTGTCCCTCATCCAACCTCCGTTAAGACTAGAAGTAGGCAGTTTGGAGGCAGGTCTGGAATTCATATCTTTAACATTTTAACCTTACCCAGATCGGTTTTTGGGGGCACATAACAGGGGCAAGAGTAAGCTATTTGGCCCCTTGAGCCTGCTCTGCCATTCAAGAAGGCTATGACTGATCCAATTGTGGACTTAACTCCACTTTCTTGCCTCTCACCCATAATCCTTGATTCTCTTATCAATAAAAAATATGTTCAACTCATTTGATTTGATTTGATTTATTATTGTCATGTATCAGTATACAGTGAAAAGTATTGTTCCCTGCACGCTATACAGACAGAGCATACCATTCATAGAGAAGGAAATGAGAGAGTGCAGAATGTAGTGTTCCAGTCATAGCTATGATGTCGAGAAAGATCAACTTAATGCGAGGTAGGTCCATTCAAAAGTCTGACGGCAGCAGGGAACAAAGAACAAAGAACAATACAGCACAGGAACAGGCCCTTCGGCCCTCCAAGCCCGTGCCGCTCCCTGGTCCAAACTAGACTATTCTTTTGTATCCCTCCATTCCCACTCCGTTCATATGGCTATCTAGATAAGTCTTAAACGTTCCCAGTGTGTCCGCCTCCACCACCTTGCCTGGCAGCGCATTCCAGGCCCCCAACCACCCTCTGTGTAAAATATGTCCTTCTGATATCTGTGTTAAACCTCCCCCCCTTCACCTTGAACCTATGACCCCTCGTGAACGTCACCACCGACCTGGGGAAAAGCTTCCCACCGTTCACCCAATCTATGCCTTTCATAATTTTATACACCTCTATTAAGTCTCCCCTCATCCTCCGTCTTTCCAGGGAGAACAACCCCAGTTTATCCAATCTCTCCTCATAACTAAGCCCCTCCATACCAGGCAACATCCTGGTAAACCTCCTCTGTACTCTCTCCAAAACCTCCACATCCTTCTGGTAGTGTGGCGACCAGAACTGGGCGCAGTATTCCAAATGCGGCCGAACCAACGTTCTATTCAACTGCAACATCAGACCCCAACTTTTATACTCTATGCCCCGTCCTATAAAGGCAAGCATGCCATATGCCTTCTTCACCACCTTCTCCACCTGTGCCATCACCTTCAAGGATCTGTGGACTTGCACACCCAGGTCCCTCTGCGTATCTACACCATTTTGCCATTTATCGTATAGCTCCTCCCTACATTATTTCTACCAAAATGCATCACTTCGCATTTATCAGGATTGAACTCCATCTGCCATTTCTTTGCCCAAATTTCCAGCCTATCTATATCCTTCTGTAGCTTCTGACAATGCTCCTCACTATCTGCAAGTCCTGCCAATTTTGTGTCGTCCGCAAACTTACTGATCACCCCAGTCACACCTTCTTCCAGATCGTTTATATAAATCACAAACAGCAGAGGTCCTAATACAGAGCCCTGCGGAACACCACTAGTCACAGGCCTCCAGCCGGAAAAAGACCCTTCCACTACCACCCTCTGTCTTCTGTGACCAAGCCAGTTCTCCACCCATCTAGCCACCTCCCCCTTTATCCCATGAGATCCAACCTTTTTCACCAGCCTACCATGAGGGACTTTGTCAAACACTTTACTAAAGTCCATATAGACGACATCCACAGCCCTTCCCTCGTCAACCATTCTGGTCACTTCTTCAAAAAGCTCCACCAGGTTAGTGAGGCATGACCTCCCTCTCACAAAACCATGCTGACTATCGTTAATGAGATTATTCCTTTCCAAATGCGCATACATCCTATCTCTAAGAATCTTCTCCAACAACTTCCCCACCACGGACGTCAAACTCACCAGCCTCTAATTACCTGGGTTATCCTTCCTACCCTTCTTAAGTAACGGGACCACATTAGCTATCCTCCAATCCTCTGGGACCTCACCTGCATCCAGTGACGAGACTAAGATTTGCGTCAGAGGCCCAGCGATTTCATCTCTCGTCTCCCTGAGCAGCCTTGGATAGATTCCATCAGGCCCTGGGGATTTGTCAGTCTTTATATTCTCTAACAAACCTAACACTTCCTCCCTTGTAATGGAGATTTTCTCCAACGGTTCAACACTCCCCTCCAAGACACTCCCAGTCAACACATCCCTCTCCATTGTGAATACCGACGCAAAGTATTCATTTAGGATCTCCCCTACTTCTTTGGGCTCTAAGCATAATTCCCCACTTTTGTCCCTGAGAGGTCCGATTTTTTCCCTGACAACCCTTTTGTTCCTAACGTATGAATAAAATGCCTTGGGATTCTCCTTAATCCTGTCTGCCAAGGACATTGCGTGACCCCTTTTTGCCCTTCTAATTCCCCGTTTGAGTTCTTTCCTACTTTCTTTGTACTCCTCCAGAGCTCCCTCCGTTTTTAGCTGCCTGGACCTAACATACGCCTCTCTTTTCTTTTTGACCAGTCCCTCAATTTCCCTGGTTATCCACAGTTCTCGAATCCTACCCTTCCTATCCTTCTTTTTTACAGGCACATGCCTGTCCTGCAGCCCTAACAACTGTTCCTTAAAAGACTCCCACATGCCAGATGTGGATTTATCTTCAAACAGCCTCTCCCAATCAAGAGCTGCCAATTTCTGCCTAATCCCACTAAAGTTAGCCTTCCCCCAATCCAACACTTTACCCTTGGGACACCACTCATCCTTTTCCATCACTATCCTAAAGCTAACAGAATAGTGGTCACTATTCGCCACATGTTCCCCTACCGAAACTTTGAAGACCTGACCGGGCTCATTCCCCAGTACTAGGTCCAGTATAGCCCCCTCTCAAGTTGGGCTATCTACATATTGTTCCAAAGAACCCTCCTGTACACATTTTACAAATTCCTCCCCATTCAGAGTCCCAGCTCTCAGCGATTTCCAGTCTATACCAGGGAAATTGAAGTCTCCCACTACAACAACCCTATTTTTCCTGCACCTATCCAGTATCTCCTGACATATCCGTTCTTCCACTTCCCTTGGGCTGTTGGGGGGCCTGTAGTATACCCCCAACATAGTGACTGCGCCCTTCCTGTTTCTAAGCTCCACCCAGAGTGACTCGTTACACGACCCCTCTGAATTGTCCTCCCTCTGCACTGCTGTAATATGCTCTCCAACTAATACTGCTACTCCCCCCCCCTCTTTTGGCCCCTCCTCTGTCTCGCCTAAAACACTTGTACCCCGGAATATTCAGCTGCCAGTCCTGCCCCTCTTTCAACCAAGTCTCCGTCACCGCAAGCACATCCAAATTCCTCGTGAGCATTAAGGCCCCAAGTTCGTCTGTCTTACCTGCTACGCTCCTTGCATTGAAGTATAAGCACTCCAGACCTCCAGGCACAGTGAGGTCATCCTCCCCCAGAGTGCTCTTCTTCTTTGCCAGCCTTGTCCCAGCCCCAAGCTCATCCCCAGCCTCTACACTTGTAGACCTAATATTTTGATCCCCACCCCCCTCCCATACTAGTTTAAAGCCCCCCGAACTGCACTAGCAAAATTCCCAGCCAGGATATTCGTGCCCTTCCAACTTAGTTGTGACCCGTCCTTCTTGTACAGGTGCCATCCTCTCCTGAAAACTTCCCATTGATCTAGGAAAATGAAGCCCTCCCTCCTGGACCAGTCCTTTAGCCAAGCGAAGAAGCTGTTCTTACATCGGGTGGTACGTGACCTCAGACTTTTGTATCTTTTTCCTGACGAAAGAAGGTAGAAGAGAGAATGTCCGGGGTGCGTGGAGTCCTTATTTATGTTGGCTGCTTTTCTGAGGCAGCGGCAACTGTAAACGGAGTCAATGGATGAGAGGCTGGTTTACGTGATGGATTGGGCTACATAGACGACCTTTTGTAGTTCCTTGCGGTCTTGGACAGAGCAGGAGCTATATCAAGCTGTGATACAGCCGGAAAGAATGCTTTCTGTGGTGCATCTTTAAAAGTTGGTGAGAATCGTAGCTGACATGACAAATTTCCTTAGTCTTCTGAGAAAGTCAAAGATACCTATGTCAGACTCCTATTTATTGACTACAGCTCAGCCTTCAACACCATTATTCCCACGAAACTCATCTCCAAACTCCATGGCCTGGGCTTCGGCATCTCCCTCTGCAACTAGATCCTGAAATTCCTAACTCAAAGGCCACAATCAGTAAGGATAGGCAACAACACCTCCTCCATGATCATCCTCAACACCGGTGCCCCACAAAGTTGTATTCTCAGCCCCCTACTATACTCCTTATACACCTATGACTGTGTGGACAAATTCCCCTCCAACTCGATTTTCAAGTTTGCTGACGACACCACTGCGGTGACAATGACAAGACAGAGTATAGGAATGGGACAGAGAATCTGGTGAACTTGTGCAGCATTGGTGGGCTTTCTTAGCTATAGTGTCAGCATGGGGTGACCAGGACAGGTTGTTGGTGATCTGGACACGTAAAAACTTTGAAGCTCTCAACCCTTTCCACTTTGTTCCCATTGATGTAGACAGGGGCATGTTCTTCTCTACGCTTCCTGAAGTCGATGACAATCTCTTTCATTTTGTTGACATTGAAGGAGAGGTTATTGTCGCCGCACCAGTTCACCAGATTCTCTATTTCATTCCTGTACTCTGTCTCGTTATTGTTTGAGATCCGACCCACTACGATGGTGTCGTCAGCAAACTTGAAAATCGAGTTGGAAGGGAATTTGTCCACACAGTCATAGGTGTATAAGGAGTATAGTAGGGGGCTGAGAACACAGCCTTGTGGGGCACTGGTGTTGAGGATGATCATGGAGGAGGTGTTGTTGCCTATCCTTACTGATTGTGGCCTTTGAGTTAGGAAGTTCAGGATCTAGTTGCAGAGGGAGGAGCCGAGGTCAAGGCCGTGGAGTTTGGAGATGAGTTTCGTAGGAATAATCGTGTTGAAGGCTGAGCTGTAATCAATAAATAGGAGTCTGACATGGTATTGTCTGACTTTGTTATTTAGGTGTTCCAGGGTTGAGTGCAGGGCCAGGGCCATTCTTAAATATACTCAATAACCCAACCATCACTACACACCACAATCCAATGATTAATACACCTCGGAGAAAATAAATTCCTCCTCGGAATATCTTAAATGGGAGATCCCTACTTTTGAAACAGTCTCCTGGTTCTAGATTCCCCCACAAGGGAAACGTATCCCATCAATGCCCCTCTGTTAAAAGTCCCCTGCCTCCAGCAGAGCCTAAAGCAAGAATATAAATCAGGAAGTACAAATTAGATTAAAATCACGTAAAGAAAGTGGAATAAAGATTGGGAATGATGGAGTTAAGAGAGAGAGAAAAAAATGAGACAGGCAGGAAAAAGTTTTTAAAAATGTCTCCGACACTAATTTTTGAAGGCTTGAAATTCTAAACCTGCCAGATGAAATTTTCAGGGCCAGTGAGGTTGTTTGACAGTAATTATTCCTGAATGCAACAACCTGGTTTCTGCCATCTTTAGTGGTGATCTAGTTAGCAATTCCAGCTGCTCGCGCTCTTTATAGAACATGCCTGACTTGCACTGCATTTACTTCACGATGGTGAAGATGGGAAATCTTCATTCTTCAATCACGAAGACATGGGCTTCAAATGGGCATCCTGGCCATTCCTGATTTCAGTGACGTTCCAATGCAACCTGTGGAGGAGCAGGGTATCTCTGACAGCAAGGCAAATGTGTTTGACATGTTGTGTGATGCATGCTTCAGCAGACTGAACCATCTGCTAAACTATCTGCACAAAAACAGATGTCTCCATTGCTGTGTGTCTGCACTATCATCTTCAAAGCCTGCTCCCCACCATCAAGAGAGGTAGATATAACATATTTTCTCCGCTGTATCATATTTTTTAAGAATGTCTACAATCATAGAATTCCTACAGTGCAAAAAGAGGCCATTTGGCCCATCAAGCCTACACCGACAATAATCCCACCCAGGCTCTATCCTCACACCCCATATTTACCTTGCTAATCTCCTGGACACTAAGGGGCAATTTAACATGGCCAATCAACCTACCCTACACACATTTGGACTGTGGGAGGAAACCAGAGCACCCGAGAGGAAACCCACGCAGACACAGGAAGAATGTGCAAACCCCACACTGACAGTGACCCCAGGCCCGGAATTGAACCCGGGTCCCTGGAACTGTGAGGCAGCAGTGCTAACCACTGTGCCACCGTGCCGCCCTCCAAGGATGAGAGACTTCCATTAAGTGGATAGATTGGAGAAGATTAGGTGTTCTCCTTAGAGGAGAGATGGTTGGCAGGAGATTTGATGGAACTGTTCACTATCATGAACCTGGACACAGCAGATTGGGAGAAACTGTTCCCATTGATAGGAAGATCGAGAATCAAAGAGCAAAGATTCAAGGTGAATGGCGAAAGAACCAACAGCGATGTGGTTGGACTGGAATGCACTGTCTGAAAATTTGACAATGATAGATTCAATCATGGCTTTCAAAGCTAGCACGACACAACAGGCTTAATGGCCTCTTCAGTGCTACAACCAATCTATGATTCGCTGAACAGCTTGCTTGTTGTACACTGTTGTGAACTAAAGAAGATATGGGGATTAAACATAAGCCTGTGCTGTAAGCAAGTAAGCCCATTTGAATCCCATGCCTTCATGAATCAAGTGGAAAGATTTTCCACCTTGAAGTTAAAGGTATGAAAAGTCAGATGTGTTTTATAAAAGGGATGTGATCGACCCCACCAGATTCCTGTCCCGGTGGTGATGATCAACATAACCCCATGCTTGTTTCCTCTGACAAGTAGCATAAAGAGACTGTTGAGGCGATAGTGATAAAATATGTGCAGCAAATTAATTAATAGTTTGACGAGCACATCACAGAAGATAAAGAGCAATTGTGTTCCACTCGGGGAGAAAAGACAGTGGAGGACGATGAAAATTACTTTGGGTGACAAATGAAGTCATTGGGATATAAGAAATAAAATTGACAGGAGTCAATAGACAGTAAAGATAAAGAACAAGGCTACAGGAGTTAGGAATGTGTTCAGGAGAACTAAAGCAGAAAGAAAAAATACTACTTCATGAAATATAAAACACAATGACAACATCTTCTATAAATAAATGAGTACTTCTGCAGTACTCATTTATCGTATCTGACACAAAGGCAGATCTTTGTGGATTTTGGAGGCCAATCACTTCAACTCCAGGACATATCGCTGCAGGGGTTTCTCAGGACAGTGCCCTAGATCCAAATCTCTGCAGCTGCTTCTTCTATGACCTCCCCTCCATTACTCATTGAGGCACAGTGTTCCTCTCCATTTACAATTCTCCAGACAAGAAAGCAATCCATATCTGCATGCCTCAGGATGTCAGCCAGAATTTTTCAAATGGCGGGTGTAATGATCTCAACGGGGCCCATGAAGCTGGCCTCTTGGAGTACGAGCTCCCTGATTGAGGTAATGGGTGTCTGCCCTGTCATCTGTGTATGTAATGAGGAGTGTCAGGTCAACTGGCACTCCGTATTCTGACTCTGTACCCAGAGCACTCTTCGGAGTAGAGATAAGTTTGTGAATAAAGGGAATCTGGTGAAGGGACACCGGCCTCTGAGGAATTATTTCAGTGGTATTTCCTTCCCCGGCAGCCTGTCACCACTGGCTGCCCCACAGCCATTTAACGTTCCAATGAACGAGGAGAGGTTGGAGATGGGGACTTCCACCCCTTTCTCAGGAGGATGTTTGTCTCTCCAAGATCTGCTGACTAATCAGATTGGCTGGCAGTTCTTTAGTCCCAGCAATGCCGGAAGCTGCAGTGGACAAGGCTGAGACTACAAACAGTTCCTGGTCCAAGTCCCAGAGTCCACGGCCAGATAAATGGGGGGGTCACAGGGCAGGGGGGGGAGGTAAGGCCAAACAGGGCTGGGCAAAGGGTGGTGAAGATGTTGTTGGAGAGGCCAGGGGAGAAGGAAACACTCCTTGGGGCAGACTGTGTGTGCGTGTGCACGCACGCATGCTTCCATGTGCCCACATGCGCATGTATGTGCATGCATGTGTATGCACATGCATGTGTGTGTGCTTGTGTGCATGCATGTGTGTGCTTGCATGTGCATATGTGTGTGGAGGGGGCCGTTGTTGAAGTCACACACCAGCATGACTTGGAAATGTATCATCGTTCCTTCAATATCGCTGGGCTAAAATCCTGGAACTCCTTCTCTAACAGCACTGTGGGTGTACCTACACCACAACGTAGAAATTGAAAGTAAATTTGATATAAGTTTCCAATACAACTTTTGACCAGGATTTAGACTAACAGACGGAAAGTTTGCATTATAAGACTAATGGGCAGAATTTCGCCATTTTTGAACAAAGTGTCACATTGGCCGGGGAAAATTGGACAGTGGTCCACCTGTGGCATCGGCAGATTTTCTTGCTGTATTTTTAAACTGATGCACAAAAAAATGTAAGGGGTGGGTCCCACGATGTAACACTGGAGGGGTGGGATCTGATGGTGCTTATCCTGCCAGAAACTTAGGTTTTAAAAAGATTGGGGCGCCGTTTTAAAGTTTTAAAGTTTATTAGTGTCACAGGTAGGCTTACATTAACACTGCAATGAAGCTACTGTGAAATTCCCCTAATCGCCACACTCTGGCATCTGTCCGGATACACTGAGGGAGAATTTAGCATGGCCAATGCACCTAACCAGCACGCCTTTTGGGAGAAAACCAGAGCACCCGGAGAAAATCCATGCAGACACAGGGAGAATGTGCAGACTCCGCACAGACAGTGACCCAAGCTGTTTTTAAAGGGTGCCCAATGTAAAAGAAAAACAACAGAATTCCCACTCCCACCACCATGACCAGGTGACCATGAGCTCCAGGATTGTTACGGAAATATTGATATTTTTCATCAGCACGGATAAAAACTCAAAACGTGGAAGTCAAGTTTAAACCTAGCTGGTCACTGCATTTTGCAAACTGCAGAGCTGGAACAACAGCATTCATGCAGCCAGGCCTTGGACAATCAACTTCCCATTAAAATCAGACAGGCCTGGAACTGCCTGGCCAGGTGCATTGTTTCAGACACAACCTTGGTTTATACCTCCAGTAAACCTGTATTGTGAGAAGAATGCCATGCGGACTTGGTGGTACCCAGATCAGTAGGAGGCCAAAGGTACAGCTTGATGAAGGTGGAAGCCCAAATCAATGGCTGATCCTAAATCATCAGCGAACCCTCAAAGTCCAATGAACAGCCTGCCCAGGCCTTATTGAATGGGCATTACCTATCTTTTCAGACAAACAGTTCCAATACAGTAATGGGGACCTATGGATGCGGTATAGCGAATCCCCAGAATCACATAGAGTCATAGAGAGATAGAGGTTTACAGCATGGAAACAGGCCCTTCAACCCAACTTGTCCATGCTGCCCTTTTTTTTTAAACCCCTAAGTTAGTCCCAATTGCCCACATTTGACCCATATCCCTCTATACCCATCTTACCCATGTAAGTGTGTAAACGCTTTTTAAAAGGCAAAATTGTACCCGTCTCTACTACTACCTCTGGCAGCTTGTTCCAGATACTCACCGCCCTCTGTGTGAAAAAATTGCCCCACTGGACACTTTTGTATCTTTCCCCTCGCACCTTAAACCTATGCCCTCTAGTTTTAGACTCCCCTACCTTTGGGAAAAGATATTGACTATCCAGCTGATCTATGCCCCTCATTATTTTATAGACCTCTATAAGATCACCCCTCAGCCTTCTACGCTCCAGAGAAAAAAGTCCCAGTCTATCAAGTCTCTCCTTACAACTCAAACCATCAAGTCCCGGTAGCATCGCAGTAAACCTCTTCTGCACTCTTTCTAGTTTAATAATATCCTTTCTATAATAGGGTGACCACAACTGTACACAGTATTCCAAGTGTGGCCTTACCAATGTCTTGTACAACTTCAACAAGATGTCTCAACTTCTGTATACAGTGTTCTGACCAATGAAACCAAGCATGCCGAATGCCTTTTTCACCATTCTATCCACCTGTGACTCCACTTTCAAGGAGCTATGAACATGTACCCCTAGATCTCTTTGTTCTGTAACTCTCCCCAACGCCCTACCATTAACTGAGTAAGTCCTGCCCTGGTTCAATCTAGCAAAATTCATCAACTCATATTTATCTAAATTAAACTCCATCTGCCATTCATCAGCCCATTGGCCCAATTGATCAAGATCCCGTTGCAATCCAAGATAACCTTCTTCACTGTCCACTATGCCACCAATCTTGGTGTCATCTGCAAACTTACTAACGATGCTTCCTATATTCTCATCCAAATCATTAATATAAATGTCAGAAGTCGATAACAAGTTAAGATTTGAGACCGTTTTCTTGAGATGTAAGATTGTTTACTGAAGAGTTCTGTGAAGAGATTAATGGAGTTTAATAGAATTTAATTAAAGTATGATAGAACAATCTGTTGTTTTTCCTTAATATTTGTTCAATAAAGTTGTGTTGGACCTTCCCTGACTCTTGATCCATTTGTTGATCTCACCTTGTAACCCGCCTGTGTTAAAAAGGGTAAACTGATCAAGGTTAGTCAGGGTACATTTACTCACCTTTCATTTTACAACACTATGTAATCCACCTCTCCCACTCCTCCCAGTCCATAAGGGAACTCCCCCTACTCTGACATTTCCCCCACAGAACTCCATGCCCTCCAACACCACTGAGCCCCCTCATGGAAATGGAACCCTCCTCCCCTCACACAACAGGCCCCACGCAACACCAACTCCCAGCACTGCCTGGGCCATGCCAGGGTACTGCCCGGGCATGATAGTCTCCCCCTGGCAGATACCCTCATGCCAACGTGAATAGACAACTTAACCTGGGGGTATTATCAGGCATAAAGACCTGATAATGATATTTAAATGCATTCAAATGTGAATCCCAATGTTCAATGTCAGGATTCCCATTACGTCATTGGCTGAGAGTAGGACAATCGATCAGGGAAATCCCATCGGCGCGAAAGCTGTTTTGGGATCCCCGCAAGATCCTCCTCTCCCGCTGCTATTCCCATCCCTGCCACCCTGAAAACAGGGGCAGAAAAGCCAACCCAATAGATCTTTTTGTATAAAATGCCTAGCATTGGCCATTGGGGTGATTTCCCTTTTGTCGGTATCAATTTGACTGTCAGGACAAATGCAGGTCAGGATCCCACACAAGTCAGCATCGGGATCCAGTGGGGGATTTTTTGAGGAGATGGTCCATTCATTAAGCAGGACCCTCTGGACACCCTTCTTAGAAATTGTAAGAACAGAAGATGGCCACGGCTCTGTGACTGCCATTGTCGAGGGGGCGGGGAGCCCATCCTCAGGGTAGCCTAGGACTGCAGCTATGCCCGCCTTGATCCGTCGGCTGTTGGGGCGGGTTGCTTTAAAATAAAAATAGGGCACCAGTCCCTGACCTCCTGCTGGAAAGTTGTCTCTTATAAGGGCTGAACGGTGGCCACAGTGGAGGAGAGGGGAGGAGGGGGGTTGACGTCCGATGCCTGGCAGGATGTTACCAGTTGTCCTCAGAACGTTAGCTTTAATAGGCCCTTCAATCACATCGCTAGGCTAGCTGGCATTCTCCAGTACCAATTCCCTGGCCTCACCTCTGGCCTCACCTCTGAGGCGATTCAAGAATTCTGTCGCACACCTCAGAGCAATAGACATGTCACATTGTTCAGTTACATATTCATAATCAAAAATAAATTCAAAGACATTTATCTTTTATTTTGGTTTCCCACACCTCCAAAGATTCCATTCTAAGCACAGTTGACATCAAATTATACACCAGTTGATAAATGCAGAAAAATTGTGTTTGTGAAATCCTGAGAAATGCAGTGTTAAAATCTGTTTTAACATAAGGTGCAAATTGGAGGCTAGCACTGCCTTGTAATCCCACATTTGTTTATTTTAACATGTTGCGATTCCGTAAATATTCCTGAGCACTGAGGAGACATGATTTAATGGCACCAGTGGTTAAGGAGATACTGAACTAAATTAAATAATATATTGGCAAAGAGAGATTGGCTTGGATGAAGAGAGTATGGGATCAAACTCTTGATGGGCGGTGGCAACTTACTTGTGAATCAAATGGGAATAGGTACAAGCCAGCCTCCAGACGTTTGGACACATGGTCCAAACTGACATTTCACTATACTACAATTTGTGTTCACACTCTTTTGAGGATAATCAATTAAACTAATGTTATAATCCAGGTCAGAAACTCCAAAGTGTTTTATGAAGTCAGCCTCGACCACAAGGTTTGCAATTTGAATTTGGCACAGGTAAGCATGAGATGCTTCACTTCAGGTACAGAACAAAGAACAAAGAACAGTACAGCACAGGAACAGGCTCTTCGGCCCACCAAGCCTGCACCAATCACATTGTACTACCTAGACCAACCGCCTGTATCCCTCTATACCCCGCCTGTTCATGTGCCTTTCCAGATAAGTATTAAATATCGCTAACGTATCTGCCTCAATCACCTCACTTGGCAGTGCATTCCAGGCCGCCACTACCCTCTGTGTAAAAAACTTATCCTGCACATCTCTACTGAACCTTTCCCCACTTACCTTGAACTTGTGCCCCCTTGTAATTGTCATTTCTGCCCTGGGAAAAAAAGATTCCAACTTTTCACATCATCTATGCCCTTTATAATTTTATAAATATCTATCAGGTCACCCCCTCAGCCTCTGTCTTTCCAGGCAGAACAATCCCAGTTTATTCAATCCCTTCTCATAGCTAATACCCTCCATACCAGGCAACATCCTGGTAAACCTTTCCTGCACTCCCTCCAAAGCCACCACTTCCTTCTCGTAGTGTGGCGAGCAGAATTGGATACAATATTCCAAATGTGGCCGAACCAACTGTATAAGAGTAACATAATTTACCGACTTTTATACTCGATGCCATGACCCAAGAAGGCAAGCAAGCCATATGCTTTCTTCACCACCTTTTTTCACCCGTGCTGCCACTTTTAAGGATCTTATTCAAATGACCCACTAGGGAGCTTTCATCAAACAAAGTTTATTAAAGAGTACAGTTAACACAAAGAAAGAAAAATAGCAAACTTTTACCAATTACAAACAAGATAAAATACAACCATGATATTGTATCATAGAAATCCTACAGTGCAGAAAGAGGCCATTCGGCCCATCGAGTCTGCACCGACCACAATCCCACCCAGGCCCTACCCCCAAATATTTACCCGCTAATCCCTCTAACCTACGCATCTCAGGACTCTAAGGGGCAATTTTTAACCTGGCCAATCAACCTAACCCACACATCTTTGGACTGTGGGAGGAAACCGGAGCACCCGGAGGAAACCCACGCAGACACGAGGAGAATGTACAAACTCCACACAGACAGTGACCCGAGCCGGGAATCGAACCCGGGACCCTGGAGCGGTGAAGCAGCAGGGCTAACCACTGTGCTACCGTGCCGTGTATAAAACGTAACAACCGATTGCACTGTTCCAACACTCCTTATAAACATACACCTGACCCAGGTTTAGCCCAGAAAATAAGAATGTTGGATTCCTGCAGCTTTCTAGACACACACACTCACACACACACACACACACACTCACTCACTCACACACTCACTCACTCACACACACACACACACACACACTCACTCACACACTCACTCACACACACATACACACACACTCACTCACACACACACTCACTCACACACACACACTCACACACACACACACACTCACTCACGCACACACACACATACACACTCACTCACACACACACACACACACACACACACACTCACTCACACATACACACTCACTCACACACACACTCACACACACACACACACACACACACACACTCACTCACACACACACACACACACACGGACAAGCTTGAAGTCAGAACAGATTCCCAAAACACCAGGGAGAGAGAGAGAACACTGCATCCAGCCTGAAGTCCCCACACCTTCTAGCTAGCAAGCAACCAAAACTGAAAGTAACTGAGAGAACAAAACTGACCTGTCGATCATTCTTCCCACAACACTTCAAAAGGTTGTAAACTCCCAGAAAGTGCATTAGACCCAGAGTAAAAATAAACAAAACCCCATTTAAACCATTTAAGCAAGAATAAAAGGACGTCTAATAAGGCAGCTCGGTGCAAATAACAAAAATAAAAGGTTTGATTACAAACTGAAGAGAACATGATTAAAAAAATACATTTCTTAAAGGTACAGTACTGTCACATTAAATTAAACAAACAAAGGGACAAATCAAGGGAGCAGCCCCTTAAAGGGTCACTGCATCCAATCACAAAGGGAATCATAGAAATCATAGAAACCCTACAGTGTAGAAAGAGGCCATTCGGCCCATCGAGTCTACACCGACCACAATCCCACCCAGGCCCTACCCCCATATTCCTACATATTTACCCACTAATCCCTCTAATCTACCCATCTCAAGACACTAAGGGGCAATTTTTAGCATGGCCAATCAACCTAACCCGCACATCTTTGGACTGTGGGAGGAAACCGGAGCACCCGGAGGAAACCCACGCAGACACGAGGAGAATGTGCAAACTCCACACAGACAGTGACCCGAGCCGGGAATCGAACCCAGCTCCCTGGAGCTGTGAAGCAGCAGTGCTAACCACTGTGCTACCGTGCCGCCCTAACTTAAACCATTAAACCAAAATGTGATTAATAGGGTTGATAAAACATCTCCGTCCCCACGGTTCCCACTAAACATGGAAGGTCTCGATGGTGCTGGCAGACACCACTTGCTTCCTCTTCAAGGACACCCGGCCATGAATATAGCTGCAGTAGAAGGGTTGGTTTGGGTGTTCCCCACAATTGCCCACTGCCTGGAGCTGTCAATGGCAAGATTGGCAAGGCCGAGAGCAGTTTTACAAGAATGTCCTCCTCCTTCCCCACCTCTCTCTGCGCTGGGTGCCCGTCGATCAAGGGTGTGGGACTGAAGTGCAAACTGAAGTTCCCGTCCTGCTGCAGTAAACAAAGGTTTGGCTGGCCGCATGGCCTGAACAACAGGCAAGATTGTGGCGCTTGTGTTTATATGGAGCCTTTGACCTTGAAATCTGTTGCAAAGCACAACACAAATATGTTATGAATTTTAAAAAAAATAGCTGCCAGTCAAGTAAGGAAAAATTGGGTGGAATTTAATACCCTCCCGGGGCAAGTTTGGTGGCAGGGGTCAGTTAATTAGGCAGGAGGATGGAGGGTGGGGACTCCACCACCTTCCCAGGTCCACCTCAATCAAGTCAATGGCACGAAGGCCTGTGATCAACTCGCGCACCCCACTGCCAATTGAGGTCTTTATGTGGGCAATTAATGCCCAATTAAGGACTTTATCTGCCATCACTGGTATTAACCAGCGGTGTACAGGTGCCTCACCATATGGGGAGTATGACAAACAAACTTGTGTGCTGATCCCTCGACCGTTATCAATCAAACATCATTTTTGTTCATTTATCCCTTTGCTATTTGTGGGAACTCATGTGTGTGATTTGGCTACATTACAAAACTGAGTATCAGCTGAGAAGTTTTGAGATGTTCCGGGAACGGGTGCGAAACAGAGATGACGTTAGCAATGAGCGACATCTGCACTATGCCAATGAGCGGCCAAGGTGAGTGGAAACCAAGAGCTGGTGGGCCAGCAGTGCCTGAAGTTTGTCTGGCAGCTGATCACTGGCTGGCACCAAAGGAAGGTTCATCACAAAAAAAGCAAGTCACAGGGAGTGAGCTTCAGGAAGGTGTTATAGGTGGGAAGGAGCAAGTATTCAGGGGAGGCCTATAGTCAGTCTCCTTAAGCCCTTCCTCCTCCTACCTCTGGTCCAACAAGGAAAGTAACATAAAACTTGCCTGAATGGCCTCCACTGGGCTCAGATCCCCTCCTAACTGTCTTCACATGAGGGAAAATTCACAGTGACTTCCCCACTCAGACTGGAGTCAAAATTGCAATCTGGGTGCCATCTACATATTTCGAGAAGGAATTAACGACACAGAACAGATGGGAAATGGGTGGTTCAGATGCCAGGGACATTATATTTTCCAAGCTAATTTCTGCAGGATGGAGCGGCAAGGTGGCACAGTGGTTAGCACTGCTGCCTCAGCGCCAGGGACCCGGGTTCAATTCCGGCCTCGTGTGACTGTCTGTATGGAGTCTGCACGTTCTCCCCATGTCTGCGTGGTTTTCCTCCGGGTGCTCCGGTTTCCTCTCACAGTCCAAAGATGTGCGGGTTAGGTTGATTGGCCATGGTAAATTGTTTCTTAGTGTCAGGGGGACTAGCTAGGGTAATTGTATATGGTCAAAATGGCCAATGTTGACAATGAGGAAGAGATTGACACAAAACAAATACCAGATCCAATCAGTGAAATGAATATTTTCATATTGCAATTTATTCAACAGTCATTTAAATCTCTGCATGCAAGGCAGTTGTTTTTTTATTTCATCTCTGAACCTGTTTGATGCACTTGGGCACATCTTAGCCATTGTTAATTCATTGATCCGTAGCAGAAATTCGACATTTAAAGACGACCATATCAACAGCATCAAGGTTGCGATAAAACTGCAAGTTACTTTTTGTTCCCATCCTTCAGATTTATTTATCTCATATCAATTTTCGAGGCTGTTTTTTTTGGCTGCTATAGTTAGCTCTTATCATTGGCTTATTCATTATTCAGTATAAATTTTGTGGAAGTCTACGCAAGCAGGCAAAATGAATGCCTTTGAAGTTATACTGACAAGCTCATCTGAATGGTATTCGTTCAACATGAAACAGTGATCATGCTGTGAGTCTGGCTTGCTTTCCCAAACAGCAGCAACCACATATTGGGTCTTTGTACTTGCATAACTTCAACTTTGATACTGTTGCAGTTTTAGATTTGATCTTATTAACATTATGATTTTTTTTTTGCTTCCCATTTGTACAAAGGTGATATTGCGAGGCTGATAAGTTAGGGGCGTGATGTTCCCTGAATTTCAGTAAGTGCGGGAAGCAGAAATGAGAATCAATGGGTGGAATGTTACAGCCGTTCACACCAGAGGAAATTTCTCATCCCACTGCAGTGGGTGGCACGGTGGCACAGTGGTTAGCACTGCTGCCTCACAGTGCCAGGGACCCGGGTTCAATTTCCAGCTTGGGTCACTGTCTGTGTGGAGTCTGCACGTTCTCCCCGTGTCTGCGTGGGTTTCCTCCGGGTGCTCCGGTTTCCTCCCACAGTCTGAAGGATGTGCTGGTTAGGTGCATTGACCCGAACAGTGTGGCGACTAGAGGAATTTCACAATAACTTCATTGCAGCGTTAATGTAAGCCTTACTTGTGACTATTAAATAAACTTTTTGAACGGAGATTTGGCAGGGCACCAAATTCTCTGACTTCACTGCAGCAGGAGCGTGGCATGAACGGCCGGTAAGATTGCGTCCAATGTGTTTTCTGCTGGCCTCAATGGCGGATTTTCACGCCATATTGTCTGCTCAGCACCTCATTAATTACACAGGTACAGCATACTTGCCAGATCACTGGCGCGCACCCTCTGTTTTGCCCGCCATGCTGTGATCTCAGTGCTCCCTCACTCCAGACACAATATTTAAACTGCACTGTGCATACCTGTCTCAATCTATGAAGAGCAGGACTAATGCACAACGCAATGAAGACCTCCAAAGGCAAGAGGTCTGCTGCCCCCAGGTTCACTGCTGCCCCTCTGGGCCGGCTGCTCAATGACATGGAGACCCACCGCCATATACTTTACCCTACCTCTGGCTGCAGAATGTCCAGCAATGTGATCAATCTGACTTGGGAGACAGTGGCAGAGGCAGTCAGTGCCAACGCTGCACAGAAGAGGTCAGCCATCCAGCGCAGAAAAAGGATGAATGATCTCATCCGTGCCACCAGGGTAGGTCACCCCACCTCATCACTCTCAACTCGAACCCTCACCAGCCCATCACACATTCACAGGGATCTCACTCACTGCCAACTCAATGGGTGTCGCCACTCACTCTCTCACTCACGGTCTCACATCTCCTCTGCAGGTCATCTCTTCATCCTGTCTATGGCAAGACTCACCACCCACAGATGCCAGACAACCTTCCCATCTGGCCTGGCATGCTTCCTGCTCACACTCTTCCATCTGTCCTCATGTAAGACAAAAATTGCACAAAGTAAATGGGAGAGGTCCCAGGCCAGGGGTGGAGTGCCAGACCTTAATGTTCTCACGGAGTTTGAGAATCGAGCCTTTGAGCTGGCAAGAGAAAATGTGGAATGTGCAATGGAGTGGAGGGTGGCATGACCCATGTGAGGATCCTGCAACAGATCATCCATCAGTCAATGGGACTGTGAGTGCCCTGTCCTGTTTCGTACTCGGCTGCCATGCAGAAATTATGTCTACTTTCATAGATATCTCTGCCAAGCACCCAATGCTCTACACCTGCCAGGCTCTCCACTCCAGCCCAGAGAACATCTCTGATGAGGAGACTGGGGACAACACCCTTGAAGACCCATCACGATGCTCACCCACACTCACTGCCCTGAGACCTGGGTGGGACCGTGATTTAGATCAGAATCAGGTTCACAATCTGGTGAACACAGTGTATCATCCGGTCTGCAACAGGCAGAGGGACATCCGAGGTCGACGGCCCTCATAAGCCTGCTGCAGGCCAAGATTCAGCTGAGTCTGAGTCAGATGATGAGCCTGCGGACAGGGTCCTAGATCAGTTGCTGGAGCTGCAGTGAGTGTTTGGAGAGTATCAGGAAGGGATGTCAGCTGCAAACATCAGACTGCAATGAACAATGGAAAGGTCCGTCCACGTTCGGTTTGAGGTGATGCCAGTGCACCAAGGTCATCACAGGCAGGTTGGCGGCCACTGTGGAGATCTTGGCACAGTACAGGAGCAGCACTCCATCGCTGTAGCCCTTGGTGACATCCATCAATGACTACATGAGAGGGGGTGTGGGACACTTGTATCTCACTCCAGCTGCCATTTCTCCTTGGGGAGTCAGCCAGTGACCCTCAGGCACCCATAGGGAGGAGGACCAGCAGCAGCTGGGTGCCCCGGTGCCATCCACACATATGACTCTGGGACTCTCCGGCCAATCCAAACCCCCTCTTCCTGTGAATCCATCACCTCCAGCTCCACAGACCCAGGAGGATGTACCTATCCCTCAGGAAACTCAAAGCAGGCTGGAGACCGCCAGGCCTTGGCCCTCCAGAGGAAGCTCGGAAAGGTCATCACAGGCAACAGGATGTAGCAGTCAGCAGGCTGCCTCCATCTCTGCTGTGGGTGTCTGAGAACCATACCGTGGTAGGGTTAGGAAAGTTCTAAAGTTTTAAGAGCACAACGATGGTACAGCTGTTTAAAGTTTATTTATTCGTCAAAAGTAAGGCTTACATTAACACTGCAATGAAGTTACTGTGAAATTTCCCTAATCACCACAATCTGGCGCCTGTTTGGGTCAATGCACCCTAACCAGCACATCCTTCAGAATGTGGGAGGAAACCGGAGCACCCGAAGGAAACCCATGCAGACATGGGGAGAATGTGCAAACAGACAGTGACCCAAGCCGGGAATCGAACCCGGGTCCCTGGCGCTGTGAAGCAGCAGTGCTAACCACTGTGCGACCGTGCCGCCACAATGTGTACATAACGTTCACAAATATAAATAGAATCGTACCTATCTGACATCTCCTTCTGTGTATTCCTCCTTCATATGACGAGCTATGTTACTGTCAATCAGGTATGATATCATGCTCCCTCTCCTATTTCTCACAGATGTTGCTATCATGGACCCCTCGTCTATGTAATGTGCTCTCATATCACCACGGTGTCTGGTCCTTTCCCTGATCATTTTCAGTATCAGTGATGCCTGGATCTTAATGCTAAGTGTGCTTGTAGAACGAAGCTTGTTCACATGCATTTCAGGATCATGTCATCTTTATTCTTGGTATGATTGAGGGCAGCACGGTGGCACAGTGGTTAGCACTGCCGCCTCACAGCGCCAGAGACCCGGGTTCGATTCCCGGCTTGGGTCACTGTCTGTGTGGAGTTTGCACATTCTCCCCGGGTCTGCGTGGGTTTCCTCTGGGTGCTCCGGTTTCCTTCCACACTCCAAAGAGGTGCAAGTTAGGTGGATTGACCATGCTAAATTGCTCCTTCGTATCAGGGGGACTAGCTAGGGTAACTGCATGGGGTTATGGGGATAGGGTCTGGTTAGGATTGTGGTTGGTGCAGACTCAATGGGCCGAATGGCCTACTTCTGCACTGTAGGGATTCTATGATTCTACGAGACAGAGGTGTTCTCCTAACTTGTCTTGCACTTTCAAAAGGCGAAGGTGTGGTATACAAGGAGAGATGTGTTCACACGTGGACCAGGATCATGTATTATCCAACTCCATGTGCTCTCTGTCTGTCTGCAGCTTTTCCAGCTATGAGCCATTGCTCGGAGCTCTGGTGCGTTGCTATCAGCCAACCATTGACTTCCGGAGTTAAATCTGCCGAGTTCACCAATGAGTGGGAGCACTTTGTGACGTCCAGGTGGGGAAACTCAGCCACATTATTGTCGTGGTGCTCATGTGTCCAACTGTCAGCATTTCTCACCCTATCGTGGGGACAAAGCTCTCGTCACAACGTAGTAATGGAGCACTGTGCATTCCGTCACCTGAGAACTTGCCAAGGTGACTGATATGAATTCCAAATAGTGATTTCTGGCGGACAGTACAGCCTTTGTGGGCGTGCTGTGGAAATGTACATCGTAACTTTAGCCATTGTGGAGGGGAGCAGTTTCGGTTTTTATTTCAGATTTCTAGCATCTGTATTATATTGCCTTATTTTAGGGATAGTTGGATGCTGATAAGCAGCTGGAAACAATATTGTTGCTGCCCTCACCTCAATCGGTTTTCTTTCCGCTACATAAGGAACTGAGCACAATTTTATTGCCCTATTACCATCTCATCTGTGATCAGCTAACTTAGCACGGACTAAAGGTGGAATCTGGATCTCCCCTGTATATGGGGCGGCATGGTGGCACAGTGCCCCACAGCGCCAGGAACCCGGGTTCGATTCCGGCCTCAGGTCACTGTCTGTGTGAAGTTTGCAACTTCTCCCCGTGTCTGCGTGGGTTTCCTCCGGGTGCTCCGGTTTCCTCCCACAGTCCAAAGATGTGCGGGTTAGGTTGATTGGCCATGCTAAATTGCCCCTTCGTGTCAGGGGGTTAGCAGGGTAGAAGTATGGGATTACGGGGATAGGGCCTGGGTGGGATTGTGGTCAGTGCAGACTCGATGGTCCAGATTGCCACCTTCAGCACTGGAGCTATGATTCAGCTTCTCAGTGAATAATCTTGCTAACCTTTACAGAGCTCTGCTGCATCCAGAGCTAACCTGGGAATGAGCACAGAATTATTGTGATCGCCTGTACCTGTTAATTATTCTTTATGCGGGCATCTCCTCAGAAATTAAATGGGCAGAACAGAGTCTGTGAAAGAATAAGTTATCATTTACAAAATGAGCATTCCTAACAGCAGAATAGCCTTTTCTCTTCCTACGTATTCTTATCTCATTCATTCATTCATCGATAATACATTTCAAAAAGCTATGTTTGCTTTGGGCTGTCAAGCTCCCACTGGTTTCTCCCTCAGATAAATTTGTTATCTGCTTATCAGCAGAAGTTTCAATATCATCACTCCAACGCCTAAGGTAGCCCATTGAACTATCATTAGGAGAGTCAGAATAAGCCATACCCTGTGAATACATCCTGGGTATCTTCACACAGATCCAGTGAATAATCAGTGCAGAGGAGGATGAATTATTCCGTAGATCTAACAATTTTGTCTCCTCCAGGGACAGATTTCGGTAACATTAGAAAGGGAGAGCATTGCAGTTCAACATATTCCCAACTTTGCACAAGCTTCAAGAGGCCATAGATGCAAATGCAAAATATTGATATAAAAACAGAAAATGCTGGAAATATTCAACAGGCTTGGCAACACCAGTGGAGCGACAAACAGATTTAACATTTCAGGTCGTGATTTTTCATTCCCCACGTCCCGATCAAAGGCCCAGAACATTAATTCTGTTTTTCTCTCTCTACAGTTGGTGAATGACCTGCTGGGTGTTTCCAGCATCTCCCGGCTTCATTTCCAAATTCCAGCATCTGCAGTATGTTGTTTTAGATCAGAGATTAGTCCCAATGTGTCTATCCACACTCCTTTTTGCAAGGCTTATATTTATCTAGAGTAGAAAAGATGTGGAGATGGCGGCATTGGACTGGGGTGGGCACAGTAAGAAGTCTGACAACATCAGGGTTGAAGTCCAACAGGTTTATTTGGAATCACAAGCTTTCGGAGCGCTGTTCCTTCATCAGGTAACTCACCTGAGGAAGGAGCAGCATTCCGAAAGCTCACGATTCCAAATGAACATGTTGGACTTTAACTTGATAGAGTAGAAAAGGATTAATTTTCTAAATTAAATGCAAAATATTGTGAATGCTGGAATCTGAAACAAAAACAGAAAAATGCTGGAAAATCTCAGCGGCCTGGCAGCATCTGTGGAGAGAGAATAGAGCCAACGTTTCGAGTCCAGATGACCTGACCAAACCCACAACCACTTCCATTCAGAAGGGCAAGGGGAGCAGATACCTGGGAACACTACCTCCTGCAAGTTCCCCTCCGAGCTACTCACCGTCCTGACTTGGAAATATATAGAGGTTTACGGCTTGGAAACAGGCCCTTCGGCCCAACTTGTCCATGCCGCCCCTTTTTTTAACCCCTAAGCTAGTCCCAATTGCCCGCATTTGGCCCATATCCCTCTATATCCATCTTACCCATGTAGCTGTCTAAACATTTTTTAAAAGGCAAAATTGTACCCCTCTCTACCATTACCTCTGGCAGCTTGTTCCAGACACTCACCACCCTCTGTGTGAAAGAAATTGCCCCTCTGGACACTTTTGTATATCTCCCCTCTCACCTTAAACCTATGCCCTCTAATTTTAAACTCCCCTACCTTTGGGAAAATATATTGACTATCTAGCAGATCTATGCCCCTCATTATTTTATAGATCTCTGTAAGATCATCCCCAAGCCTCCTATGCTCCAGAGAAAAAAGTCCCATTCTATCCAGCCTCTCACTGTAACTCAAACCACCAAGCTCCCGTAGCATCCTAGTAAATCTTTTCTGCACTCTTTCTCGTTTAATAATATCCTTTCTATAATAGGGTGACCAGAACTGTACACATATTGTATTGCCATTCCTTCACAGTCGCTGGGTCCAAATCATGGAATTCCCTTCCTAACAGCATTTGGGTCAACCCACAGCACGTTGTCTACAGCGATTCAAGAAGGCAGCTCACCATCACCTTCTCAAGGGCAACTCGGGATGGGCAATAAATGCTGGCCAACCGGTTGCACCCAAGCCCCATGAATGAATTTTTAAAAAACAACTGAGATTTTCCAGCATTTTTCTGTTTTTGTTTCATTTTCTAAATGTCTATCGTGACCTCTCCAATTTCTCCCTCCCGAGACCCTTCACTGTGATTTCCCCCTACCTCCATTTATTGTTCAAGTGTATGTTGTTAAAGAAAAAGAAACTTGCATTTATATAGTGTCTTCACATCCCCGAGGTATCTTAACGTGCTACATAGCCTAAGAAATACTTTTAACGTATAGTCACTCTTATAATGTAGGCAAATGTGTCCACGGCCAGGAAATAAAACAGCAAAGAGATAAACAGCCATATTAGCTGTTTTAATGTTGTAAGTTGACAAATAAATGTTGAGTAGGACACTGGGGAACTCTTTGAATATGTTTTCAATCACAATCCTGAAATCCCTGAGAAGCATCTGAGAAAAATAGGCCTTTCACTAAACACCCAGAAAACTAAGGTCCTCTTCCAACCAGCCCCTCACCACAGCAAAACACCTCACCCCAACAATTAAGAACAATGGCAAGATCTTGGGAAATGTGGAGGAAGTTCCATATCTTGGGAGCCTCCTCTGGAAAAAGGCAGATATAGGAAACATTTCAGCGAATAAGATGAAGTGTATTTGCGGACCAGGGTCTCAAACCCGAGACCAAGGTCACAGTTTTCCCGGCAGCAGTGATCCCTGCATTCCTGTCTGCCTCGGAAACTTGGACAATCTGCAGCAGGCACCTCAAAGCACTGGAAAAGTAACATCTGTGGTGCCTTCGCAAGATCCTCCAAATCCAGTGGCAAGAAAGGCAATCCAACAGCAGCGTCCTCGCCCAAGCTAACTTGCCCAGCTTCAAGGCGATAATCGCTCCAAACCAGCTTCCCAGGTTGGGACATGTCATTCGTGTGAGACTCCCGAATTCCCAAAGCAATTGCTCTACTCAAAACTCAGTCATGGCAGGTGAAAGGGTTAATAATCACACAAGTGAGCCATGCTAAATTGCTCCTTAGTGTCAGGGGAACCAGCAGGACAAATACGTGGGGTTGCGAGGATAGGGCCTGGGTGGGATTGTTGTCGGTTCAGGATCAATGGGCTGAATGACCTCCTTCTGTGCTGTAGGGATTCTATGATTCTAAGTTTAAAAATCACATAAGGTGCTATGAGAAAAACCAGAGGTCTTCATAAAAGTTGACACAGATAAGCGTCAAGGCCTTTAGTTTGCGAGAATTCATTAAGTCAAACATCTGGACGTGGGAGGAGGGACTGATATCCACAAACACAGACACAAACTGGACATCAATGATAACCTGTGACAATGATGAATTAGATCAGCTAACATGGTTAATTCTTCACACTGATTGGATATAGTAATTAAGCAGACGATTGTGATTTGTTTTCATATCTGTATCTTATGCATGATGTAACCTTAATCAAAAACTGAGAATGAATAGATATAACTCCTATACTTTGATTGGTAAATGTTAATTACTTGTAATCGAATTTGAAATTATAACTGCTTGTGTATTCCTGAATCCTGTACTCTGACTAGCCTTGATAATCTTTCAGAGTCCTATAGCTATAGAATAAATCATTTTGAACAACTCTCTGATTTTGTCCGGCTGCTTCAAGGGAACAAGAGAAATAAACACATAATTCAGTTCAGCTCTGATGAAGGGTCATCCAGACTCAAAACATTGGCTCTATTCTCCTTCCATAGATATTGTCAGATCTGCTGAGGTTCTCCAACATTTTCTGTTTTTGTTGTGTAATAAATATACAATCAGGCGAAATATCAAAGAAGCTCTGTAGCAGCAAGCAACTTCCAGGAGGACTGTGGAAGAGGTTAAACATATCCAACAAGCCATAACCTGGCTTGTGACTGACCAAAATGAAGAAGGCTTATTCGAATAGAAACTGAATACAACAAGAGACTTTGACAGCAACGTGCAGAGGTGAACTCAAAGTGTCAGCGGGAGAGTACAAATTCCCAAACAACCCATATACCCAAAGCCTCAAGCAGCACCTGTTCCACATGTGGCAGAGTCGACAGATCAGGCATTGGACTCAGCAGCCATCTCAGATCCATCAAACCAAGGTGGAAAGAAGCCATCCTCACCCCTAAGGGACTGTCTCAGAGAAAAAGAGAGTGAGCCTGTACCTGCAATCTTCCGACTTAAATAAACCACTTTGCCAAGGCTGACAGTATTATGGTGCCATCTTAGCTGCGGTTGCTGTTCCTGTTAGTTTAATTCTTAAGTTGTGACCCTGATGAAAGGAAAGGGGAACTCTAATGAGGATAACTATTGAGGCAATTGTTAGGACATAATTGCTAAATTTTAGCTGTCACACATCAACTCATTTTTTGTCAGGTTATGATCAATTGCAATTTAAGGTCCCACATGCCATGCAACGATTTGTTGTAGCTGAATTTACTTCTTAGGTTTTTTAATGAAAATTAAGTTGGGAACTTATCTGTATTGCCTTTAAACATGTAACTTTCTAACACAAGATCGGAGCAATGTAATGAGCTGTGTAGCCCATTTTATGGTAATGAAGGGGATTATCCTCACTGAGCAATTATGGCCTTAAGCATACATTAATTTTTAATTTTTGGCCATTATGGATCGAGACCAGTTGTTAGAGTGCTGCAGGCTTCTCTTTAACTATGCAAAAGAGCAGATGTTCTATTGGTCACAATGTTTGTAACTTTGTACAAATTGCCCTCATGCATTTGTTTTGTGTTAACTTTGGCACGATTCCATTTCGTGCGCGCTTTCCCATAATTGTCAATCAGGAAATTGATTTGACACATAACGTTGTAACAGGGATGAAGTATTTTCCCCCTCTGTTATGATCTTCATCACCTTTCTTATCAACAAAGCTTATGATGGCGTGTAAGTAGAAACTAAAACTTTAATTATGTATAACTATATCAGTCCATTGCAGGACTCTATCTACATTGCAAGGTACATGCATCATTAATTGTACTTAATGAAAGTTTTCTGAAGTTGTAAAAGTAAACCTATAAATTTTTCATGTGAATCATTATTGCGGAGAAAGTTGGCATGGGTGCAAATCTTCCTTGTCTGCTTGGCACACATGTTGACATTTGTGCTAAAATTGCTGACAGGATGGATGTTAACCACATTACTTCCTCATAATAGCAGAAGCTTAATAAAATCCAAGAACTTTAATTGCATTAAGCTGCAAATTGATTTTTTTAAATAAAACCTATGAAACAAATAGATTTCAATAAATAATCCGTAGTGTTTTATGCTTTACCAGAGATAAACTATTAGTGATTTCTTAAACACTTCAAGTTGTGAGATGAGTGAACACTGAGAGGGGAGTTTTTCCATCCCGCATGCCACAGGAATCGTAGCGGGCGTTGACCTCGGGTGTTGACCTCGGGTGGGATTTTACGGTTTTGGGGTGAGCGCGGCCAGAAAATCCCATCCTGAGTCTTTGTTTGTCCCCACTTTGCATGATTTTATCAATTGTAAAGTCTTTTTTCTTTATCAATTGTAAATGGTTTTAATTGTATGTCAGTTGAGTGCTAATTGTATTCAAGTTATCGGTATTAATTGTGTCTCACCTGCCCTTAAGTATGTGCAGGCTGAAAGTGGGGGTTTTGCTCAGAAGTGCATGGTACACAATGTATGTTTCTGTAGATAAATCTGCAAGTACCCTAGGGCCTTCATATATTCACACATAGGAACCTGTCCTTTGCAGACAGAAGGAACATGAAACTTGGGTGGCAGCCATTCCCTGGTTCATTCCCCTTGACCATTCAGAGTCAACCTGCCTTGTTTAATTTTAAACAAATGTTTCCCTTATTCATGACAACACCTCGACCATTCAGCTCTCTCTTCTCACGCAGGAGAACTGTTGTTGCCTTTACAATTGGCATTTTTGCACATTTGTCCTGATGAGTACAAGATAGAAAGTTTCAATAACATGTCTATTTGTCCAGCATTATTAGGAAGGATGTAGCCAAATAAACCTGTTGGACTTGAACCTGGTGTTGTTATATCTTCTTACTGTGTTTACCCCAGTCCAACACCGGCATCTCCACATCATGGGGAAACCATAACATGAGGGCACAGTCTCAGGATAAGTGTTTGATCATTTTGAACTGAGATGAGCAGAAACGTCTTCACTCAGAGGGTTGAGGTTGCTCCATCATTGAGCCTATTTAAGACTGAGATCTATAGATTTTTGACTGGACAGATTTTCATTGGACTGGAAGCAGAGCGTATGGAGAAACAGGATATTTTCAAGTTAGCATGCTAGCGGAGCGCTGCAGGGATCAGTGCCGGAGTCTCAGCTATTTATAATTTATATTAATGGCTTCGACAGTGAGAACAAGAGTAATATATTGAGGTTTGTTAGCAATGCACAAGGAATGTGAGTTGTAAGGAGGACACAAAGGCTGCCAAAAGAAATAGTTCAAGTGAGTGGGCAATACAACAGCAGGTGGAATATAGCATGGGGAAGTGTGGGAAGAATAGAAAAGCAGGACATTTTTAAAAGGAGTAGACCTTTTAAATGTTGATTTTCAGAGGGACTTGGATGCTCTCATACAAGAAACACAGAGAAATACAATGCAGGTACAATAAGAATTGGAAAGGCAAAGCCATTTTGGCCTTTGTTTCATTTTCTTCCACTCCATAGATGCTACCAGACCAGCTGAGTATTTCCACATTTTCTGATTCTATTTCAATGTTTTGCTTTTGTTCTTTACTGCAAGGAATTGGATTTATTAAAAAATAATGTTGCTACAATTGTATTGGACATTGATGAGAACACAATTGGAGTACTGTTTTAGTCTCCATGTATAAGAGGATATATTTGGATTGGAGGCAGTACAGCAAAGGTTAACCAGATGGGTTATCCTGTGATGAGAGGCAGGGTAAATTGTGGCTATACTCTCTGAAGTCTAACGAATGAGAGATGATCTCAAGAAACATGCAATATTCTGAAGTAACTTGACAAGGTGGACAGAGAGAGGTTGTCTCCCTTGGCTGGAGAAACCATCAGGTGAGTGAGGAGTTGAGCGAGACTCCGAAAGCCTGTGCTGCCAAATAAACCTGTTGGACTTTAACCTGGTGTTATGAGACTTCTTACTGTGTTTACCCCAGTCCAACGCTGGCATCTTCACATCATGGGGAAACCATAACATGAGGGCACAGTCTCAGGATAAGTGTTTGATCATTTTGAACTGAGATGAGCAGAAACCTCTTCACTCAGAGGGTTGAGGTTGTTCCATCATTGAGCCTATTTAAGACTGAGATCTACAGATTTTTGACTCACTCAGAGAATCAAAGGACATAGGCAGCCAACAGGCAAGTGGAGTTGAGGTAGACGACCAGACATGATTGTATTGAATGGCGGAGCAGGCTCAAGGAGCCAAATGATCTACTTCTGCTCCTACTTCTTGGATTCTTATAACACTCCACATGTTTTAGACTATTGTTTTAACTGTGGATCATGCAATATTTTCAATGTATTATTTGTCTGTAATTTTCCAAATATTTGCCGTGAAACGTAAGTATATCGAATTAGAATGTCAATTTTGATTGATATTTAATCACAGAATACTACAGTGCAGAGAAGGCCTTTCGGCCCATCAAGTCTGCACCGACACATGAAAGGCCAGGACCTGCCCACCTAATCCTCTTTGCCAGCATTTGGTCCATAGCCTTGAATGTTACGGCATGCCAAGTGCTCATCCAGGTACTTCTTAAAGAATGTGATGCATCCCATCTCCACCACCCTCCCAGGCAGCGCATTCCAGATCATCGCCACCCACGAGGTAAAAATATTTTTCCTGAAATCTCTCCTAAACCTCCCACCTCTCACTTTTAACTTGTGTCCCCTCGTCACTGACCCTTCAACTAAGGAGAACAGCCGCTCCCCAACATCCCTCCATGCCCCTCAGAATCTTGAACACCTCAATCAGGTCGCTCCTCAGTCTTAATATTAACACCCTCAACACTCATGACTATGCGTCAGAAGAATCAACGTTCCTACTCTGGTCATGAATGATCGAAAGCCTTCCAATCGCAATGAGAGAGAAAATAAGATGCGGAAGAGGATCTGAAAAGAAAAAGAATCAGATAAAGAAAGATTGACAGAAGAAATTCTGTGAGGTAACCGAGGCCAGGAGATGAATTGTGTGCTGCCTTTGCTCAGGGAGCGAGGGCAGGAGCTTTGACTTTCCAGTTTATTACAGAGAAGTCAAAGCATATTGTTGGAGTTTAGAATGGTTACAGATAGCAGCATTGGCTCTCATTCACACTCGAATCACTCGCAGGTGAAATATTTGGAAACCGAATTTAACTCTTCAGAAATGTAAATCCAATTGCATGCACCAGTGGTTTATCTACCAGCAGCTTTTCTCTTCAAGTGCAGGATTCTAATGATAAGTGAGCTGAGAGTGGTTTTTGTTGTGCTGTTTTCATGCAGCATCACTTCATTATTTTGAAATAGGAAAGATAGGCTTATTCTTTGCAACTAGAAAGGGCCAGTTCTCATCTGTTACCTTCTGAGGGAATCAGCAAATGAATGCAACACATGGGCTTGTTTAATATTTCATCTATCTTTATTTCCATCGAGTCTTTTTGAAAAAGGCTGAAAAACAGTTTGCAAAGCTACTTATTCCCAGTCCCATTTAAATGATGGCAAGCAGAAAATGAAATGAATCCAAACTTTTAAACACAGTCTTAAAATTAAGATCGTCGCACTGGCTGAAGAGTTAAAAATGAATAAAATGAATATCAGTGCAGGTCTTGGTGAGTACGGCCACTTGAGTCAGTGGATGTCAATACAACCTGCTCCGGGCAGCCCCGGCAAATGGAAACTGGAGCTCAACTCCAAACCCAGCAGGGTAATTGTGCCAGAGGGTGCCACACCACATCCTGCACCCGCCTCCCCACCCACCCCGACACCTGATAATAGGTAGCTGCTCGCCTTTATCAAAGTTATGAGATTCTCAAAAGCTTTTTGCTGCATAAGTAATCACCCAGTTAGCTGATTCAACTTGGCAATGGAAGTGGCAGTGGTATAATTAACCCAGGATTGGATTGCCACCCACGTTCCAGCAGCAGGTGAACAGGGAGAGTCAGGAAGGGCACTGCCGGGGGGGGGGGGGCGATTTTACCATCATGTTGCACCCGTTTTACGTGGTGGTAAAGTTGGGTGTAAAGTGCTTAGTGCGTTTGGCACCGGTTTTGGCAACCTGCTAAAGGCAGGCACTTCTGCGTCAACAGATTCATTTCAGGATGGTATGTTGGCCTCCCTGACATTATTCACTGGAAGGTGAAATGAAGATGGAAGGGGTATCAGTGAAGGAGCATTCTGGGGATCGTGGTCATAACTCAGTTAGGTTTAACCTAGTTATGGAAAATGATAAAGGTAGACCAGGCCAATAGGTTCCCAACTGGGGCAAGGCTGATTTTACTAAGTCGAGATGTGATTTTCCAAAAGTAGACTAGGAACAACTTGTAGGTAAATTGTCAGTGCAGTGGGAAGCATTGCCGACATTCAAGAATTTTAGCTATGGTGAAAGATTGGATAGGCTGGGGTGGTCTTCTTTGGAACAGAGGAGGCTGAGAGGAGACTTAATTGAGGTGGATAAAGGGCCTGGCTGCAGTCGCTAGGAAGAAGCTATTTCCCTCAGCAGAGGCGTCAAGAACCAGAGGGCATGGATTTATAGTAATCAGTTTAAAAATTAGAGGAGAGGTTGAGAAGGAACCTTTTCACCCAGAGGATGGTGGGAGTCTGGAACTCACGGCCCGGAAGGATACTGAAAGGAGAATCCCTCATGACATTGATAAAGAACTTGGATATCCACTCTAATCTTGTCACCTATAAACCTACAGATCAAAAGCTGGAAAGTAGGATTCGATTGGAAAACAGTTTTATAGTTAGCAGCACAATGGGCTGATTGGCCTCTTTCTCTGCAAGTTGCTATGATTCCAAGATTCTACAAGAGTTCAGCAGAGTATCAACCACCCTCACAGCCGTACTATTACCTCTGCTGACCTCCAAATCAATGAAACACAAAGACAGGTTCATTATTGCTCCTTAGTTTTTCAGTTCCTCACTAACAATGAGACCACTCACTGGTCCATAGAATGCTTACAGTGCAGAAGGAGGCCATTCAGCCCAGCGAGTCTGCACTGACCACAATCCCACCCAGACCCTATCCCCATAACCCCATGCATTTACCCTAGCTCATCCCTCTGACACTAAGGGACAATTTAGCATGGCCAATCTACCTAACCTGCACATCTCTGGACTGGGGGAGGGAACCGAAGCACCGGGAGGAAACCCACGCAGACACGGGGAGAATGTGCAAACACCACACAGAAAATGACCCAAGCCAGGAATTGAACCCAGATCTCTGACGCTATGAGGCAGCAGTCCTAACCACTGTGCCACCATGCCATCCAGGTAAAGGACATCCTTCCTCAATCTTCAGGCCTGTGGCTTTGATGTTTTGGCTTCCATCCTTAGTAAGGATTATTTTGTTTGGACAACCCTTAATGACTCAATTAACATTAGCCATCACTTTTTCTAGCATCCAATCTGACTATTGACTCCACTTGGAGGACACACTTAAGGTTTATTTTAGGGAATTTCTCCCACAACAGAATGAGGTTTCAAGCTCCGTCATTCAATCTGCGAATAAAATATCTAAAATACATTTTAGAATTGGAATTCGGCCACTATACAAAATTGAAGTGGTAACAGTGCATTTTAATTTTTTATAGACCAATTTTTTATTATAAGTGAACTGCCTTCACACTGAGTCATGAAGCAAAAACTGCATCCCGCATTATGACTCAATGCTGCGGTATCTTCTGGTATGGTGATTACAGCCTTCACAAATTTAATTCTTTATCCTTTCCATGGGGATATTCACAATGATTAACATTCATTTCTGAAGTAAAGTGAAAAAAATACCTTCACTCAGTAAATTGAGAAATATTAAATTTCTTTTTATGTTAGTTATCTTCTTTATTAGAATAGATCAAAGAGCTATTTTTAAATGAATTAGCTGAGAAAATATACTGGCAGCTTTATTCTCTGTTGATCAACTGAGAAATAATGCTTGGACAACTTGCAATGATCCTGCACTGATGGACTAATGATGATGTGGAGTTGCTTTGTTGGACTGGGATAGGCACAGTAAGTAGTCTCACAACACCAGGTTAAAGTCCAACAGGTTTATTTGGTAGCACGAGCTTTCGGAGCATTGCCCCTTCATCACCTGATGAAGGAGCAGTACTCCAAAAGCTCGTGCTACCAAATAAACCTGTTGGACTTTAACCTGGTGTTATGAGACTTCTTACAGGGACTAATGATGGAGAGGCAGTAATATGTAGCCACTACACGAAATAGTCTGGCCAGCCACATGCACCATGACAGCTATCACCAACTTAATTAAGGAGGTCAAGAACTTTGTACTTTCCCACAAACTCCATATTTGCTATTTTAAAACAATTTATATCAGTGATCTTAAGATAGCAACCGCAAAGTCTAGAAATCACTGATAAACTTTTTAAACTTTCGTCGTCAACTTTTTGTGAATTCATTGCCCCCATTTGTCTCCCTTGTGGGGACTTCAAATTGAATTCAATTGGATTTTTAATTTGGTTTTTGGAGCAAGCAAAGAATGGATTTTTGTTTGCCCGGTTAACTCTGAGCATTGGCTTTGTAACTTTAAGAATAGAGCAAAATGTTTTTAAAATGTATTTATCAGGCAGGGGATGAGGCTAGCCCATTGCACTTGGGGTGTACTGATAGATGTGATGGTGGTTTGCCCAGGCTAGGGTAGGATCAGGGTAACCATTGAGGTTAAACCGAGGCTTTACCTGATGCAATTTTTCAAAGCCATCTGGGCTCTTTGGCTAAGATGGACCAAGGCTGGGAGGGGGTGCAATTCTTCATCCTGACAACTTGGATCTTGTCTGATCGAGCCCAAGGTGGGATGCAGTGTCAGCTTGGATCTGATTTGTCCCTCATGTGGGGACCATGATTGGACTTAACCTGAATTGGCTTTTCTGATTAGAAGTAAAGTACTGAAAAGAAAGTAATGCAAAGACTGGTTTTGAGGATTTGAGTGATAGGGCGAAGGGTGGGTGAGTGGGGTGGTGGAGAAAACCCAGAAGTAAAGTTAATGGGTCAGATTCTCAGATGTGGATTTAATTGAATCATTGCATTTTCTTGTCTGGGCTTTAGTGTCTGCAGAATGCTCAGTCTGCACGGGGATGCAGCCTGCAGGCTGAAATCTGAGTACACTATTGAGGATCAATGCAGAAATGGAAGTTGCAGGAGCCAAGAGGTGTTTCGGATGGATTCACAAACAGCAAGACCCATTAAATGATGCTTCCTTTAATTCCTGCTGTGTGTTGTTTAGAACAGGAAAGATCTGCTTCTTCACAGCAATGGGAAGAAAAGACTTGTGGTTGGAACAATAAAGACTTGGCTGGCAGCAGGAACGTTGTGCCCCCAATCTTGCATACAGAACAGGAAGTGGTTTAATTATCTAACTAGGTTTGGAAAACTGAGTATGTTGTTACGATTCCCATAAAAATAGTTATTTGAATTCCCAGTGATCAATTTAAAGAAATCGCTCGGCAAGATTTCCAGTTTTAAGACTTTTGCTGTAACAAACAAATTAGAAACAATATTGACTAAACACTACTTCATAGGCAACTTACACAAAAGAATCAACCATTGTCAATTTTACAACGTGGCTGATAACCACACACCTCAGTTATGCATTACATCACACTCTCCAGGGAATTACAGTCCTTTTAGGAAACAGTACACAATCACTTCCAGCTTCCAATGTTTTCACATTTTCAGGTTTTCCTGAATAGTCCCTTCATATGAGTGTCTAAAGGGTGTTCCCCAGATTTTGGAGAGTTTCCGAAATCCATTATTGGCAGTAAAGCCTGTTCTGATGATTCTTCCCCTACTCCTGGGCACACTAGGATGAACCTTTCAGATTTCTTAGATAGCTATGGAATGTATCACTTCAATTAGAGACTGTATTCCGTCCTACATCCTTCCTCATTAACTCACAGAGAACTCACAACTTTTCCTCGCTGCTGACCACACTTAAATGCCATAAAACATTCATTGATTAGCATCACTTCCATGCCTTCATTATTGGTGCATCTCAGGTACCAATTAGAACCATAGAATCTCAACACTGCAGGAAGAGGCGATCCAGCTCATCAGGCCTTCACCTACACTCTGAAAGAGTATCCCACCCAGGCCCTCCCCTCTGTGCTATCCCCATAACCTTGCATTTTACCATGGCTAATTCACCTAACTTACACATCTTAGGACACTAAGGGGCAATTTACCAGTCGACCTAACCTGCACATCTTTGGACTGTGAGAGGAAACCAGAGCACCTGGAGGAGACCAATGCAGATGCGGGGAGAACATGCAAACTCCACACAGTCACCCAAGGCCGGAATTGAACCTGAGTCCCTGGCACTATGAGGCAGTGTGCCACACCCAAACTCTTTCACTTGTTTCATGATAGGTGTCAATACAGGATGAGACCCATTGCGTGAATCTGCAATAGCTGTTCTGCGTGAGTCAAAGGCTGTTTGGCGCAGAGAGGGGTGTGGGTGCAAAGGGAGGTAGAGGGTGGGTTAGTGAAGGGCATCCCTGGCACCCTAGGCAGCAATGTGCACAGCATATTTGAAAATGGATGCCCACAACTTCATGTTTCTCCTCCACTTTTCTTTTCTTCTTCAATGTTTTCTCATCATAAGATACCTTATGAGTATTTTGGTCATTCTCCATCTGCAATCTTCTATGCTGCACACTAGTGCAGGATGCAGCACGCTACTGCCTTGAACACTGTGACTATTGTGAATGTTGAAGGGTGCCTCAAGCCTATCTAGGTACCTAAAGCACTTTTGAACATGATAATAGTTTGCTCAGTGGCAGACAAGGTAGTCAGTAGCTCTCATTATAGCATCACTGCACTTCCTTTGTGGAATTCCTCACAGGTATCAGGAGCCATGTTTGAAGAACGGATTGCAATGAGTCACTCCTTAAGTCTGGCTCCTAGAATGAAAAGATCCAGATGTTGAATTGCCATGGTATGAATGTATTATGATAGCTCTGGTACACACATGCATAAACCCCTTCTCAGGTTACACACCAGCTATTCATTGATAGAATAAAATCCCTGTGGTTGATGAAAAATCCTGGTTGTTGCAGTGGTCGTGAGATTGACAAGCATGTGCAGTTAGAAACTTAGAAACTTAGAAACCCTACAGCACAGAAAGAGGCCATTCGACTCATCGAGTCTGCACCGACCACAATCCCACCCAGGCCCTACCCCCATATCCCGACATATTTACCACTAATCCCTCTAACCTACACATCCCCGGACACTAAGGGCAATTTTAGTATGGCCAATCAACCTAACCCGCACATCTTTGGACTGTGGGAGGAAACTGGAGCACCCGGAGGAAACCCACGCAGACACGAGAAGAATGTACAAACTCCACACAGACAGTGACCAAAGCCAGGAATCGAACCCAGGTTCCTGGAGCTGTGAAGCAGCAGTGCTAACCACTGTGCTACCGTGCCGCCCAGTTGGCAGTGGGAAGCCAACTAGAGGCAAATGCAAGTCATACCCTGGTCTATCCTCACAGCCATTCAAGTTTATTTTCCCCAAGTGCCTAATTTCCTTTGGAAATCATTGATTGTCTCCCCTTTCATCACCCTCATTGGCAGCGAGTTTGAGGGTATTATAACTCATCAAACTAAAAAGGTTTTTCCTCATATTCCGTCCTGCATCTCTTGCCCAGAACCTTGAAGTGTCCACTAATTCTAATAACCATAATTGGAGGAAGTTGACACCAGATGATTTCCTGGCAAACAATCGATCAGCAATCTTCTGTATCAATGTGTGAGCAGCCATTGTGATGTCTCTGGTGGTGAAGCCAGAGGATTGACAGTAACAGAAAATGCATCACCACCAGTGACAGCAGAAAGCAACGCTTCTTGAAGGAGACCGCAGATGTCAGCAGTCACCGACCATGTCAATCGAAGCCTGCAGCAGCAACGCACTTCATGAGCCTTTCTCAGTTGACCCCCCTCATAGGGGTAGTGCCTTCTTTGACCTTGACCCCATGCTGTTCTCCTCCCTTCCATTCTGATCTCTCCCTTGTGCATCCCTGCCTTTGCACTGCCTGCCATCGCTGCTGTAGATAGTGATTAACTTCCCCACCATCCTTCTTGTGCCTATTTGAAATCCTCCAACCTTCTCAAAACCCTCTACGAGAAAATAATTCACTGTAAACATTAGCCAGAGCAGCTGTAAGCATTAAGCCTTTATTGAGATCAGGCAATCTCACGTTTTAAAGACTCCCATGAAGGGAACCTTGGATTCACCTACTTTTCCCCGGTGAGCCTTCCGAGGCTGAGAAACCCATGCTGAAGGCGTTAAGTTCAAAAGACTGTTGGACTCAATTGAAAACCGCTTCATTACTGTGTATTAATGATGTTATATGCTGTGTTAATTACCGAGCTGCCTGTGCTAATGATCATGCTGGCTGGTTCTGCTGAGCAGCTTATTCAGACAGGGCTAAACACGCATCTGTTAAACCAGGAAGTGGGCATATTGGAGGCAGGTGCTCCAATTTTCTTCAATTTTCACTTCCCGCCCACTCCCAACCTACCTGTTAAACCACGTCATAACCTCTGCATAAAATATCAGTAGCAGATAATGTCAAATTAATTATATCTCCAATTTACAGTCAATCCTATTTACCAACTGGTAACAGATTACAGCAGGTTGCAACGACCATGTTCTCATTGGATTGCAGTAACCGCAGCTAACAATTCAACAAAGTAAAGATGGTCAGGATAGAGAGTAGGTCATTTTTTAAAATTTCACTCAGGGGATGTGGGCGTCGTTGGCTGGGCCAGCATTTACTGCCCATCCCTAACTGCCCTCCATGTCAGAAGGCAACTGAGAGTCAATCATATTGCTGTGGTTCTAAAGTCACATGTAGGCCAGATCGAAAAGACATGAGTGAACTCGGGGAGGAATTTTCCCATCCTGCCCACCTCAGGAATTGTAGCGGACAGGGGAGCAAACCATGCAAATGTCCATTGACCTCGGGTGGGATTTTCCAGTCTTGGTTAAAGTTAAAGTTTATTTATTAGTCACAAGTACTCTTACATTAACACTGCAATGAAGTTACTGTGTAAATCCCCTAGTCATCTTTGGACTGTGGGAGGAAACTGGAGCACTCGGAGGAAACCCACGCAGACACGAGGAGAATGTGCAAACTCTACACAGACAGTGACCCAAGCCAGGTATCGAACCTGGGTCCCTGGCGCTGTGAGGCAGCAGTGCTAACCATTGTGCCACCGTGCCACCCCAAGGGACAAGCGCGGCCAGAAAATCCCACCCTAGATGTCTTTTTTAAAACCGTTGACAATGGTTTCACAGTCATCATTTGACATTTTGAAAGTTGAATTCAAATTCCACCATCTGCCAAGGTGGGATTTGAACCTAAGTCCCTGGATCTTGTCCTCCGACACTGGATTACCAGTCCAGTGGCAATACCTCTACACCACTGCTTTCCCTTAACTTTTACCTATCAAACTCAGTCTTTTAGCACCTAATTCCCCAACATACCATCCAACCACACTTTATCTTTTTCATGTACTTATCTCTGCTACCTGTCTTGGTGGATAATTCCAAACATGCCTTACCCTTTGAATAAATAAACCATTTTAATATATCTATTTCATATGTGCTTTTCACTAGATTAAATGTATGTCCTTTAGCCTGACTTAGTTTGAAGTAATCTCCCAAGAATATCTTATATAAGACTTTGTATAACACAATGAGGTCCTTCGATAATTTTCTTTCCTCTGGTCTGTAGAGTTTGAGGTTTTTGAATCTTTCAATATAGCTTATGGTCTCCACCCTTGGGATCAGATGTATTGTGGCTGTTTTTTATCTGCATATGATCGATTCTTTTACTATTAAACCACAGTGTTCTTATCACCGTTTAATCTCAGGAATCTCAAAAAACATCTTGAGTGGGTTTTGCATTGATTTGTAACAGAACTTGATTCAAAAAATATACATTTTGTTGACTCGATGCCAAGGAATAAATATCTTGGCTTCAAGTGCCATCAAAGCTTGCTTTTGAAAGCAAAATTGCCCCCAGCCATCCAAACTCACATTAGTTGATTTCCAAACAAAGTATTCTGTACATGTCAAAAGGAAAGCTATTGATGATTCTTCAAAGATCTCCCTCCCATTTATTGACTGAAAAAAAAGCATAAATCCTCTCTGCGACTGTCCTCTTCAAACCATGCCGAAACGTTATGGAACAAAATTTTTGTTGCGTGTTCCATACTATTTTCGATCCAGGAAACATTTGTCAAGGTGAAAATGTATAGGGAGTCTTCACAGGTTTTTCCATAAAGGTAGAGAAAAAAATTCTTATGAGAAACAAAGGGACAAAATATTGGGAAAAAAACACTACCGACATAGTTGGACATAATTAAATATCTTATACCACACTTTCCTGGGAACTTGTACGATTATGGTGGTGCACCCACACCATAGGGACCCTTGAACAATGCAAAGGAAAGAGGAAATTATGGAGTAAATGACTTGTGCTGTGAATTATATTACTTTATTTCAGGGATTTCTGTATTACACTGCTGTTAGCCTCACATTGAGAATGGCCTGAATTTTCTAGATGGCGGGTCCCGCCGCTACATCATGCACAAATGGGTGTTAAGTTGCTGCAGGTGGGTGTTCTGCCCCTCACGAAGGAGGAAGCCATGTTAAAGAGATGCTGGCCAACCTAATCGGCCAGTATCTCTCCAGTCCCTGCAGCGACAGTGCTGGAGTGGACAGAAGAGGAAATGCAGGAGGATGGCTGAGACTAAGCTCGGGCAGTGGAGGCCCAGGTGAAGTTCAAGGGGCCCCAGGGTGGGCAGAATAGCTAAGGTCAAGGACGATGCGAAGGGGATGATCAGGGTTTTGGGGGAGAAGCCAGAATGAGGGAGGTTCAGAGGCCACTGCACACAGCACCTTAAGGGGAGGTCATCTGCCTTCAGAAAGGGTCTGTGATAGAGGAACTCCCCTGCTTCGCATCTGAGATGTAACTGTTGACTTTCTGCGTTCCCAACACAAGTTCAATCCTCTCGTAACTTAAGAATTGGGGCTGGGCAGAATAAAGCCCTTATGTAGCTAAAACGTGGCCACTTAAGGGGCTCAACTGAGGCAAAGGTGGCTTCCTGTCTGAGATCTTGTCTGCCCCAGTATAAAATTGCTGTGTGATTGGGGCAGGTGGGAATCCAGAGGGAATCCTGTCCCTTCAATTTCATGCCCCACCACGCTCCCCCCACCATTAAAATCATTGGTGATATTTGCATTTTATTCCTCCATATTAATATCAGCATATTTACAGAAATATTCAATCACAAATAGATCAGGGTTACAATCTTGGAATGCTATCCAGCAAATCTACATTCCAATGAATCAATAAGTGAATTTATTAAATATCACAGTTGGTGGTGCAAAATGAATCCAGTTGTTGTCCAATTAATTAAATCTCGTTCATAGAATCCCTTCCTCAAAATAGGTTCACTGAACTAGGATTGGTGTCATGATACAAGACCACTGAAATTATTTCAATGAGCCAGATGCTGAGAAATCTGTCATTGGGGACATAGGTATGGGTGAACCTCCCACTCTGCTAAAGTTGTTGCAGATGCAAAACAGTCTCAAAGTGCTTTGTACTTTTAAAATTCAATCTAAAACTGAGAAACATTCCAATCTAAAGTGTTCCCTGACTGATCAACAATTAAACTCTGAGTGGGACTATACTTATTTACTGTTGGACTCTATTGTTAATGGAGCACAATCCCAGAATATTTACAGTGCAGAAGGAGGCCATTCAGCCTCATTCTGCATTGGTTACCTGAAAGAGCATTCTACCTAGTCCCACCCCCCTGCCAAATCCCCATAACCTTGCACATTCTTTCTTTTCAGATAGTAATCCAATTGAATACCTCAATCGAACCTGCTTCCATCACTCTCTCAGGAGGTTCCTTCCAGACTCCAAACACCCTCTGGGTGAGTCATAGAGACATAGAGGTTTACAGCATGGAAACAGGCCCTTCAGGCCAACTTGTCCATGCCGCCCTTTTTTATAAACCCCTAAGCTTGTCCCAATTGCCCACATTTGGCCCATATTCCTCTATACCCATCTTACCCATGTAACTGTCTAAATGCTTTTTAAAAGACAAAATTGTACCCACCTCTACTACTACCTCTGGCAGTTTGTTCCAGACACTCACCACCCCCTGTGCGAAAAAATTGCCCCTCTGGAGACTTTTGTATATCTCTCCTCTTACCTTAAAACCTATGCCCTCTAGTTTTAAACTCCCCTACCTTTGGGAAAAGATATTGACTATCTAGCTGATCTATGCCCCTCATTATTTTATAGACCTCTATAAGATCATCCCTCAGCCTTCTACGCTCCAGAGAAAAAAGTCCCAGTCTATCCAGCCTCTCCTTATAACTCAAAACCATCAAGTCCCGGTAGCATCCTAGTAAATCTTTTTTGCACTCTTTCTAGTTTAATAATATCCTTTCTATAATAGGGTGACCAGAACTGTACACAGTATTCCAAGTGTGACCTTACCAATGTCTTGTACAACTTCAACATGACGTCCCAACTCCTGTATTCAATGTTCTGACCAATGGAACCAAGCATGCTGAATGCCTTCTTCACCATTCTGTCCACCTGTGACTCCACTTTCAAAGAGCTATGAACATGTACCTCTAAATCTCTTTGTTCTGTAACTCTCCCCAACGCCCTACCATTGGGGCGGCATGGTGGCATAATGGTTAGCACTGCTGCCTCCCAGCACCAGGGACCTGGGTTCGATTCCCGGCTTGGGTCACTGTCTGTGTGGAGTTTGCACGTTCTCCCTGCAACTGCGTGGGTTTCCTCCCACAGTCCAAAGATGTGAGGGTTAGGTTGATTGACCATACTAAATTGCCCCTTAGTGTCAGGGGGACTAGCTAGGGTATATAAGTGGGGTTATGGGGATAGGGCCTGGGTGGGATTGTGGTCGGTGCAGACTCGATGGGCTGAATGGTCTCCTTCTGCATTGTAGGGATTCTATGATTCTATTCTATGATTAACTGAGTAAGTCCTGCCCTGGTTCAATGTTTGCCTCACATTAATTTTACTCCTCTTGCCAATTATTTTGTATCCGTGTCCTCTGCTTCTTAATGTTCTCTTGAGTGGGAATCTCACTATTTACCCTGACCATAACCCTCAGGATCTTGAAAACTACTATGGGGGTGGATTCTCCAGACCCGCTAGATCCCAGCAAGAATCGCGATGGCCAGAAAATCAGACGTTGGGCAAAAAATGGGTTAGATGCTGGGCGCCAAACCTGTTGCAATTCTCCCAGACTGCCCACCCACTTATTCCTTTAGAAAAAACCACAGGCTGTCAATCAGGCTTAGAGTGAATGTCAACATTGTGGTTAGAATCAATGAAAGTACTTGAGATGCATTCAAGTGTGAAGGGATGTGCAAATAAACACAGTTGACTGGAGGCTAAGTAGAAATCCATTGAGGTGTCAGAGAAGGTATTTTTCAAAGCATGGCATGTTGACATTGATAGAGATCAAATGTTTCCAGTGAAATCGAGAGGGTTTTAAAAGTTTCAGCTTGCTAGGAAGCCTTAAAAACTTCAAATCAAAGCTGTGTGAATAGATTGGGGCTGAGTGCACAGGTGTGATGGATGAAGCTCTCCACCTTCCCCACTCCCCCCATCCTCTCCCATGTGAAATTGATATTCCCTCTCTGGTGGAGGACTTCAAAGGGGTCTACTCACACTGCAGCTTCAGAGCTGGGTCACCCAGATTCGAAACGTTGGCTCTATTCTCTCTCCACAGATGCTGTCAGATCTGCTGAGATTCTGCAGCATTTTCTGTTTTTGTTTCAGATTCCAGCATCTGCAGTATTTTGCCTTTATCTTATGGTTTTGTGGCATCTTTCGTTAAACCCTTTTGCTGAAGATAAAGCCTGCTTTTTTTAAATTGGTTTTCAATTACCTTGGTGCTCATTTTCATGGCTTTGCAGATGCCCCTAGTAGACCCATTCGAAGATCACACTTGAAGTCAGCTTGACTTTGCTCTGTGATCTCCAACACCATTATCATTCTCAAAGCTGGGGGGAAAGCGACACATTTATTGCTCTTACTGAGGCTCTGTCTGCTGGTTTTCCCTCGTACGAGTCCGCCTACAGTTTAAGTCATTTTACAGAGCTTTGCTGATGTAAGTCAAACTTTGACTTGGCTAAATTGACCATCATGCTTTGTGTTTTGAGCTCGCAGTGCAGTTCAGTACAGTTCTTTACATATCTTCCACCTTTATCTCTTTTATCTCGATGTTCCATGTTACCACCATGAGGCACACTACACACTCACTGGGCTAACACCACAACCGGTCTACACTGATTAATATAAAAGAAATAAGGAAACAGCTATAGCATTAAAAGTGATAATACATTAAAAAGGTCAATAATACCAACAGAAAACTGGATAAACCCAGCAGGTCTGGGCAGCATCTGTGGAAAGAAACAGAGTTAAGGTTTTGGATCTAAATGACTCTTCTACAGAATTGAAGACAGGTAGAAATGTACAGAATGTGTAAGGGGCAGAGGAGGTGGGGCAGAATAGAAGACCAGTGATAGGTCAGGGCAAAGGAGATACGGATACATCTGTCCTGATGTGATAACCCCCACGAGGTCCAGAGGGAATCACTGATTGATCTCCCTGTGGGCCTCATTGAGTATGAGTTCCCCTGGTAACGCATTACCTGAGCCTTTTATAAGGCAGGCCCAGGACTGGGCCTGCTGAACAGTAGTCCCAGACAGTGACTAGTTTGTATGCCACGGTGATGGTTTTACTTCACATTCTGTTATAAACAATGTTTCTCTCTAGTTAGGCTCCCTGAGTCATTACACCTGGACATAAGACAATGATGTGGGTTAATGGCGCCATAAAGGGATGAAAAGTGCTAATGGTGGCAAAAGGTGAGATAGCAGAATGTGTAAAAGGGAGCAACTGAACAGCCAGACACAGGTGCTCAAGTAGGAGAGAGTTGGGGTTCTGTTGGGGCAAGCAACTCTATGAACTCTATATTGAGTCCAGAAGGTTGTAATGTGCCTAATTGGAAGATGAGGTGGTGTTTTGCATGGGAAATCATTGGAACATTGCAGCAGGCCGAGGATGGACATGTGGGCATCAGAGCAAGATGGTGAGTTGAAATGGCAAGCAACAAGAAGGTTGGGGTCATGCTTGAAGATGGAGCAAAGATGTTCCACAAAGCGGTCACCCAGTCTGCGTTTAGTCTCCCCAATGTAGAGGAGGAGATTGCATTGGGAGCAGAGAATGCAGTTGGCCAAATTGGAGGAGATGCAAGCGGCAACCTGCTGCTTCATCTGAAAAGAGTGTTTGGGCCCTTGGACAGTGAGGAGGTAAAGGGGCAGATGTTGCACCTTTTGTGATTGCTTGTGAAAGGGCCGTGGGAAGGGGACGATGGGTTTGGGGCAATGTAGGAGTGGACCAGGGTGTCACACTCTGGAATACTCTTTCAGAGAGTCAGTGCAGACTCAATGGGCCAAATGGCCTCCTTCTGCACTGTAGGGATTCTATGTATTCTATGGTCTGGAATGAAAAAAACAAGCATTTTCACATCAATAATTTATAATATATACAGGTCCACTTCAGAAAGGTGTTTGTATGGTTTACCGTCATTCACTTTGAATGCCTTGCAGTGGGAAGTATCCTGTAATAATCTGTCGTGTCTTCACAATACGTTAGAATTTGTTATTGCTCATTAGTGTTGTTTCATAACTGTTTGAAACAATAGTCTTTAGGAATGCAGTTTTTTCACGTGGCAATTGATGCAATGCTTTGAAAGATGGAGTGAAGGTGTTCCACAAAGTGGTCACCCAGCCTGCGTTGAGTCTCTCCAATGTAAATGAGGAGACTATATTCGGGGCAGAGAATACAGTCAGCCAAATCGGAGGAGATGTAAGCAACACGCTGCTTCACCTGAAAGGAGCCCTTGGACAGTAAGGAGGGAGGAGATAAAGGGGTAGGTGTTGCAACTTTTGTGATTGCATGACATGTTTTCTACTTTATGAATTATGATATGCCACCAAAGGTCTCTCATATCACCAAAACGCATTGATGCAAATTAATATTTACATTCAAAACGCTGGTTATTATTGAATAAAAATTAAAAAGTTGGAAAAAAGTGATTGATTCAATGGGCCACCTAGCAAGACTGAAGGCATTTTGCTCAAGTTAGATGGGTGTGTGGCTATACGGTTGGATGGACACAGTTTTATCTGACATGACATTTTGCAATAACTGTTACCCTGGACAAAACGAGCGTACAGAAGGCGGACGACAAGATTTGTTTTAGTTTACTGTAATGTTTACTTCTTAATTAAGCCCCCCCATCCCAGTGTTCTGCCTTTTAAAATCTTTCAAACTATGATCTAAACCTAAGACAATCTTTATCATAAAAATGCTTTCCTCTTTGAAGTGACAAATAACCATCTCATTTCTCAATTTAAAGTTCAGCTGGCCTTTCGCTTTCCCTGTCGAGGGTGCTATTGTACTTTAAAAAAAAACTCTACTTTGGTATTCTCAGCAAAGAAATGTTGACCTCTGTGTCACTGAAAGATGTTGCCGCTTGAATAAATGCTAATCTCTCCTGGCATCAAACTGTTATCTAATCAGGAAGAACATTGAAGCCATGGGCAGCTTTATTCTTCACCTCTGTAGGGAAGGTGGCAGATCTTCGCCCACTTCTCAAGCTTCCTATTCTGTGAATCACCGAATCCTCATTAACACTATCCCCTAATTCCCACCGGCTGACGTTATCGGACTTGGTGTGTGGGAAGAGAGAAACAGATGCTGGGGTTGAGATCCAAAGCGATTGGAGTGGATGGATATGAGCCTGAATCATGCCACTGGGGACCATTGGGTATATTTATCATAACATTCTCTACTCCTCATCATCAGAGAATTCATACTTAACAAGGAGAATGTAATTTGGCTCCAGCGTCCTCATCATCATCTTATTCCTTTTCTGCCCACGCTCTGTGATGAGATAGCCTGTACTGTCCCATCAATCTACAACATGAAGGTATGGACTAAGTATGAGTGTTACTCCACTGGGATTAGATGGGTGCAGAATCTTCCAGCTATATGCCATGTCACCTGAATGTCCAGTGACCACTTAGGTGTGCAGCCAGTACTGACCCTCTGATCTCACCATGGCAACAGCTGCATGGTTGTTCCATGGTGTCTCTGATCCTCCGCCTGCTGGGAACGTTGTGGACAAGTCTCTTCTGTGCCAAGAAAGGTTACTGAGGGAGAAATTGGACTCTGTTGCTTCCAAATTTTCAATCCTACACAGCCTCCGAACATTTGCAAATAATGTTTGAGACGTGTGCAGAAACTTCCAAAGGGATTGCACAGACATCATCTTGGTGAAGATTTTTGCTTGTGCATTTAGTGTCTGCCAGTATCTTTCCGAGTGGGAATATTATGTTGTCAGTCAGGCTGCAATGTTGATTTGACTCCAGCGTTTATGCCCTCTTAACCACTCACATGTGAACGCAATTGTGGTTGGGTGGCCCCTTTAAGTGGGCGATCCGTGATGGCCACATGACCAGGCCGGACCCTGTGGATAGGCAGCGCGGGAAGCCAAACCATTTGAGGGCAAGAGTATGCATCTTGGGTGGAGGAGGAACCTCAGATGGAGCCAAGGAGGAGTGGAGAGTAGGCATGTTTTACATTGCTGTCACACCTTTGTTTGTACAGACAGAAATATTATTGGATAAGGGGTAGCAAATTTAAAACAGTGTTGAGGAGAAACTACTTCTCCCAAAGGGTTGTGAATCTGTGGAATGCACTACCCCAAAGTGTGGTGGATCCAGGGACCAGTGAGTAAATTTAAGGAGGAGTTGGACAGATTTTTAATTGGTAATAGGTTGAAGAGTTATGGGGAGAAGGCAGGAAAATGGGGATGAGGAGCATATCAGCCATGACCTAATGGCGGAGGGGACTCGATGGGCCGAATGGCCTAATTTTGCTCCTATATCTTATGAACTTATTAACATTGGTAATAAACCCTTTATAACTTGAAGGCACAATGAGTTGCCTTTGAAGTTATTACAACACCATTAAACGGCATGAGGGACACCCACCAATTCTCCTTCAAAGGATCATTAGCAACTTGAAGTTAGCTGCTGTGTCAGTTGTATGAGTTTTCGGACCTTTTCTACAGTTACTAAAGTGTCAAAAGCCTACAGGCAGTGATCTGACTGGTGCTGAATGACTTTGTCGATTTAAAAGCTTAAAACAAATTACTTCCAGGAGGCCTGGGAGGTCTTGCTCTTGGCATTGAGCATAATTGACAGAAGGAAGAAAGGCTAAGCATTGCAAGGCAAACTGATAGATGAGGGGAAGAGGATGGGGAGAAACACTCTCAGCAGAAGGCCACATCGTCCGAGGTCTTTAGGGAGCAATTCTCTTATCTCAACTTCAGCAACAACGAATAGTTAAAATGTCTTCACTTCACTAAAAAGATTGCAGCTGTAATCTGCCAACTGCTGCAGCCATAACTACACTTCAAAGCAGGGCAAGGGCTGCATTGTCTTTGGCTTAACAACACCAGGTTAAAGTCCAACAGGTTTATTTGGTAGCAAAAGCCACACAAGCTTTCGAGCCTCGAAAGCTTGTGTGGCTTTTGCTACCAAATAAACCTGTTGGACTTTAACCTGGTGTTGTTAAACTTCTTACTGTGTTTACCCCAGTCCAACGCCGGCATCTCCACATCTTGTCTTTGGCTGCCAAGGCGATCGTGGCTTTTATTCATCTGGCTCCTTCCAGGCTGTTTCTGGAGAAATAAGCCCTGATGTGGAGATGCCAGTGTTAGACTGGGGTGGACAAGATGAGAGGTCTCATGACACCAGGTTATAGTCCAACAGGTTTATTTAAAACCACAAGCTTTTGGAGCGCTGCTCTTCATCAGGTGAACTTCACCTTACGAAGAAGCAGTGCTCCAAAAGCTTGTGATTTCAAATAAACCTGTTGGACTACAACCTGGTGTCGTGTGACCTCTCATCTTGGAGAAATAAGTAACATCTCTCAGTTTGCAGTACAGTGCTGCAGAATGGAAGTCACCAATGCTTCCTATACACAAAGACACAGTTTCATCTCATTATCTCTTGCCAGAGACAAGAAGGCAGAGTGAATGTGATGGATTACACAGATTGCACAATTCCCCAGGATGCAGGTTACCAATGTTTACAAGCATGTTGCCTTGCATACACCTCATGTGAACTCTGCAATTTTCATGAACCAAAAGGAATTCCACTCCCTCAATCCATACTGATGAGCAGCCACAGGCTGTGATTGTTATCCTGACAGTGGTCACAATTCCTTCATTCTGCAGCATTCCTTTGGTCCACTTGAACTTGAGCCACCTTGGCAAGTCTAAGGTTGGCTACTGGCTAACAAGGGTCATGCATTCATTACATGGTGTGTGACTGCATGGCCAGGAACACATGCACAACAAAAATGAACTAAAAGACACAACGTCAACATCCTCAGGCAATGCTTCCGCTGCCTGGACACTGGGAGAAGTCCTGCAGCATTCCACTGCGTGAATGTTAAGGTTTGTAGTATGCTGCATGTCACAACAAACCTGGTCATTATGATAGAACAATCCTTCGTCACCAGCTCACAGGTGAGAAGCTGAGCAGCAAGACAAGAGGAACAGGAGGAGGAAGAGGAAGATATGGAAGTGGAAGAGAGCAAAGTGCAACAGGAAGTGGAGGAATAGGAAGCAGAAAAAGGGGCTACAACTTTGACTGCCCTTTTCTACCCAGGTTTGACCGATAACCTCAAGCACATCTTCCCATTCAACAGCAGTTACTTTCTTGTGTTCCTTTTTATCGTAGTATTCGGTTTTAGGCCAAACGAACAATATTTATGGTTCACTTTGTGGCACTTTTAAAAGCACTCTAATATCCCCAAAGTAGGTGATGAATTCAGTGGCAATATGTTTCATTGGAAATGAGTCATTTTGTAAAAGTGTGATGGTCATTCCAGAATTCTTGCTTTTCATCAATAAAACTTATCGAAGTTGCAAAACCATCTTTGCCACATCTAGATAAAGACCAATGCCTATTCATACTTCTCCAGTTCTCTGTTCAAAGGCAGATCTAACGCACGGCATCATAACCTCCAACACAGGTAGGGCAAGGACAGGTCCTGCGTCCACCCCACCTGGATTGAACCCCAATCTGATCAACCCTGCTCATAGAATCATGGAATCTCTACAGTACAGATGAAGGCCATTCAGCCCATTGAACCTACACTGACAACAGTCCCACCCAGACCCTATCCCCGTAACCCCATGTATTTACCCTGCTATTCCCCCTGACACTAAGGGGCAATTTAGCATGACCAATAAACCAATCTTTTAGCCAACAGAGCCAGCCAGACACCCCCCACCCCCCCACACCCCAAATGAGTTTGAATTGATTTGGCAACATACACCTTTACATACACATTGCAGTCCTGGAGTTATGGACAGCAATGGTAGAGGTTCCAGTTTATTTCCATCACATGGCTGACCAGGAATCTCTCCCACTCTTAACTCCTGCCATTGACATATGTTGGAAAGATTGTCAAGTTGACACTCAACTTGCTTGGCCACATTATGAACGTGCATTCTTTGGCCAACAAGTCCTGGAGTGGGCAGCACGGTGGCACAGTGGTTAGCACTGCTGCCTCACAGCGCCAGGGACATGGATTCGATTCCCAGTTTGGGTCACTGTGCGGAATTTGCACATTCTCCCTGGGTCTGTGCGGGTTCCCTCCGGGCATGCTGGTTTCCTCCCACATTCCAAAGGTGTGCGGATAAAGTTGATTGGCGATGCTAAATTGCCCCTTAGTGTCCCAGGGTGTGTAGGTTAGAGGGATTGGTGGGGTAAATGTGTGGGGTGACGGGGATAGGGCCTGGGTGGAATTGTTGTCGGTGCAGACTCAATGGGCCGAATGGCCTTCTTCTGCACTGTAGGGTTTCTATCGTTCTATGCAACTTGAACCCAGAGCTTCTGGCTTAGAAGCACGATCACTACTCACTGTGTCACAGAACCTGTTCTTGCTACTTTAACAAAAAATTATTGGAGAAAGGTCTCTGTAACTGATTCTGATTTCTTATGTGTCAGGAAGATATGCCTGGCCACTGTTTTTAATAATGATTGTTATCAGCCCTTTCCATCTCTGACAAGACAGCAGCCTAATGGATTTCTTGGCAAAAGTGGATTCTTAATCCAATGCAAAGCGTATACAGATGCCTGCCCAAATCAGATCCAGTCTTAATTTATGCCCTAATATATCTTCAGGAACAAAAGCTCGCATTTTTATAACACTACACAAATACAGAGAGAAAAACGATCCCAGTGCTGAGGGCAAAGGTTGAAAAGAAGGATTTTTTGGAGATTGTGAAAGATGGGAGTGAAGTAGAAAGATGGAGGTAATAAGGACAAATTTACAGTGGTCCTGAGCTTGATAATTAACTGACTGGCCTATTTAAAGTTCATTTATTATTGTCACAATTAGGCTTATATAAACACTGTAATGAAGTTACTGTGAAAATCCCCTCATCGCCACTCTCTGGCACCTGTTCAGGTACACTGAGGGAGAATTTAGCTTGGCCAATGCACCTAACCCACACATCTTTGGACTGTGGGAGGAAACCGGAGCACCCAAAGGAAAGCCACGCAGACACGGGGAGAATGTGCAAACTCCACACAGACAGTGACCCAAGCCAGGTGTCGAACCTATGTCCCTGATGCTGTGAGACAGCAGTGCAAACCACTCTGCTACCATGCGGGCATTGGGAGACAGAGAGGGTGAGCCCTGGTTTGAGAGGCATTGCTACCAACAACCACACATACCAAAACTGGACCAAGTTTCAAAAAAGAACAACTTTAAAATAAGCAAACAATTAATAAATAATCCTGGATAAACTCCCTGTATAAAGTTACTGTTTCAGGAATTCTAGTGGTGTAATTCCACAGTTCTTATGGTTCTTCTGTGGAGCTAAAACCCAGTGGCCTCATGTAATTAAAGTTAAAATAAGTAAAATAGGAAAGTAAAAGACTGCAGATGCTGGAAACCTGAAATAAAAAATTCTGCTGAAAAGTCGTCAATCTGATTAACTCTGTTTCTCTCCACAGCTGCTGCTTGACCTGCTGAGTATTTCCAGCATTTTCTGTTTTTCGTTAAGTTAAATAGGATGTCAATTTGTTAGTTGATGGAAGCAATAAAATTTGATCATTTGAAACTTATTTTGCACTTGCAGAATGTCAGTGACTATATGCCTGTGTGTCTGACTGTTTTAAGGATGGCATAATGGCACAGTGGTTAGCACTGCTGCTTTGCAGCACCAGGGACCCAGGTTCAATTCCAGTCTTGGGTGACTGTCTGTATAGAGTTCGCACATTCTCCCTGTGTCTGTGTTTGTCTCCTCCGAGTGCTCTGGTTTCCTCCCACACTCCAAAGATGTGCAGATTAGGTGGATTGGCCATGCTAAATTGCCCCCTAATATCAGGGGAATAGCAGAGTAAATTAGTGGGGTTACAGGGATAGGGCCTGGATGGGATTGTGGTCAGTGCAGGCTTGATGGGCCAAATGGCCTCCTCTGCACTGTACGATTCTATGATTCTTTACGTGTCAACCACATTGCTGTGGGTCTGGAGTCACATGTAGGCCAGGCCAGGTAAGGACGGTAGATTTCCTTCCCTAAAGGACATTAGTGAATCAGATGGATTTTTGCAACAATCAACAGTGGTTTCATGGTCATCGTTAGACTTTTAATTCCAGATGTTTTTTGAATTCAAATTTCACCATCTGCTGTGGTGGGATTCGAACCTGCATTCCAAAAGCATAACCTGGGTCTTTGGATTACTAGTCCAGTGTCAATATCACTGCCTATTGGGCTTAACTTCATTCACCCCGAATTCTGTGCGCCGGGATCAACACCTGCGACCTACACACACTTCATTTTCATGATTGTATCATGGACGTCAATGGCTCCAGCGCAATCCCAGTCTCCATTTCAGAACAGGCTCGCTCTGCACACTCTAGAGAGACTCCCCTTTTTAAAGGCACTGCCCTATAAAAGGGAAATTGCAGCAATGCAGTGTAGGGTGGACTTTTCCAATCGGGGAGAAGTTACGGCACATCAAGGGTTCCAGATTTTGTGACGCTGCTCTGGATTCACTCCGCCAAGAGGCCCAGACCAGAAGGAAGCCATGTTTCCAGTCAGGGGGTCAGGAAGCTCTCTGGGACAACCCTGGGAAGGGAGTGACATCGGATGAATGCACAGAGCATGGCATCACAAAGCTGGCAACAGTTCCGAAAGTGGTTTAATAGCTTCGCTCGGTTGATCCAGGTAGTGAATGCATCTGCACTTCACATCTCCAACTATTCAGTACACCACACGCACACACCCAGCCCTGACACTCAGGACTCAGCATGAACATCCTCGTACCAAACCTCACTGACACATACCTTCGAGTCATGCCAGCTGTGCACAGATCTCTGAATGCCCCTACAAAACTAAAGCTAATCAGTTATGTCAGGTACATCACCGAGACACACAGTCACTGACATTCTGTCCTTTCTCTCTCGAAAGAGAAGGTGATTGACAGCAGGTGGGAAAGGAACATGATAGGCAGAGGACCATGAAGAATCCAATCTTTTAGGATGCTCAAACATAAGAGGATCTCCATGGAGCCAGTGTAAACCAGCCTGCTGCAACCTTAGATTCATAGTCACAGAGGTATACAGCATGGAAACAGGCCCTTTGGCCCAACTGGTCCATGCCGCCCAGTTTTTACCACAAAGCTAGTCCCAATTGCCCACATTTGGCCCATATCCCTCTACACCCATCTTACCCATGTAATTGTCTAAATGCTTTTTAAAAGACAAAATCGTACCTGCCTCTACTACTGCCTCTGGCAGCTCGTTCCAGACACTCACCTGGTTGATAGCATGCTGTTCTTTTATGTGGTTTTTTAATTTGGATTCCACTTTAAGCACTGTTTGGATCACGCTTGTAGCCTGTTCTGGATTGGGAAAGTTTCCCCCTACCTCACAGTGATCTAGGTCTAAGCCTAGTATGTTTCTTCAGAAGCTCCTTTATTTATGCTATAGTAATTCTACGTTTCTAGGTATGTAAATCGCTCTCCCCGACAATTTTCACAGAAACTTCATTGCAATGTTAATGTAAACCTACTTGTGACACTAATAAATAAACTTGAACAAACTTATTCCATCTTCTCCTCGCAGTTTCCTGCACATGACTGCTGATGTCACTGCTACATATGTACATCACTATCTCTGTGCCATAACTATTAACCCATTATTCTATACTATTCACTTCTTCCATTAACTCCTTACCCTCATACCGAAAGGTGCAACTGTCAGGAAACAGAGATTGTATTGAGTGATCTATATTTGTATTGTTGGATTTTATACACTTAAGTTTAATTTATACACTTGAGTTTAATTTAGTTTTTTGTGTGGGAAAGGATGCGTAGGATTCTAGTTAGACTAAACAAATGTGTTTGCATGTATTGGATTTTTGGTTTCAGTTCAAACTGTCTCTATTATGCTGAGAGAGTTTACAATGGGAAAAGTAAACACAAGCTTGGAAAAAGAATGAGCTGTTGCTTAGCAACCAGGAGCCACTTTTAAGAAAATACCTTTTTGTGTGTTTAAATGAACTCAAGGACAGTTAGAGCTAGGAAACTTGAGAGTGAACAACTCTGCGACCCCTGCTAGAAGCAGGAAAGTCTCACAATGAAATAATGGGCAATAATGCCCAGAAACTAAAGATAATTAGTTCTAGAAATTAGAAGATAAAGGAAGTTTTCAGGAAGATTGAAGTAAAAAACAACAAAGAGTATATAATCAAACTTTTCATGTTTCACTTTTTTTGCTGTTAAAAGCTAATTGGCAGTCCTTCGATTATGTTCATCCAGGTTTTCTAAAAAAAAAGTAAGTTACACTCCTTTGTGCTGAGGTTCCATTCTGTGATCTTCCTGTCCTGTAGTAACATCAACCCGAATCGTACACAATGAAATGGAAACTGTGGATTGAGTAATCATTGACCTTCAGCTTTCTGCAACCCCCACCATTACCTTTCTCTCACCCCTACCATCCCTTTGTCATTTTGTATTTTCAGGTCAATCATAACATCAGAAGTGGAGATGTTTGCAGATGATTGCGAAATGTCCAGCAGCATTTACAACTCCTCAGATACTGCAGCAGTCCATCTCCAAACGCAGAAAGACCTGGACAATATTCAGACTTGGGCTGAGAAGTGGTTATTAACATGCATGCTACACAAATGCCAGGCAATGACTATCTCCAACAAAAGAGAATCTAGCTAGCGTTCTTCAACATTCAATAGCATTATCATCACTGAATCTCCTGCTGTCAACATTCTGGGGGTTACCATTGAGCAGAAACTGAACTGGACTAGCCATACAAATACTGTGGCCAAGAAAGCAGGTCAAAGAGGAATCCTGTAGTGAATAACTCATCTCCTGACTTCCTAAAGCTTGTCCACTATATTCTTCACTTTCATGGATGAGTGCAGCTCCAACAACACTCAAGAAGCTCAACACCATCCACGACAAAGCTTGATTTGCACATCATCCACGAATATTCACCCCTTCCACTGTCAACAGATTATGACAGCAATGTGTACCGTCTACAAGATGCACTGTGGGAATTCACCATGGCTCCTTAGGCAGCACCTTCCGAACCCACGGCCACTACCATCTAGAAGAACAAAGGCATCAGGCATTATTGAACACCATCATGTGGAAGTTCTCCAACAAGCCATCCTGACTTGGAATTATATTGGCATTTCTCCATCGTCGCTGAGTTAAAATCCTGGAACTCCATCCCTATCAGCACGGTGGGTGTGCCTACACCACATTGACTGCAGTGGTTCTTGAAGGCAGCTCACCACCAGCTTCTCAAGGCCATTTACGGTTGGACAATAAATGCTGACCTAGACAGAAATGCCCACATCCCAAGAAAGAATTTTCAAGCGCAGCTGACTCCTCAGTCTGTGAAGCCTCAGGTTAAAGGGCAATCGGAGGGACAGGGGTCAGAGAATGAAACATTGTCACTGAAGCTAACATTCACAGCCACCAACTCAGATACATGCACCATGTGAAAGTCAGAGGCTAATGAGTATCGGGGTCCAGGCATGGTCAGTCACCAGCCATGAGTGAATTGATGAATATGCAAAACATGATGTTTACTGCATTGGCTGACCATTGGCTCGGAAAATAGAGATATCTGGATTCACCATGGCACAGGACAATGTGCAGAGCTTGGAACCTATCCCTGCCACTGTTCGTCATGGGTATTGCCATGGCAACTCTGCCAGGCCAACCCATGGTGCTGTTCCCTGTCTCAGTTTCCACTGCAGCGCTAGGCAGAAGCCACTCAATGTATCAGTGCAACAGTGAAAGCTTAGAGAGAGGTCCTGCTGCCAACCCAGTACAGACAGCTGTCACAGCGGTTGTGGATCTCAATGTTCAACAGGGTTTGTAGGTTTTCAAAGCAGTCCAGCTGCTGCACTCTGGATCGAGTACCTGCTGTCCTCTCTTAGGATGACAAAACTTGCATTCTCACCACTGCCTCTCCGCGAGAGCCCTTACTGTTACCTTTCAGTCAGCCAACCAAGACTGTTGCCAACAATGCTGAGGTGGTGTCTGGTCCTCAGGCATTTCCTCCAAGGCCATTTGTGCTCTCCCCCAGTGAAAGTCAGTAACTTTAGAGGAAGCACGGTGGCACCGTGGTTAGCACTGCTGCCTCACAGCGCCAGGGGCCCAGGTTCAATTCCGGCCTCGGATCACTGCCTGTGTGGAGTTTGCACATTCTCCCCGTGTCTGCGTGGGTTTCCTCCGGGTGCTCTGGTTTCCTCACACACTCCAAAGATGTGCAGGTTAGTTGGATTGGACATGCTAAATTGCCCCTTAGTATCAGGGGAACTAGCAGAGTAAATACATGGGGTTACGGGGATAGGGCCTGGGTGGGATTGTTGTCAGTGCAGGCTCGATGGGCCAAATGGCCTCCTACTGCACTGTAAGGAGTCTATGATTCTTTCACCAGCTATTCTGCAGCCACTGTACAGGAGCAGCAGGTCAGGTCAGGCAAGGGCAAGAGCACAAGACAGGCACTAAGTGAATGGTTCTGCTTTTGTTCCTCTGTTATTGGTGTCTCACTGGATAAAGTTGTTGCATGAACGTTCTTGCTATTAGCTTTTATTGAGTGATGTAGGCTTTGTGATGGGGACTGTGAAATGGAGTACTGTGAAGGAATGATGAGTCCTTGTTGGTGTTGAAGAAATTCCTTTTAACTGAAGTGAATTCTCACTTTGCAGTCCCTCTTTGTTCTGTCAAGGTGCACATGGTGCAAGTCTCCTCCTTGTCCTCCTCTTCTTGAGGTGGTCTCCAGATCCTGGGAGGTAATGGCTGTACTTCATAATTTGGAGGTTGTAGAGGACATAGCAAACTACCACAAGCATGGAGACGCTATTGGACATGTACTACAGGAATGATCCCCAAGTGATTGAGGCAGCAAAACCTCATGGCTTGCTCAATAGTGGCTCCATAACTCTCATCAAAGGACCCCTGACCTTGCATGGCAGAATAATGGGGAGAGGTCATGAGCCATATGTGGAGGGAATATCTCTTGCTGCTAAGCTGCCGTCCTGTTGTCTATCTTGGAGGTCTGAAAATAATGAGGATTGGTGGTTCATTACAGAATAAATGCACTGTGGGTGCAGCCAGGATAGTGAGCCAAGTTCACCGCAATTACATTCTTGGTGTGGCCGCACACCAGCTGAACCTTAGCAGAGTGGAAGCCTGTGTGATTATAGTATCGCTCACCATAGATGCTGGGGTCCCTTGTGTACAGTCGAAGACACCCTGCAGCAATTAAAAGCTGGTCATCCTGGAGAACTGGTCTTCACTCCTCAGAGAGAAGAAGATTAATTCTCCTCTCTCCTCAGTTGCCTTGGTTACCTTCCGAAGCTGCTGTGGAAAACAAATTGCAACATGTGCCTCCAGTTTTCACCTGGAAGTAATCAGTTGTGAAGAATCATAAGAATTAGGAGCAGGAGTAGGCAATTTAGCTCCTCGAGCCTCCTCCGCCATTTAATACGATCATGGCTGACCTTATGACGGCCTCAACTCCACTTTCCTGCCCATTCATCATGGCCCTTCAAACTACTTAAAAATCTGTCCACCTCTTCCTTAAATTTACTTAATGTCCCGGCATCCACCACGCTCTGGGGTAGTGAGTTCCATAGACTCACGACTCTTTGAGAGAAATAACTTCTCCTCATCTCTGTTTTAAATCAGCTATCCCTTATCCTAAAACTGTGACCTCTTGTTCTAGATTGCCTTAAAGAGGAAACAGCCTCTCCACATCTACTTTGTCATTCCCCCTTACCATCTTGTACACCTCAATTAGATTTTCTCTCATTCTTCAAAACTCCAAGGAGTATATGCCTAAACTGCCCAATCTCTCTTCGTAAGGTAAGAATCCCTTTTCCATGGAATAAATCTAGTGAACCTCCTCAGAAACATCTCCAATGCAACTACATTCCTCTTCAAGTAAGGGGACCATCAACCTTTTGATGTCAAAGACAACCTGATCGCATTCTCTCAATCTCCGCCTTAAGGATGTAGCTATACTTGTTACCTCACATCATACTGGCCAAGTAGCCAGTAGAGCCTCGATCCGTCACACCAATTCAGCCAGTAGGCCTGCCCGCTTCACTAAAAGCAGCACTATATGAATGAATTTCATGGCCATTGTAAACCCAGCTGAAATTAAATACTTCAACCAATTCAGCAAAATAATGCAATGCTCTCTCAAGCAACTGCAGCAGCTACCATTCAGTGTTTTAAATCATGGCAAAGCATTTGATTGTCCCAGCCAAAATCTGATCATTGTTAGAATAAATCTAGAGGAAAGAGAAAGCTCGAGCCAGAGAAAAATATAACAATACAATTGGGAGTTATAAATAGTTCCTTTAAAAAAAACAATAGACAGACGAGCTAAAGTAATTAAAATGTTACTGACTAATTAAAGAGGATGGAAGCAATAAGAATGAATGTTTTTACTTATGATTAATATCTCAGCCTACATTATATGTGCCTCATATTAAGTTGCTCTTTCTCTACACCCTAGCTATGACTGTAACACTATATTCTGCACTCTCTTCTTTCCTTCTCTATGAATGGTTTCTGCACTCCCTTCCTTCTTTATGAACGGTATGCTTTGTATCGCATCCAAGAAACAATACTTTATAAAGTTTAAAGTTAATTAGTCATAAATAGGCTTACATTAACACTGCAGTGAAGTTACTGTGAAAATCCCCTAGTTGCCGCACTCCGGCCCCTGTTCGGGTACACTGAGGGAAAATTTAGCACGGCCAATGCACCTAACCAGCACGTCTTTCGGACTGTGGGAGTGATGCACCATCAATCAAGCAAAGACTAGTTTGTATGCAAGAACAAATAGGCTTTTATTAGCAAAAGACTTGGAGCACACCCATGTCGATGAACTGGTCCAGACTGAGGCAGGGGGGTGGGGAGCAGTCGCCTTTATACCTGGACCGGGGGGGGAGGAGTCCCGGGCAGGGCCGGCAGGGACGTGTCCAGGCATGTCACACACACAGGCAATAAGCTAACAGTGATTTACCACAGGGAGGAAACCAGAGCACCCAGAGGAAACCCATGCAGACACGGGGAGAACGTGCAGACTCTGCACTGACAATGACCCAAGCCGGGAATCGGACCCGGGTCCCTGGTGCTGTGAGGCAGCAGTGCTAACCACTGTGCCTCCGTGTCATCCCATACTTTTCACTGTATACTAATACATGTGACAATAATAAATCAAATCAAATCTAACACATCCGAGACATACTCTCGTCCACCTTCTCCTGTTGGAAAAAAGATACAAAAGTTTGAAGACATATACCAACCTACTTAAAAACAGCTTCTTCCCTGCTGTCATCAGACTTTTGAATGGACCTACCTAGCATTAAGTTGATCTTTCTCTACATCCTAGCTATGACTATAACACTACATTCTGCAATCTCTCCTTTCCTTCTCTACGTACGGTATGCTTTGTCTGTATAGGGCGCAAGAAACAATACTTTTCACCATATACTAATACATGTGACAATAATAAATCAAATCAAATTGGTTAATTTCACTCAGGGTAAATTAACTATCCTGTTCACTCTACATCAGCTTTGAATAAAATAAGCCAACAATGAACATGTAACTAATTCTTCATTGACACAGTCACATAAAATTAGACAATTGGGCAACAGTACATTGTTAACTGAAAAGGGTACAACATTATCAACAAGTACCCAATCTTCTGTGTTATTATAAGAGATGAGGGAAAAACTGAACTGATAGAGTTGTCTGCTGAAGAGATACTGGCCTTTAATCCACTTTTTCAACTTGCGCTTAACACTGGCAGCAAGATTTCATCAAAGGAAGTGTAAGTGCAGAGCATCCACTATGAACTGACACTTCAACAAGGAGTGTGTGTAGATTTGAGACTAATAAGTGTGCTTCAAGTTCTGCATCAGTTTCAGGGGTTTCTGAAGGGAAATGTTGATGTTGCTCAGACACGCTGCACTCATTCAAAGTATAGCCCGGCCTCAATGCACTCAGATGAAATTCTGTGTCTGCTATTTTAATGAAAATAACAGAAAAGTGAATTTCAAATGAGTACACATGAAGTTTTTTCAACACAAATAATTCATAGCATAATTTCAAGGCCTATGTTGCTATTTTCAGTTATTTGACAGATGTTTTATACAGATTTGATTTATAGTTTAAGCTTCATTTTTGGTTCCACTTGAGCGAATACTGATGGTGTGAATAAAGATAATCATCTGATCAGATGCTCATTGACTCTGTACAAATTTAACCTGCTTATTCTTGCAAATTAGCTTCTTGACCTTTGCAACTGGCTTGTTATTGTTTGAACTTTTACTTTAAATTCCAAACAAATTGCCAGATTGATGCCTGAGAATAGACCAGCTGCAGTGTATGAATTGGAACAAAACAATGCAAACTATACTTGCAATATGTAAATAGGAACAGTAGTAGGCCATTCAGTCCATCGACCCTGCTCCACCATTCAATACAAGCATGGCTGATAAACGCCCACATTATCCCCTTAGCTCTTAATTGTTATTGCTAATCAGAGATCTATCAATCTCTACCTTAAACATACACAATGACTGAGCTTCCACAGATTAATGTAGTGTGGTAAACCACTCTTAGCTTATTACCTGTATATGTGACATGCCTGGACACATCCCTGCCGGCCCTACCCGAGAATCCTCCCCCCCCCCTGGTCCAGGTATAAAGGCGACTGCTCCCCACCCCCCTGCCTCAGTCTGGACCAGTTCATCGGCATGGGTGTGCTCCAAGTCTTTTGCTAATAAAAGCCTATTTGTTCTTGCATACAAACTAGTCTTTGCTCGATTGATGGTGCATCATGTAGATAGGAAATATTGCCATTTATGCCAAACTCCAAGATGAAACTTGTTCATCTAAATCTGTATTGGGCCATCATGCAATTGTGATTTATGCACAGACAATGTAAAGTCTGAGTGATGTTGGATTGCGCAGTTCCACTTTGTCTTTCTATCTGGCTGCTGATGTTTTTAGTCCATTGGTCATAAGCAGTATGGGGACAGCAGTTCTGTTAAACCAGGACACAAGGGCAAAGACTCAAACTAATGAAGAGGAATTTGGGAATAAAGGACAGCTATGTTTCATGTTAACAAAGGGGTCAGCGCATGAAATGAACTGCATGCAGGGAAGTGGAAGCTAAAACCTTGGAAAAGGTCCAATGATATGATAGGGGCGGCACGATGGCACAGTGGTTAGCAGTGCTGCCTCACAACGCCAGGGACCCAGGTTTAATTCTGGCCTCAGGTCACTGTCTGTGTGGAGTTTGCACGTTCTCCCTGTGTCTGCCTGGTGCTCTGGTTTTCTCCCACAGTCCAAAGATGTGCAGATTAGGTTTATCGGCCATGTTAAATTGAGCCTGGTGTTCAGGGAATTAGCAGGGTAAATATGTGGAGTTACGGGAATAGGGCCTAGGTGGGATTGTGATCAGTGCAGCCTCAATGGGCTGAATGGTCTCCTTCTACACTGTAGTGATTCTATGAAGGTTTAAACTTGTCGTGAATCGATGGGTGAGAATGGGTTGAGTGACACCTGCATCCATTTTATAACTTCATCATGTTCAAACTGGATGGAGAGATTTGGTTTGGTATCAACATTGCCTAAAGAAACATTGGTGCCACATCCACCTTCTCCAGGGCTAAAAGGTTAAAATTCCACAGATGGATAATTTTGGCAAAGAAAAATGTCACCAGGAGTGTAGGATTTCTTGTTTTGTACTGGAAATAACTTTTTCACTGATTTTATAATCGGGCAAAATGTTATGCCTTAAGAAGTCAATGGCACGGTGGCACAATGGTTAGCACTGCTGCCTCACAGCACCCAAGTTCGATTCCCGGCTTGTGTCACACAGTCTGTGTGGAGTCTGCATATTCTCCCCCCGTCTGCGTGGGTTTCCTCCGGGTGCTCCGGTTTCCTCCCACAGTCCGAAAGATGTGCTGGTTAGGTGCATTGGCCATGCTAAATTCTCCCTCAGTGTACCTGAACAGGCACTGGAGTGTGGCGACTAAGGGATTTTCACAGTAAGTTCATTGCAGTGTTAATATAAGCCTACTTGTGACATAATAAATAAATTTGAAACAATATAGCATCCTATGTACCAAAGTACCATATAATGTAATGGTCCTAATTCACTATTAGAATATTCTGTTGGACTTTCTATGAAATATATTAATTATTCACTCACACTCACCTTATACTAAAACTCAGAATTATTGACCTAATTAATATAATGAGCTAAAACAATGACATGCGATAGCCTCCAACTACTCATTATGTTGGTTTTCCACTTGCCACAGTCCCTGGAGCAAAGTACCGAACAAACTTTAGAAACCCTTCCGGAGGATTCCCAATGACCATCAATCACAATCTAATGAACATTACCAATGGCAATCGCAAATTAGTTATCACGCCGTGTTTGTCGTCAGCTGAAGGAACAGCATGATGCAGGGAAAAAGATAAGGGAGCTGAAAGTGTAACAAAACAGGTGATAGAGAATCAACAGTCCATTTAAGTAAGTTTATTTATTAGTCACAAGTAATGAAATTACTGTGAAATTCCCCTAGTCACCACATTCTGGCACCTGTTTGGGTCAATGCACATCTTTCAGACTGTGGGAGGAAACCCAGAGCACCCAGAGGAAATCCACGCGGACACGGGAAGAACATACAAACTCCGCACAGACAGTGACCCAGGCCGGGAATTGAACTCAGGTCCCTGGCACTGTGAAGCAGCAGTGCTAACCACTGCACCACCATGCCGCCCCAGTGGTACGGTGGTTAGCACTGCTGCCTCACAACACTTACTTCCAGCCTGAGATTCCTATCAATTGTGAGGTGCAAAACGGGTTGCCAATTCTTGATTGTAACATGCCAAAGGCCAATTTCATCCCCAATGTATTTACACAGTTTGCTATCATTTTGCTTGGCAACAAAGTACAGCTGGAGGACTATGGAATTCTGTTTCCCAGAATAAGAAGGAGTCAGCGAGTGTGCAGACAGACAATCAAGACTTGGAAGACTCCAGAGGTAGTTTGCAATTCCTTCTATAGGTTAGTGAAAGCCATAAGGCGGTCACACTGCAATCAACGTTATTGCATTGTAATCCAATTTAGATGTTGCTTAAGCTGTCATTAAGCATAGCTCACAGATACACATGGAGTTGTCAGACATTTAGTATTATTCAGACTGGCCTCATCCAGGCTGATGGACACCTCAAGGCTTATAGCGACCTTGAGAATCAGGCCATTTTAAATGACAGCAAAATCTATGCTGCTCTCCAGCAGGGCGGCAGAAGACTTGCATGTGCAATGTAAGTGGCACTTTAATCTATTAGCTCTGATTCATAAAGGATAAAATTAAACCCCAGCAGGGATACAAAAATTGGATCAGATGCCCGCTTTATTTGTTTATACATGTTTTTGCTAAGGACAGGTCTGACACGCAGCTGATTTGATTCTGCCCATCTACTCCCTCGCCACAGTTGAACTTCACCAGCCTTTGAATCGGATGTGACTCCCTCCTAGAATTCCAATGGCAGAACCGCCCAGAGTAGAAACTTAACCACCAGTCTGATATAAAAGCAAAATACTGCGGATGCTGGAAACCTGAAATAAAAACAGAAAATGCTGGAAATACTCAATGGGCCGGTCAGCGTCTTTGGATGTTAATAAAATTTTCTCAATGAAAAGATCATGGGGGAAGTTTTCCCGCCCCACCCGCCATGGGGGATTGTAGCAGGTGGAGGGTGGACCATGAAAAGGTCCGTTGACCTTGGGCGGTATTTTCCGGTTTTGGGGTGAGCACAGCCAGAAAATCCCGCCCTACAAGTAAGAGGCCAGAGAGAGGGGTCCAGGTGAGGGGGCAATACTGGAGATAGATAAAAAGGTCCACTCTGTGAGGTAGACTTGTGGCAAAAGAAGTGGATGTGGAGGTGAAGGCAAAAAAAGAAGAGCTCAACATCAATCCCCAGCTTAACATTTCCTGAGGTTGGTGCATAAGGGATAAATTTGAGGCCTTTGCTAAGGGCGGATCATTTAGGGATATGGGGATGGGGATATTGGAAGGCATTGTGACTACATGGCAAGGGATAAGGTTGGAAGAAAGGGTAGGGCCAGATGGAAGTGAAGGAGAAGTGAGCTGCGTAAGGGCAGTGGGAGAGAGACTTCAGCCGGAGTGAGATTCAGCCAAAGTGAGGGTATCCGAAACTTGGAGCTGAGTGGGTAACTATTGGCAAGTGTTTCTCTTTTTTCTCTTTAAATTCAGTAGTCTAGTTTAAAGGTCAATAAGCAACTGACCCAGTTCGCTAAGTGGCAGTTATCTGTCAATCAACTGAAGCCTGGTTAGAGCCTTGTTAAGTATGAACACTTGGGAATTTTAACTGATGTGTGAATTATCTGAGCTCACCTCAGCTGTATTTAAGGCAGTGGTTTTAACACATGACTAATGAACTCCTGCATAACCAGTAGGAGAGAGACAGCAGCGGAGTGAGATTCAGCCAGACTGAGTGTATCAGAAATTTGTAGCTGAGTGGGAATTTGATGCTGAGGGGAAAGAGGTGCTTGCCTTTGGGAGAAGCAGACCTGCAAGGGAGACTTGAGGGCAAGAGAGAAGTGGAAAGAAATTAGACCATGACTTCACAGCCAGCAGGTAAGTGATTGATTGGTGGGTAGTTTTTCTTTTCTAATTTTATTTTCCTCTTGGTCTTGTTGTGTTAACTTAAGGGTTAAGTCATGGGAAGTGATCCCAGACCTGTCATGCTCCTCCTGTGCAATGTGGGAACTCTGGTACCCTTGCAGTGTCCCTAGCTCCTTCATGTGCAGGGAGTGTGTCCAAATGCAGCTCCTGCCAGACCACTTGATGGCTCTGGAGCTGTGGATGGATTCATTTTGGAGCATCCGTGATGCTGAGGAATTTGTGGATAGTACGTTCACTGCAAATTCAAGTTACGAAGGAAGATAGGGAATGGGTGACCACTAGACAAAGGAAGACTAGGAAGTCAATGCAGGGGTCCCCTGTGGTCATCTCCCTCCAAAACAGGGGAAGATGGGTGGCAGCCAGGTTCACAGTACTGTGGCTGGCTCTGCTGCACAGGAGGGCAGGAAAAGGAATGGCTGAGCTATAGTGATAGAGGATTTAATTGTAAGGGGAATAGACAGGCATGTCTCTGGATGCAAACGAGACTCCAGGATGGTATGTTGCCTCCCTGGTGCAAGGGTCAAGGATGTCAGAGTGGCTGCAGGGCATTCTGGAGGTGGAGGGTGAACAGCCAGCTTTCATGGTGCATCTCGGCACCAATGATATAGGTAGAAAATGGATTGAGGTCCTACAAGCTGAATTTAGGGAGTTAGGAGTTAAACTAAAAAGCAGGACCTCGAAGGTAGTGATCTCAGGATTGCTACCAGTGCCACGTGCTGGTCAGAGTAGTGTCAGGATAGCTAAAATGAATACGTGGCTTGAGGGATGATGCAAGAGGGAGGGATTCAAATTCCTGGGACATTGGAACCAGTTCTGGGGGAGGTGGGACCAGTACAAATCTGACGGTCCACACCTGGGCAGGACTGGAACAAATGTCCTAGGGGGAGTGTTTGCTCATGCTGTTGGGGAGGATTTAAACTAAATGGCAAGGGGATGGGAACCAATGCAAAAGTCAGAGGGAAGTAAAGTGGGGGCAGAAACAAAAGGCAGTAACTGGAAAAGTGCAAGGCAGAGAAGCCAAAGACAAAAATCAAAAGGGCCACATTACATTATAATTCTAAGAGGGCAATACATGCCAAAAAAACAAGCCTGAAGGCTCTGTCTCAATGTGAGGAGCATTTGTAATAAGCTGGATGAATTAACTGCGCAGACAGTCATCAATGGATATGATGTAATTGGAATCGGAGGCCAGGGTGACCAAGGATGGGAACTCAACATCCAGAGGTGTTCAATATTCAGGAAAACTAGGGGTCACAGTCTAAGAATAAGGGGTAAGCCATTCAAGACTGAGATGAGGAAGAACTTCGTCACTCCGAGTTGTGAACCTGTGGAATTCTCTACCACAGAAAGCTGTTGGGGCCAGTTCATTAGAAATGTTCAAGAGGGAGCTGGACGTGGCCCTTGTGGCAAAAGGGATGAAAGGGTATGGAGAGAAAGCAGGAGTGGGATACTGAGAATGCATGATCAACCATGATCATATTGAATGGTGGTGCAGACTCGAAGGGCCGAATGGCCTCCTCCTGTAATTTTTTATGTTTCTAAAAATCCATATGGGTGTTGTTACCCAAGAACTGTTGAAGTTTCCAGTCTTTCACATCTGAAAGGAAAAGAGAATTTTTATGAAAAGTGTCAGATGAAACAATGAATGAAGTGAAACTGAGGATCAAAACACCTTTGAGAAACAGTGACCAAAATCTTCCAGACTTTCTGCCTTCCAGCAGGATCATCCGGTGCTGCCGATGGAGACTCACCTGCAGCACATTCCCAGCGGCAGTCGGTGTGGAGCATGCATCCCTGTACACATCCGCAGAACCGGAAGATTCCACCATCAACCAAAGGTCTCCTCCTCTGCTGGAAAATATGTTGCAGGGCCTGGAAAATGTTGTTCGAGTCCGTGCTGCTCAAGAAAGAGGTTGAGCACATGCATGCTGCAGTTCATGGCATTGAGGGCGGAATGTTACTGGCACATCAACCCCAGATTCGTACAATCCCGCCCGAGGCCAATGGAGAATGCCGTTCTCCGAGCCTCGTCTGCCCCCAGAATCAGGATGGGCATGCTGGTAAAATTCTGGCATGAGTGTGGATCTCTGATTATGGGAACACAAATGTCCAGGAGATAGCCATTAAACAAAGTGTGGAATTTCAATTGGAACTCAAGGAGGCCGGAATCTTACCTCTGTTCATGCCGACTGGATTTTCCCATCCTGCTGCAATGAATGGAAATTTGGCTGGGTGCCAAATTCCCCATCCTCGCTGCAGCAGGAGTGGGGTGTGAATAGACGGTAAGATCATGCCCTGAGTAAGTCAGCACTAGAGACAGTGGCTGAGGAAGGAGATGTGTTTGTGAAAGCGAGCTTTGATAATTACCCGATTGGACACAAGACATGAAATAGAAAGCAATAAAGATAAATGAGGTAAAAGAGATCAGCAGAAATCTAATTCCAGAGCAGAGCAGAACTTCTTTAAGATGGACGCTCCTAGACGAGAAGTGACATTAATCAATGTGATTCCCTTAGAGACCGATAACTTTTAAAGAGATATTTGAATAGTTTTAATATAAATTAGAAATCGTAGTGGTCCTCGTAATGAACCCTGTGCACCACATTCAGAACTTGGTTAACTCCACTTAAAAAAAAAAGATTGTGTTCTATCCTTCAGCCAGTTTCATATCGTCCTCAAATTCTAACTTGAGAGCTTATAAACACTTGTGTTGAAACTTTCTCAAAGAAGTTTAGTTGGTTAGTTGAGGTGGGATCATCCGCTTTTAAAATTACATCCTAGGTTATCAGTAAAGGTACAATTGTCAATGCCTCATATGACATATGAAAATACGGGCATCCAAACTAACAGAAGGAGTAGGCCACTTGGCCCCTTGAGCCTACTCTGCCACTCCATAAGATCATGGCTGATCTGATTGTAACCTCAACCCCACATTCCTGTCTTCTCCCTGATTTCTCAACACTCCGTTAATTTTTTGAATAAAAACAAAGAACAAAGAACAGTACAGCACAGGAAACAGGCCCTTCGGCCCTCCAAGCCTGTGCCGCTCCTTGGTCCAACTAGACCAATCGTTTGTATCCCTCCATTCCCAGGCTGCTCATGTGACTATCCAGGTAAGTCTTAAACGATGTCAGCGTGCCTGCCTCCACCACCCTACTTGGCAGCGCATTCCAGGCCCCCACCACCCTCTGTGTAAAAAATGTCCCTCTGATGTCTGAGTTATACTTCGCCCCTCAGCTTGAGCCCGTGACCCCTTGTGATCGTCACCTCCGACCTGGGAAAAAGCTTCCCACTGTTCACCCTATCTATACCCTTCATAATCTTGTACACCTCTATTAGATCTCCCCTCATTCTCCGTCTTTCCAAGGAGAACAACCCCAGTCTACCCAATCTCTCCTCATAGCTAAGACCCTCCATACCAGGCAACATCCTGGTAAACCTTCTCTGCACTCTCTCTAATGCCTCCACATCCTTCTGGTAGTGCGGCGACCAGAACTGGACGCAGTACTCCAAATGTGGCCTAACCAGTGTTCTATACAGCTGCATCATCAGACTCCAGCTTTTATACTCTATACCCCATCCTATAAAGGCAAGCATACCATATGCCTTCTTCTCCACCTGTGTTGCCACCTTCAAGGATTTGTGGACTTGCACACCTAGGTCCCTCTGTGTTTCTATACTCCTGATGACTCTGCCATTTATTGTATAACTCCTCCCTACATTATTTCTTCCAAAATGCATCACTTCGCATTTATCCGGATTAAACTCCATCTGCCACCTCTCCGCCCAATTTTCCAGCCTATCTATATCCTGCTGTATTGCCCGACAATGCTCTTCGCTATCCGCAATTCCAGCCATCTTCGTGTCATCCGCAAACTTGCTGATAACACCAGTTACACCTTCTTCCAAATCATTTATATATATCACAAATAGCAGAGGTCCCAGTACAGAGCCCTGCGGAACACCACTGGTCACAGACCTCCAGCCGGAAAAAGACCCTTCGACCACTACCCTCTGTCTCCTATGGCCAAGCCAGTTCTCCACCCATCTAGCCACTTCTCCTTGTATCCCATGAGCCTTAACCTTCTTAACCAACCTGCCATGTGGGACTTTGTCAAATGCCTTACTGAAATCCATATAGACGACATCCACAGCCCTTCCTTCATCAACCGTTTTTGTCACTTCCTCAAAAAACTCCTCCAAATTTGTAAGGCACGACCTCCCTCTTACAAAACCATGCTGTCTATCACTAATGAGATTGTTCCGTTCTAAATGCACATACATCCTGTCCCTAAGAATCCTCTCCAACAACTTCCCTACCACGGACGTCAAGCTCACCGGCCTATAATTTCCTGGGTTATCCCTGCTACCCTTAAACAACGGGACCACATTCGCTATCCTCCAATCCTCAGGGACCTCACCCGTGTCCAAAGAAGCGACAAAGATTTCCGTCAGATTGGGAGATATGTATCTTTGGCAGCTGGATCGATATTGTCCATTTTACATTTATCCAAAATCAAAATTGCCTCCACAGAATATATAGTATTGAAGAATGATATAAATCCTCATGTAAGAAATTGACTCATCCTAGGTCTCGATATATCATCATGAAAATGATTGATTCATATGGTCTATTTCTGTTTCAGATTTTAACACAGTTAATATTGAGGGAGTAGGGAACCCAATGGATTAGTACAACTATATATCAAACTCATTTCATAGATCATAGAAATCATAGAAACCCTACAGTGCAGAAGGAGGCCATTCAGCCCATCGAGTCTGCACCGACCACAATCCCACCCAGGCCCTACCCCCACATATTTACCCGCTAACCCTCTAACCTACACATCCCAGGACTCTAAGGGGCAATTTTTAACCTGGCCAATCAACCTAACCCGCACATCTTTGGACTGTGGGAGGAAACCGGAGCACCCGGAGGAAACCCACGCAGACACGAGGAGAATGTGCAAACTCCACACAGACAGTGACCCGAGCCGGGAATCGAACCCGGGACCCTGGAGCTGTGAAGCAGCAGTGCTAACCACTGTGCTACCGTGCCGCCATGGTTTAAAAAAAACATTACAAATAAAAAGTTTATCAGATGGTAAAAGCAAAATAATGAGGATAGTGGAAATCTGAAATTCCGAGAACTGAACTGGCTGGATAATACCCTAGTCTCCCAACCTGCTTAACTCAGTATCCACTTTTCCTCATAAGGCATGAGGTACCATTCTTGCCCTAAAGAATCAGAGTTGCCCCCCGGATCGACATAAATCTTAGCTTGCAAGCTTTTGGTTTTGCCTAATCCGTCACAGAAGACTTTGGTCATATTTTATTAACAATGCTTGCAGTTCCCCTGCCCGCTCAAAGACCGCGGACAAATTCAACTTGATATCTTAAGCCCAGAAAGCTTGAACCATCACCCATCACTATTATTACCAAGAGCTGGGAAGACTGCTGCCCATTACTCGCAGGCCTTTTACTTTTATTACTTCCCCCGTGTACATCTTAAACTTGACGTAAAAGCTCTCCAGGTTCAATGGTTGGACTCTGTCTCTCAGGTACTGAAACATGTGCTCACCCATCAATGGCTGATGCCTCTGTATCTACTTCCATACTTAGAGGCTTCCCATTTACAGAGTGTTACCCTGTAAGGTCTGGCTTGGCTGCTTTTAGATTAAAAAGAAAGTAAATATCAGAATCAATGGTTAGGCTCTTTCACATTGTGTACTTGTAGCTAATATGTTACTTGGCAGTCTTGGCTTAGTTCTGCACTGTTTTATGAAATATCTTATTTTGCAACAGTAATGACATTCCGTCTCCTTAAACCCAAATGATTCAGGAGTGTGGTTACTCCCAAATCAGTGAAAATGCATCTTAAGATTCATTATTTGATTGGCTTCGCTGTATCTTTTAATTCTGTGGGTGACTGAAAATGTTTCACGCTTCACACTGGATAAAGGCAAATTACTGCGGATGCTGGAATCTGAAACCAAAAGACAAAATGCTGGAAAATCTCAGCAGCATCTGGCAACACTCATTCCAGGTTAAGCAGTGTTTCACTTGCACCTCTTTCAATTTGGTCTATTGTATCCGCTGCTCCCAATGTGGTCTCCTCTATATCGGAGAGACCAAGCGTAGACTGGGTGATCGCTTTGCTGTGCACAGACTGAAGGTGCTCAATCAGGATCCTGACCTTCCAGTTGCTTGCCATTTTAACACACGATCGTGCTCCCATGCCCACATGTCTGTCCTTGGCCTGCTGCAATGTTCCAGTGAAGCTCAATGCAAACTGGAGGAACAGCATCTCATCTTCCGGCAAGGCACTTTGCAGCCTTCCAGTCTCAACATCGAATTCAACAACTTCAGATGATTTGCTCTACCCCACCTCCACCCCTTTGTTTTCATTTTATTTAATGTTTAACTGTTCTCTACCTTTTATTTCTTTATTGTCTTTTATTTTTTTCCCCCTATTTTATCCCCCCTTTCCTTACCTTTTCTCCCCCTTTGCTTCTCCTTTTCCTCCCTCCCTCCCCTTTTTTCAATTTTACCTCTCTCCCACCCATCACACACACACATCTTCATCTGTCACTGTTTACCCTCTGATTTTAGCTTCTCTGATGTTTGGCCATTCACACCTTTATTCTCTCTATGGACTGCTATTAGCAGCCTTTCCCCTTGTTTTTGTCTATGACTCATCTTTCATTCCCTCACCCTGCAGTTTAAATATCTCCCATTTTCTATGTCTTTTAGCTTTGACAAAGGGTCACCTGGACTTGAAACGTCAGCTCTTTTCTCTCCTCACAGATGCTGCCAGACCTGCTGAGATTTTCCAGCATTTTCTCTTTTGGTTTCATGCTTCACAGCTGCTTAGATGGTTTTGGTGCCACAGCTGGCTGTAGGTTTCCATCCTAATTGCTATACAATGCCATTTTGTGCACTCTGCAGCATCTGTGAATCTTTTTCAGCACTTTCCATGGCCAGTGGTACCCCCATTGCCAGTTTGAAATTTATGTTGACTTCTGCTAGCAATCAGCACTGCGTAGCATCATTGCTCATGCCATAAACTAACCAATCCCACAGCATATCATTTAGGCTCACTCCAAAATCACAATGCTCTGATAATTGCTTCAGTTTTGTGATTCCGGGGCAGTTGTGCTAATAGAGTTCTGGCCTGTAAGCCTGACTTCCACAGAGGCTCTGGAGAATTGCCTCCTCCCCATGTAATTTTCTTGGAAATAAGAGTTGAGGCACTCTATTGACTGCAGTCCTCCATGGATTGAATTATAAAGTCACTACAGTGCAGAAGGAGGCCATTTAGCCCATTGAGCCTGCACCAACAACAATCTCGCCCACGCCCTATCCCCGTAACCCCAATGTATTTACCCCTGCTAATCTCCCTGACAGAGGGCCAATTTAGCATGGCCAATCAACCCAACCTACACATCTTTGGAGTGTGGGAGGAAACCAGAGCACCCTGAGGAAACCCACTCGAGGCTGGAATTGAACCTGGGTCCCTGGCGCTGTGAGGCAGCAGTGCTAACCACTGTGCCACCTGATAGAATAGAATGGATCTATTTGCCTGGAGAGGCATTCTGATGAGGATAGCTTTTTCTTCAATCTTTGTTTAAAACATGATACGCAAAGGTGCCGGGCTCAAGGTAGCATCAGGATCATTTAGCCTTCTCACCAAATGTGAGGACGTAATCGTGGAGGCTTTGGAAGTTGAACAAACAAACTTTCTTTATGAGGTTGCTTTATTAGCTGCATGCTTTGAGCTAGCCCGTAGTATACTCTTTCCAAACTCCTCCCCTTGCAGAGATTCCCCATGCTCGGTGTCGATCGGTTGTTTAGACCATGTAGCTCTTGTTCAGTTAGGCTGGTCTTAAAGTGACAAAGACCCTTCTCCATGCCTGAACACGTTTCCTTAGACACTGCACCTTCGTCTTTCGAGAATACAGATGAGTTAGAAGAACACCTCTTACACAACCAAGAATAAACATGACATGACCCTGAAAAACATGTGAACAAGCTTCATTCCACAAGCACACTTAACATGAAGGTCGAGGCATCATTGATATTGAGAATGATCAGGGAAAGGGCCAGACACTGGTGATATGGAAGCACATTACATGGACGAAAGGTCCATGATAGCAACATCTGTGAGAAGTAGGAGAGGGAGCATGATATCATACCTGATTGACAGTAACCCAGCTCATCATATGAAGGAGGCATACACAAGAGGTGATGTCAAATGGATGTGATTCTATTTACATTTGAGAACATTATATGTTGTCATATTTTTACATACCTGTGCCACCATTGTGCTCCTAAATCTTTCTAGCTTTCCAAACACTACTGTTACATCTTGATGCTTCCCAGATATTCACAGCAGAGGCAGCCTGCTGACTACGACATCCTGTTGTCTGTGATTATCTTGTCGATAGTCCTCTAGAGGGCCAAGTCCCAGAGGGCCCTGGCCTGCTGTGGGCACCCTGCTGTGGGGCAGGTCCACCCTCAGTGAAGTGGTGACAGAAAAAAGGGATTTGGATCAGTCGGATTCCAGAGTTAACTGAGTGCATAGCCCCGGAGTGTCTCGTTGCTTGTCCTTGTCCCTATGAGTGCCCAAGAGACCCTGGCTGACTACCTGAGGAGAAGGGGTATGTGACTGAGGTCTAGGTGCCCTTCTCCCCCTATAGCGGGAGAGTGCTGCTCCTGCAGCACTGCAGCCCCAATGTCCTGGACCAAGATCTCCAAAGTGGCTGCCAACTCTCAAACTGTGAGGACCTTGATGTCAGGCACTCCTCCCCCTGTCTGGGACTTCTCCCTTTTACTGTGCACAAGCTTGTCCTGCATAAATACAGATGGAGCAACTCTGAGAAAGACTCATGTTAGGGCAGATGATGAGTGTGCCTGACATGTGTGGATGGTGAATGGACAGGATAAGGACAGGATCTCCAGAGGAGATGAGGCCACTTGTGAGAATGAGTGGTGATATCTCTTAAGCGGGCAGTGTGTGAAATGCCAGGGAACATGTGATGGGCTTGTGTGTGGGTTGAGGGTGATGACATGGTTGACTTACCTTGGCGGCACAGGTGAGATCATTCATTCTCCTCCTGCACTGGGTGGCTGACCCCTTCCCACTGCTGCCACCACTCCCCAGGCTGGAGTTGTGATCTTGCTGAACCTCCTGCAGCCAGACCAGAGGTAGAAGACATGGCGGCGAGCTTTGACTGCATCCTGCTGGCGCTCCAGTGAAGGGGGTCACTGAATTTGTGGGGCTGCTGTTTTCTTGGGTTTTGGGGCCATGTCTTCATTGGAGCTCTCCTGGGCTGCCGACATTGAGTGGCAGATGTGTGCCTGCTCTTTATATATGGCACCCGGAGTGAGGTAGCAGTGAGCTGATGGCGATGCCAGCAAATCAGAGGCAGCCCACTCGCGACCTGGCGTGTTTCACGTGAGCTGAGAAGTAGATGATACAAAAAGAAAACCTGTTATCATGGCTGACTGGTAGAATGTTCTTTTTTCACGCCCACTCCCGCACTTAGTGCAATGGAAACCCTGCAGTTGCAGGGTGAGGCAGTGATCTTTACTCAGTAGTTTCTCCAAAGTGTTCCACTTGGGGAAAAATGCGCTGCACAAGTTGAAGCAGTCCATCTAATTCTAAGAACTAAGTCAAAACAAATGTCAAAGCTCATTTGATTTTATGTTCTCCAAGAAACTGCTGGGGAAGAAATCTGCTTTATCAGACAGCAAAGGCTCTTAAAACTTCAAAGAGAATATTCCTGCAGCTGGATCTTTCTAGAATTGGTGAAGCGCCGAGAAAATTTGATATAATTAAGAATCAATTAAACAAAGATAGTTCTGCTTTCTTTACCTAGCATGAGAATCCGTAATGGTTTTGCTCCAGTTTCTCTCAGATCAAAGACAAAACTGTTTTTGCAACAAAATGTTGCCATTATGTATAACACGAAGAGTGATAGTCTATCCTGTGTGCCTGAGGCCTTGAATACAATGAAAAAGAATAGAGAAACACATGTCATGGTCCATCTTGGATACAATCCAAATGAATCAATTTAACCAAAGCGCAGAAAAATGGCAGCTATGTAAGCCTTAAGCTCTATTGACAATTTTAATGCTATCTTGGCCGGCATGTTTCACCTTTAATAAACTACCCAAATATCTGCTGCCCAAATCCTAACACACACAAACCTTCTTCCACCCTGGTGTGCATGGGTTCCTGCTTTGAGAATGCCTTGATTTTAAAATCCTTTGTTGTTGTTTTCACATTCCGCTATGACCTCGCACACAACTCCAGTTTTACCACCCTCCAAGATATCTGGCCTTTTCCACATTCCCATTTTAATCACTCCACCATAGCTAGCCACGCCTTCACCTGCCAAAGTCCTAAGCTCTGAATTCCTCCCCGAGATGTCTCTACCTCTTTACCTTCTTTAAGATGTGTCTTAAAACCAATATCTCAGATTAAATTTCTGCTGCATCTTCTGGTTCACTGTCAAATTCTGTACTTATAGTAGTCTAGTTAACAGGTTGATAAGGTAGTTGACTGAGTGACAGTTTAACTGTCAATCACCTGAAGCCTGATTAGGGCCTCTAAGCGTTCATTACTGTTGAAGCTTAAGTTGTGTGTGAGTCATCTCAGCTTACCTCAGCTCTATTTCAGTGACTATTTGAAGAGCACTATCATTAAGGTTTGTGGATGAGCAGTGGGGGAGAGCACAGCCTGAGTGAGAATTTTGAGCGCAGTGGGAATTGGATACAGATGAAAGAGGTGCCTTTTTTTTTCTTTGTTTGCTAACTTTTTAAGTCTTCAGGGTAGTCTGGAGCTGTAGAGGCTACAAGGAAGAGAGTTGATTGGTCAGTCGTGGGTAAGGTCAGGTAAGTATTTGTTACTTTTATCACAAAGTTTGTGTGGTCTTTTTGTGATTTATATTTTGTAAGAGCTATAATGTGGATAAATGTGAAGATTGGTAGCAAAAACAGGAAGGCAGACTATTCTCTGGCTATAAATTAAAAGAGTGGAATGTACAACAAGACCTGGTTGTCCTCGTACACCAGTCGCTGAAAGTAAGCATTCAGGTGCAACAGGCGGTGAAGAAGACCAATGGTATGTTGGCCTTCATAGCGAGAGGAATCAAGAATAGGAGCAGGAATCTCTTAATGCAGTTAGGGCGGCACGGTAGCACAGTGGCTATCACTGCTGCTTCACAGCTCCAGGGACCTGGGTTCGATTCCTGGCTTGGGTCACTGTCTGTGTGGAGTTTGCACATTCTCCTCGTGTCTGCGTGGGTTTCCTCCGGGTGCTCCGGTTTCCTCCCACAGTCCAAAGATGTGCAGGTTAGGTTGATTGACCATGCTAAAATTGCCCTTAGTGTCCTGAGATGCGTAGGTTCGAGGGATTAGTGGGTAAATATATAGGGATATGGGGGTAGGGCCTGGGTGGGATTGTGATCGGTGCAGACTCGATGGGCCGAATGGCCTCTTTCTGTGCTGTAGGGTTTCTGATTTCTATGATTCTATCCAGAGTCCTGATGAGGCAACACCTGGAATATTGTGTGCAGCTTTGGTCTCCTTATCTGAGAAGGGATATTCTTGTTCTAGAGGGAGTGCAGAGAAGGTTTACCAGCCTGATTCCTGGAATGGTGGGACTGACATAAGAGGAGAGATTGAGTTGGCTTGGATTTTTTTGCTGGAGTTCAGAAGAATGAGGGGGGGAAATCTCGTAGAAACCTATAAAATTCTAACACGACTAGACAGAGTAGATACAGGAAGGATGTTCACAATGGTGGGGGTGTCCAGAAACAGATCATAATTGAAATATAAGGGGTAAATCTTTCAGGACTGAGATGATGAGCAATTTCTTCAACCAGAGAGTGGTAAGCCTGTGGAATATGCTACCACAGAAAATATTTGAGGCCAAAATATTGTATGTTTTCAAGAAGTCAGATATAGCTCTGGGGGCAAAAAGGATATGGGGGAAAGGTGGGATCAGGCTATTGAGTTGGATGATCAGCTGTGATCATAATAAATGGCAGGGCAGGCTTAAAGCTTTGAATGGCCTATTCCTGCTCCTATTTTCTATATAAATATTTCATGGTAACACTCCTAAGTAGCTTCCTGGAATATTTTTCTCTGGTGAAAACATTGTATAAATGCTCGATATTGGCATTGCTATTGTAAGCGCTGTCTTTTGTTAGCACTTTGTACTGATGAGCAAAGAATGAAGGTATATACTGACTATAACAAACTTTAGAATTTAGTTTTTAACAGTATGCTTCCTGAGCTATGCTTACAGGACATCCTGGACTCAACAGTTTCCAATATTTATCGCAGTGCTTCTGCAGTCTCAAGTTGACAACAATTCAACCATTGCTGCAGTTCAGGGTCAAGCCACCTGCCAGAATAAAACAAGGTCTTGAACAAAGAAAAATAAACTTTGCTATATAAGATCAGAGTTTAAAAGAAAATTTACAATATCTATCATAAACTCTAACATTCAGAGTTAATGAGGTAAATGGAAATTAACAGACAGACTATACAATTAATGTCAAATGCAACCAAGACAATCCGTAGATTTCTCAACAACACACCCAGAGATCAGTAACTGAGTCAACCAATTTCATTGAAACACTGCCTCTTACAAGGAATTCCAGTCTTCGCCATCAAAGATCTAACTTTGGAATTTTCTCCAAATGTCACTTCAACTCGGATGGGATTAACAGTGGCCCAGCTCGCAGGATTTCATTCATATATCCCAAAATTCCATTCCCCTGAATTCCTGAACAGGTACTTGAGCATCAACACACAAACATGACTTCAGACCCCCAGTCGTGTTGAGTGGAACACTACTGTTCCAAAGTGGTACATTTTCCCCAATTCCCCGTAACATACAGTCACCAGCTATCCACTACTTTCTTGAATCTTCAGTACCTTCCTTGAGCTGTCTTCACTGAAAGTCTGCTCCCCGCAGTCCTTTTTCCTATTCGGAATTTTTTCTCTGCTTCTCTCTTTTTTTACTGAACTGGGACATTATCACGTGCCTATACCCTGTCTTGGCATTCTCTTTTGGGACCTTTGGAATTTGCATGTTCTCCCTGTGTCTTGCATTGGTTTCCTTCAGGTGTTCCGGTTTCTTCCCACACACCAAATATGCGCAGGTTAGGTGGTTGGCCAAGTTGAATTGCCCGTTATTGTCCCTGGATGTGTATATGGATTAACCATCGTTAATGCGTGGAATGATGTGGGCCTAGAAAAAAATGCTTATTTGGAGAGTCGGTGCAGACTGAGCCAAATGGCCGCCTTCTGCACTGTAGGGATTCTATGATTCTAACCTTCTCCCTCAGTAACCTCTCACTATTCCCTCTTGGAGTTCTCTACCATGGACAATTGCCTTAATGGCACACCACTTCCAGATACCTGGGCTGGGTTTTTGCACCATTTTTCCTTCTTGCTCATGTGTCCAAAGAATGTAAAAAATTCCTGCCCACTCCCCAGTCTCTCTCCCCATTCATTCACAGGATATGGGCCTCACTGGCTGGCATTTGGTGCCAATCCCTGGCTGTTTCATTTCAATCAATTCAGAGGACATTTGAGATTCAATCACATTATTATGGATCTGAAGTTGCATAAAGGCCAGATCAGGTATGGACAGCCAGATTTCCTTCCCTAAAAAACATTACTCATCCAGATGGGTTTTTACAACTATCGACGATAGTTTCACTGTCATTAAACTTTTAATTCCAGATTTGTACTGAATTCAAATTCCATCATCTGCCACGATGGGATTCCCCACCCCTTCCCTGCGCATGTTCAATAACTCTGAAGCCCAAAGTTCTTGACCCCTGCACTTTCCAGTGAGGTAAATTGGGTTTCATAACAGGAACTTATAGTGGGCATTGATGTCTGGGTGGGTTGCTGAGAATCCATGGGAGCGGTCTTGGTCACATCTGCTATTTAATGTGCAGTTCATTGAGTTTGAATACAGTTTCCCTGTTAATTCACATGCACCTCTTGTTAAGCCTGAATCTTAGAATATAAAATGGATATTGTAAATTGTTTTACCTTACTGACTTTTTAGAGTGAGGTTTATTTTAGTCTAAGACCATGGAATCTGGTGGATTTCTTCTCTCAGTAAGTACCTTTGTCCACTTGAAATAAGTTACTGGTCCATAAGCGGATTGCAGCAACTTTAAAACATGATTCCTCCTTAATCTGTGGTTAAACATATAAATGTGAAGTTGTGTGACTCACAGTGATGCTCTCCTTTGGGATTCATGTGCTTGGCGTCAGCGAAGTGCATTCGCTTCCATGAAATTCAGGTCAACTGGGAACCAAAAAGGAATCCTTTAGAGGAGGATTATTCTTCAAAGGTATAACACAGTTTGAAACAAACTCTACAGAATTCATCAAAGGAACAGCACATTATGTAAAATTGTGTTTTATTCTTCTGATTTCCTGTCACTTTTATGCAACCTTCTGTGGCATTTCATTATTCTAAATGCAACATGCTTTTTTTGCCCAAGAAAGCTAAACTCGAACAATAAATTGTCGTTCTGTCTTGAAAAGATTCTGCAATATCAAAATCATTTTCTGAATTCTATAGGATTTGTTCATTACTCCTTGCATAGTAAAACATCATGAAATAGGAACTTGGTAAAAGTCATGATGATCATTGTTTCATATTTTAGTTATTGTTAATACTGTCACAACCAAGAGTTCAAGAGGCAATTTAACAATGTGCCTACTGAAATACATTATTAATATGAGTGGAGATGTGTGCAGAAAACTGGAGAGGAGCCAACAGAACATCTTTCAAAAATGGAGACAAGGCCAGTTGACTCAACATATGTGGTAGGGAAAATAATGGTCCAGACCTTCCTCAGTGGTAAACACCCGTCAGTTTGCCACTCCAAATGTACTTCTCTGTGCCCCAACCCAGCTCTGCATTTCTGGCCAGGTCTTCCAAGCCTGATTTCTCCTGATGTGATGGTGCAGTGCCTTTAAAGAATGTATTCATAATGTTTCTCGCGAGGAGTATGTTTAAAATTCAGCTCTGTTTTAAAAGGTGCCGATTTGTCTGGGCACCAGGCCATTCATGTGCTGAGAATGCTGGCTAATGGTTGATTTTAGCTAGGGATGTGTTTGTTTTAATCTGAGTTGATGCATTTTTGTTTATTTGGTTTTTCCTCTGGGGTTTCAGTCGGATTTTGATTAGGTTGACAGGGCAGTCATGTGCTTGATAGGATGAGCTAAGCTTGCAGGGGAAATTTTATTTCTAAACAGTCAGTTTCTGCCTGGTTTTGAAAGGAACAAGGTGTGCTCTCTGTCCAGAGGTGTTCAAAAAAAAAACTCTGGACTGGTTAATAAGTACAAGCCTGTGATTTTTGCTCACAGATTTTGAAGAGGGATTTTAAGTCTATAAGAAGAAAATTGCTTGCATTGGAACTACTAGAGATAGGTTAGCAGTTAAGAATTGTATCTTGTCTTTTTTAAGTAATTCAATTGGTAAAGGTTAAGCTAATTGATTTGTTATTGTTAAATAAAGTTTGTTTTGATTTAAAGATTCCTAGTCTGTCAATAGAATCACGCCAAAAGTGATACCTTATCCTCACACTAGTATCAAAATAGGAAAAGAAAGCTATTGGGATCTAGTCAGGCTTCATAACATATTTTGGAGTTGATTTCTGATTTGGTACCTTAAGAAATGAGGAGCATACCATCCAGCGGAGAACTCTTTCACAGCATAGTAGCATCGAAGGTAAGGCTGGACAAAACCTCTTTTAACCCCACCAGCTGCAATAAAGTTAGTTTAAATAGCCACTGTGAATGGTAATGAGTGAGTGGATAAATGAACAAATGAGTAGGGGGGTATGGTGAATAGGTAGGTAAGGTAAGGGGGTAAGGGATGTAGCCATGTTGTCAAGAGGGATTTAGGATTTGGTGGTGAGGGGATTTCTTCTGTAATTACCCAAGAATTAGACTGGGATTTTTCTAACTAACATTTCCTGGGTAACTATCCTGATAAGTACATTGAAACTCTCAGAAGTGACTGACTATAAATAAGTGTCGGAGACAGTTGTGGAATAATCCAGGAAGCAGAGGAATTACCCACCTGAAGTTTAAACTTCCCAGGTAATTCCCTCAAAGGCCAATGTGTCAGCATTTCTGCAGGAGATGCAGAACTTGCATTGGCTGTTTAGTCTCAATTCAGAGATTGGAAGTCCTTGGGCCATTATACTTTTAGGAACTCCATTACCACAAATCTAGTTTCGGGGATAATAGAAGTGGCCAGGGTGAATTTTGAAAGAAATGGACATGTTTGATGAACCTTAGAGAATTCTTTAAGTTTATACAAGCAAGTTATAGTTGTGGAAGATGCAGTGAACGTGGTGTACATAGACTTTTGGAAGACCTTCACGAACATAGTACCATGTGGGAAGATTATTAGGGGTGATTAAAGGGTATAGAGTTTCTGGGAGTGGCAGTTGGTAATAACTATAAACTGGATTAAAAAGTGGTTACCAGGAAGAATAAAGAGTTAAGAGAAGCTTTTCAAAGTAATTGGGTATGAATAATGGTCCCAGTTCTATTCACTCTATATATCGATGATTTGGATATAGGCTTACTGGGAGTGATGCCATAATTTGCAGATAATATCAAAATAGGAAGTATAATTGATTAGAATATCAAATGATGTTGCATAGAAATATTGGTGTGATAGAGATCTGGTATAAATTGTAAGTATAAGATGCACAATTTTCAAATATCAGCAATTATACTTTGAATAAGTGGAGGTTTGTTGCTGTATAATGTAAGTATTTTGGGGGGAAACGGGTTCAAAAGATTTTGAAAACAGCACCTCTGTTGATAAGGTTGTAACAGAAAGAAAGCTAATGCTTTCCATGTTTTATCATGAGGTCCAGAATGTAAAGGTGAAGAGGAATCTGTATGAAACCTTTGTTAGTTTATAATGTGCATTATTGGAGGACACACTACAGGAAGGATAGTGAGGCTTTAGAGAGGATATTGCTTCATAAGGACATTACCTGGCATTAGAAAGTACAAATATGAAGAAAAACTTGAAAAAATATTTTAATATCGAAGTTACAGATTATGGAATGATAGAAACTTTGGAACTTTTGAAAATATCATTTCCAATAATTGAAGAGATTAAAATCAAGGCCACAGATTGAAGCAATTTAGAACAGAAGACAGGAGAAATGTTTAATGGGAAGAGTTGTGAGGCTACAGAATTCACTTCAAAGATTAATGATTCAAGCAAACAGTGTGTCAATATTAAAGTTTTGAATCTGTACTCTTGGTTATTCCTTTTTGCCCAAGTTTTATTTTGGTAAATTAGTGTAGCACCCTTTCTAATGTCAGTATATTCTTCCTGAGGTGTGCTGGCTAGAATTGAACTCAGTACTCCTGGATCTAAACCTGGTGTTAATGATATGTTCATTATATTGTTAGGATACACAATTGAAGGGTGTTGTTTAGTTAAACACGTTTCAATAGGGGATGCGTTTTTTTTGGTGTCTGTCACACCCATCTTGTTTCCATTTAACTTGTAGTCTTTTAATTAAATAATCAATAATTAGCAGATGCGGCTACATTCGCAGCCAGTGGGCCCGAGAAAGGAAACATGTGGTGTCCACTGGCATGCTCCAGGCTTTCCGTGATCTGTGGGGGCTGATGTACATAGTCAGAGATTTACAGCATGGAAACAGGCCCTTCGGCCCAACTTGTCCATGTCACCCTTTTTTTTAAACCCCTAAGCTAATCCCAATTGCCCACATTTGGCCCATATCCCTCTATACACAGCTTACCCATGTAACTATCTAAATGCTTTTTAAAGACACAATTGTACCTGCCTCTACTACTACCTCTGGCAGCTTGTTCCAGACACTCACCACTGAAGAATTTGCCCCTCTGGACACTTTTGTATCTCTCCCCTTGCACCTTAAACCTATGCCCTCTAGTTTTAGACTCCCCTACCTTTGGGAAAAGATATTGACTATCTAGCTGATCTGTGCCTCTCATTATTTTATAGACCTCTATAAGATCACCTGTCAGCCTCCTACGCTCCAGAGAGAAAAATCCCTGTCTATCCAGCCTCCTTATAACACAAACCATCAAGTCCCGGTAGCATCTCTAGTAAATCTTTTCTGCACTCTTTCTAGTTTAATAATATCCTTTCTATAAGAGAGTGACCAGAACTGCACACTGTATTTCAAGTGTGACCTTACCAATGTCTTGTACAACTTCAAGACATCCCAACTCCTGTATTCAATGTACATCACCCCTAGTAAAGATGTCTTGGTTTAGTTAATTTCCTTGGAAATTTTGTTTTAGTTACAGTGCTCCCTCAGGGGCTGTCACCTCTTTCATTTTAAGTTATTGATCATTTGTTTAATTAAGAGTCCCAAGATGCGTTGATTACGTGGATTGGCCATGCTAAAATGCCACATGGTGTGTCCCAAGATGTGTCAGTTGGGGGATTGGGTAAAATACTGCGTTGGAGATTTGGTGGAGACTCAATGGGCCAAATGGCCTCCTGGACTATAGGGGTTCTATAAATAGAGAATGTGGCTACCTTCATGGCCAAGTGGCCTTGGAGAGGGAGGACAGTGTCTGCTGGCATGCTTCAAGTGTTCTACGACTGCTGGACACCATGGGGACTGGGATGCATCTGTACTCCTGGAAAGGACATTTTGGTTTATGTTAGTTAAGTATCCTTTGGATTTTATTTTAGTTACATCAAAGGCTATCACGCCACTTTAATTAATTTATTTTATTGGTCATTTGTTCAATTCAAAACAGCATATCAATAGGGGACAGCTGAGACACTGGGTGTGAGAGGAGAGCTGTGAGACTGGGAAAAGTCAATAAACAACCTCTATAAAGAAAAGCTTTGGGTGGGGTTCTATGGCTGCACTCGCCTCAAAACCAAAGAATCCTGCCCAAGGCCAATGGACCTATGCATTGTCCACCTCGCACCACGATTCCCCAGGTGGGAAGGATGGTAGAATTCCCCCCTCCATGTCTTGGTTTTCTTAGAGACCCTACAGCACAAAGAGGCCATTCGGCCCATCGAGTCTGCACCGACCACATTTCCACCCAGGCCCTACCCCCATATCCCTACATATTTACCCACTAATCCCTCTAACCTATGCATCCCAGGACACTAAGGGCAATTTTAGCATGGTCAATCAACCTAACCCACACATCTTTGGACTGTGGGAGGAAACTGGAGCACCCGGAGGAAACCCACGCAGACATGAGGAGAATGTGCAAACTCCACACAGACAGTGACCCAAGCCGGGAATCGAACCCAGGTCCCTGGAGCTGTGAAGCAGCAGTGCTAACCACTGTGCTACCATGCCGCCCGTTTTGCCTTCACCAACCACTTTGAATTCTGTACAACTAAAGCATAACTACCTCCTCTTCCTGAGATAAAGGCTGGCATTTCAGTAGCCTTTCTGATTACTTTTTGTAGTTCTGCACTAGCTTTTTAATGATTTATGTACCTGGACATCTAAATCCCTTGACTCCTTCATAGCATCTGGGGGCAGCATGATAGCACAGTGGTTAGCACTGCTGCTTCACAGTGCCGGGGACAGGGTTCGTTCGATTCCCAGCTTGGGTCACTGTCTGTGTGGAGGTTGCATGTTCTCCCCATGTCTGCGTTGGTTTCCTCCGGGTGCTCCTGTTTCCTCCCACACTCTGAAAGAGTTGCTAGTTGGGTGTATTGACCCGAACAGGCACCAGAGTGTGGCAACTAGGGGAATTTCACAGTAACTTCATTGCAGTGCTAATGTAAGCCTACTTGTGACTGATGAATAAACTTTTAAAAAACTTTAACTTTTTCAACTAGCCTCTCTCCAGATGGAAAAATTTGATTTGAATTAATGGCCAGGGGAGACCCAGAGAAAAACTCAAAGAAGAGAGGAAGTGGCATAAAGAATATCTTCTTGTCATGAAAGAAGGATGTATCCAAGGCACAGGAACCTGGTGTATTAGAAAATGCTTGAGTGTCTGGGATGGCTGGAGTGATTCAGATTGCTGCTCTGTGCTACTCTGGAAGGTGCTTTTGCTGTTCCTAAAGATTGTTAAAATCAATAAGGAATTGATGCTAAAAAGATCCTTGAATTTGTTTAAGATAAACCTTGTCTATTTTACAGGCTAACAGAAGCAGCTAAAGGCTTTAATTTTTAATAAAATCATGAAAGGATATACAGAGATTAGTAAGCTGAATTTAATGATTTGGTTCAGGTGGAACAAGAGGGGTGAGGAATTTGACAAGTTAGCATCCTTAGAGCTCCGGACAGGCATCCGTAATGTGTGGCTACAAGTGTGGGGTGAATTGAGCTAGAAGTGTGAAGGCAGTGAACATCTGACAGATATGCAGAGCAGGCATCCCAAGATAACAGCAGTGTTATCTTGGGACTCATCACTCTGGCTAACACCCCCTCCAAATTTTGCACAACTAACAGCAGCAAAAGAAATGCCCTCCCCTCCCACAGTTGCTACTTAAAAGGGTTATTAGCTCCTTACGGGTTTTGTACAGTATATGCATTACAGAAGGAGACCATCCAGTCCATGCCAGTATTTGCATTCCATTCAAGGCTCCTCCCGTCTTTCCTTATCTTAATCTATTTGTAGTAAATGCAATAATTGCCGACCACCAGTTAGCTAGCAAACAACAAAGGGTTTATTACTATTGACAACTATATACAGAGTGCTGCAATTGATGTGTTCATTCTCTGCTCTCAGATTAATCTCGCTGCAAACTTCAGCACTCTGCCCCAAGATTCCCATGCTCAATCCCATTGGGCGAGAGGGTCACATGACCCTTCTGATATATGCCCTTTAAAGGGACAAGCTACAACAGTGGTTAGCGCTGCTGCCTCACAGTGCCAGGGACCCGGGTTCAATTCTGGCCTTGGGTGGCTCTGTGTGGAGTTTGCACATTCTCCCCGTCGGTTTGCTCCGGTTTCCTCCAACAATCCAAAGATGTTCGGGTTAGGTAGATAGGCCATTCGAAATTTAGTGTCGGGGATTAGCAGGGTAAATGCGTGGGGTTACGGGAATAGGGCCTGGGTGGGATTGTTGTCAGTTGAGGCTCGATGGGCCAAATGGTCTCCTTGGGATTCTATGATTATCATTGTGATCCTCTATTCCCTTCTCCCTCAAATGCTTGTCAGGCTTTCCCTTAAATACATCGATAATACATCCATACCATTTGTTTCAACCAGTTCCAAGTTAGGTGCTGGCTGCTTCCTTCTGGCTACTGCTACAATTTTCTGCTTCCCATAATGACTTAATGACACCAGTCCACCAGGAGGGATATTGTGCGCTGAAGAACTTTTTGCTGCCTTACAAGCTTTGGCCAAGCAGTTGCCCTTAAATATGGAGTTGTCAGTCCCTTTGATATCCAGCATGACAGAGAATGAACAGAGGTCACAAAGCAGGGAAGGCAACTGGAAGAGTTGGGTAGGGGAGGTGGGAGATAGAGGGTCTCCGAACAGTGGGCCAAACACGCCCAGAGTCTTCAGATAGCAATACGATCTCCATTGGGACTGATAAATTTTTTAAAGGAATTTGAACGTCCAGGTAATAGCTTAAAAAAAATGACACGACAAAATTTCACATTTTAAAACTTTTACTGTCACAAACAATTTTTTAAAATTACTAAACACTATTTTCCTTTTGTCGGCAACTTCTCCCTTAACTGCAGGATTTGATATCCCTCTTGCATATTTATCACCCATCATACTCTCCCCGAAGTACACTCGTTTTAGCAAACAGTCCACAGTTGCTCCCAACTTCCAAACCTCATTTGGCTGAGTAGTAAGTTTAAGTCTCTGGCCAGAATTTTACCCCCACGCCTGTCCCAGGCTCGTATGATCATGCCCAAGGCCAAAGGAGAATACCATTCTGCGAGCCTAGCCCGATTTTTGGGGCGGGCTTGCCAGTAAAATCAGGGCCCCTGTTTTCATGTGTTTTTCCTTGGACTTCCAAGGGTCTCTTAAATTTGCCACCAGCACTAAAGACTGTTCCAATGATTATTCTACCACTCCCCACTTCCCCCTCACCAACAGCAGCCATAAGTCTCCCAGAGTCCATATACGTTTGTGGGATACATTTCTTTGATTCTTTCTTCTGCACGTGGTTTTGGTAGCTCGCAGAGCCAAGTAGCCTTCTCTCCGCTGATCTCACAGAACCTCCACTGCCGGTTTATGACAGTCATTGATTTTTAGGGAAACCTGTTCTCAAAATGGCTTCTTCTGCTCTCTTCTCCATTGTGTCGATGCTCTGCCTTTATATCTTTGGGCCCTGGTTCTTATGCCGGATCTGTTTTAGCAGCTTATTTTATTATTGGTGCTGTTTTGTCTGGATCTGGCAGTCCTGTTGCTACTGCAACAGCATAATTGATCTTAATTGCTAAAACGCTTGTTTTAATCTCGACCAGTGCAGGATTGTTATTTTTGTGTTTTCCCCCTGAGGTTTTTCAGTAGGGTTTGGTTAGGTTGATTGAGAGGTAAGGTCATATGACTGAGCAAGACTAGGCTCAGAGAAACCCAGCTCAGTTGCTTTTTAAGAGCTGTAGAAAGAAGTATTATCTCTGACTCTCTCTGAAGTCTGGAGACAGATCTGCCACAGACTAGATTTATTCCTCTGAAGTTTGCTGCTTGAGGATATATCCTTCTCTGGAAATTGTTATATGGGAGTCAGAAGGCAGGTGTCTTGCTGTATCTGTCCAGAGGGGTTAAAAGGCTATAAATGTAATGCCCACATGAGTATATATGTTTTGTGCTGATTCTGAAGAGGTATTTATGTAAATGAGGATACTGCATACATTGGACTCACGGGGATAGCTAGTTGTCAAGAATTATACTTTGTCATGCTTAAATCTTTTAATGAGTGACAGTTCTGCTAATTCTTTTTGTTGTTCTGTGTTCTTAAAGTTTGTTTCAAGAAAAGCTTCCTGGTGAGTCAATTGAATCACACCTAGAGTGAACCTTGTGCTTGTCATAATGCCAAAATCAAAAATAGTTAGGGTCGAGGCTAACTTCATAATATCCCTTGGAGTTTCTGATCTGGTCCCTAACACATTGCAATGTGAAACGCATTGCTAATTATCTATCTTTGATCCCAACTGGATTGTCTCCATCACAACTGTTTACAACCTATTACACATTTTGGGACTTTAAAGAGATTCAGGATCCACTCATGATAAACACAGGCACTATTATCATTGTCCTGCCTTTCAGTTTCTCCTCATTAACATAATCCCATGCTTCCTTTGATCGCTAACAATCAAACGGCCTAAGCTTACTGTCAGGTAGAGGACAGAAAAGGTCCCTTCAGGTTTTCTGAAAGTTAAAACGACCAAAATTATAATCTTGTAAACTTCATAATTGCAACAGAATCGATTCTCCAAATTGAACCTCAGGAGGGAAACAGTGTGAGAGATCTGCAGTTCAATAAGGACATCCTCACTGAAATCTGCCAGCTATAAATACAACGTCAGCATGGAGTTCAGTGCCAGTGGCTATGAAGGTGACTGTGACAATGGTCTTTTATGTGTCTGCCTCTTTCCAGACTGGAGCTATGGATAATTGCAGCAACTTGCAGTTTGCTAGCTGTTTTTTGCATGATGGAGGTCAGAGAGGCTCTCTCTACACTATGAAGGCTGACTACATTTCATTCTCTCTTGCCAGGCGACAGCAGATGGAGCAAGGAATGGCATGGCTTTGGGTGGTGGGGGAAGTGGGGACAAGTAGAATCATTGGAACAGACTTTGCTGCCCGCAGTGGCGTTAAAAGACTCTTGGAAATGAGAGAGAAACACCTGGACACGACCACTCAAAGTTACTACTCAGCGATGTGGGGTTGGAAACTGTGGCCTGTTTGCTAAAAGGAGTGTAACTCAGGGGAGAGTATGATGGGTGATAAGTATGCCACTTTTGTAGTTAAGGCATAAGTTGTCCATCAAAGGAAAACAGTGCTTTTTGAATCTTTTCTTTTGTTACAGTAAAAGTTTTAAAACATGAAATTTTGGCATGTTATTCCTTCAGCTATTAACGGGAAGTTCAAATTTCTTTTATTGGTCTCAGGAGATTGTAATGTTGTCAGGTTCACTTGCTTCTCTGTAGAGCAGCGTATCACTGACTTCACAATATTGCATTGCGGGCTGCACATCAGCTCTGCTGTATAACAGAACCAAAAGGGGCTGCACTCACTCAACACTTAGTTGGTATGTGACAATAGCCAGAAGATCATGCAAGTGTATGCCCAGCATCCTGCTCACATTCATGGTACTTTCATTCTGCAGCAAGGCATGGTGCCAGCTGCATTGGAGGCATCATAGCAAACCATCCTAACAGCAAGCCCAGGGGATCAAGGCTTTTCCACTAACCACACAGTTCGTGATTCCAACACAGTCCATGTACACATGGGCAGCATGCCACGCTGCCCCACAAAAGGCCTGCAGATGCACCATAGAAAGCATCCTTTCTGGTTGTATTACAGCTCTTCCTCTGTCCAAGACCGCAAGAAACTACAAAGGGCCATGAATTAGTCTGTGGAATTCCCTGCCCAGTGAAGCAGTTGAGGCCACCTCATTGAATGTTTTTAAGGCAAGGATAGATAAATTTTTGAACAGTATAATTAAGAGTTATGGTGAGCGGGTGGGTAAGTGGAGCTGAGTCCACAAAGATCAGCCATGATCTTATTGAATGGCGGAGCAGGCTCGAGGGGCCAGACTTAGACTTACCAACTCTTGCTCCTAGTTCTTATGTTAGCCCAGCCCATCACTCAAACCAGCCTCCCATCCATTGACACTGTCTACGCTTCCCACTGCCTCGGAAAAGCAGCCAGCATAATCAAGGACCCCACACATCCTGGACATACTCTCTTCCATCGGGAAAAAGATACAAAAGTCTGAGATCATGTACCAACTGATTCAAGAACAGCTTCTTCCCTAATGCCATTAGACTTTTGAATGGGCTTACCTTGCATTAAGTTGATCTTTCTCTACACCCTAATTATGACTGTAGCACTACATTCTGCACTTTCTTTCCTTCCCTGTGTATGGTAGGCTTTGTCTGTATAGAACACAAGAAACAATACTTTTCCCTTTATACTAATACATGTGACAATAATAAATCAAATCGAAAGAGCAAATCACTAGATGTTCCAATGCTTTGATCTCCGTGGAGGAAGCCTGTACTATTCAAGACTCATGCTAGTGTGTTGCATTATGCACCACCTTTCCATCAACATCTTGGTCTTGCCACCAGCGATAGGGAAACCACAGGAGAAGGAGCTGAGAATCAGCAAGTGAAGGAGTGTGAGCAAGAAGAGGAGGAGGATGAAGACAAGGAAGAGGAAGCTATTCAAGCAGCCCCAGCCTAGCCAGGCTGTTTGTGATGCACTCTGAGTGTGATACCAATAAACATAAGTCCAGTTCCCAGTCCACCAACAATTCCACACCTTGCTTCTGTTGCTGACTATCACAGTATTCACTCAGCCATAAAACACATAGGAAAGCCATTACAAAATAGAACAGTCCAAATCAAGTTTATCGACCTGAGTTTCACACTCACCCACCGATGGGTTTTAAGTGGGAATGGAGAATGAAATAGAAGGAATGGCCTTCACAATATTTGGCCCCTTAGGGGTCGTTTTCCACCCAGCCTCATTTTTTTAGGCTGGTGGGAGGATTTCCCGGGATTTCCGGGTGTGGGGAAAGCCCAATAGAAACATAGAAAAACTACAGCACAAACAGGCCCTTCGGCCCACAAGTTGTGCCGAACACATCCCTACCTTCCAGACCTACCTATAACCCTCCATCCTATTAAGTCCCATGTACTCATCCAGGAGTCTCTTAAAAGACCCTATTGAGTTTGCCTCCACCACCACTGACGGCAGCTGATTCCACTCGCCCACCACCCTCTGTGTGAAAAACTTACCCCAAACATCTCCCCTGTACCTACCCCCCAGCACCCTAAACCTGTGTCCTCTCGTAGCAGACATTTCCACCCTGGGAAAAAGCCTCTGAGAGTCCACCCGATCTATGCCTCTCAACATCTTATACACCTCTATTAGGTCTCCTCTCATACTTCGTCTCTCCAAGGAGAAAAGACCGAGCTCCCTCAGCCTATCCTCATAAGGCATGCCACTCAATCCAGGCAACATCCTTGTAAATCTCCTCTGCACCCTTTCAATCTTTTCCACATCCTTCCCATAGTGAGGTGACCAGAACTGAGCACAGTACTCCAAGAGGGGTCTGACGAGGGTCTTATATAGCTGCATCATTATCCCCGGACTCCTAAACTCAATCCCTCGATTGATAAAGGCCAGCACACCATACGCCTTCTTAACCACCTCCTCCACCTGCGGGGCCGATTTTAGAGTCCTATGGACCCGGACCCCAATGTCCTTCTGATCCTCTACCGTACTAAGAGTCTTTCCCTTTATATTGTACTCCTTCATCCCATTTAGAACATAGAACATAGAACAGTACAGCACAGAACAGGCCCTTCGGCCCACGATGTTGTGCCGAGCTTTATCTGAAAGCAAGATCAAGTTATCCCACTCCCTATCATCCTGGTGTGCTCCATGTGCCTATCCAATAACCGCTTAAATGTTCCTAAAGTGTCTGACTCCACTATCACTGCAGGCAGTCCATTCCACACCCCAACCACTCTCTGCGTAAAGAACCTACCTCTGATATCCTTCCTGTATCTCCCATCATGAACCCTATAGTTATGCCCCCTTGTAATAGCTCCATCCACCCAAGGAAATAGTCTTTGAACATTCACTCTATCTATCCCCCTCATCATTTTATAAATCTCTATTAAGTCTCCCCTCAGCCTCCTCCGCTCCAGAGAGAACAGTCCTAGCTCCCTCAACCTTTCCTCATAAGACCTACCCTCCAAACCAGGCAGCATCCTGGTAAATCTCCTCTGCACTCTTTCCAGCGCTTCCACATCCTTCTTATAGTGAGGTGACCAGAACTGCACACAATATTCCAAATGTGGTCTCACCAAGGTCCTGTACAGTTGCAGCATAACCCCACGGCTCTTAAACGCCAACCCCCTGTTAATAAAAGCTAACACACTATAGGCCTTCTTCACAGCTCTATCCATTTGAGTGGCAACCTTTAGAGATCTGTGGATATGGACCCCAAGATCTCTCTGTTCCTCCACAGTCTTCAGAACCCTACCTTTGACCCTGTAATCCACATTTAAATTAGTCCGACCAAAATGAATCACCTCACATTTATCAGGGTTAAACTCCATTTGCCATTTTTCAGCCCAGCTTTGCATCCTATCTATGTCTCTTTGCAGCCTACAACACCCCTCCACCTCATCCACTACTCCACCAATCTTGGTGTCATCAGCAAATTTACTGATCCACCCTTCAGCCCCCTCCTCTAAGTCATTAATAAAAATCACAAAGAGCAGAGGACCAAGCACCGATCCCTGCGGCACTCCGCTAGCAACCTGCCTCCAATCTGAAAATTTTCCATCCACCACCACCCTCTGTCTTCGATCAGACAGCCAGTTACCTATCCAATCGACCAACTTTCCCTCTATCCCACACCTCCTCACTTTCATCATAAGCCGACCATGGGGGACCTTATCAAACGCCTTACTAAAATCCATGTATATGACATCAACTGCCCTACCCTCATCAACACAATAGTGGTCAGGCTTATGCTTTGGGTGGGAAGTGGGGAGTGTCCCCCTCCTTAAGGTCTGGTGGTGGCTGGATTTCCCATCAACCACTCCTTTCCCCGCCCCCCCCCCCCCCCCCATCCACTCCACCAACACCCCTATCACTCACCATCCAATCCCCGCCAGGCCCTCCCTGTCCTGAGAACACAAAAACTTACCTTTCCATCCAGTCCCGGAGCTTTGGCTCCAACATCTTCCGGATGTTCCTCTTCTGTCGCTGCAGGAACCAGAGAGCTGCCGGCCAATCAGATTGACTGGCTGCTCTCTAAAGTGGGGCTTCCTCCGGGGGCAGAAGTCCTGCCTGCAGCCAATTGACATTGATTTGAAAGTGAAATGGCTGGGGACAGGCAGAGTCAGCGGAGATGTATTCCCCGTAGAGTCTCTGGATGGCAGGGTGGGTCAGGAAACCTAACCATCCAATAATTTAAATCATGCCATATTGTATACAGAAGTCAATAATCACACTTGTGCATTCTCTTAACGCCTCTCTTCTATGTGCTTTTGCCTGCCCTCGGGTTCCTACATCATGTTACCCCAGTGTCTCCAGCATGGTTTGTGTAAGGTGGTTGACTTTCATGGGGCATACTGTGGACAGCCTTGGAGAACAGCCTGGAGCAGCTCTGGTACTAGAGGGTCCAACTGCACTGTCTCAGCATGGCAGCACCAGTCAGGGTTGGCAACAGCAACTGCACTGGCAGAGTGATGATATGATGAACACTTTCGTCCCAAGAGAGGGCAGCACATTCATTCCCTGCTCCTGCCAATACACTGGAGCAGGACCTCACCAATCCTCGTTGGCATATTTTGGGATTGCACGCTATTTTTTTGCACCTTATAATCCACAGCGGTCTGTACTTGCATGGCAACAAGCTGACCATACATGATGGCAGCCCGAGCTTTCATCACAGCGCTCAGACCTTAGGTGTCTAATGTATGTGCTGCAATGGAAGTTGAGAGGTCATCTGTCAGGCTGTGCATCATAGTTGGGTTCACAGGAACACAGAGTCGGGCCATCACTTCACTAGCCCTGCTCCTTGTCCTGGCTGGAGGCCATCCTGCCTGGTGTCTCGCCACTTCCTGTTCCTGCTATCCTCCAAAATACATACCCTGGTCGCTACAATTGTGAAAATGAGTGCTGTCCTTCGACTCACAAGCTCGGGTGTATTTCTTGGGAACAAGGCTAAAGTTGTGCTGTATAGACTGGATAGTGGGGGGAATGAAGGTGAAATGCATGCTTGCACCATCTGCAGCTTATAATCCAACTAGGATTGTGAGAGGAGGGAAAGATGGAATGTCAGAAGGAGGATTAATTATGAGAATAGTGTCATCTTTGATAGTTTCATCCCTGCTGTTTAGCCAGGGCATCAGGACTGGCTGTTGCAGTAACTGCCAGTACTGTTTCCTCCATGCGGGTTAAACCATCCAGGCACACTTGCTCCTGGTAGCTGCTGCTGCCTCCAGTTTTGCACCATGTGCAAGAGAGAATTAAGCAAGCCAGTAGGTGTTGTGTAATTTGTTTGGATGATGTGACTCTCCTGGTTGAATAGCTGGCAGTGTGAGCAGCCTGTGTGCTGCGTGAGGCTTTAGGCAATGTGTGAAGATGTGGCGGAGCAGGTGAATGTCAGGTATAACTCTTGACCAATATTGATAGGTGAATGCTGAGGGTGTGGTAATTTGAAGATGTATTCACTGATCATAAGTATGCCTGCGCTTCATACGGCACTGCATCCAGGTCCTCAGAGCTTAACTTTTGGCATCGACCTACTCAGCTGTCTGCTCCCACTGCCTCCTGAGAGTTTGCTGACAGCCTGTAGATACACGACATCTTTCTTCCATTCCGCCAAAACCTCCAGTGCAGTCTGAAATCCTTGGAGCCGTGCTTCCCCCTTGTTGGCCCATTCTTCAATGTTCTCTAGTTTAGAGTCACTTCCTGCATGACTGATAGCACCTGTGTGGGGAAGCAGTGGCATAATGGTATTGTAACTGGACTAGTAACCCAGAGGCCCAGGGTAATGCTCTGGGGACCCGTGTTCGAATCCCATCGTTGGCAGATGGTGAAATTTGAATTGAATTAAAATCTGGAATTAAAAGTCAAATGATGACCATGAAACCATTGTCGTAAAAACTCACTTGGTTCACTAATATACATTAGGGAAGGAAATCTGCTGTCCTTACTTGGTCTATGACTCCAAATCCATTGCAATGTGGTTGACTCTTAATGCTCTCAGGGATGGGAAATACATATTGGCCCAGTCAGCTGAAATAACTCCTCAGAGGCCGGTGTCCCTTCACCAGATTCCCTTTATTTACAAACTCTATTCCACTCCTAGGGTGCTTCAGGTACACAGTCAGAATCCAGAAGGGCTGGTATTTTTATATACAGATGAGGCTCCTTGATTGGGCAGGCAATCATTATCTCAATCAGGAAACTCATACTCCAAGAGGTCAAAGTCATGCGCCTTGTTGAAGACATTACACCAGCGATGCCCACATCCCACAAATGAATTTAAAAAGAACCTGTTGCAGCCACAATGCAGTTCTCCTTTAAGAGGTGTAAGCTAGGTTTAGGCAATGCATTTCCCCTTTAATAGTGTTAGTCCCTCATAAACCTGGCATATTGATGTGCCCACTCAATAGTGTGGTTAGCACCGGCTGCACATTGAAACAATTGAAAGATCCGTCACCACAAAGTTGGCGTAATGCCTGCATCACAATCAAAATGCATGTCTTAAACATGCCTCACCATCACCCTGCCTATTACTGGAGACTGTCAAATTTAGCCCCTGTAAACTTATAAACTTCAAACCAAATTTGAGCCAAAGACAAATGTTAATCACAAAAATTATCCAATGGCCAATGGTTAGAAATTTGGCAGCGACAAATATGAAAATAATCCTTTACCATAGAATATTGTCTCTTATTTTGCAAAAGTTTCGGTTATTATTCAAGACAATTTTCTCAATGTATTTATGAAAGATTATATATTATTATTAATAACAATATTCAATCTTTTTGTTGTCTCATGCACTGTACAGCAAATACGATAAAGAAAAAAATAATTTTATCTGTTAGATGCAATATTCCTGTTTTCAGTGAAGTAATATATCAAGGCTATGGTAATATGTCCAAATGCACTAGTAATATCATTTTTGGGAACTGTGCATAAAGAATTTATAGCGAAGGACATATGATGGGGGATATTTAGCTCATTTCTCTATTGGTGAGTGATCCATGAATAACACATTTATATCAAGGAACATGGCATATTAAGAAACATGGGTCACTGCATCAAGTGAGAAATGGAGATTTGCAGCATCTCGGTACAGAAAATGATTGCACTATGATGGAATATTGATATCATCTTCATACATAATGTCTAATTTTCCAGCAATTAAAATGCTGTCCCATGATACAACACAATCTTTAGCTTCTGAATCACTCAGTCAATTAATTTATTTTACTGTGCACTTGGGAACTTGATTAGCTATAGTCAGTCGACAGAACTTCAAAGAAAACATTCCTCCAAAAAAAAGCTGTTGTACTCTGCGATTAAATGATAGTGCTCCGATTCCTTCAAAAAACAGACTACACCATGGCAGCTGGAAACTTCACTAAGCTGAGAAGTTTCTCTGACCAGTTCACGAGGATGTAACTGAACTGCTACAATTCTTGAGAAGAATATTGTCAAGTTGAACTCATAGGACACAAACTGCTGGGAAGATTCTATATGACACACTGACATTGCTGGACCTGAAACCCAAGTTAAAATCATTACGTCCTGGATTTCATGGGTAACCTTACCAAGCAGTTGGGAGATCACAGCACACTTATGTTGATCGATTGCTGCAACATAGATCTCTGACTCCTATAGAGACCAATAACTTAAAACAATATTTGATTTTCCAGTGACTGGCTGGAAAGATCACACAAGATTTCAAGTTTTAAAAAGCAAACTAAAAGCAAAATTGCCCATACGCTACTCAGTGGGCAATTTATACTCTAAACTATAGAAAAGATTTCCTATTTAACATGTACAACAACCTATAAATCCCTTCACTGTTATTCTTTTTTCTGTCCCTTAAGTGGACTCTTCATTCTTCAGGAACCAGTCCAAAGCTATTCTCAGCCCACAAGAGCTTGTTTCCTTTTCCCATTCTGGCCGGATAATATCTAATCCCTGAACTGAGTTTTATGGTGAGGGTTACCACAGAGATTCCTCTCTTTAGCCAAAGCTGGGTGAATCTTCCAGTCTTGTTTAAATCCTCATGTACTCAGTCTCTACAATCCAAGCAGATGCTCCCTCCTGCATTCTTCTTGATGAACAATGGAGTCTGGCTGCTTCTCTTTCTGTTTTCTCTCTCTATCTCTCTCACTTTCTCTCCCTCCCCCTCAAATCTTTTCAGAAATGGCATGCCTCTGTCAGGTTCAGTCATATTTTAGAAAACCCTGTAAGCTAATCCTACATTGGATATGGATTCTTACCCTCTCAAACCCATCTCCATGACAATGTGAATCACAAAGGCATCCAGGTAAAAATGCTAATAATCTATCCCTTAGACAGCCAATTCCATTCTATCTTCAAATTAAATAAGCAGCTTAATATACTTAATATATACCCATTTATAAAAACTAATACTTCCCATGAGACTTGGAGAAAAGTCTAACCAGTGTCAGCATAGCTGCTAAGGTCAATGTTTACCCAGTGTGTATATTCTTCCCAGTAGAACAACCTCCTTGCCACCCCTCTCCCCCACTACCCCTGGCTCCCCACCTCCTTTAACCTCCAGCAATCAAGCCACCCAAACTTGTTGTCGGGCAGAATTCAGAACACATCACATGACCCCCTTCATTATTCCACTTTAAAACACAATTTCAAAGCATAACAATCTTATAAAGTTAATTTTTGCAACACCAGGTACATTAACAAGTTGTACCTTTGTAGACAGGTACAAAAACACACAAATACACCATGTACCCAAAAATGGTGGCCCAAGGCTTCAGAACTTTGTCCCTGATGGTCCATGTGCAGAAAACCAGCAAGGTACGGCTGCCAATAAAGTATCAAGATGCAATTCTTTACTCAGGGCCTTAGGATATTGTCCAACTGAAGCTAATTCAGCAGGGTTGTCTTGAGGAGGAGGGAGCTAACATTTTGACAAAACCCAAAAGGAGTATTAGTGATCAAGTTATTGCTAAGTAAGTTCTGCTTGATAGAATTACTGCAATCCCTTCCAACAATTTGCTGGGTAGGCTGATTGAATGGTAACTGGGTTAGATTTTCCTCTTATTTTCTATACAGGATATACCTCAGCAATTTTCCACATTGCTGGGTAGATGCCAATGTTGCAGATGTATCAGAACAGCTTGGTTAGGGCAATGGCAAGTTCTAGAGTACAAGTCTTCAGTACTATTGCTGAAATATTGTCAGGGCCCATTGCCTTTGCAGTGTCCACTGCCTTCAGCCATTTCTTGATATCACGTGGAGTGAATTAAATTGGCTGAAGACTGGCATCTGTGATGCTGGGGACCTATGGAGGAGGCCGAGATGGATCATCCACTTGACACCTCTGGCTGAAGATGGTTGCGTCTGATTCAGCCTTATATTTTGCACAGATGTGCTGGGTTCTCCCATCATTGAAGATGAGAATGCTTGGAACCCCCTGCTCCAGTTAGTTATTTAATTGTCCACCATCATTCATAACTGGTGGAAGCAGGATTGCAAAAATCCCATCTATTAGTAGTGGAATCACTTATCTCTGTCTATCGTATGGTTCTTCCACTGTTTGACACACAAGTAGTCCTGTGTTGCAGCTTCACCAGGCTGACACTTTATCTTAAGACATGCCTGGTGCTGCTCCTGTCATTCCCTCCTGCATTCTTCATTGAACCCCAGCTTGATAGTAATGGTCAAGTCGGGGATATGCCAGGTCATGAGATTGCAGATTGTGATTAAGTACAATTGTGCTGTTGTTGATGGCCGACAGCACCTCATGGATGTCTGGTTTTGGTCTGCTAGATCTGTTCAAAATCTATCCCATTTAGCATGGTGGAAGTGCCACACAACACGATGAAGGGTATCCTCAGTGTGAAGACAGGATTTTGTCTCCACAAGGACTGTGCAGTGGTCACTCCTATTATTACTGGCATGGAGAGATGTATCTATGACAATAGATCATTGTGGACAAAATCAAGTAGGTTCCTCCTCTTGTTAGTTCTCTCTCCACCTGCTACAGACTCAGTGTAGCAGCTATATCCTTTAGGTCTCAGCCATTTCAATTAATAGTGATACTACCAAGCCATTCTTGGTGATTAACACTGAAGTTGCCCACCTAGAGTACATTCTGTGCCCTCGCCAACTTCAATATTTCTTCCAATTGGTGTTCAACATGGAGGGAGAATTGAATCATCAGTTGGGGGAGAGGAGGATGGTAGGTGGTAAGCAGCCGTTGGTTTCCTTGCCATTGTTTGACCTGATGCCATGAGGCTTTTTGGTGTCCAGAGTCAATGTTGGGGATTTCCAGAGCAACTCCCTCCTGACTGTATACCACCATGGAAAAGGACATACCTAGGATTAGGTGGTGATGTCTGAGCCATTATCTGTAAACTATGATTCTATGAGTATGACAATGTCAGGCTGTTGCTTGACTAGTCTGTGAGGCAGCTCTCCCAATGTTGACATTAGCCTCAGGATGTTACTAAGGAGGGCTTAGCAGAGTTGACAGGGCTGAGTTTACTGGTGTCATTTTCAGTAACTAGCTCAATGCCAGATCATCCATCCTGTTTCCATCCTTTTAGACTTCATAGGTTTGATACAACTGAGTGGCTTATTAAGCTATTTCACAGAGTATTTAAGTGGCGACCATGGTGCAGTGGGTCTGGAGTTACATAAAGGCCAAACCAGATAAGGACGGCAGATGTCCTTCCCTAATTGAGTTAAGTTAACCAGATGGGTTTTCACAATATTCGACAATGGTCACCATTAGACTAGCTTTCAATTCCAGATTTCTCAATTGAAGTTAAATTCCACTAGCTACTGTGGTGAGATTTGAACTCCTGTCCACCGAACGTTTGCCTGCATTTCTGGATTACTAGTCCAGTAACATTACCACAATGTCACCGCTCCCCTTTTCAGTGACAGCCTGACACCTCATCTGTTACTATAACTCCCGTGTGCTATTTGGCACACTGTCCTCAGCTACTTGTGTTATGCACACTCTTTCTTCTGAAAAGACACATCAGCACACAGTATCTACCGAAGGCAGGAAACAGAGTAAAGCCCTCCCAACTTTAAATCACTCAGGCCCTTTAAATAGAAGGCCCTGGACTTCATGGGGAGCCACTCAGCATCTTACTGTGAGAGTTGGAATGTTCAATCGCTTCAACAGTCTGATGGCCTGGAATGCAGCACACGCAGAAACCATCTCCATTCAGTTGCCATAGTGACAGCTCAGGTGAATGCCACACAAGCACAGTTTGCTGCCATCATGTCTGAGAATTTAGATTGGAAAGCTTGGCCGTATGGGCTATTATTTTAGCATTTTGGTCTAGAAGCCCGTGACGTGGTGAGTCGCAGAGGGAAAATAAGGAGTGGGAATGTTGGTGAATAGCAAATTGAGGGTTGCATTTCCTGGGCCCTCATTCAGACGACTCAGTCACAGACTGCATGGCCAGGAAAGGGACACATTGACTATCTCCTCCTCTTCTTTCCGGACCCAGGTTTGATTCCCGGCTTGGGTCACTGTCTGTGTGGAGTTTGCATGTTCTCCTCGTGTCTGCATGGGTTTCCTCCTGGTGCTCCAGTTTCTTCCCACAGTCCGAAAGACGTGCTGGTTAGGTGCATTGGCTATGCAAAATTGCCCCTTAGTGTCCTGGGATGTGTAGGTTAGAGGGGTAAATATGTGGGGTTACAGGGATAAGGCCTAGGTAGGATTGTTGTCGGTGCAGACTCAATGGGCCGAATGGCCTCCTTCTGCACTGGAGGGATGCTATGATTCTATGATTCTTCTCTTTCTCCTCTTCATCTGCTAACTGTGTACCTGGTGGTAAGGTCTGTCCCCTCATGATAATGAGTTTGCCCATCACAAATCTTGATACACATTCTGCTAAGTATTGCAGGGCCCCTTCAGTGTGGTCCAGGTGACAGTAATGTTATTTAAGAACCCAGATGGTCTGCTCTATCACATTTCCTGTGGTAGCATGGCCTAGGTTACAGGCATGCCACCCATAAATACATGAGTCATGAGTCAGCTAAGCCTTGTTACCCAGTAGCCACCGACTATGTTGTCATGGTGGCTCAGATGCAGATAGTGCAGCAGCTGTGACAGGATGGAGGCGTCATGACTGTTGCCATGATCATGGATATTGAATTGCCTGATGCATTAAGTTTGGCTGCGTACCAGCTAGATAATGAGTGAGTGGCATGGTGGCACAGTGGTTAGCACCAGGGACCCGGGTTCAATTCCAGCCTTGGGTCACAGTCTGTGTAGAGTTTGCACGTTCTCCCTGTGTCTACGTGAGTTTCCTCTGGGTGCTCCGGTTTCCTCTCTCAGTTCAAAGATGTGTGGATTAGGTGGATTGGCCATGGTAAATGCATGGGTTTGGGGAAAGGACCTGGATAAGATACTCTGTCAGAGAGTCGGTGCAAACTTGATGGGCCGAATGGCCTCCTTCTGCACTGTAGGGATTCTAAATAACAACTTCAAAATGCAATTTGGCTGCAATTAATTGCATTGCTCACCAAATAATGGCTCTTTCTGACTAAGTGTTGCAAAACTACTACTGCTGTTGGAGACACTTGTCAGAAAATCAGAACTATGCTTAACACTGCTGCTCAAATAAAATGTTATGTTGACTTGGATTTTTGACATGCAATCAAGTAGCATCAAAGTTCCATATGGTAATCATCTTGACGGTCTCAAATGTCAGGGGCTCACTTGTCAGTACTGATGGCATTCACACAACAGGTAATGTATGTCTCTCAAAAGTAAAATAATATTGTCTTCTGTAATGTTAAAATGCTTTGTTCGGGTGCTTTTTTTCACGCCTTATCTATCCCAATAAAATGGTCTTGAATTTAAATAGTTTTACAATGTGTATAATGGTAACAATATACATGGTGCGTAGGCCATATGGGAAACATCACTGAGCAATAGGAAAGCTACTTTTCATTTGTCTATTGAGTTTTATCAATGCCCGCTTTCTACCTGAATTTATATGCCACTGAAAGCTTTGAAAAGAAATTGATCAAACAAAACTTTTCCCATACTCAGTTGATTTATCCCTATATCTAGAATCATAGAATGGCTACAGTGCAGAAGGAGGCCATTCAGCCCATCGAGTCTGCACCGACCCCAATTCCACCAGGTCCTATTCCCATAACACCACATATTTATCCTGCTAATCCCCCTGTCGTTAAGGTCAATTTAGCATAGCCAATCAACCTAACCCGCACATCTTTGGACTGTGGGAAGAAACTGGAGCACCCAGAGGAAACCCACACAGTCACGGGGAGAACGTGCAAACTCCACACAGACAGTGACCCGAAGCCCAGAATTGAACCCAGGTCCCTGGCGCTGTGAGACAGCAGTGCTAACCACTGTGCCACCATGCCGCCCTGGTGGATGTTGAACATGTTGTTTAATTTCAGTGTTACGTGTGGAAGAGGTGGAACACTAGGCTATGAGTCACTACTTACTGGCTGTGATAGTCCAGCATGCAATCAGTAAGTTGTGTGGGGGGGGGCCTGCAGATTTGGGGATGGAGTGCTGTCAATTGCTGCAGCTTTTGAAAGCATAGCAACAGCCTGAAAAGGAGGGGAGCAGCTGTGGTGGATGGTTGAGATGAGATGGTGTCAGGATTAGTCGCAGCTTCATGTGATACCTCTGCATATAATACCATTTCTGACAACGAAAAGACTTCTCAGCGACTTCCCGCTGTAAATGATTTCTCAATCCTCTGAGGAGCCTGACTGGAGAAGGATATGACAAAGAGAAAGGCCAATTCTTTAATTAAAATACAAACACACAGCGGGGCAGCTTACTCAACCGTGAGCCAATTGAGGCCCTTAAGTGGCCATTAATAGCCAATTAAGAGCCTCCTGCCAACGCTACTGGGATTTTCCCCATGGCAGGGACAAGTGTCCAGGCCACTTAGTAAAATCTGGTAGTCTGGTGGCAGGGCCTGGAGTTGTCTTCTGTTTGGACACCCTTTGCCCATTGGAGGCCCTCTCTAAGTTTCACACTCATTGCATTTCCCCTCCCCCACTGGAAGCTGGGCCCCGGCATGACCCCAGACTTACCTCGTTCCTGTCTCCTCTTCTTCAGCTCAGTTACTCCTGGAGGCAGCACTCAGAGTCAAGACTTCCTCACAGCTGGAGGAGGAAGTTCCACATCAAACTAATTAAAGGCCAGCGCGCCATTAAAAGGCTGCAAGGGAAGCCAGTGAAGTGCAGGGAGACTCACCCCAACCTTTGCACCGGGAGAGCAGGGACACCACCCCCTGCGTAAATTTCAGGTGGAAAGCATTTGCAATTGCAAATTGCTGCAAGCTTCAGTTACACGCTTCCACATCGCCTTTCCAGCTGCCAATTTAGCTCTCCTAACTTTTCTTGTGGAGAGGTAATACCGGCTACTATGGGAAGAGGATTTAACCAATGGTTTTCTTTTTGCTTAATTAGGGACAATGTTTCCCATTGTCATTTAAATTGCACCAGGCAAGGTGGTGAGAATGGTATTGCTTGGAGAATTTGTGGGTGATTTTTGAACCTGCACTCTCCATCCGTGGGAATGTCGGCACGTGCGCAAAATCCGGAGAGACTTGGAAAATGAGATTTGCACCGATGAGTTTGCAATTTCCGATCTTCCAGCCCCCTGGTCATTGGAATAGAGTGAAACGCACTGCAGGACTCCAGGAAGCTCATTCTAATACATTAGCATGTCATTAGTGAGCTCTCTCTTCGGGACTCTCCCCACCCCCCCCCCCACCCCCCCCCCCCCCTCCCCGGTGTCACTTACAACAGCTCCACATAAGCATGAGCCTGACACATCACCTCCGGGTGGGATTTCATCGGTGAACGCTCAGGCAGCAAGAACCCGCCGCGGATAGCACTGCTCAGGGGGCACCGGAGAGGATGAGGGGGTACGCAGATAGGTTCAGCTCAAGGCCAGGGGTGGAGGTCCCTGAATCGCCATTTTGGGGAGAGGGGTCAGCAGGGGCAGCACTGCCCGTGTCCTCTTTCCTGGGTTCCTGTCCATATCGCAGCTGAGGGAGTGCCCTTCCTTAGTGGGACCTGGGAAGAGAGTGGGAGGGCTTGAAAACAAGAGGCTGAGCACTGTGCCCGGGTGAGGTCCTATGAGAAGCCGGGCTGTCAGGGCAAAGTGGGGGATTCAGAAATGGGCTGCACCTCCTCCGATGTGGCCTGAAGGGCCATGCGCTCGGGGAAGGATGACTGCAATGTGATAAGAACCCACACCTGGGCTGCAGTGTGAGGACAAAGGGGAGAAGATTCCCGACAGTCCAAGACCAATGGTCAGGGGTGCTTGAGTGTAACGGTGGAGCTCAATGGGACATTAAAGGCTGCTCAGCTCTGCACCTCCTGTGACCCGGGAGGAATAGGCTGCCCTGTCGGAATGCGCTGGGCACACTAATTGCACATGATTCTCATGGACATAGCAAGTCTTACTAATGAAGCTTAAGATTTGGTCTGAAATCACACTGGCGCCATTGGTAGTAATCACTCTGCTTTTTGTGCTGGAACCAACACTGCCGTTTTTAGGGAAAATTTTGCGGTCTGAGTTTGCTACAGGTTTTAATTTAGGAATCAGAATTCATCAAAAGCCAAGACGTTGGTGTCATTTTTAAACTTATCCTTGGGCTGTGGATGCCACTGATGAGGTCAGCATTTATTGCCCAGCCCTAGTTGTTTTTGAGACTGTGTTAGTTTACCTTCTTCATGAACTGCAGCACTCCATGGGCGGAATTTTCCACTGCCTGCACAGAGTGTTGGCTGGGAGGAGAGCACTGGTGGGCAGCTCGCAGTCTGCCCAGCCAGGTTTTCTCTCCAGATAATCCAGCAGTGCCAGGGGGCCTGGGGCAGTGCTGGGTGCCAGGAGCAATGCCAGTGTTCTTGGGCATTTTCAGGGGGCCAGAGGCAGTACCGGGGTGCTGGGGCAATGCCAGTGTTCTGGGGCATTGCCTGGGGGCCTGCGGCAGTGTCAGGTGCTAGGGGGCAGTGCCAGGGTGCTACCTGGGCCTGCTCCTCTCTCCCCTCTGGGGGGGGTGCAATACTTACCTGTGCACCCCCGGCAGGTTCCCTTTGCATGGTTCATGTTTTTTTAAAAAGCCATATTGACAAGGGGCAATTGCCAAATATGGAGGGACAGTACAATGGGGAAGACCGCTAGTTATATTAACATTTACTGAAATGAGGTTCACGACCTTTTTGGGTGAGAATCTGGTTACATTTCCAGCAAGGGGCGGGGAAATCAGAAAACAAGATGTCGACAGCAAGATTCTTGTTTTCCAACTTTCAGAAGATTTTGTACCTATTTCACCGTTTGCGTTCGCAACAAACGTAGGCGCAAAATCGTGGCATATGAGATGAAGGTGCTCCCTCAGTGCTTTTAGATAGCGACAATGAAGGAACCATCCGATACTCCAATTTAAATCCGAGAACTTGAATGGTTCCAACTCTACGGTTTTGTAGAATCGTTGCTCAAGAAGAGTTAGAAGAGTAAAACTACTTCTAACCCCTGGATAACAACGCTGGCGACCCCCAAACCCTGACCCTCCCATCGGACTGCCCCCACCCTTCCCCCACCGACTACAATGCCCAGCCCCCCACTGCCTGACTGCCTTCACCCCCTATTATGTGCCCACACCAAGTTTAGCCCCCTGGCTACCTCCCACATACCCCCCCCAACTACCCCCTGACTACCCCCCAACAACACTCTGACTACCCTCCCCATTCCGCAACTGACTATCCAAGCCCCCTGAGCAATCCTGTAATTACCATTCCTCGGAGATTCTGCTCCTGTATGTGATACTTGATGATCAAATCAACCTCATGGATGGTTCATGACCATTATTCCTGAGATTATTCATGAAGCCCTCATTACATAGCCTGTCAGTGCCCATCTTACTTGAAGGAGAACAAAAGTTAAGTCGATGGTTTTTAGGAACCCATTTACCTTCTTTTAGCTATGTTAACAAAATTAGGCTTTTAAAGTTCCCTCTCAACTATTTATTCTAATTTTCCCACTCTGAAGCTTAGATTTAAAGTGATTAGATTAAAAGAATAGAATGATTTTTTTTTTCAGGTTAATAATGTCTTCAACATCTCACCTTCCAACAATTCCATTCGTTCACAGGGTTCAATAGGGCTAATTCTGTTCCCCCATGCTTGGCTCAGAGAGACATGCTTACACAGAGTGCTTTGCAAGAAATCACAGGCCCATTAGTTTGGATGAAAGGAAAATCATGGACTATGCATTGCAATTTCCCAAAACAAGCTGCCTATTGAAAGCAGTGCTAATATATTTGGGATAATTACAGCTAGCTATCCCCATTACAACCTTTTATGTCTGTCTATTTCATTCATACTAGTTTTACGTGTACATACATTTACAAAAAATTAAAATTTGCAAGGCTACGGGGAAAGAACATGGAATGGAGTAAATTGCATATCTCTTTCAGTGACAGAATGGGCTAAATCAGTCTGATGATTCTATACTTTGATAATTGCTTTCGTGAATACTTTTCTCTTTCTCTCTTCCTCTTCCCTCTGTCCTCACTTGAAATAATCCCTCAGAGGCTGGGGTCCCTTCATTAGATTCCCTTTATTTACAAATTTATCTGCGCTCCTAAGAGTGCTTCAGGTACAGAATCAGAATACGGAGTGCCAGTTGACCTGACACTCTTCATTGTATACACAAATGACATTCTCTGATTGGGCAGGCAATAATGACCTCAGTCAGGGAGCTCATACTCCAAAAAGGCCCACCTTGTGGGCCTTGATGACGTCATTACATCACTGTGTTGAATCATTACATCATCCCCTATCCCGCAAGACCTGTGAAAGATATAGGGTGGGAATTTCCCTTCAGCCCCAGGAATCGTAACGGGCAGGACAAAAAATCCAGCGGATCATTTAAAGTTCCTATGACCTCGGGCGGGGATTTGCGGTCTTGGGGCACACACGGCTGGAAAATCCCACCCATGCTCTCATGCTGCTTGAATTTGACAATACAGAGAACAACTCCAATGCAGCATCAAACAGGGAGCCACTTTTTAAACATAACCAAAGATTATTTAAACATGTTAATGTGTACAGTCAAGTGTGCTTCCACAAAACATTCAACATGTAATGATCAGGTATGGAGTGCTGTAATGATGCACGCTCACAGACTTTGTCAGGAATACAAAGGGTATTTATTAATAAGGAAAAGCTATACAGAGGCTAGCAGCCCCACCCCTCACCCTCGGCTGCCCTGGAGCAGCCCAACCGCTGCCCCAGTCCCTACATGTTTCTCTATGACTTTTCGATACCTTCTGCCTAAGAAAGGACTCCATCCTCAGGGTGATTATCTAGTCTCAGTCCCAGTTGGTCCCTCAAGCCAGATGACCCTCTTCTGCTATGTTTCCCTTAAAAGGACAATCACCACGCCCCTCCCCCTTTAACTCCTTTATACAATCTTCAATAACCAAGTTACTCAATTCTAAGCTCTAATTAAATATTATACACATGAGTTAAACAATTATCTATCTAGTGTTTAAGGGGGTTTTCTGTTTCTTGTAATTCTGTAGTCTGAGATGCTTCCACAGGATTAACATTAACAGCGACTGCAATAATGGGTTCCTCTTCTAACACAGGCAGTTCATCACTAGTTGCTTCCTCAGAGACATCAGTTATGTCTATAACAGGTTGATCAGGTACTTCAGTGCTCACAGGTTCGAAAACATTTCTTCTCAGCAACACTGATTTCTGCAGTGTCTCTCCACTCCTCCAATGATCTGTATGCTTATAAGCAATCCCACCCTCCATGCCCACTGGGTATAACAGGAGTCCGGTCACAGAGACAATTATTCCAGGGATCTAACTTGATCCATTTGCTTTATATTATGGCACCATGTCATATTATGTACTCAATATGTTCCATGTAGGCTTGTTGCTTACCAAGTTCTGTCCTAGACTGTTCTTTGATCATGTAACTACATACTTCACTCTGTGGGCTATGACACTCTCCAGGGCTACGTTGATCCTTGCTCTGCCAAGCACCCTACATATCATCACAACATCTTATGTCTTGACAGTTCTTTCACAATCTCGGTCTGTCACATGTGAAGGAATGGTCATGTGATACAGTTTCTTCTCTTTCCAGCGTTTCAATTCAGCATCTTTTTTATCGGCCATTTTATCATATTGCTTCTTGCGCTTTCCCATTAGTGTGACCATTTCAACAATCTTTTTCTGGCACGCAATCTCAGTTTCTTTGTCTGATTTGCTGATTCTGCTGTCAGTTCCAATGCTTTTACCTCTTCAGTTAATTTCTCACTGTCAAGTTTCCTTCTTCAATCTCTTATTCTCTTGATTCAATTCTTCACTGAACTGGTTTCTTATTTTCTGGTTTTTCCATGAAGTTCAGTTTATTCTCCATTGTCTCGTTAATTTCCCCTTCTTAACTTCATTTTGTAAATTGTTTTTGCAACTGTTTTTTTTCCAGGTTTGTCAGTCATTTCATTTTGTTGTTTCATTGTTTTATCTCGAGCTTTAATTCTTTTTGTTGATTCCTCTTTCTATTCAATTGTTCCTGGTTTCTTTTTTTGTGAAGTCTTTAACTCCTGTGTTTCTTCTGGGGTGAATCCATCATGTTCTTATTGGACATATTGTGGTGAACCACTGTTACTACATGTATGTGCCTGCACACACCCATGCTGCACCTGGCCCGAGACTCCTCCCTTTCCACCTGGGACCCCTCCCTTTCCACCCAGAGTGGGGTATAAAGGTGATGGTCCCTCCTCCTTGCCTCAGTTCAGACCAGGTCAGCTACAAGGGTGTGCTCCTGTTCTCAGTGAATAAAAGCCTATTAGTTTTCTCTCACTCTCAGAATCTTCGAGTCGTAATTGATAGTGCATCACATATATATTTCAGAAATGGAATCTTCATTCCTGCTTGTCTTAACTTCAGTCAAACCCTTTTTGCCTTCACTGTTGGTCGGGTCTGTCTTAAATGTTGACATGTTTCTATTCTGCAATTATCTCGTTGTCCTTCATTTGATCATTCAGTGTTTTTGTTGCCTACCTTTTAGGGTCTTTGCTTCCTCTGAATCTTCCGTTGTCTCTTCTGAGGCCTTCATTGCTTATGGATCTTGTTCGTGAGTTGCCCTCTATCTGGGGTCTTCTTCAATTTTCCTGTCCATTGTCCTATGTTTCTCCTTGTGATTGCTGCTTTAAGTGCATTGTCACATTAAATGTATTTTACTACTTTAAATGCATTGCCTCTTGAAATGCATTACCTCTTTAAGACTGTCAACTTTTTTTCAAACTGCTGCCAGCAGCTGCCGGTTCTCTCTATGTCTTTTCCCTATGCTTTTGAAGTATTGGCGGGAATCCTGGCTTCTCCTTTTTGAACCTTTTAAAACTTCTCTCCTACTGTTAGAAAGCCCTCCCAGTGATCTCTGTAGTGTTTATTTTTCCCTTTGGCTACTCCTGCTGTGTTGCCCTTAAAGGGACAATCACCACAAGTACGGCAGACATGTCCATATATGTATCTTTCCTGGAAAATTCAAGTTGGAGCCATATATATAAAAGAAGTCTGGTCTGTTTGGAACATACACTGTACCGGTAGTCTCAAACCATTGGTTGCAATTTAATTCAAAACTAATTATCCTTACCTCCCTCAGTTTTGCCCTTGTCTTACTAACTGCAGCCTTTTAAAACCCAAGTTTGAGAATCCGTACAAAATACCTCTTGATTTATCTCTGCATTGCACCTACTCATTTAAACCATTGTCATGTGCAGTGTCCTGCAATACAGACCTTGGCCTTTTGTCAATTATTGTCCTCCAATAATAATATTTCCAATTTAAAAAGTGAGGGAATGAACATCACATGGATGGTGATGGTAATGAGGAGATAAAAGAACAGCCAATACAGGGTAAGCTGATGGAGTCACCTTACCATGAGAGAACTCAAAATACCTTTTTAAACATTTCTCCTGGAGCTAAGGTTTATGCGTGTGATAGAATGGGAGGTGTACACTCGCTGAATGTGTGTGATTTAAATTGATTAATGGATGATTATTTTGAGTTAACTTTTCCAATCAGATGCCCAGGATGTAATTCGTTTCAGCAGAGAGGCTTGGTTTCCTACATAACTGGGTACACGATCGTATCCATTGCACATTATCTGGGTGACATTCTTCGCTATTAGGCACTACAACTTTCGAAGGGCAAGCAGTAATCATTTCTAGCTTATTTATGTTCAGTGCCTTATTTTACAGCTATAATGTTGCCTGCGGGCATGAAACAGAAAAACTTCAACCGTAGCAAAATTTTGCAAACAGTATTTTGTTTGACAGCATATTACCAAAATGACACTGATTATAGAGAAACATGGAAAATAAGAGCAGGAGGAGGCCATTTCGAGACTGCTCCGCCATTCATTATGATCATGGCTGATCATCCAACTCAATATCCTGATCCCGCCTTCCCCCCCCTATCCTTCGATCCCCTTCGCCCCAAGCGCTATGTCTAACTGCTTCTTCAAAACATGTTTCTACTTTCAGTGGTAAAAAATTCCACAGGCTGACCACTCTCTGGGTCAAGAAATTTCTCCTCATCTCTGTCCTAAATGGTCAACCCTGTATCCTCAGACTGTGACCCTTGGTTCTGGACACCCTTCTTGCAGCTACACTGTCTAGTCCTGTTAGAGTTTGCAGTTCCAGAACTAACATTTCCAGTTAGTGAAGTCCCACTGTTTACCAATTTAGCCCACCCGCAGCTCCTTATATCTGCGCGGTAAGATGGCACGGAGTGGGTCACCTTTACTTCCAAGGGGCAGGGGAAGTGAGGGCGGGCAGTTCATCTCCCAATTGTAAACAGCATCTCTCAATTGGGCGGAAATCCCATCGTCAGGAGCTGTTGGCCAATCGGATGGCGATTCACCTCTGGCATTGCCGGGACTGCAGGAAGAAGGCCGAATAGGAACATGGCTGCCCTGATAGGCCAGTTTCAGGTGGGGGACGGGGCGGCGCCGGTGCATGGAAGGATCCCAAAGCCCAGGGAGGGACTGAGGTGCTGCGGTCTGTCGAACAGTTGGTGCAGCAGGAAGGGGGGTGGTGATATCTTGGAGAGGGTTGGCCTTGTGAAGAGCATTCTTTGGTTGAGGTCCACCCATCTCCCCGCCTTTGCTCATGTCAGCCTTTAAAACAACCTGCCTGCTCCCATTCAACTTTCCATGCCAACCGTATCATGGCATGAGCAGCGCACTATTCAGGTCAGTAGGGTGGTAACAAGCTTGAATGGCTCTTAATTACTTCTTTAAATGTAGAGGGCAGAGTGTTCATTTCGGTGGCCCACCCACCTAGTATATTATGGGTTGAGCTCAGGGGTGGATGGGAAGATGGTGGGCTGGCTACTTGTTACATATTTAAAGGTTGCATGGTTGCTTTAAGAGCTGGTCACATGATTCAGTGAGGATGTAATTCGGGTGCCTCACTAAGGCTGATGTTTGCTCTCAGTTTGAACTCTATGTAGACAAGACCTCCTCAAATAAATCTAGTGTTGTTCATTTGAATCAACATGTGCAATCCACATATTTTCTTTTTTGTAAAGCCCACAACCCCGTAACAAAGTTAGGATATAACACCAGCCAACATATTTAATACCCCTCCTTCCCCACCACACACCAAAGATGTGTCTGGCAGGGGCCATTTAATACCCAACCTGAAGCGTGTAAATTTAGGATTGGCATTTGAAATTTAAAAGAGATTAAAATGGCTCCTTCATGCTAATTGTTGGAAGATGAACTGCATCACTGTAAATAGCTACTAAAGTTGTGTTAAATGCAGCATTGAAGATATCGACTAAAAACTGTGAGGAAAAAAGATTAAGAGGCGTGAAAATGATTTGGAAAATGTGATTACAACTAATGGTTCTAATCTGGAGGTAGTATTGGAACAGGAACTATGGAGTGAATTGATTGTATTTTATCCCCTCGCCCACCCGGCCCAGAATCGGGGCGTGTGAGGCTCACAGAACAACATTCTCCATTGTCCTCGGGCGGGATCTTACGAGCCTCGGGTGGGCGAGGTGGTAAGATTCCGGTAAGTGGCCTCCTTCAGAGCTGAATGCCCTATTTTCCTTTCCTAGCAAAATGCAGGAGGATAAAAAGTGACAACATGGCCTCCATTTCCAAAGTCATTCAAACAGAAAGAAAAGCGGAGAAAACATTGGGAAACTCTGCAGATCAGCCAACATCTGTGGAAAGAACTCCAGTAAATATCTTAAATATTGTCCCTTCCCCATAACTTGTGAAGTAGCATCTTGACCCAAAATGTTAAATGTCGTTCTCTACAAAAGACGCTGTCTGCCCAGCTAGACTTTTCCCGTGTTACCTGTTTCTGTTGCAGAATTGCAACATCTGAAGTATTTTGCTTTTCGTTACGTCAACTGTCTCTTTAAAATCGACTGAATCCCTCTCCATAAATCTGTTCAGGGCAATTCATTGAGTCCAATACTTAGAAGTAGCCACTGGAGAATAAAGTCATCCTTCCATCACCAACCTTACCCAAGGTGTCAGTTCTGAAAAAGTCATTTTATGGCTCTCCATTGATCTATTACTTCCAATGCAAAACAAATAAAATTAACATGAAGTTATATTTGCATTTGCCAGTTGGGATCGCAAGGATCGTTTAATGCGAGTGACAGCTAAAATCTTTTGTTGAGAAAAATGCTTGTGTTTATGTCATTGGCTAAATTAAAATATTTTTGTCAGTGTTTTGTCAATGCAGTTAAGGCATAAAATGCATATCACATAACATTTTAATTCAAAGGGACAATCCCTTGCAGGAGTCCAGTTGGTTATATATCATTCTGTCTCGTATGCTTGGGGTCTCGCGTGCTAATGTTTAAGACTTTGTCAGCTGAGCTTTTCCGCCGAGTGTTCAACATGCTCTCATTAAGCCTCATTTATCATAATAAATCCCCATGAGCGCAGCTTCAAGAACTGTAAATGTTCCGTAGTCCAACTGGAACTGTGAACCGTTCAGTTCTTCAAGTGCTTATCAACAAAGGCTGATAACTACTTGCCAGATATTAGATTTGAGTTTCAACAGATTTGCAGCCTGTAAGATTTCCACTCATGTTCCCAGCGTTTCTCCAAATGTGCTGAGCCTCCGAGACATTTTGAATGAACAATTTCTAAAAGATCACTGCCAGATCAGAACTTTAATTACATATTTCCTTTCCCTCGTTCGCGCGTTATACTAATAATAACCTAATTAAGTTTAATTTATACCAAATCAATTTTAGGTTGAATATATTTTTAGGCATGAAAATTGCAAAGAATGTTTAACTGACGCACACCCGACTGTGATTGAGGTTGGTGATGCACTGTAATGGACAAAATTAGAATTGTTATGGGCAGTTTTCGAGAATAATAAGCCCTTTCATGTGCGTTATGGTATATGAGCAGTATATTTATCTCATTTTATATTTACTGAACTAAATGTGGAATGCAACATTCTTATCCATGTCTTCATTCAGTTTGTCTATTGTGCAGTGCTTTATAATGGCCAATATTAGCATGTTAAAATGCAAACAGTTTCCTATCAATAAGCCAGTAGGTGGCACTCATCTATGATTTATCTGAGATGTTAGGATGCTGATTTCTATTTCAAATGTGCAATTTAAAACGATTGCAACAGATTACAATTAGAACCGATTGTATACAATAGATTACGATGAAGCAAACCACAATAAACAAATCTTGTGTATCCCAATTTAGTCACTTAATGCACTCTATTAGCTATAGGACAATAAACTAAAATATTGCAAAATGATAATTCAATGGTTGTATATTTTGCTAAAGGTTTCAATTGCTGTTGATTTTATTGCCTTGTAGTCGGTACAGTTAGTTATTTGTTAATTTATTATATCACAGAATCCCTACAGCGCAGAAGAGGCCACTCAGCCCATCAAGTCTGCACTGACTCTCTTATATGGTCTCTCCATTATATGGTCACAACTTTAATTTTTCACAATAAAGTATTTACAAATGAAAGAAATAATAATGAAGATAATACACTGTGATTCCAAAAACTAATGTTTTGCGGAGATATTCAAAGGTAAATGCTTACGGACGCCATACATAATCCCTAATGGTGGAAGGTCTTCATAAATGGACACTGGCTGATACCATTTCATCTTGCGGCACATTTATTTCATATGTACAGAAAAAGCACCAAAGCCAAAACCGACGACCTTTTGACTCATTTGCAAAAGCTTCTTTAGTATAGGGAAAACAGCACCAATGATTTCCCCTATACTATGGAGAATGGTTATAATTGGATAAATAATAGGGTGGCATAGTGGCACAGTGGTTAATACTGTTGCCTCACAGCGCCAGGGACCCGGGTTCAATTCCGATCTCAGGTCACTGTCTGTGTGGAGTTTGCACATTCTCCCCGTGTCTGCGTGGATTTCTTCCGGATGCTCCGGTTTCCTCCCTCACTCCAAAAAATGTGCAGATCGGGTGGATTAGCCATGCTAAAATGTCCCTTAGCATCAGGGGATTGGCAGGGTAAATATGTGGGGTTACAGAGATAGGGCCTGGGTGGGATTGTGGTCGGTGCAGACTCGATGGGCCGAATAGCCTCCTTCTGCACTGGAGGGATTCTCTGATTCTATGTCTCAACACCACATGGTTACAGACTTGCCTTGCCTTCTCTGATGGACCATGCAGCAAGAATCACTTCTTATGAAAATGGTGCAAGAATTTCTCAGTTTCATTAATATTTCAGTTAGTTTATATGCTTCGTATTTTAGCTGAAGATGCTGTAGCCTCTAAATTTGTGGCATGTTCAGTCCACCCATCAAGATTGGGCATAAAGGAAAGTGCCATGAACAACTGAACCAGTTGCCATTGCTTCCTTGTCACCACCACCAAACTGAGAGGACATGGACACACATCGGAGGGCTGGTTCAGTGCAATGTGTTTTATTTTTGCCATTTTCCTGGCCCGGCCCTGCCTCCAAGGTGGTGAGAAAGTTTCCCCCACTGATTATTGTGAGGAACAGGCCATGAAGCTGCTGGGGAGGTGGAGCAGGGGTATTTTAATCTCACTCGGGAGATAATAGCAGAGTTAAACAAGTGCCTGTGGCAGATTGGTGTCAGCACATCTACCCAATCATGCATTATCTCTGTGAAACAACATACAGCCATAGAAACATAGAAAATAGAAGCAGGAGGAAGCCATTTGACCCTTCGATCTTGCTCCACTATTCATCACAATCATGGCTGATCATCCAACTCTATAGCCTAATCCTGCTTTCTCCCTATAACCTTTGATCCCATTCGCCCCAAGTGCCCCAAATTGGATCTAGCCATCTCTTGAATGCATTCAATGTTTTGCATCAACTACTTCCTGTGGTAATGAATTCCATAGGCTCACCACTCTTTGGGTGAAGAAATGGCTCCTCATCTCCGTCCTAAATGGTCACCCCGAATCCTGAGACTGTAACCCCTGGTTCTGGACACCCCCACCATCAGGAACATCCTCCCTGCATCTACCCTGTCTGCTCCTGTTAGAATTTTATAAGTCTCTATGAGATTCCCCCCTCATTCGTCTGAACTCCAGCGAAAACAATCCTAACCTAATCAATCTCTCCTCATACATCAATCCCGCCATACCCGGATTCAGCCTGGTAAACCTTCGCTGCACTCCCTCGAGAGCAAGATCATCCTTCCTCGGAAAAGGAGACCAAAACTGCACACAATATTCTAGGTGTGGCCTGAACAAGGCCCTGTATAATTGCACCAACACATCCCTGCTCCTGTACTCAAAACCTCTCGCAGAACAATCCACATCTTAACACCAAGAGGTTTGTCATAGAGTCATAGAGTCACTGAACCAGGCCCTTCGGCTCAACTTGTCCACGCCGCCCTTTCTTTTAAACCCCTAAGCTAACCCCAATTGCCCGCGTTTGGCCCGTATCCCTCTATACCCATCTTACCCATGAAACTGTCTAAATGCTTTTTAAAAAGACAAAATTGTACCCGCCTCTACTACTACCTCTGACAGCTTGTTCCAGACACTCACCACCCTCGAGTAAAACAATTGCTCCTCTGGACACTTTTGTATCTCTCACCTCTCACCTTAAACCTATGCCTTCTAGTCTTAGACTCCCCTACCTTTGGGAAAAGATATTGATTATCTAGCTGACCTATGCCCCTCATTATTTTATAGACCTCTATAAGATCATCCCTCAGCCTTCTACGTGCCAGAGAAAAAAGTCCCAGTCTATGCAGCCTCTCCTTATAACTCAAACCTTCAAGTCCCGGTGGCATCCTAGTAAATCTTTTCTGCACTCCTAATTTAATAATATCCTTTCTATATCTGTGGGGCGGCACGGTAGCACAGTGGTTAGCACTGCTGCTTCACAGCTCCAGGGACCTGGGTTCGATTCCCAGCTTGGGTCACTGTCTTTGTGGAGTTTGCACATTCTCCTTGTGTCTGTGTGGGTTTCCTCCGGGTGGTCCGGTTTCCTCCCACAGTCCAAAGATGTGCGGGTTAGGTTGATTGGCCATGCTAAAAATTGCCCCTTAGTGTCCTGGGATGCGTAGATTAGAGGGATTAGCGGGTAAATATGTAGGGATATGGGGGTAGGGCCTGGGTGGGATTGTGGTCGGTGCAGACTCGATGGGCCGAATGGCCTATTTCTGTACTGTAGGCTTTCTGTGATTCTATAATAGGGTGACCAGAACTGTGCTGTTGCATTCTTTGTATCTTGTCTCTTGTCTTGCAGATTGAGCACAGCGACAGAGAGAACACAATAAGTAAGAGGAGGAAAATATTGATAATGACGAGAAGTAGGAGAAAAGAAAATTCTTCAGTGTGGAGTGTGAGGATGAAGACATCAAGTAGAAGGAGAATGAAGGGCAAAAGGATGGGAAAGTCACACCCACCCATGAGTGTTTGGAAATAGAATCTCTCCAGCATTCATTTTGCCCCAATCCCAAATCTCAAATCCCTCATTATGTGGTGCGGGGACTATAATTAGGGGTGAATTCTCACTTTCCGTCCCCATCTGCCTTTCTCCCTCTATGGTAATTGTATGCAAAGGTATGCCTGCAGGTCGGAAATGCCATAGCTGTATTGTAATCCTTTGCTAAAGGTCTAAAAATAACATGAGGATATTGATTTCAACCTGATTTTTCAGTGAGAATTTGCTTAGCTGAGTTAAAAATGATAGCTAAGCCTAGAAGCACACATAACTTAGAAGGTAATATTTTGGTTGATGCCACTTTATAGACCATAGTCAACTCCACTAAATATCTTTCCCCCCCACAATAAAAAAAAAGAGAGTTGAGAGTTGGGATTGGGATGAAAGAATGCAAGAGAGGTTTTATTTCCAAAAACTCATGGGTGGATGTAACTTTCACATCTCTTTTCTTTTCAATCTCATAGATTCCCTACAGTACATTCGGCCCATCGAGTCTGCACCGACCACAATCCCACCCAGAGCCTATTGCCATAACCCCACACATTTACCCTACTAATTCCCCTGAGACTACGGTCAATTATCACGGCCAATCAATCTACTCGCACATCTTTGGAGTGCAAACTCGACACAGACAGTGACCCGAGACTGGAATTGAACCCGGGTCCCTGGCACTGTGCGGCAGCAGTGCTAACCACTGTGCCACCATGCCGTAGTCTCCTTCTCCTTGACCTCCTTCTCCTCTGAAACAAAGAAACATGAATGACATGTACATCAAAAAAATGTATGTTCCACAATCTACACATATTTGGAAAGAATCGATTGGGTCGTGCTTAGATTTAGAAAACACCGGAGATGGTTAAAGCAGTAACTCAGGAGAAAAAAAAACTATAATTGGAAAACTGAGCTCGCAATCTGGCAAGGGCATCAAATTGCAAAACTAAAGAAACAATTAGAAGCAGATAGTGATTGTAACGAATGTTTGAAAGGCCACTTAGACTAAAACACCCAATTGTATAAACAATTTGAAAGCTCAATTAGATCAGAAAACATAACCATGCCACATCGCCAAGCTGAAGATGCAAGAAAACCCAGAGAATTAGCAGTGCGTAAAATCTAGCAGAAAGTGGGAGACAATTTAAATAAAATGCTGGAACAAAAGTTGAAGAGTTAATCAGTGTCTTCAGTGCGGTTCTCAGTCAACAATGGGGCCACACAGTGCTAGAGACAAGGCAGATCCAGATACACAGTATCAAAAGTTTATTTATTAGTGTCACAAGTGGGCTTATATTAACATTACAATTAAGTTACTGTGAAAATCCCCTAGTCTCCACCGGTGCCTGCTCAGGTACAATGAGGGAGAATTTAGCGTGGCCAATGCATCTCTAACCAGCACGCCTTCCGGACTGTAGGAGGAAACCAGAGCATCCGGAGGAAATCCACCCAGACACGGGGAGAAGGTGCAGACTCCGCACAGGCGGTGACCCAAGCCGGGGGAATCGAACCTGGGACCCTGGCGCTGTGAGGCAGCAGTGCTAAGTATCAAAAGAAATTTCAGAAGCTGGAGGGAAAATCAAAGCAAAAGAAAGGTGTGAAGCCTGAACCCACTATTCTCACTTAGCCACAAAATAGCAAGAGCAATAATTCATCACAGGAAGTGGTAGATTCTAGAGAATTAGCAGAGGCTATTGGCAAGTATAATCCCAACTGAGATAGGTCACTGGAAGACCAGGGTTCAGAACCAGGACTTGCTGGCATACAACAAACTCCCCGAGTGGTGATGTGACCCATACAAGTTGTACAAAAGGCCGCAGCAGGCACTTACTGAACCTAATTTTCTACTTGTCCTGTAGGGGTGCGTAGCCCTGTAGGACTCGGACCCACCTTGGCAAGAATGGCTAATGGTGGGAACAGGAGTGGGAAACTTATATGCTGGAGGGTGCCAGTAGTTTTCAGCCCCATTTGTGTCTATTCTTGCCCCAGATGATGCCCAAAAATCCTTCCCTTGACATCTAAAAATGTCTACAGATGAGAAGCTAAATTCTGAACATGATTAGAATCATAGAAACCCTACAGTGCAGAAAGAAGCCATCTGGCCCATCGAGTCTGCACCGACCACAATCCCACCCAAGCCCTAACCCCATATCCCTACACATTTACCCGCTAATCCCTCTAACCTATGCATCTCAGGACACTAAGGGGCAATTTTAAGCATGGCCAATCAACCTAACCCACACATCTTTGGACTGTGGGAGGAAACCGGAGCACCCGGAGGAAACCCACGCAGACACGAGGAGAATGTGCAAACTATTGGATCACTTGTTGTGCTATCAACATTTGTGTGGTCCAGAAAACCATTGTTTCCTGTTTAAAAGGAAAGAAAAACAGAGGTTACTTTAACAATTCCTAATTCCCTTGTGTGACCATGTGGAATTATCCACCCAAATTAATGAATTTAAAATTTGCACTATTTATATAAAATATATTGCTGAAAAAAAAACAAGCTGCCAAAGCTTTTTGTCTTGCACTCATCAGGAACTCTTTGAGAAGGCATACATGAATGTGTGGTGGTTGCTCACCTATGGAGGCTAATCAGGATTGAAACCAGTGACAAGCAACTTAAGTTAGTGGGTGAGCCACAAGAGTTGCCCTCTGTCATCTGAGTGAGCCACCAGATTGAAATTGGGTATGTTCACTAACCATAACCCTATGAATAAAATTAAATACATTTAATACACGCCAAATATTTCATAACGAGTTATGGAAAATGCTTAAACATCCATATGTTGATAGAACTATCAACCTCAAATGGTGAAATCAAAACAAATATTTAACATTCTGATTGGACGCAGAAGGAGCGCACAGCACTCACAGTCAATGTAGTGTGAAATCAACACACACCTCACTTCACTTGCCCTTTCTTTATGTGTGGATCCACTTCAGTCACACCCATAGAATAAAAGCTACACAGATGGAAACCATTGGTTTCCATTGGCGACCCTGCACATGGGCACCTGTCAACAAAATGCCTCATGGGCTGCACTCAGAACCCTGTTGGCTCACATGTGGCTCTGGGCTGCAAGTCACCCACCACTGCGTTAAACCCTTTGTAGCTGTGTATTTGAGGTAGAAGTATTTTAATCATTGTAAGCATTATCCTTCATACAAATGTATGCTATTTTAATTTTAATGCTTTGTTAATTTTTTTCTATCTGTTCGTATGCACCCATGTACTAACTCTGAGACTGTTAGGCCGGATGTTCCCCACAGGAAACAGGAGTTGGAATTGTTTCCAAGTCTGCAACCAGTCCCCAGGGGAAACAGTTACTCCTTTACAGAGTTACCCTTTAATTGGCTTCCTGACTGATTAAAGATGGTGTGCAGGCTCCGGAATCAATTAATCAGTTAAACCAGATGCCTCCAGATTGACGGGAGCAGCAGACTGCAGTAGGAGGTAAGTAACTGAAAGGATGCTTCAACGTGGAGGTGCCATCTCATCAAATTTTTAAATCCTGAAATAAAAATTTGATTTAGTAGCCAGACCAGGTGCATGGTGAGGTTGGGAGGACCCCTCTGCAGGGTGGAGGGTTGGGTACCTCTCTACAGGGTGGACTTAGGCTGTAACCGCACCGAGATAGGCGGAGAGGTCGTGTAGGCCTATCTCTGGCACTCCAGCCTGCCACCAGACGCATGCGTGCAGGCAGTTACTGAGTGGACAATCCCATTCGGCTTCCTTTAACTGGTTAACAAGGCTTTTAGTGAGCCTAATTGGCTGCTCACCTCATTGGGAGGTGGGGTCGGTCGCAGAGTCGCCCTGATGACCCAGAACCCACCTTGGCAAAAGTGGCTAGCACCAGGAATGGGATCGGGAAATTGGCAAACGAGCTAACAATGGTACTTGGGTAGAGGGATAGGGGTGGGGGGCTGTCCATTCCCACTCCCACCCTCAGTAGGGCCCAAACAACAACCTTTGGGATCATGTATTTTATTTTAAATTGATTTAAACTGTGGATATTCCTTGAGCTTGTGACCTGGGAATATCACACATAAATTTCTCATTCTTTGAGTTCATAACCCATTACTGAGATCAATATCTTCAAGGGCAAGGGTAAGTGTGAACGAGGTTATTGAGTATGTTCATTTTAATTTAAGAGGACACGCACAGAATTAGGCAAGACTTTGTGATTTACATTTAAAGTTAAAGACCGTGGTGTGGATTTATTCTAACTAAAGCTTATTTGTGCAAATATTAAAACCGAGAGAACTTGTTTCAAAAAAAAGAAGATAAGATACAACCTTGAAGAAATTGCAAGTTGCAGTTGCTATGGTGTCAGGAGTAAATCAATTTGAATTTTTCAAAGTGCTTTTTTTAAAAATTAGATTGTAGCTAAAAATTGCTTTATGCAGTTTAAGTTAAAGATGTGTGCATTGCTTAAAGTCAAGGCAAACTTTTACAAAGTGTTCTATTCTTAATTTACTGTTCCTGCTATTTTGAAATTTGTTTCTAAAAATGTCTCGGGCCAGTGAGAGCGATAAAGCAGAACGGTGAATCACAAAGTTTGCGGATGTCTGAGTATTGTAGGGACCATTCATAGTATTGCATGGCCAGGTTAATTAAGTGAATCATGCCCCCACCCACCGAGATCGTGCAGAGTGAGGACCCTTCTTTAAATCACTGCAGTTGGCCATTGTGGGTGGCATAGTGGCACAGTGGTTAGCACTGCTGCCTCACAGCGCCAGGGACCTGGGTTTAGTTCCCGGCTTGGGTCACTGTCTGTGCAGTCTGCACATTCTCTCCATGTCTGCGTGGGTTTCCTCTGGGCACTCCAGTTTCCCCCCACAGTGTGAAAGACATGCTGGTTAGGTGCATTGGCCATGTTAAATTCTCCCCTGGTGCACCCGAACAGGCGCCGGAGTGTGGCGACTGGGGGATTTTCACAGTAACTTCATTGCAGTGTTAATGTAAGCCTACTTGTGATACTAATAAATAAACTTTAAACTCAAAGGTGACGGTTCGTGGTCTTTAATGGAGAAGAAGAGGATAACTTGTTAATTTATGGGGTAAATGAGTCATTCTTGCACCTGTGGTGACATGGTAAACACAGTAAGAAGTTTAACAACACCAGGTTAAAGTCCAACAGGTTTATTTGGTAGCAAAAGCCACACAAGCTTTCGGAGCTCCAAGCCACTTCTTTAGGTGAGTGGGAATTCTGTTCACAAACAGGGCATATAAAGACACAAACTCAATTTACATGAATAATGGTTGGAATGCGAATACTTACAACTAATCAAGTCTTTAAGAAACAAAACGAGAGTGGAGAGAGCATCAAGACAGGCTCAAAAGATGTGTATTGTCTCCAGACAAGACAGCCAGTGAAACTCTGCAGGTCCAGGCAACTGTGGGGGTTACAAATAGTGTGACATGAACCCAATATCCCGATTGACATGGTAACACAGTGGTTAGCACTGCTGCTTCACAGCACCAAGGGACTGAGTTCGATTCCCGGCTTGGGTCACTGTCTGTGTGGAGCCCGCACATTTTCCCCGTGTCTGCGTGCGTTTCCTCCAGGTGCTCCGGTTTCCTCCCACATTCTGAAAGATATGCTGTTTAGGTGCATTGACCCGAACAGGCGCCGGATTGTGGTGACTAGGAGAACTTCACAGTAGCTTCATTGCAGTGTTAATGTAAGCCTTACTTGTGACTAATAAATAAACTTTACTTTACGTTGGTGATGCTCTTGTCCATTGAGTCACATGCCCCATGGGCACCAGAAGAGTGACAGCCTGGAACAAGTGCAAAAGATGAGCTGACCTTGTATGGATCAAATGGAGAATGGCTTTATTAATGACTGCCTCAGGTATGCCCAGTATGGATTCTCAGCATCCATGCCCATGGTGAAATTTGCAGACTGATTATATTGCTCTGTTTCAGGGAGCTCAGAAAGTTAACCAGTATATCTAGGTTATAAATGGCTGTTTTTCTAAATGGGAGTCACGATGTGGAGATGCTGGCGTTGGACTGGGGTAAACACAGTAAGAAGTTTAACAACACCAGGTTAAAGTCCAACAGGTTTATTTGGTAGCAAATGCCACTAGCTTTCAGAGCGCTGCCCCTTCATCAGGTGGAGTGGAGAAATGCATTTCTCCACTCCACCTGACGAAGGGGCAATGCTCCGAAAGCTAGTGGCATTTGCTACCAAATAAACCTGTTGGACTTTAACCTGGTGTTGTGAGACTTCTTACTGTTTTTAAATGGGGCCAAGTAAATTGCTTTGAGAGATAAAACGTTAAATATGACAGGATAAAGTAGGAGAGGGGGGGAAGATTCTATTCCTGTTCTATGGTGGCACAGTGGTTAGCGCTGCTGCCTCACAGCTCAAGGGATCCAGTTCAATTCCGGCCTTGGGTGACTGTGTGGAGCTTGCACGTTCTCCCCGTGTCTGCGTGGGTTTCCTCCCACAGTCGAAAGATGTGCAGGTTGGGTGGATTGGCCAATGCATGGGGTTACGGGGATGGGGTGGGGATGGGCCGAGGTGGAGTGGTCTTTCAGAGAGTCAGTGCAGACACGATGGGCCGAATGTCCTCCTTCTGTCCTGTTTCTCTGGTTTCTATGGTTTCTATCACCAGATGTAGTAATTCTCTTTGTTTCAACATACTGGGCGCAATTCTGCGGGTTCGTTCATCGAGGGCACAAATCTTGTTATGGCCACTAAATCTCGTGAGAGGGCCATGGCAGGATTTGTGGTGGTGAGATTTCGGCTTGAGATCATCTCTGGCTCCGCCAGTTACATTTTTCGATGAATTTAAATTAATTTACATAGTATTAAAAGGCTTGGCGTTGTTGCATCCTGCCCTATTAATTGCTCTCCACGGCAGCGTGGCATCATGCCAGTGGGAATCACTACTGGTTTGTGAAAATGAAAACCTGTGATGACCATGCTGAGGGCATGGAGATGATTACAGCCTCCAGGTGGTGAGGAACATGGTTGGGCAATGCCCTGGCAATGCCAACCTGCCAGGTCCTCTGGGGAGCCCCGTTGGAGGAGGTTCCCCTTATGTGTGAGGGGGCTGAGATGATTGATGGGAGAGAGGGTGTTGCCTGCATTGTCGTGGGGGTGACGGAGACTGTGAATGGGGAGTTGGCACGGAAACTGTGTTGGTGGGGAGGTGCCCCAATGCTGGCGAGGGGTTGGGTGTGAGGTCACTCTGATGACTGTGTGGGGGCGGGGGGGGGGGGGGGGGGGGGGTGGGGGGGGGGGTGGGGAGGGGTTAGGTTAGTGTTAGGGTTAGGCGGTGTTCCCCTTGTCCATTGAGGGTCCCCTTGTCGACTGAGGGTCCCAATGTCTGTGGTAGGTGGGGCGATGTCTGTGGTGTGGAGAGTAGAAAAGCCTTTAATTTAACGTTGAATCAGGGCAGAAGCGGAAATTTCTATCTCCATGGCAACTGTCCAGAGATATCCTGTAAATAGTAAATGAGTTAATTCCTTGGGAAGCATTGAAGATATATTAAAGACTTTGGAAAAAAAGGTACAATTGATTTGTTGAACATAGAACATAGAACAGTACAGCACAGTACAGGCCCTTCGGCCCTTGATGTTGTGCCGAGCTTTGTCCAAAACCAAGATCAAGCTATCCCACTCCCTATCATTCTGGTGTGCTCCATGTGCCTATCCAATAATCGCTTGAAAGTTCCGAAAGTGTCCGACTCCACTATCACAGCAGGCAGTCCATTCCACACCCCAACCACTCTCTGAGTAAAGAACCTAGCTCGGACATCCCTCCTATATCTCCCACCATGAACCTTATAGTTATGCGCCCTAGTAACAGCTACATTCACCTGAGGAAATAGTCTCTGAACGTCCACTCTATCTATCCCCCTCATCATCTTATAAACCTCTAAGTCGCCTCTCAACCTCCTCCGCTCCAAAGAGAAAAGCCCCAGCTCCCTCAACCTTTCCTCATAAGACCTACCCTCCAAACCAGGCAGCATCCCGGTAAATCTCCTCTGCACTCTCTCCAATGCTTCCACATCCTTCTTATAGTGAGGTGACCAGAACTGCACACAATATTCCAAATGTGGTCTCACCAAGGTCCTGTACAGTTGCAGCATAACCCCACGGCTCTTAAACTCAAACCCCCTGTTAATAAACGCTAACACACTTCACAGCTCTATCCACTCGTGGGGCAACCTTCAGAGATCTGTTGATATGAACCCCAACGTCTCTCTGTTCCTCCACATTCCTCAGAACCTTGCCGTTGACCCTGTAATCCGCATGTAAATTTGTCCTACTTCAAAATGAATCACCCCACACTTATCAGTATTAATCTGTCATTTTTCAGCCCAGCTCTGCATCCTATCAATGTCTCTTTGCAGCCTACAACAGCCCTCCACCTCATCCACTACTCCACCAATCTTGGTGTCATCAGCAAATTTACTGACCCACCCTTCAGCCCCCTCCTCCAAGTCATTGATAAAAATCACAAATAACAGAGGACCCAGCACTGATCCCTGTGGTACACCGCTTGTAACTGGTCTCCAGTCTGAAAATTTTCCATCCACAACCACCCTCTGTCTTCTATGAGATAGCCAGTTATTTATCTAATCGGCCAAATTTCCCTCTATCCCAAACCTCCTTACTTTCTTTATGAGCCTACCATGGGGAACCTTATCAAACGCCTTACTAAAATCCATGTATACGACATCAACTGCTCTAAATTCATCTACACACTTAGTTACCACCTCAAAGAATTCAATCAAATTTGTGAGGCAAGACTTACCCTTCGCGAATCTGTGCTGACTATTACGGATTAAGCTGCATCTTTCCAAATGGTCGTAAATCCTATCCCTCAGGACCTTTTCCATTAATTTACTGAACACCGAAGTAAGACTAACCGGCCTATAATTACCAGGGTCATTCCTATTTCCTTTCTTGAACAGAGGAACAACATTCGCCACTCTCCAGTCCTCTGGCACTATCCAGTCCTCTGGCACTATCCCCGTGGACAGTGAGGACCTAAAGATCAAAGCCAAAGGCGCTCAAAGAATCCTAGGATATATCCGATCTGGCCCAGGGGACTTATCGACCCTCAGGTTTTTCAAAATTGCTAATACACCTTCCCTCAGAACATCTACCTCCTCCAGCCTATCAGCCTGTATCCCACTCTCATCCTCAAAAACATGGTCCCTCTCCTTGGTGAACACTGAAGAAAAGTATTCATTCATCGCCTCTCCTATCTCTTCTGACTCCATGCACAAGTTCCCACTACTATCCTTGACCGGCCCTTGACTTACCCTGGTCATTCTTTTATTTCTCACATAAGAGTAAAAAGCCTTGGGGTTTTCCTTGATCCGACCCGCCAAGGACTTCTCATGCCTCCTCCTAGCTCTCCTAAGCCCTTTTTTTAGCTCATTCCTTGCTACCTTATAACCCTCAAGCAACCCAACTGAACCTTGTTTTCTCATCCTTACATACACTTCCTTTTTCCTCTTGACAAGACATTCAACCTCTTTTGTGAACCATGGTTCCCTCACGCGGCCATTTCCTCCCTGCCTGACAGGGACATGCCTATCAAGGACATGCAGTATTTGTTCCTTGATCAAGCCCCACTTTTCATTTGTGCCTTTCCCTGACAGTTTCCGTTCCCAGCTTATGCTCCCTAATTCTTGCCTAATCGCATCATAATTACCCCTCCCCCAATTATAAGCCTTGCCCTGCCGTACAGCCCTATCCCTCTCCATTGCAATAATGAAAGGCACCGAATTGTGGTCACTATCTCCAAAGTGCTCTCCCACAATCAAATCTAACACTTGGCCCGGTTCATTACCCAGTACCAAGTCCAATGTGGCCCCCCCTCTTGTCGGCCTATCCACATATTGTGTCAGGAAACCCTCCTGCACACACTGTACAAAAACTGCCCCATCCGAACTATTCGACCTATAAAGGTTCCAATCAATATTTGGAAAGTTAAAGTCACCCATGACAACTGCCCTGTGACCTCCACACCTATCCATAATCTGCTTTACAATTTCTTCCTCCACATCTCTATTCCTATTTGGGGGCCTATAGAAAACCCCCAACAACGTGACCGCTCCTGTCCTATTTCTAACTTCAGCCCATATTACCTCAGTCGGCAGATACCCCTCGAACTGCCTTTCAGCAGCCGTTAAACTATCCTTGATTAACAATGCTACTCTACCACCTCTTTTACCACCTTCCCTACTCTTACTGAAACATCTATACCCCGGAACTTCCAACAACCATTCCTTCCCTGTTCTAACCATGTCTCCATAATGGCCACAACATCATAGTCCCAAGTACCAATCCACGCTCCAAGTTCACCTACCTTATTCCAGATGCTCCTTGCATTGAAGTAGACACACTTCAACCCACCTTCCTGTCTGCCGGTACACTCCTGCAACCTTGATACTCTCCTCAGTACCTCACTACACTCAACACTGGCTTCTGGACTACAGCTCGTTTTCCCATCCCCCTGACAAATTAGTTTAAACCCCCCCCGAAGAGTCGTAGCAAATTTCCCTCCCAGGATATTGGTGCCCCTCTGGTCCAGGTGCAAACCGTCCTGTTTGTACAGGTCCCACCTCCCCCAGAATGTGCATTTGTTTCTTTGTTGTTCAGCAATTTTTGATGAAACTTAGGTGTCCAAAGATGTGTAGATTAGGTGCATTGGCCATGCTAAATTGCCCCTTTAATGTCCTGGGATTTGTAGGTTAGAAGGATTAGCAGAGTAAATATGTGGGGTTACGGGGATAGGGCCTAGGGGGAATTGTTGCCGGTGCAGACTCGATGGGTCGACTGGCCTCCTTCTGCATTGTAAGGTCTCTATGATTCTAACTTATGCGGAGTTGTATATTTACATCTAACGTTATCTTATAAATATACAAAGATGTTGACACTTTCTGATAATTATCTTTAATTTGCCAAGCAGTAACTTTTTTGAATAATAGAAGTAGAAATTGCTGGAAAATCTCAGCAGTTCTGACAGCATCTGTGGAGAGAGAAACAGAGTAGCATGGAGATTGCGCCAGGGAATAGTTAACCTGTTCCCTGGTGCATTCTCCAATGCAAAAGCCAAGCTTTTGTTCAAATTCAAACCAGGCAGATCAACTCTAATTGATGTGGGGAATGAACCAGAGAATGGCTGTCCCCCAAGGTTTTGTTTAGTTGAAATAGGTGCAATGTGTGGACATGCTTCTTCTGTCTGCAAAAGACAGGGCTCTGTATGTGAATATACGTGGATTCTATCATGCGTAAGTGAGCCACACTGCGAGCCTGAATCTTTATATTGGTTTTCAAAGTTATTTTTAGCAAAATCAGAATTATTTAGCAAATGTTGTCCAATCACAGAATCACATCTAATGTTGGACTTTGAGTTTTGCTGGTTGGGTACAGTCTGGTTGGGTACAGTCTGTGCTTTGCCTGTTGTGAACAGCTGTGCTGTTTGATATGGTCTGCCAGTCATTGGGGTGTACAGCCTACTAACCGAGCCTCACACTGACACTTAAATTCATGTACCACATTATTAATTTGTGCAAATCTTGTTGGCTTGATGAGAGCAACTGTTAGTGGAGTGCCACTCATGTTACTACTGCCTATTAATATCATCAAATGACTAGCTTCACTGTTACTCAATTTTTTGAGACACCTTACACATCCAGGGTATCTGGGAACTTATTAGGACCAAAAGCTTGGCAGTTAACTGTTCCCTGGTGCATTCTCCATGGCAACACCTTTACCAATCAGAGTCCACTGCCAGCCAATCAGCACTCTCTTCCCATGCAGTATAAATTGTAGTTCCTTTTACTATTGTCATTCTTGTGAATTGTCCTGATGAGTGCAAGATGAAAAGCTTTCAAAGCATATCTCTTTTTTCTGTATATATATATCTAGTGCATCATTAAAGTTCCTTTAATTTGGGTGGATAATTCCACATGGTAACACAAGGACTCAGGAAATTTCAAAGTAACCCCTTAGACCTTCAAGAAGAACCACAATGGATTTCCTGTTTTTCTTTTTTAAACAAGAAACAATGGTTTTCTAGATCACACCATGTTGATAGCACAACAAGAGATTCAGAATTGTTCAGAATTAAGGACCTTATCAGTAGACGTGATTAGACAGCAAGGAAAGGTTATTTGTGCCCCACCAGGGACAGGAATAGAGGCAAATGGGGCCGGACAATACTGGCACCTTCCATCATGCCAGCTTCTCAACCCCATCCCCAGCTTTATCCATTCTTGCCAAGGTGGGTCTGGGGCCAGCAGGGCTGCCCACCTCCACAAGGCAGGTAGTAAGTTTGGTTCAGTAAAAGTTGCCATAGTCCCAGGTGACCATAGATTGCTCTCTGCTTTGAGCTGACTGCTGGTGATTTAACCTGAGGATCACCACAGCTCAGGCAAGGGGCAAGGTTTAGAAGGCGGGCTTTCATGAATAACCTCAGCCGGTACAGGAATTGAACCTGTACTGATGGCATTATTCTGCATCACCAACGAGCCGTCCAACCAACTGAGCTACCTGACCCCAGACAGTAAGAGCTTTGTTAATAGTGAATAAAGGAGGCTAACTGGAATTTACCAGTGTCCAATTTTCCAAACAACGGGGGTGGGCATTTTAAGTGAAGGTGGACATCCAGCAACACGTCTGGGAGCTTCTTCTCCAGGCAGACTTGGAGGCCTTCCCTGCCTCCCCCCACACCGTTTCCCCCCCGCCCCCCGCCCCCCAACGTCCCCCCGCCCTGAATAGCCATAGGCCACTCTGCAGAGAACATTCATTTCCATTCTATCTCTTCACAAGTCTTCGATGGACTCTACTGTCTAATACAATATTCATGACAGAAAACATCGGCTAAACCTTCCTACCTCATCTAAGTTAGCACATGTTCTGTTTGGTTGTTTCAGAGGACCTCTCATTTAACAATTACTGTTACTCTAGAATAGAATAGAATCTCAAGAGTGCAGAAGGAGGCCATTCAGCCCATCGTGCCTGCACTGACAACAATCCCACCCAGACGTTATCCCTGCAACCCCACATATTTACTCTGCTAATTCCCTAACACTAAAGGGCAACTTAGCATGGCCAAACATCCTAACCCACACATCTTTGGAATGTGGGAGGAAACCGGAACACCTGGAAGAAACCCACACAGACACGTGGAGAACTTGCAAACTCCACACAGTCACTCGAGGCCAGAATTGAACCCGGGTCCCTGGCACTGTGAGGCAGCAGAGCCAAACACTGTGCCATCCTATTGATGCATTTCAAAATTATCCTAAATCGAAAGAGCAGACTTGCCAAAGTGCAATTTTATTTCCCCAAAGGCCTGAGAATAAGACACCATAGATCACAGTAAAACATAAAATGGGCGGCACGGTAGCACAGTGGTTAGCACTGCTGCTTCACAGCTCCAGGGTCCCGGGTTCGATTCCCGGCTCGGGTCACTGTCTGTGTGGAGTTTGCACATTCTCCTCGTGTCTGCGTGGGTTTCCTCCGGGTGCTCCGGTTTCCTCCCACAGTCCAAAGATGTGCGGGTTAGGTTGATTGGCCAGGTTAAAAATTGCTCCTTAGAGTCCTGGGATGTGTGGATTAGCGGGTAAATATGTGGGGGTGGGGCCTGGGTGGGATTGTGGTCGGTGCAGACTCGATGGGCCGAATGGCCTCCTTCTGCACTGTAGGGTTTCTATGATTTCTATGATAAAGACTGGCCTACACACTATGACACAAAAAGCAAAGCTTGCAGACTTCGAGGCCAGAAAGGTTAGAATGTGGTAACAGTGTGACAGAACGTTGTGATGTTCACATGCGGCCCAAGGTAGTGAATAATATAAGGTTTGACCCTAGCTCCTCCAATGTTTAGAGTGCTCTTCGAACAGTTGGAAGTCCTTTGGTCTTTATGCTGACCCTTGAAAAGTCACAAACCCAATCAGCTTGAAGGGACTTCACAGAGGAAAGAGGTTGGACTAATGGTTTGCTAATTAGTGTAATACTGTAAAACAGTTGTACAAACAGAATAGTCTCATTATTCAATGTATGGTAACGCTTGTTTAAAAGCACACACAGGATATTCTGTTGGGCTAACAATGCCACAAGAAATCTGCTAACAACACACAACACCTATATTGTGGATGATGAGCAGAAGATCCATAATTTGAAGAGGGACGGCAAGTATGACTGAATACAGAGAGAATAAGTTCTTCCCCAAATTCCTGGCCCATCTCCAGGAGGGGATCTTACTATCCACTCTGACTGCAAGGATTGTATGCATACGTTATTCCAAGACAAAGTCAAACTCCCACGTTAAAAAACATATTTTAGAATTACATGATTAAAACAATTAATTCATTCCATTCCTCCAATATAGAATCATAGAATCCCTGCAGTAAAGAAGGAGGCCATTCAGCCCATCAAGTCTTATCAGCCATAATCCCACCCAGGCCCTATTTCTGTAACCCCACGCATTTAGACTGCTAATCCCCCTGACACTAGGGTCAATTTAGCATGGCCAATCAACCTAACCCGCACATCTTTGGACTGTGGGAGGAAACCGGAGCACCCGGAGGAAACCCACGCAGACACGGGGAGAATGTGCAAACTCCACACAGACAGTGATCCGAGGCCAGAATTGAACCTGGGACACTGGTGCTGTGAGGCAGCAGCGCTAATCACTATGCCACCGTGCCAGTCGTAGTTACCATAACTGCTATCTTACCCTGTTTCTATTAAAATTCACCATGCAGTTCGTATCAAGGTATTTTCAAAAGCCCACAAACTGAATTATAATAATGGTCAAGATTTTATTGCTGGGAATCATTTTTCAGAGAATAAATCAGATTGAAATTCACAAATGTTTTATTTTTCCCTCCAGATTACCTTCAAATAATTTTGAAGGAAGCCAAAAAAGATATTATTAGAGGTTTAAACATTTGTTTCTGTTTTGGTTTGTCAGAATGCTGCTGAATTTTAGTAAGGCGTTTGATAAGGTTCACCATGGTAGGCTTCTGCAGAAAATGCAGATGTATGGGATTGGGGGTGATCTAGGAAATTGGATCAGGAATTGGCTAGCGGATAGGAAACAGAGGGTGGTGGTTGATAGTAAATATTCATCATGGAGTGCGGTTACAAGTGGTGTACCTCAGGGATCTGTTTTGGGGCCACTGCTGTTTGTAATATTTATTAATGATCTGGATGAGGGTATAGTTGGGTGGATTAGCAAATTTGCTGATGACACCAAAGTCGGTGGTGTGGTAGACAGTGAGGAAGGGTGTCGTAGTTTGCAGGAAGACTTAGACAGGTTGCAAAGTTGGGCCGAGAGGTGGCGGATGGAGTTTAATGCGGAGAAGTGTGAGGTAATTCACTTTGGTAGGAATAACAGATGTGTTGAGTATAGGGCTAACGGGAGGACTTTGAATAGTGTGGAGGAGCAGAGGGATCTAGGTGTATGTGTGCATAGATCCCTGAAAGTTGGGAATCAAGTAGATAAGGTTGTTAAGAAGGCATATGGTGTCTTGGCGTTTATTGGTAGGGGGATTGAATTTAGGAGTCGTAGCGTTATGTTGCAACTGTACACAACTCTGGTGCGGCCGCACTTGGAGTACTGTGTGCAGTTCTGGTCCCCACATTACAGGAAGGATGTGGAGGCTTTGGAGAGGGTGCAGAGGAGGTTTACCAGGATGTTGCCTGGTATGGAGGGGAGATCCTATGAGGAGAGGCTGAGGGATTTGGGATTGTTTTCGCTGGAAAGGCGGCGGCTAAGAGGGGATCTTATTGAAACATATAAGATGATTAGAGGTTTAGATAGGGTGGATAGTGATAGCCTTTTTCCTCTGATGGAGAAATCCAGCACGAGGGGGCATGGCTTTAAATTGAGGGGGGGTAGTTATAGAACCGATGTCAGGGGTAGGTTCTTTACCCAGAGGGTGGTGAGGGATTGGAATGCCCTGCCAGCATCAGTAGTAAATGCGCCTAGTTTGGGGGCGTTTAAGAGATCCGTAGATAGGTTCATGGACGAAAAGAAATTGGTTTAGGTTGGAGGGTCACAGTTTTTTTTTAACTGGTCGGTGCAACATCGTGGGCCGAAGGGCCTGTTCTGCGCTGTAATGTTCTATGTTCTATGTTCTATGTTCTATGAATTACACATGGAAATTATCCATTACGCATGTTTAGATTATAGTATCTACCTCAGCACCCAGTCAGAATCTGGTCACATCATTAAACTCAAATCCTGACTGGATATTTCTCAAATAGATATTAATGAAAGTACTCAGACAAAAATAAACTTCATTGCTGAGTTTAATATTTGATTGTGAAATATATTTTTATAGGTTTTTATGTGGCCAACCTTATAGAAATTTCAATTTGTTTTAAGGGATGATTTCGATGGTTCACCTGTTTACTATTATTGGTGGTCTCAGCGTTTTCTGATTTGATTTATTATTGTCACATGTTTTGGGATACAGTGAAAAGTATTGTTTCTTGCACGCTATACAGACAATGCATACCGTTCATAGAGTACATAAGGGAGAAGGAAAGGAGAGAGTACAGAATGTAGTGATACAGTCATGGCTAGGGTGCAGAGAAAGATTAACTTAATATTAGGTAGGTCCATTCAAAAGTCTGATCGCAGCAGCTGTCCTTGGGTCGGTTGGTACATGACATCAGACTTCTGTCTCTTTTTCCCGATGGAAGAAGGTGGAAACGTGTATGTCTGGGATGCTTGGGGGTCCTTGATTTTGCTGGCTGCTTTTCCGAGGCAGCGGGAAGTGTAGACTGAGTCGATGGATGGGAGACTGGCTTGAGTAATGGACTGGGCAACGTTCACGACCCTTGGGGTCTTGGTCAAAGCAGGAGCCATACCAAGCTACGATACATCCAAAAAAGGATGCTTTCTATGGTGCATCTGTAACAGTATCATTGGATCTCTGCTTCCGTCTCCACTCTGAAGAGTGGCATGTGGCTGAGAAGAAGGCAGCTGCTGTTGATGTTGTTCCTCCTGCTCCTTCTCAGAGGTACAGGCAGAATTGCATAAGCGTGCTGCGGAAATGGCTGGCATCAGGACAGTGCAAGTCAATGAAATGCAAGGCAGCTGAAATAACTTCCAAGAAGTTAGCAATCACCTGTCAAGCAGCGATAATACTCTTATACAGAGAAGCAGTATTTTAACTGGATCAGCACAAAATAATGTGGTCGCTAGAATCGACATTCAATGCATCCGATCATTCCCTATTCACTGTAATTTACATAGTTTCTAATGCTCTTATAATCACGAACATTCACCAGTATTTTACCTGGCCATGGCTGCAGCTCTTCCATTTCACTAAAGAAAGACTTCCCAGCTTGTCACTTGCACTGAAGAAGCACTCTCCACTGTAAACTCACCTTGGTGACCTCAGCAAGTTCCTGGCAGCTTGGGGAATAGGCCCATTGGCTGTTAAAACCGAAATCCTTGGTTAAAGCATAACCTAATAAGCTATTTGTTTATTTTAATGACTTGCTTGACAGCTGGATGGGTGGACGGGTGGTGGTTCTCCATTTACCCTCAAACAGTCCTCATTTTTAATCAATTTAATTCCCCCCACACAAGCAAACCTGCCTCTTTTTGCTGAGAAAATTCAAATTGTCTTGTTTTTCTCTCCACAGAAGCTGCCTGGCCTTCTGAATATCGCCAACATTTTCTGATTTACTTTTAAATTTCCAGCATCCGCAGTAGTTTGTTCTTGTAATAAAGTGATAATGCTTTCTTGAAAAATCCCAGCAACAACCTGTTTGCATAATCTATCTCGCTCTTACCGTCACTGAATAGCCGCTGGTGTATTTAAATACATGTCTTTTAGATTTGACAACTGCATGTTTTATCTTATTTATTCCTAATTAAATACATTCTTGCACTTTACTCCGTAATCACCATTATAATTGATTAAATTTGGCCCTGATAAATCTATTCCCAGCCCAAACAACATTAATGCGTCCGATCATTTCCTATTCACTGTAATTTACACAGTTTCTGATGCTCTTATAATCACAAACATTCAGCAATACTCATCTTTCTTTTAGTAAGATCACTTAACGCTATCAATCCAACAGACATCAGTCATCTTAACCACACAATTTTTGTAAAGGTTGGAGATAATGAAATGCTTCTATTTTGATCGGCCATGGAATAATTAATCGCATAAAAGTCACAATTGTTAAAAATTAATCAAAGGGCTCGGAACAGACTTTAGAAACACTGAGATAATTGGTTTTGTTAAAAAAGATCCTGGTCGCACAATAGATGATTATAAATTTTTGTCATTGATCAAATGTCTTATCTTCCTCATCAAGATGCCTTCTGGAAACGGTGCATATGGACATGCCTTCTCAAAGCCACCAAACCAAGGATGCCCAAAAGGGTAAGTCTTTTTTGTAAACTTTCTTCTGAATTTCCTGTCATGCCAGAAGGAGCAAGGGTGTTCCTCTGGTCCCCTTATTGAAATTTTAAGCCTCTCCTCCCCTGGACCTTCTCCCCACTTCTCACCTTCACTTCTCACATTCCTGTGAAGATCAGCTCAACACTGTCCCTGCAATTCTCAAGGACCATTCTATTGGTTCCCGATGGCAACCTCCTTCCACACAACAATCTACTCCTGTCCACCAGTCAGCTACCACTTCTCTGGTTTAAGTTTATTTATTAGTGTCACAAGTAGGCTTACATTAACACCGCAATGAAGTTACTGTGAAAATTCCCCCATCGCCACACTCTGGCACCTGCTCGGGTACACTGAGGGAGAATTTAGCATGGTCAAGGGGAGAAGATGGTGGAGAAAGGGAAACCAAGAGGAAAATGTCGAAGAGCTTGGAGAGAATCCGGAGGCCGCTTCTCCAAGCTGCTCCATGATAAACCCCTCAGTACCTCATGGGAGCAGAAGTTGGCAGCCAAGAGGGAGACACAGGCGGTGAAGGAGATGAGCCAAAGGCTTCTGGAGGGCCGGAGGAGAGAAAAGGAGGAAAAGAGATTGTGGCGTGAGGAGACCTTGAGGCGAAGACCAGAGAATGAGATGAAATTGGAGGTGGTGCAAGTGATCAAAAACCCTCTGAAGAGCAAGAGGATGAAGAAGAAGCAGCTGCGCAGGATCAAGAAGCGGGACACCCTGAGGTCCTGCCGAAGAGCCGACCCCGAGGTCAATGGGAGCAAGGGACAGGGGCAGAGTGACAATGAGAGAGATCGAAACGGGGCGAGAGAGCAATGGAGAAATGGAGACGGAGTGCGGGCAGGGAGGGAGAATATCAGAAAGAGAGAGCACTAGAGGGAGGGTCAGCCTGTCTGACAGCGAGAGACGCGATGAGTAAGCTGTACGTTAATGTCACGTGGGTAATGTTGTCCGATTTTTACGCTGGGATGCGGTTGAAGTGACAGGCTTTTGACATTGTCTATTTTCTGATTTGTGTACGTGGTGCGAGCCCGCATGTGTGTGCATGCAAGCCCACGCACATGTGTACGTGAGACTGCATGCATGTGCACTAAACCATGTGCGTGTGTGCGAGACCACAAGCGTGTGTGCAAGCCTGTGTGTGTGTATGTGTGTACACACGAAGGAGACCACACTGTGTCTGGTGTTCCAACATTCTGACAGACGCATTAATTTACTGGAGATATTAAAAGCTTTTCTTTATGTTCCGATAAAAAAATACACCTAACCAGCAGATGTTTCAGACTGTGGGAGGAAACCCCGGAGGAAACCAACACAGACACGGGGAGAACGTACAGACTCCACACAGACAGTGACCCAAGCCGTGAATCAAACTCGGGTCCCTGGTGCTGTGAGGCAGCAGTGCCAACCACTGTGCCACCGTGCCGCCTTGATAGCTAAACCCCTGAGGTCAGTACAATTTGCTGCTCCCTTCCGTCCTCTCCTATCCAATTCCTGTCCCAATATCTCGAGCAAGCTTCCAGCAAGGTGACCCTGGATTTAGGGAGCTCGATGCTGTGTTTGAGGGACAGACAGTTGAGCCTCAAAGGAGGTTAGCCACAATGGAGAGAGCATTGGGCCTCTGCCACCAGTAAGTGAATTGACACAAAAGCCAAAATTGCTTCTATTATAACATCTTAAGGAACCAAGTCCTCACTGGACTGTATGAAAGGCTTTTATCACATCAGCCTCTCAGTCAGCATTGCAAATGCACTGCCCCTTTGTTCCATGTCGTCTTCAAATCCAGCATGGTAGGGTACTGGGGGCAGTGACGGGTACCATAGTGATGATGATGATGTATGAACATATAAAACCATTTGATAGGAAGAGATCCATTGACCCTTTGTCAGAGTTCAGCCCGTCAGCTCTGATGAAGGGTCATCCTGATTCAAAACGCTAGCTCTATTCTCCCTCCACAGATGCTGTCAGACCTGCTGAGATTTTCCAGCATTTTCTGTTTTTGTTTCAGATCCCAGCATCCGCAGTATTTTGCCTTTATATTGGTCTATCTTGCCTGCCCTGTGCAGTTATGCTTCCGGTTGCATCACAATGTAGACAGTCCCCACTAACACAGAAGCCACATTCAGATACAAACTCAGGGTGAATGCATCCTGGATGTTCCAATAAATAAGACCACGAATGAGCTGCATATTGAGGGAATGGTATCCTTTTCCACTGGGTCAAATATATGGCTAATAATGGGAAGCATATCGTGTTCAGTCTATTGTACCTCATATCTGGGGAAAGATGAGATGCAGGCAAAGCCTAATGCTCTCTTGTCTTGTTCTGTTACTCCCAGGAGGAAAGCGATGTTAAGACCCCACAGAGACAGTTGTGGACTGCAAGATGTGAGATGGTGCCCCTGTCAGCTGCTGCAACCTGTTGCTTATGGACCCAACAACTACAGCAGTGCTGTCCATGTCCTGGGGCAAGTCTGGAGTGGTGGTTGTAGTAGGTTACAGTGGTTCTTTGAAAGCCTCCCTGATGAAGTAAAAATGCCCCAGACCTTGCTCCTCGGATTAAGTTCAGATGTAAGATATGGCAATCTGCACAGGGACACCCTCCTCGTTCCCCATCCCCAAGATTCTCCTCTCTCTTCCTTTCTTTGTTGCTCTCAAACGCAGCTCTGCCACACCACTTGTAACCACACAACGGGCTTGCACACCACTGGGGGTGGCACGGTGGCACAGTGGTTAGCACTGCTGCCTCACATGCCAGGGACCCGGGTTCGATTCCCGGCTTGGGTCACTGCCTGTGTGGAATTTGCACGTTCTCCCCGTGTCTGCGTGGGTTTCCTCCAGGTGTTCCGGTTTCCTCCCACATTCTGAAAGATGTGCTGGTTCGGTGCATTGACCCGAACAGGCGCCGGAATGTGGCGACTCGGGGAATTGCACGCTAACTTCATTGCAATGTTAATGTAAGCCTTACTTGTGACTAATAAATAAACTTTTACTTTAACGGCAGTAAAACTATTTTAAAGTAATCAAAAACAGTGATGTACCTGTAAAAATCTCTTCTCAGAAGCCAGAATTCAGTTCTAGAAGTCAGAAACTATGCCCAGATGTCAGCTAGCCACCTTGACGGACAAACCATCAACTAACATTTTGTGGTATATGAGCCCTCCAAACAGAGGTGCTGGTGGGACATTCCAGCCTCTTAGCATCTCAGGTTTCTGAGCTTTTGACATGGAGAATCAGACAATAACACAAACCATTTTCATCGAACTTATTTAAATCTTTTACAGATCACACAGATTTGCAAGAACAGCTTCTTCCCTGCTGCTGTCAGACTTTTGAATGGACTTACCTTGCATTAAGTTGATCTTTCTCTACACCCTAGCTATGACTGTAACATCACATTCTGCACTCTCTCATTTCCTTCTCTATGAATGGTATGCTTTGTCTATATAGCGCGCAAGAAACAATACTTTTCACTGTATACTAATACATGTGACAATAGTAAATCAAATCAAATCAAATATTTTAGCATCCTTCCCTGTAGACCATTGATGTACCATTTGTTCAAAAAGGAGGCATCATTTGACTGGATGGAATTTGTTGAACTGTCCGCAAATAAAATCGAAGGAAGTGAAATTGTCTGAATTTCACTTATAATTTAAAAGTACAAGTGGGACTTTGTTTAGATGGCAAATCATAAAACAACTTGTCAGAAGAATGATAATATGAAACTAATGAATAGCATAACTAGAAATGTCAGTTGGTCCTGATGCGTTCTGACATGCTATCCCGGCAAGTCATATCCCAATGCAATCATTATTATTTTCAAGACTCCAATTACTTGCTAGTGATGGAAGGATAACCGTACAAAAAAACAACAACTCCTGTGAAGCTCATGATATTTGAGACAGTCATGTATTTATCAGGTCTGATGGATCACATATGAGTATTTCTAACCACTTGTTTTAAACCTCAAATCACTGGCAGAAAGTTCATTGTCTTGTCTGCATTCTTGTTTCAGTCCTCTGGGCGCATTCCTACTGGCAACATGCTGTGTGGCAAAATATAATACATTTCTAACTTCTGGCAACGAGTCATTAATTAAATAGCACTAGAACAGATAAGATGCAGGTGGCATGCTGGCACAGTGGTTAGCACTATTGCCTCACAGCGCCAGGAACCCGGGTTCAATTCCAGCTTTGGGTGATTGTCTGTGTGGAGTTTGCACATTCTCCCCATGTCTGCGTGGGTTTCCTCCAGGTGCTCCGGTTTCCTCCCCACTCCAAAGATGTGTGGGTTTGATGGATTGCCCATGTAAATTGCCCCTTAGCATCCCAAAATGTATAGATTAGATGGATCAGCCAGGGGAAATGTATGGGGTCATGGGGATAGGACGGGGGGAGAGGGCCTGGGTAAGATACTCTGTCAGAGAGTCAGTGCAGACTCGATGGGCCAAAGAGCCTCTTCTGCACTGTGGGGATTTGGTGATTCTATATGTTACCTACTATTATTATAATTAATCTATTCGCACATAGGAGCAGGAGTAGTCATGCCAGCTGTGCCATTTAAAAATGTCACGGCCGAACTGATTGCGGGTTCAACTCCAGTTTACCGTTTGCTCACAACACCCACACCACCCTCACCCCATTCACTGCTGCCCCTGACTCTCTTGTCTATCAAACATCTGTTTAACTCTGCCTTGAAAATATTCAATGATCCAGCCTCCACTACTTTCCAGGGAAGAGAATTCCACCTTCTAATGGCCCACTGAGAGAAAATAAATTCTCCACATCCCTATCCGAAAAGGGAGATCACTAGTTCATAAACCATATCCCCTCGTTCTAGTCTCCCCTACAAAAGGAAACATGTTCGTGGTATCCACCCTCGAAGTGCCCTTGGCATCTGTTTCAATAGATCCGCCTTTTATTCTTCTAAATATAGGCCCAATCTGTTCAACCTTTCTTCATAAGATAAACTCTTTATCCCAGGAATGAGTCGTGTGAACCTTCTCTGAATTGTTTCTGACGCAATTGGTCCCACCAAGGTGCTGTACAGCTGCAGTAAACCTTCCCCACTTCTATATTCCATTTCTTGCAATAAACACCAACATTCCATTTGACTTCCTGATCACTTGCTGCACTTACATAGTAATGTTTTGTGATTCACGCACCAGGACACCCAGGTCCCTCTGCACTATCGAGTTCTGCAATGTTTCATTGTTTAATTAGTATACTGCTTTTCTACTCTTCCTACATTTTCCTACATTATACTCCATTTTCTAAATTTTTCTCACTCACTTAATCTATCTATCTCCCTTTGTAAGCTGTTTCCCTTCCTTGATAACTTATTTTCCAACACATCTTCATAACATCGGTAAATTTAATTATCATGCATTCAGTCCCTTCATCCAAATCATTGATAAAGCTTACAAATAATTGAGGTCTCAGCACTGGCCCCCGTGGCACTCCACTAGTTACAGCTTTCCAGCACCAGAAAGACCCATTATCACTACTTTGTGCTTCCTTTTAGCTAACCTAACCCTTTATCCATGCTAAGATGTTAACTCCTACACCATGTTTTCTTATCATGCGCAGTGATGTTTGATGTGGCACCTTATCAAGCACCTTTTGAAAATCCAAGTACACCACATCTACAAGTTCCCCATTATCCACGCTGCCTGTCACTTCCTCAAAAATCTCTAATGGATGATTTAAGCAAAATTTCCTTTCCACAAAGCCAGGTTGACTTGTGTATTTGTGTTATGATTTTCTAAGCATCCTACCAAAATTATAGAATCACTACGGTGCAGAAGGAGGCCATTCAGCCTGCACCGACAACAATCCCACCCAGACCCTATCCCCGTAACCCCACGGATTTATCTTGCTGATCTTCCTGAAACTAAGGAGCAATTTAGCATGGCCAATCCACCTACCCTGCACATCTTTGGAGTGTGGGAGGAAACCGCAGAACCCAGAGAAAACCCACGCAGACACAAATGTGCTAACTCCACATAGACAGTGACCCAAGCCGGGAATTGAACCCAGGTCCCTGGTGCTGTGAGGCAGCAGTGCTAACCAATGTGCCACCATGCCACCCTAATAATGGATTCTAGCAATTTTGCTATGTCAGGCTAACCGCTGATTGTTTTCTGCTTTCTATCTCCCTCTTTACTTGAATAAAGGTGTTATATTAGCTATTTTTCATTCCACTGGGACCTTTCTAGAATCTAAGTAATTTTGGAAGGTTATAACCAATGCATCTACAGTCTCTGTAGCCACGTCCTTTAAGGCCCAGGATGCAAGCCATCTGATCCTGAGGATATGACAGCCCTTAGGACTAATTGTTCCCCAGCACTGTTTCTCCCTCCAGTTCACATTTTGATTTTCAAGTAAAGTTTATTTAGTAGTGTCACAAGTAGGCTTACATTAACACTGCAATGAAGTTACTGTGAGAATCCCCTAGTCGCCACACTCCGGCGCCTGTTCAGGTACACTGAGGGAGAATTTAGCACGGCCAATCCATCTAACCAGCACATCTTTTGAACTGTGGGAGGAAACTGGAGAACCCAGAGGAAACCCATGCAGACACAGGGAGACTCCACAGACAGTGGCCCAAGCCGGGAATCAAACCCGGGTCCCTGGCATGGTGAGGTGTTAACCACTGTGCTACCATGCCACCAAGTATATTTCTGAAGTCTTGTACAGTGAAGGCAGATACAAAACACCTCTTCACTGCTTCCGCCATTTTCTTGTTTCCCATTGTCAGTTCCCCAACCTCATTCTTCAGAGAACTAAGAATAGTTTTAGCTATTCTTTTCCATTTTAAATACTAGTAGAAACTCTTACTATCAGTGTTTATATTACCAGCTAGCTTTCTCTCATACTCAGCTTTCTTCCCTTTTCTATTATTCTTTGCTGGTTCTTAACATCTGACCAATCTTCTCACCTACCACTAATCTTTGCAAATCTGTGGCATTTCTTTCAATTTGATACTATTCTTAACATCCTTAACTTCCTGTAATGACCATCAGGTCATAAATACTGTTCAGGAATGGGAATTTACCTTCATCATGGTGAAGGTGGACAATTCCATTTCCCGGCAGATCCAAGACTTCCAGTAGTGCACTGAGCATGATAAGATGGCGAGCTGTGTATGTTCCACTCTAGGTTTGCTTCCTTTATGGTTGAAGGGTTCAGCCATGTGGGACATTGGGATTGAGCATAGTGTGAAAACAATGATCATAAGACCCAAGTTTGGCACCATAATTAGAACAGAGATGGAACCCAGGGAGAGGTCATAGAAAGAGAGGACCCGAGAGGGAGTCCAGTAGGAACCACTGGGGAGAGAAACTACAGTGGGGAGTGTGATGTTAGTGTACCTGCAAGAGGTTTTTTTTTTATGGTCACGGCCTTGGGTGATGTCATTGCTGGAAGGAAAATAAAACTGGGCAAATCAGGTGACAGAAATTTTTTTCAGCTTTCAGTTTCATTTTGGCTGAAGTGTTAGAGGCAGTCTTAGAAGCAAGCTGGACAAGAAGTCTCTATCTCGCTCTGTTTTGCTTTGAAAGCTTTACCAGTCAGCTGAAAGAAAGGCTTGTTGCCATGCTGCAGTAAAGATTCTCTCTGGTGCCTTGAGATGCTGTCTTGTCTTCAAACTGTTTGGAGTGATTCCAGAGAACTGCAGACTTCAACCAACGGACCCAAATTTCCATTAGTCACATGAGCATTAGCCTGTGCTGTGTTAAACCTGTGAAAAGAATCTTTTGTCCATGGGGAGTTTTGGGTTTGATTGGGACAGCTTATATATATTCATTAAGGATTTTACATTATAGTGGTTGTTTTGTTTCTTGTTTGTAATTGATAAAAGTTCTTGCTAATTTTCTTACTATGCATGTTAACTATATTCTTAAATGAACTTTGTTTGGTAAAAGCTCCCTAGTGGATCTTTTGTGTCACACCTGAAGTGAAACATCTCATGCTTATCCTAGCCAAATTCAAAATGCAAAGCTTATGATTCAGATGGGCTTCATAAAACACTTTGGAGTTTCTGACCTGAAACATAACAAGAGGAACAAAGAAAGAAGCTCATTGCAGCAAAAGTGCTGCTGTTGGCAGGCTTCAAGTAGAGAAGACTTGGAGAAATCCCTGGAGAGCCAAAAAGGCAGCAGTAGGTTGATGACTCTGTGCTGCAGGCTGTTAGGGAAAAACCCTGTGGAGCAGTGGTGTTCTGCCCATTGTGGCTAGCAAGCTGGAATTGTGCCCATGAGTTGGTGCTGGAGTGCCACTTCGAGAAGCCAGTGGGAGGTAATCTCAGGAGAAAAGATGGAACAATCAGGAGATGGGTAGTCATTGCAGCAATCCAAGTCGGAGCAACTTTCAGAGGGAATTCAGAGGATAGATCTTCGAAAGTGAAGACTTGAAATTTATCCCCTGTGAGAGAGGTAGAGTTTTAATGAGATTATATAACTCATAGTCTGGTTGAGTTGCTGGAAATCCATGGGATCTGTCTTGGTCACAGCTGCCATTTATTGTGCAATGCCATGTGTTCAACCACAGCTTACTTGTTAATTCACATGTATTTAGTTTAATTCTGAATATTAGACACAGGTAAACATTGTAATTTTTTTTGTACTTGTCTGACTTTGTATTGTAATGGTTATTTTCTTTGCTGAGAAACAATAGAACCCTTGGCTTTATTCTCTCTCAATAAGCACCTGGGATTTGAAAAGTTGTCATTTGAACAAAAAACATTTTTTAAAAAATCTTACTGGTTCCTAACCAGAGTATAACGATATTTATTTCTACCTGTGCTAACAATTCATTCATTCGATTCGATGGGTTCGATTCCCGGCTTGGGTCACTGTCTGTGTGGAGTTTGCACATTCTCCTCGTGTCTGCGTGGGTTTATATACTTGTGGGCGGCACGGTAGCACAGTGGATAGCACTGCTGCTTCACAGCTCCAGGGACCTGGGTTCGATTCCCGGCTTGGGTCACTGTCTGTGTGGAGTTTGCACATTCTCCTCGTGTCTGCGTGTGTTTCCTCCGGGTGCTCCGGTTTCCTCCCACAGTCCAAAGATGTGCGGGTTAGGTTGATTGGCCATGCTAAAATTGCCCCTTAGTGTCCTGGGATGCGTGGATTAGCGGGTAAAATATGTAGGGATATGGGGTAGGGCCTGGGTGGGATTGTGGTCGGTGCAGACTCGATGGGCCGAATGGCCTCTTTCTGTACTGTAGGGTTTCTATGATTTTGTACAAATGCATTCTGATACCCAAATCAACATCCTGTTCCTTTACCCCATTATTTCCCTATGATTTACCACACTTTCTCTCACTTTGTCCCTTCCCCCCCTACCTCCCCCCCCCTTTAGTTTAAAACCCCTCTACCATGTCAAATTAAATCCTGCCACAGAACGAAAGTTGTATCTCTGGGCTGCTTTGTATTGGTTGAATAACAATTCCAATAGCTGTAAAATAATGATGATTGCTTATTTTCACATAGCTAGAAATTGCCGAATTAGCAAATTCTCCCACAGAGAAACATGAAAAATAGTGGCAAAAGCAGAATTATATATATTCTTTTAATGAAAACCCCAACGTACCTATTTATGATAGAGATTGAAGGTTACAGAAATAAGTAAAGATAAATGATCAAATATTCTACAGAACATTGAAGGATTGAGTCCTGGTGAGAGGACAGACGTGTAATCTGCGGGATACAGCGACTCAAGATTAATAATGCCCATGGAGACTGTTCACACTGATATCCTGGTCTTGTTCAATTACTTCAGGAATGGGGGATAAATCAGATTTAATTTCTCATCTATGGCTATTCATCTCAAACAAGTGACTCCCTGAATTGGTTAGGACGCATGAGTGTGTACCTCTTTATGACAATAGGAAGGAGAAAGCACAATGCATCTGGTTTTCCTTCCTGCTTTCATTTTGTAACCACGCACAAGACTATAATGTTCACAGCGGCCCTTTGGGTTCCATAGAAGACTGATAAAAATGGCTAATATAAACAGAACAAAGCACAAAGAACAGTACAGCACAGGAACAGGCCCTGCGACCCTCCAAGCCTGCGCTGATCCTATCTCGACCAACCGCCTGTATGTCTCTATTCCCGTCTTTTCATGTGTCTATCCAGATAAGTCTTAAATGTCGCTAACGTGTCTGCCTCAACCACCTCACTTGGCAGTGCAATCCATGCCCCCACCACCCTCTGTGTCAAATACTTCCTCCGCACATCTCTACTGAACCTTTTCCCTCTTACCTTGTGCCCCCTGGCAATTGCCATTTCTGCCCTGGGAAAAAGCTTCCAACTGTTCACTTTAACTATGCCACTCATAACTTTATAAACTTCTTTCAGGTCACCTCTCATCCTCCGTCTTTCCAGGGAGAACAATCCCAGTTCATTCAGTCTCTCCTCATAGCTAATACCTCCATACCAGGCAACATCCTGGTAAACCTTTTCTGTACTCTCTCCAATGCCTCCACGTCCTTCTGGTAGTGTGGTGGCCAGAATTGGACACAGCATACCAAATGTGCTGGATAAACTCAGCAGGTCTGACAGCATCTGTGGAGAGGGAAACAGAGTTAAGGTTTCAAGTCCATATGACTCTTCTACAGAAGCGAAGAGGGATAGAAATGTGGTGAATCATATTGCTGGAGAGGGGGGTGAGGCAGAACAGAAAGTCAGGGATAATTGGGAGCTAAGGAGAGATCGACAAAGATCTCATGGATATGAGACAAAGGGGATGATAAAAATGGCTTCCTTCTTTCATGAGTGCATGGATTAAGTCCATTTCAACCATTATTCGACAAAATTAACTTGCAATTCTGTCAGAAATGGCTTGAAATTGCCTTGCTCATGGATGGAAAGTACAGTGCATCACTGAGTGTCTGAGATATGCCAGAATTCTACCGTCCAGCCAGAATCGGAGTGGGCGAGGGGCGGACAACAGAAATGTCCGTTGACCTTAGGCAGGAATTTCTGGTGTCAGGTCGAGCAAGGCCATAAAATCCTGCCCATGATCTGGTGATTTGATTTTAATGCATCAGAAAAAAAGTCAACAGCTGCCTCTGGCTCTGGAACCATACAAAATGTATGTGATCACAGAAACAATACAGTCTACAGGTTCCATATCAGTGTAAAAGCAATGCACACACTATTGGGAATCACAGTACTATAATGTGCAGGATATTGTGGTTTTGAATTGCAGCACTATTTTAAAAACTAAATTCAGTGACGTCTTAATCACTAAAGTACACAGTCAACACCAGACAACAGCAATGTGTAAGCCATCCTGTGTTAATGTATCCAATTTAACTCAATGTTGGAATTAGAATCATTTTAAAATCATTAACTCTGGCTGGAACTCCACCACCCCACCCGCCACGGAATCGGCACGGGCGAGGGTCCGACAACAGAAATCTCCATTGCCCTCGGGCGGGAATTTCCATTCTCACCCGAGCAAGGCCATAAAATCCCACCCAACATCTATCATTGATCGCACAACTCACCACCTTATTGGCTATAAGCCTGGACCTGATTGAGAATCATCAACTTCTACCATCGCTCTTCAACATTTTTGCAATCTTTTCACCTGCCGGTCACTTCTGCTGCTGAATGTGTATGACACAATTTCACTGGCACGTTTGTTGTTCCATTTTTTTCCACTATTTTGGCTTTTCCAACATCTTTCTGTCATTTCTGCTAAACATTCCCATTCGGCCTCCGCACTTATTTTCTCAATCAGCGCATCTTCTTTCATTATTTACTTCTGAGGAGGATTTGTTCCTGAGTACCTCCTGTTCTCAAAGATAAATGGATCAAAATGGATTTCATTTGCTTCCTCGTCACAGTAATCTTCCTAATCCTAGCGTAGACTAAGCAAGGCCCTTGGAATTTCATATTTCTGTGTTGCTTTGGTATTCCTGACTCGCACAGCAGTCACGCTTTGTGAGTTGCCCACATCCGTTTCAGATCAAGGCGAAAACAAACAAATTTGATGTATTCACCTGATCTAAATGACGGGAGTATTTCCCCAAGCAGTTCCTCTCTCAACTAACTGCTCTCCTCTCCGAAATGCTGCCTGCAGCCCCTGCACTTGCTGGGAGGACCAGGGGGCGTTATTAGAAAATCATGCAATCCAGTCAGTCACCGGGATCAGGAGATTGAATTCGATGATTGGTCTTGATCAAATAGAAGGGCAGAACAGGCTCGAAGGGCCGAATGGCCAACTCCTGATTCTATTTACCATGTTTCTATATTTTTATGTTTAAAGGCTGTTAGAGGGAAGCTGCACTATTGGAATGAAAGAAATGCTCGAACTCCATGGTTATTAGCACATATTAATAACTACACTAACAAGCAATCTAAGATTTTGAGACTGTCACATAGAATCATAGAATCTACAGTGCAGAAGGAGGCCATTTGGCCCATCGAGCCTACACCAAAAACAATCCCATCCAGATCCTCTCCTATCCCTGTAACCCCACATATTTACCCTCCTAATCCCCCTGACATTAAGGGGCAATTTATCATGGCCAATCAACCTAACCCAACATCTTTGGGCAGTGGGAGGAAACCGGAGCACCCGGAGGAAACCCACACAGACACGGGGAAAATGTGCAACTCCACACAGTCACCCGAGGCTGGAATTGAACTCGGGTCCCTAGCGCTGTGAGGCAGCAGTGCTAACCACTGTGCAACCGTGCCACCCCATGACTCCTTTACACTTGATAGACGTTTCTTGCCTTCATACATAGGAATTCATTTTCTGTAAACAAAAGGAATATGTTCAAGCCTTGTGCTTAATACCCAGGAACTTGGGGAACCTATAGTTCCCCATTGTTTACTCCATAATAACAACTCAGCCAGTCAGAGTAGACTTACCAACCAATCAGGACCTTTTTCTCCCGCAGTATCATTTGTTGTGATCCTTAGGAGTTTGCCATTCTTGTGTTTGTCCTGATAAGTGCAAGATGAAAAGCTTTGACAACAAACATGTCTCCTTTTTCAGCAACATTCCTTGCTTTTGTACTCTGTCCCACTATTTATAAAACCTGGGATGCTGTATGGTGTTTTTAATCGCTCTCTCAAACTGTCCTGTCTCCGTCAACAATCTGTGTATAAATTATCCTCAGCTTTTAGAATTGCTTTCTTTATTGTTCCTTCTACCAAAATCAATCATTTTAAACTGCTGCCTGGGGCATTGACTGTATTCAGAGATTAACATAAAGGGCCCTATTTTACCATTTTAATTCTAAGTGCTGGGCGGACTTGAAACTGGGAGTGTTTCAGATCCGACTTTTAGACCCATCCTCAGACGCCCCCATACGCACTCTGCCTGAAAAAATAGCAAGAAGTCTCACAACACCAGGTTAAAGTCCAACAGGTTTATTTGGTAGCAAATACCATAAGCTTTCGGAGCACTGCTCCTTCGTCAGATGGAGTGGATATCTGCTCTCAAACAGTGCACAGACACAGAAATCAAGTTACAGAATACTAATTAGAATGCAAATCTCTACAGCCAGCCAGGTCTTAAGGGTACAGACAACGTGGGTGGAGGGAGCATTCAACACAGGTTAAAGAGATGTGTATTGTCTCCAGACAGAACAGCTAGTGAGATTCTGCAAGATCAGGGGGAAAGCTGTGGGGGTTACTGATAATGTGACATAAATCCAACATCCCGGTTTAGGCCGTCCTCATGTGTGCGGAACTTGGCTATCAGTTTCTGCTCAGCGACTCTGCGCTGTCGTGTGTCGTGAAGGCCGCCTTGGAGAACGCTTACCTGAAGATCCAAGGCTGAATGCCCGTGACTGCTGAAGTGCTCCCCCACAGGAAGAGAACAGTCTTGCCTGGTGATTGTCGAGCGGTGTTCATTCATCCGTTGTCGTAGCGTCTGCATGGTTTCCCCAATGTACCATGCCTCGGGACATCCTTTCCTGCAGCGTATCAGGTAGACAACGTTGGCCGAGTTGCAAGAGTATGTACCGCGTACCTGGTAGATGGTGTTCTCACGTGAGATGATGGCATCCGTGTCGATGATCCGGCACGTCTTGCAGAGGTTGCTGAGGCAGGGTTGTGTGGTGTCGTGGTCACTGTTCTCCTGAAGGTTGGGTTGAATTAACCTGTGTTGAATGCTCCCTCCACCCACATTTTCTGTACCTTTTAAGGCCTGGCTGGCTGTAGAGATTTGCATTCTTATTAGTATTCTGTAACTTGATTTCTGTGTCTGTGCACTGTTTGAGAGCAGATATCCACTCCATCTGACGAAGGAGCAGTGCTCCGAAAGCTTATGGTATTTGCTACCAAATAAACCTGTTGGACTTTAACCTGGTGTTGTGAGACTTCTTACTGTGCTTACCCCAGTCCAACGCCGGCATTTCCACATCATGAAAAAATAGCAGCAGTTCTGAATCGTGCTGCAGAAGCCTGTGGGCGGGGCTTAATGCACCCAAAACACTGCAGCTCCGATCGGAGCTTTCAACTGCACATGCGCAGTAAAGGAAAATACCAAAACGCGTCCCTGCCACGTCCCTCCCGGACTGGATAATGACTCCAAATGGCTCCCACAGACAATGGCCCACCTCCACAATATTACTGACCACCTTATCCCCCCATCCCCCGTTACCCAGACCGATTGCAACCCCCTGCCCCCCTTCGCCCCCACCGATCACACGCAGAGTGGCAGCGGACCCCCCTTCCTCCCCAGCGATCCACAAGCAGAGTGGCAGCGGACCATTAAGTCAAATTAAATGCATGCAAATACTATTCACCTCACGTCCAACTTTACCAAGTTTACGTGCCCGAAAACGGGCACAACTTGATCGTAACATTGGGCCCAAAATGTCTTCAAGATAATAGCACATTTCCTCCACCAATTTTGTCTCAACGATCTTACCGGCTGCTCATGCCACACTCCCGCTGTAGTGAGGTCGGTGAATTTGGCACCCAGTGGGATGGGAAAATACCACTGGGGGGAACATCCAGAACGCTCTGATCCTCATCTTCAATTGGTAGAGTTGACCCTTCATTTAGCACAGATCCAGGTCCCATGTTGCAGCAGAATACATGATCAATGAAGATTAGTGATGCATGAAAAAGTGACTTGGATCTGAATGGTCCAAGTTTGAAACTCAGGAGTCACCACAGCCTGTCACATGGTGTAAAATGATGGACATGTCAGTTGTTGTCCTTTGGCACACCGGGTGTCTTTCTCCTCTAAGAATGCTACATTGCTTTGGGGAAATCGGGCAGCAACCTATTGCACCCTGGAAAGCTCCAGAAGGTCTCCGAAACATTATTCAAGACAGCGTTGCACAACCAAATTTCCAGTTTAGTGTCCCACCATATTTTTTATTCTTCTTTGCGGCGTCTTCTTCCACTATAATGATTCATGCATTCTAGCAATTAGCTTCAGCCATATATTAATCATCTTAGGAAATTGCCTTCTCTTCAGTACAAAACTATGATATTTAGCTAATGATTAAGTAATGAATGAGTGATTATCTGACTTTTTCACACAATTTTAAGAAGCTTAAATCTGCAAATACTCTTCCGTGAATGTTGGCAAAAAAAGTACCCTTATGAAAGGCGTAGTACGGTAGAAGTTAAAGTAGCAATCCAACAATGTAGAAAGAAATGGTAATCAATTGTCTGTCAAGCAAAGAGATTGGCAAAAGCCTGACTTAGCCCCACAACCTCTTCTTGCCTTGTAGCTAGCCAAACTCTAAAAATGTGATCATTAGTGTGGAAGGTTCAAATATCAAATTCCTTGCTTGAACCAACTTCATGTAAACCTTAGTTATAAACCTGGAACAGCTTTCCACAGGTGAGCTTTGGTGTCAGTTCAAAAATTGCCTGGCTTTTTTGAACTGACTTTTGAATGGACCTGCCTCATACTAAGTTGATCTTTCTCTACACCCGAGCTATAACTCTAACACTACACTCTGCAAACTTTCCTTTCCTTCTCTCTGAACGGTATGCTTTGTCTGTATAGCATGCAAGAAACAATAATTTTAACTGTATACTAATACATGTGATAATAATAAATCGAGTCAAATCAAATTAAATCAAATCAAATCAAAACAATCCTGGAGTATTTAATGACAGACCTCATTATGGTCTCAACATTCAATTGCACAGCACCCTTCTATCTCATGAGAAACAAGTCCTTCCAGTATGACCTGTGCATGTTCAGCTCATCAGAAGCACATCAGATTAGTGAGGGTGCACTCTAGCTGTCCAAAGTGCAGAATTTTTCATGTCACACTTGGGATAGGATCTCATTTGGCAAAAGAGGGCTTAAACAGCCACTAGGCTAACTAGGAGGCCATGCAATCCCATGAGCCTGTTCTGCGATTCAATTCCATCATGGTTGAACTCCATTTACCCTTCCTCCATGACAGTACATGGACCTCATGATGTGGAGATGCCGGCGTTCGACTGGGGTAAACACAGTAAGAGTTTTAACAACATCAGGTTAAAGTCCAACAGGTTTATTTGGTAGCAAATGCCATTAGCTTTTGGAGCGCTGCTCCTTCGTCAGATGGAGTGGATATCGGGAGTGAGATATTAGGAGTGGATATCGGGAGTGAACCAGATGGGTTTTTCCGACAATTGTTTCATGGTCATCAGCAGATTTTTGATTCCAGATTTTTAAAAATTGAATTCAAATTTCACCATGTGCTATGGCGGGATTCGAAACTGGATCCCCAGAACATTTGCTGAGTTTGTGGATTAATAGTGTAGCGATAATACCTAGGCCATCACCTCCCCATAAATGTCAAATACACTAACATAGAAAGCAGTTGAGGCCAAAACATTGTGTGATTTCAAGAAGAAATTAAATATTGCACTTGGGGCTAAAGGGATCAAGGGATATGGGGGAAAGCAGGATCAGGAAATTTGAATTTGATGATCAGCCATGATCCAAATGAATGGTGGAGCAAGCTCAAAAGGCCAAATGGCCCACTGCTGCTTCTATTTTCTATGTTTCTATGTTTACATGTGCAAACTTGGGGGGTCTAATATCTGTTTCAGGCACTTTTGGTTAAATTGGATTTCAGCTGAGTGCAGCTTGAAACAATATCCAGCGATATCATTGAACCACAACTTTATAATATAAAGTAGATCCTCACTTGTCAGAATGGCGGCTCTTCTGTGCCAGTTGTCAGGCAGGTTATGGTGATGAGAGGCAGGAACATTCCCCTGGTCAAAGGGCGGAGGATTAAAATCTATCCCATTGCTTCACACATTTAAGCGAACCGTCCAAATTCAGTGAGTTATATCCACGGCGAAGCAATAGGGTCCAATAGTTTATCAGGTTTGATGCAAGACCTTGCTTTTGCAGACAGGAATTATCCATCACAGCAGCAGGTGCTACATGTTCCTGGCAAAGACTTCACGCAGAAGATAACAGAGAACGCCAATGACTATGTCAAGAAAACCGTCCACATTTTTGACATTTTTGTATCGTGCTTTTATGTGGCTCAAAATGAACATTTTAGACATGAGGGATGTCTGCCTATCTTTCCAAAATCAAGACACATTCTTACCGCCCTCTTTCTGACCAGTGTGGAGCAGCAATTTCTTTGCAGAGATAAGACTCGGGATTCTGTCAGTCGTCTACTGCGACTGCCGCAGTTTCCAATTTGCCTTGTCAGGAGAGGAATCTTTTCCCACCTTTGCCAAGCAACCATCACCGGGGCGGGTAGGAATTCAGAAGAGGGCAGAAATAGTGTTAGAAATTTGCTCCACTGACACTTGACACTTCCTGTGAAGCTTGATTCAGTAAGGGCCTGGGACGCCTCTGTAGTTTAGTACACAAATTGAGTTGAGGACTCCAGGTCAACAAACATCAGATCCAACACTGGGACCCAGGCTGGGAAATGATTCGTATCCTTGAAGAGATAAAATGAATGTGTCTGGGATGTAGAGGGATCAGGGAAAAGGTTGGCGTGGCACAGGCACGGGACTTTTCCAGCTGCGCAAAGCACTCCGGCACTGCAGATGTGCCTGTTGCCAGGGACAGAATTTATTGATTTCATCGTTGTTTGTGATCGAAGTGTTTAATGCGTGAGATTAGTTGGTTTTTGTATCCTCAGAATATCCTCATTTATACCTTCCAGCAGCAAGCTTTCGTGAATTTAAAAACAAAGATTATTTATGCCCATACAATTCCCCCAGAAGTTTAAATGCAATGCCTTACATACATTATCAGACAAACAATGGTAAGATAAAGATAATGGAAAAACAAGATGATTACAATCTGGAATTATTTCAATCTCTTTAGGTCTGTAGTTTGTTCAATGAATTGATGCTTTGGCAGAAGTGGAGGTGTTGGAAAAGGATTCTAAGTAAGCAGCAAGGCATTTTGTAATTGAATTGCCAGGAGGTTAGCTCTCAAGTGAACTTTAAATTGGAACAGGGTTAGAGTCCTTCTTTGGCTGTTTATTACTTTCACTGTATAATTGTTTGGCAGCTGGTTCAATGTTTTATATGATAACTGCTCCAAATCAGCCATTACATTGTAAAAGTAGGTAACAAAAAAACATGGCTGCCTTACCTATGTAACCGGTTACAAGTCCAGAGTTTTGTAAAAAGAAAATGGCATGTTAGGCCAATGCATATCCTGTTTTCATGCCTAAGTGTTTCAGCTGTTTGTATTTTGAATGAGGAACTAACAAATTACATAGAAACATAGAAAAACTACAGCACAATAGAGGCCCTTCAGCCCACAAAGTTGGGCCGAACATGTCCCTACCTTAGCGATTACTAGGCCATAGAAACATAGACTTTCCATTACAATGGAAAGTCATTGAGATCTATTTCATTTTTGTCTAACATTCATTGTCTCTATTGTCCATAGTGAAGCAGAAGGATGAGTCAGCTGGTAACTTAATCTTCACTGTCGATGGATAACTTTAACAAAAGGTGTGTGAATTTCGCAAATGGCTGCGATTGTCCATTATTAATAAGGTTTTTGTTTCAGTTTCACAATTCGGAAGCGGGGGGCCTTCCTGATCAGGTACCCTGTGCACCACAGTGGGTCCCACTGGTGTCCAACTCTTCTGAAAAACAATCTCCTGTGATCCACACCAATTGTTTCCCCATAATCACACCAGGTATTGCCTGACTGGCCTGGGCAAGCCCACCCCACTCACTTCTCCTCTAAGTCCTCCATTGTTACGAGAACTTTGGTTCTCATGCAATACTAACAATAGCCATCGCCTCCCAGTGGCACTGTTGGGATTGAAGAGTAGTCAGCCTTCTGATTGGCTGGCAGCTCTTGGGGATGGGATCTTCACATTCAAAGACATGGGAACCCCAATGGCAGGCAGAAGGCTACTTAATATAGTCATTTAATCCTGTCAGGGATCCTGGATGTGCCCACCGCTGTATTTTCAGCAACTTTCTGATGGGTGGGTAGGACCATTTTTTATGACAATCAACAGCGGGTCCATGTTCATCATCCAGATTTGTATTGAATTCAAATTTTACCATCTGCGGTGGTGGGACTGGAACCCCGAATGCCAAGAACATTCGCCTGGGTCTACTGGATTACTAATCCAGTGGAAATACCACTAGGCTATCACTTTCCAATGGAGGCTAGTCATTAATTTTGGAGACTCCTAAAGGAAGAGATGGCAAATAGCGTAGTTGGCAAAATTCGAACCCAAGTGCGGAAACCCCAGTGGATTTAAAATCCATTGCCTTTACCACTCGGCCACAGCCTCGGTGGACGAGGGCTACCGGTGCAGTCACTAAATTCAGCCCTTACTTTCCAAGTGGAGAGAGATCATCTGCTATCTTGCTGATGGCTTCAGTATAGACATCTTGGGCCTATTGTCAAAGCTACCATGAGTTCTTCTATATATGACGATAGGGTGCGGAGGGGGTGGGAGCTGCATGTTACAGGATCACATTCTGAAATTGCACTGCCCAATCATTTAAAAAATAATCTTTATTCTATCAGTTACATGCAGCAAAGCAAAATATTTAATTGTAAATTTCCAATAAAAACATTGTAAAAATGTCAAGAATTAACACATGTACACGTACTTTACAATACAGTTTTGCGCATTTAAAAAAGCTGCACAACTCCTCATCAAAAAAGTTTTCTGCTGGTGTTCAATTCAGGTGGTGACGTAGATTACGTCAACTTTTCATGAGCAAGATAATACAAATATAAACTCGGTATTATAATCAATATGACGAGTTGCAGAGAATACAATTCTGTAGGACGTTTGTCAAATGTCATGAGTTGGCCAGTAGAAACTGTTAACAATTTGATATTCTCATCCAGGATCTACATTAATCTAACACTGGTGTGGTGCATCTGCCACACTCCACGTTAGCAACTTATATTACCCCTCGGGCTTTTAAGTAGATCCAGAGACAGGCTGTCTTCATTCAGCCAGAACAGTGCTCTACATTAATGCTTCATCACCCTGGTCTTACAGGAATAGAAAGTAAAGAGGGTCAAGGGAAATGCTAAATTGTAAAAACTGTTGAACTTTTCTTTGACATACTCATGAATGATGTTCAGTTATTAAAACACTGCAAGTACCTAAATGTACCAGAATCAGATGAATTCTGGCCCTACTGATGTCAATCAATCTTTTCCTTTTAATAGATTCTGTCCTTTCTCCTGCATGATTGTTCTTTAAGAACCTTTTATACTTAATGAGTTTCTTCACACAACTAAACGTTGTTGGATGAAGACATTGGGGTCATTTTAAGTTTTACCACTGGATTAACAACCTTGACTGGGTTGCTCCACCATTGGAAAGGTTTTTAAAATTTATTTATTAGTTACACAAGTAGGCTTGCATTAACACTGCAATGAAGTTACTGTGAAAATCCCCTCGTCACCACACTCCGGTGCCTGTCCAAGTATGCTGAGGGAGAATTTAGCCTGGCCAATGCACCTAACCAGCACGTCTTTCGGACTGTGGGGTGAAACCAGAGCACCCGGAGGAAACCCACGCGGACATGGGGAGAACGTGCAGACTCCGCACAGACACTGACCCAAGCGGGAATCGAACCCGGGTCCCTGGCAGCTGTGCTAATCACTGTGCCACCATGCCACCCACTCATGGTCCTTTTTTTCTGGATCAGTTTTCAGGAATTTGCTACTTAAAATAATTGTGCAAGCGCATCACCACAAGAACTGCAAACGTTCGTGGAGAAGGTCACCGTCACTCATTCTCAGGGCAACTAGAGAAGTGGCAGTAATTGTGGCCTTGTTAATATTGCCTGAGAACTGATCAAATAATCACCAGGGAGTGCTGATGTGGAAATTAAGAATTAATAAGTGTGATTGCCTCAAAAATTATTTGAAAATGTGTTTTTGTATTTTTATATGGCATCTTGGCTGAATAAAATGTCAAGATCTTAGTTTAAGCTATGTGCTTATAATATTTTATAATGTGTTGGTAGAAAATAAATAATGATTGAATTATATCAAATCTGAACACAATTGGACGTACTGTTTTTACCAGTGTGGAATCTTCTAAGAAAAATCATAATAAAGAGGCAAATATAAATATTCTTTTGTCTTTGAAGATAGTTAACTATAAATTTAAGGAAAATTACTTCCTTATCTTTCCAGAATATATCACTTCCCTGGTTTTTTTTATTTCGATTTTTACTTGTCTCCACGTCACATGAAATATCTGGACTGCAAGCAACCATTTTTCCATTAGTTAGGTGTATGTTTCACTTGACAACTTTAGTAAATTAAGTTTTTCTCAGAATTTGCATAATGTAGACTTTGATATGTGAAACATCAAGGAGCCCAACTATGTGTTCTTTTTAAATTGGTAATAGTTTAGTTCAGATGGTTGTCATGCTTACATCTTAAAAAAACCAAGAGCAATCAATCTCTTTACATTGTAATCACTTCAAAATGTAATAGAACTGAACTTGCCACATGGATGACATCCATCCTCTTCCTTTAATTAATCACTGATCATTATTTAGCTATAACTTCCGAAACAACAGGCGCATGCCTATTTTCACCTGTCTTGCAGAGATAACAAAATAAAAGATGCATTGTACAATGATGTCCTTAATTGCTTAATGTGCATTCCCTCATTTTTTTTTCTGCTGAAACCACTTTCACGGAGTTGCAACTATTGAACTAGCTGAGCGCAAGATAAAGGGCCCTAAATTCTGAGAGGCTTGTCGAGCCAGCAGACGTACGTCATTACAACACAAGAGCCTCCTGAATAACCACCACAAAGAAACTGTTGGGCTATCTCTGGAAGGTAATCAATCCCAGGCAGAGTGAGTTGCCCAATACAGACTAGTGTATTCCGTGAAGCACACACATAATAGCAGTTTCTAACTTACTGTTTGCTGAGTTCCGGATGAGTCACACGGCAGATGCAATCTTAGAAACATAGAAAAACTACAGCACAAAACAAGCCCTTCAGCCCCACAAGTTGTGCCGAACATATCCCTACCTTTTAGGCCTACCTATAACCCTCCATCCTATTAAGTCCTATTAAATCTTATGACCTCATTGCACCTGCTTTTCAGTGAGGGGAGGTCGTAAGATCGGGAGAGAGGGAAGAAACAGGAATCGCACCCGTTTTCGCACAGATTCTACTGCGCTGTTTTTCCGGGCATGCACGCCCAAAATGGTTGAGACGTCAATGAACATGAATTACCATGCATCTCAATATAATTGACGTGGTACTCTTGCAATCATCTCCCCTCACATACCTGTCATGCCGGCAAGTAAAACACCTGCTCCATGAAAGTCTGTTGCAGGCACAACAGTTTCGAGGTAGGTCACCTTGTGTCTTCTTGAGTGCTGCCCTCTTCCAGCTCCTCAGCCTGTGGGTGATCTGTGTTTGGTTCGCCTAAAAAGGAGAGGGACAAGGATTAGTGTCAAGGCTAAGTAGAGTCAGAAGAGTGGCTGCTGAAAGCAGGTGTAATTTGTCAGACATAATGGCCGGGATTTTCCACTCTTGTTTGTGTCGACCAGATACTTGAGTGGAAAGTATCTCGATAAGGCCAAAGCCTTATCAAGATACAACGTAAAAGCAGGAAGCGATTGCCCCCTCCCTCCAGACAGTGATAGGGCATGTTTCCCGACGTTCAACGTAATAAATTCACATCTTCTTATCAGGCCCATACACCAGAATCATCCACCCAAGCCAAAATATCCACCCCTGGTAATGTGTTGCCAGAACAGCATGAAGCACTACTGGTCTGGGAAGGCATGCCCCTGACGAGCAGTACTCTCAGGGGAGTATGGAAGTAAGTATAGTGCTCAGGGGGAGGAGGGTCATGCCAGGGTAATGCCATGGTACTGCCAGGGGGTTCTCAGGTAGTTCCAGGGTAACGCCAGCTTGATGCCAAAGGAGTGCTGGGAAGAGCACCTGGGTGAAGATTGTTTCCTGGGTTGTTATCGTGCGCTGGGGGGGCCTTTAAAGATGGCGCCCAGATTACTGAATGGCTGATTTAATGGCGGGCAGACAAATCAGAGGCCGCCCACCAACGATACGTCATGGAACAGGTGACTGGAATTTTTTTTCCTAAGTCCCGGGCTATATGTCACAAAAAGCCGCCAGTGGCCTCGATGCTGCTTTTCCCGCCTGACTGTGGCCTTTGCCAATAATGGAGAAAATCTCACCCGGTGTGTTGGGATGAGATTTTGTTGAGATTAGGAACTGTGTAAGAAAGGCAAGAACGCTGCATCTACAACTTCCAACCTCATCCCTCCCCACAGTCTCCATCTCATCCTCCTTGACAAGGGAGAGGACATGCTCTCTTATTCATAACAAGCTTGTCCTCAAAGGATGAAAGAAGTCGTTAATGATGGCCTGGCAATTCTTTTGAGGATGGACATGAGAAGATAGTATCGTGATTCTGGGTGGTAAAGCAGAAAGAGGTACGAAGTGTGGCAATAGGTGCTGGGAAAAGAGTTTTGCAGTGATCTGAGTAGAATACTGGTAACTAGGGAGGGAACGGAAAGGGTGTGAGGGTTGGATCTTCTGGTAGTTGAGGGTTACATGGAAAGGGATACAAGATTAGAGGGGGTCTTAGCGTGGCAAAGCTGGTCTGGTCAGTAAACATTTTCTTACTTTGCAGCAAGGTCTGTGACGATGGTTTCCTGATCTACATTGCTATCAGTGTCAAGCAACTTTTCAGGATACATTCCTAGCAGTTGGTGGGAAGAGGACACCGCTCCACCTGCTGACCTCATCCATTCAGTACTCAATGCTAGAACTGAGAGGTGGTTTCACCTTGAAGCTTCCTGCTTTGCCATATTTTAAAATTAATTTGTGGGTGTTGTTGGCTGGCCAGCATTTATTGCCCATCCCTAGTTGCCTGTGGGCTGTTGAGAGTCAACTACATTGCTGTGATGTGTGGGCTCTGGAATCACATGTAGGCCAGACCAAGTAAGGACAATACATTTCCTTCCCTAAAGGACTTTAGTGACCCAGATGGGTTTTTCGGACAATCACAGTTTCACAGTCATCAGTAGTCTCTTAATTCCAGATATTTTTTATTGAATCCCATGGCAGGATTCGAACACGGGTCCCCAGAACATTAGCTGAGTTTCTGGATCACCAGTCTAGCGATAATACCATGAGGCCGTCACCTCCTCCTAGGCAGAAGCTGTCCATTCGTAATCAGCAGCCAAGGTGCACCTGTGCTGGAAGAGGTGCTGACTGGTTTTTAATTGCTCTCGGAACACATGGCAGTCACTCTTCTCCCCGCTTAGGCGAGTTATTCCACTATTTCTACCACCTTGTAGTTAATATGCTTGTCAAAGCCGAAGTACTTACACTGCATAGCTTTCAGCTGACAGGTAGACCTGGATGAAGTATGAAATATTTACACTGTTGAAATTCGTGTCAAAGCAATTTGACAATACATTATTTGTATATAAGATGAGTATATCAAGATTAGGCAGGCATGCAGTCATATCACATTATTTCAGCTTAAACATAGTGTATGTTGCAAAGCCAAACCTCACATCTGGAAATAGCAGCTGCCATTGAAGTATGCAGCTAACTTTGAAGTGTTCTTCCAGTTCAGTGCATCCTCTAATCTCCACTGCAAAATTGCCTTACTTATTTCAGATATAGTTTCAGTCAGATTCATTCAGAATGGTTATACAGCGAAAAAGAGCTTGAGGTTAATTCAACTTGCTTTGTTTTTTTTTTGTTAGGAAAGTTTTAACAGGCTGGCATACTACTATGTTCAAATCACTGTTTGGCGGTATCTGATGTGCATTGATATGAAGGTAGCAGTATAACTTGTGAAATCAGGCCAAGTCTGCTGCAAGTAAGAGGTTGTCCGTGGGTAGTCTCATGTTGCTTGAGATTTGACCTAGTTGCATTGTAATTCCAACCTTTGCACAAAGCCAAGATTTAAAACTACCTGGGCACTCCATTAAACTACATTTTGAATGAACAATTTTGTCAATTTTCTTCTAACATTAAAAATTAAAGTGGCCAAAGAACAGAGATCAGTGCAATGTGCAACAAGTACTTTAACTCCAAGCTACCGACTATGCATCATTGTTACGATTGCAACCCTGTTCATGTTCACAGTAAAACAGCAACTCCCACAAGAGGAAACTGCATGATCTAAAATTTATACCTTTATGCATGCCATAAGTTGAAGTCGAGTACCACAGGATTAATAATTATTCTTTTATGCAGTATTTCATTCTGGAATACAGGCTGTCAAACCTGCACTGCCATCCATTGCAAAGCCTGAAAACCTTTTACAATAGGATTATATTACCCAGGCTAAAACCACCAGTCATCTTTATTTATAGGAATTATAATTACACAGATGAAATATATTAAAATAAGAAACTTGGACAACATTAACATTTGTATCTGCCCACAGGACTTGAAGTATTGTCTTCAGGACATATTTAATACATAGCTTCCCATGTATGTACCAAGGGACATGATACATGCCCCACAATGTCTATACATTTTTGAATGGACCTATCTTATATTTAGTTGGGTTTTCTTTACACCCTAGCTATGACTGTAACTCTGCAGTCTGCACTCTCTCCTTTCCTTTTCTATGAACGGTACGCCTTGTCTGTATAGAGTGCAAGAAGCAATACTTTTCACTGTATACTAATACACGTGACAATAATAAATGAAACACAAGTTTCAATAACCTGCAACACTTTTGGAGGATACAAACTTGTCTCGACATCCTGATGCAATGTTTGTACTCATGAAGAAATATTCTTGCCTACCAATCAGGTACTAGATGTCAGCAAAGACAAAGTTGAAGCTGGACAACCTTGAACTTGAAAACTGGATGAATGATGACAATTATTTTGATAACTACATATACATATTATCAATGTTTAACTCAAAGCTTTAATGCTTAGATTTTCCTTTGTTGGTATAGTGTGTGCCACTATATGGATGGTGAGGGAGTAGGAATTTTACTTTGTTTGGCTAGACAGCAAGCATATGGTTCACAATAATGATAACAGGGGGCTCAATTCATGTCCCGGCTGAGGCCTGCCTCTTTGCCCTGTCCCATAAACATAGAAACATAGAAACCCTACAGTGCAGAAGGAGGCCATTCGGCCCATCGAGTCTGCACCGACCACAATCCCACCCAGGCCCTATCCCCACATATTTTTTACCCGCTAATCCCTCTAACCTACACATCCTAGGACTCTAAGGGGCAATTTTTAACCTGGCCAATCAACCTAACCCGCACATCTTTGGACTGTGGGAGGAAACCGGAGCACCCGGAGGAAACCCACGCAGACACGAGGAGAATGTGCAAACTCCACACAGACAGTGACCCGAGCCGGGAATCGAACCCAGGACCCTGGAGCTGTGAAGCAGCAGTGCTAACCACTGTGCTACCCATGAAGCCATGGTCCAGTGACCCTCGAACATTCAAGGATGCTACCTGGAGAAGCATGGCCATTGGCAGGTTTTAGACAGACTGAAATAAAATCAAATTGTCTACATGCA